>NC_057861.1:718086481-718735231 GCF_019393635.1 Dromiciops gliroides
CCACCGATCACCTCCAGAAAGAGATCCCCAAAAGAAAACTCCTAGGAATATTATAGCCAAATTCGAGAGCTCTCAGGTCAAGGAGAAAATATTGCAAGCTGCCAAAAAGAAAGAATTCAAGTACTATGGAGCCCCAGTCAGGATAACACAAGATCTAGCAGCTTCTACATTAAAGGACCGGAGGGCATGGAATATGATATTCCAAAGGGCAAAGGAAATGGGATTACAACCAATAATCACCTACCCAGCAAAACTCAGCACAATCTTTCAGCGGAAAAAATGGGACTTTAATGAAAAAGATTTTCAGATATTTGTGATGAAAAGACCTGAACTGAATGGCAAATTTGACTTTCAAATACAAGACCCTAGAGAACCATAAAAAAAAAAAAATTGGAGCTGGGGGTCATACCTGGGGTCTGAGGCTGAGTTTTGGCTGGGATCCCCCTGAGTCCAGGGGTGATGCTTTGTCCACTGTGTCACTTAGTTAGATGATAACATCTTTAGGGTTAAATTGAGGGGTGAAAGGAATACACTGGGGGAGGGGGAAGGGCAGAAGTGAAATCCTACATGAAAATAACAGGAAAAGGCTTATGGAGTGGGGGAAGAGATGGGAGAGGAGCAGGGCAGTAAATGAATTTTATACTCATCAGAAAAGGCTCAAAGATCTTAAACTCACCAGAGCTGCCTCAAGGAGTGACTAACAGACACACCCAACTGGGTGGAATAATCTATTTAATCTGGGCAGTAAATGACTCTAACACTCATCAGAATTGGCTCAAAGACCTCAATCTCATTAGAACTGGCTCAAGGAGGGAATAATGTACATACTCAGTTGGGTGGAGTAATCTCTCTAACCCTGCAGGAAAATAGGAGGGGAAGGGGATAAAGAGAGAGGGGCAAAAGAAGGAAGGGCAGAGCGGGGGAGGGGACAGACAGAGGCAAATCCCTTTTGAAGAGTGATAGGATGAAAGAAGATGGATAATAGAATAAATATCATGGGGAAGGGAATAGGATGGAAGGGAAACAGTTAACAACAGTAATCATGAAAAAGAGAAAAGGGGGAAAAATTTTACCAAAAAATATTTATAGCAATTCTTGGTGGAGGCTAAGAATTGAGAATCAAGGGAATGTCCATCCATTGAGGAATGATGGAAAAAGCTGTGCTATATGCTTATAGTGTAATGGTCTTGTGCTATAGGAAATGACAAACAGTATGAACCCTGAAAAACCTTGAAAGACTAATGAACATCGCTGTATAGTGAAGTGAGCAGAGCTAAGAGGACATTGTGCATAGTGACAGCAGTACTGTTCAATGAGCAAATGTGAATGACTTAACTACTCTCAGCAATCCAATGATCCAAGACAATCAATCCCAAGGAACTAATGAGGAAGCTTACTATGCACCCCTATAGAAAGAACTGATAAAAAGAACACCTGTCAATTGTACATATATAACCTGGTTGCAATCTTGTGGAGGGGGAGAGGAAAGGGAGGGAGAAAAATGTGGAACTCTAAATCTTATGAAAATGAATGTTGAAAACTACCCTTACATGTAAATGGAAAATAAAATAAACAGATTACAAAAAGAAAAAAAAAGAAGTAACCGAATCTTCACTCACCCTGGCGGTAATGGTTCCATGTTTTTCTCCTTTGTTATTGATCAGACGAATCCCAGCAGCCTGGAACATTTCCTTCATTTGAGCTGGGGTAGCAGTGGTAGCAAAATCCACATCTTGTGGCTTTGTTCCATTTAATAAATCTCGTACCGCTCCTCCTGCTATTCTTAATTCATGTTTTTCTTTACTGAATAACTCTGGAATAAAAACAAAAGCTTTTTATTTCCCTCATAAGTAACAGGGTTTCATACGAGCACTCTATTACGGTAAAAATCTTACAATGAAATTATGGAAGAAGGTAATTTAAAAGTAAAAAGTCTAAATTCCCAAATACACATAAGGGCATCTATATTAGTAAAAAAAAGAAGAAAAAAGGCACAAGGAAGCAACACAGATAAATTCGAATTATATTTTCAATTAAACAGACTGTTACTTATCTTATTGTTTTCTAAGTTTAAAATATTTTAATATTGTCATGTTACTTTTTTGGAGGAGGGGCAAATTTTTTATAAATGAGTTGCAATGGGCAATAGTTAATGAATTATTACAACTGTTTTTCTTTTAAATACTAATACATGGATATCAAGGTAACCTTCCATAAATTACTTATAATAAACTTTAGGAGTAAAAGAAAACTTATTCAGAAACATGTTCAGTGATGACATTTTTAAGTCATGGGAAGTCATTTAAGCAACTTCATTTACCTCTTTATCTGGTATTGAAATGATAATCCATTTTTTTTTATTAAGAAAAAGCAAGGGGCAGCTAGATTTGCGCAGTAGATAGAGCACTGGCCTTGGGGTCAGGAGTACGTGAGTTCAAATCCGGCCTCAGACACTTAACACTTACTAGCTGTGTGACCCTGGGCAAGTCACTTAACCCCAATTGCCTCACTTTAAAAACAAAAAAGAGAGAGAAGAAAAAGCAGCAGCTTTCTCTATAGGTATAAAAAAAAAATCTTCCCTTGGATTAATTCATTTATAAATTGAAAAACTCAATTTATGCTTTGGAATTAGAAAAAATAGGTAAAAAATTAGTAAGTTCGGGCAGCTAGATGGCGCAGCGGATAGAGCACCGGCCTTGGATTCAGGAGGACCTGAGTTCAAATCCGACCTCAGACACTTAACACTTACTAGCTGGTATGACCCTGGGCAATTCACTTAACCCCAATTGCCTCACCAAAAAAAAAAAAAAAAAAGAATTAGTAAGTGCTAAAACCAATTTCTCATGCTGAACTGGCTAAAATAACTTTGGAAGTGAAGTTAAAGGTCACATGTCAAGTTAATTACAACAGAGAGAAGTAGCTCTGGATCTCAAGATATCTATCCCATTCAGAGATCTGATTTGGGCATGTATTATTTATTTTAAATAAAAAGGACAATCTGAATAGAAGACTCTAATTATTAGAGGGGAAAGTCCTTTTGAGCGAGTGAAATTTTCATTTTGTCTTCAACAATGTCCAAAACCTAATATTGGCCTTTGCACATAGTGAATGCTTAACAAATGCTTGTTGTAATGCGACAGAGAAGGGACTCTTAATATGGACACCTATTCATAACTATTCTAATGTAACTGATTTTCTTTGTAATCATATGTATTTTATTTTTGCATTTTAAAACATGTTATTCTGAGATGGGGTCTATGGATTCCACCAGACTACTAAAGGCAGACACAAAAATGGTGAAAAAGTGCTGTCGTATAGGCTTTTAAAATAATATCCTAATCATCCCATATGCACCCAAATATTCATAACAGCACTTTTACTGACAGCAAAATCTGACCACAAAGTGAATGCCCATTAATGGGAAAATGGCTGAAAAATGGTGGGACATGAATGCAACAAAATATCCCTGCATTATAAGAAATGATGAGTAAGAAAAATTGTGTTTAAAGGATAGCTTACTGGGTAGGAAAGAGAAAGGATCATAGGATCATACATTTAGAGATGGAAGAAACCATTCAGATCATTTTGTTCAGCCCTCTCATTTTATAGATGATAAAACTGAGGCCCAAGAGGTCAGGTGATTAAACCAAGTTCACACAGCCAGTGATTTGAAAATAAAGATAACATTAACAAAAAATAAATTTTTTTAAATACTACTTAAATGGTCTAAGACCAACGTATATATGGGAATGCACATCTGATTCTTAAAATGATTTTTTAAAGTAAATATATACCAAGATGAATTATCTAGAAAAGTAATTTAAGAAAAAGATCATTTCATCCTAAATTTGTTAAGTCATAAAACAAAAATACCAGTAACCTTAAATGACTTCCATTAATTTTTTTTTTTACAAATTACTAATAATTTCTTAAATTTCTCAGGCATACTCTTATTAGCTCAAGGAACTTTATACATACTACATACAAATGAAGTAAAAGTGCCTTATAAAATTAAACTAAAATCAAATTTAAGTCAAATATTCAAGAAATAGAAAATTTCATCTTTTCAAAGCAAGGCTAATTTGCTACAATTTCAGTTTATCATACTAGGGTGTTGTTAATAACCTTTTCAGCACTACAAAACCATAACAACCAAAGAGCTTTCATTTAATTTTTAATTCCTATTCAATCCTTTATTAACATTTTAACCTTATACTCTCACATTTTAGGTAAATTTTATAGGCAAAGATATTTAAATAACAATTCCTGATTTTTAAGAAAATAATTATACCAAATCCCCTATAATTATAATAATTATAATTATAGCAAGTCCCTTAAATCCATCCAGGCTTGAGTTATCTCTCCATAAATGAAAGGGCTGGAGCCAATGGGTCATTGTTAGAATATTCTGAAGACAGCAAGTCTTCCAGAATTCCAAAAGACAGGTAGATGGTATTAACACTCCAAAATTATGGTGAAATTAAAATGTTCCTTGTTTTACACCAAATAAAAGATATAAAAGAGTTTAAGATTCCTGCCACCTAGTCCTCTACTACAATAAAAAATTCTCAACTAAACTAGGAAATGCTTCTGCTGTTAACACAGCTTAGCCATTTTTAGGGTTGAGAATAGGCATGACAGTATTTCCCCAGGAAATTTTGGCCTTTGACTCACTCAACTCAGTACTAATTTCGAGTGTGTGTGTATGTGTGTGTGCGCGTGTGTATGTGTGTAAGGGGAGCAGGAATGAAGTAAGGAGGTAGAAGATGCAAAAGAAGAGCAATTAAACTCAGGGCTCTATGACTTCTGGTTGGTAAATTTTCAGTAACAGTCACTCTGAATAAAAAGCCTTACCAGACATTGGCATATCATACATCTGTATCTACAATTCACTTTAAGACAATCTAGAGGATCTTTAAAAAACAACAACAAGGGGCAGCTACGTGGCGCAGTGGATAGAGCATGGGCCCTGGAGTCAGGAGTACCTAAATTCAAACCTGGCCTCAGACACTTATCACTTACTAGCTGTGTGACCCTGGGCAAGTCACTTAACCCCAATTGCCTCACCAAAAATTAATTGATTTAAAAACAAACAAACAAAACAAAAACAAAAAATGGGGGCAGCTAAGTGGCACAGTGGATAAAGCACCAGCGCTGGATTCCGGAGGACCTGAGTTCAAATCCGACCTCAGACACTTAACACTTACTAGCTGTGTGACCCTGGGCAAGTCACTTAGCCCTAATTGCCCTGCAAAAAAGAAAGAAAGAAAATGCTAAAGAAAGGAGTCTTGCTTAAGTAGAAACTGGACCCTAAGGTCTCTCCTAACTCTAAAGATTCCCAAGTTATGCCAAGGGAAACATTTAAATATGGAAAACAAACAAAACAAAACAAAAAAAACCCAAAACCAAACAGGTATATATTCATGGCTTCAAAGTCATTCTGACTTTTTTTTAGAGTTTTGTTGAGAAAGCTATTGCTCCTATCTAAATCAGAGATTTCATTAATATTATTAACACTTGGGGCTTGCAGTCTAATAATGCATCCAGACCTTAAACTGAAGTGTAATTTAGCCATCCACCATCTCAGCTGGGTTGAAAAAAAAAAAAGACTTCATAAGTACAAGGCAGGCAAGTAGGGGCAGCTAGATGGCGCAGTGGATAAGGCACCGGCCCTAGATTCAGGAGTACCTGAGTTCAAATCCAACCTCTGACACTTAACACTTACTAGCTGTGTGACCCTGGGCAAGTCACTTAACCCCAGTTGCCCCACAAAACCAAAACAAAACAAAACAAGGCAGGCAAGTGTGGAAATGAGGGTTTGGGGAAAGACAGGTTCAGCATGAGGTGATGGTGGGATAGCCATCTGGAGAAGATGATGCTGTTTTCAGGAGTCCTTGCACTCCCCCCACCCCCACCCCCAAACATAAATATACCATTAGGAAACCTGAAGGCAGAAGCAGGAAGGTCTGTGTTCCTGTCCTGACTCTGACATATGCTGGCTTTCAGACCCTGGGCACTTAACCTTCCCATTTTTCAGACAAGCTCTCTAGGACTTTAGGGACACTCCTAACTGGCTGCTGAACAGAACCGGTTAGAAGCAATTTTCTCAGCAAGAGTCCTCGATGCCAATGTAGTAGAGAGAGTACAAACACCATGGCCCAAGGAGGTGACAGGCTTATGACACAAACAACCGAAGAGTGTACACAATGGTAAGAAGCACTGAGACAATGCCATTCAAGGATCAGGTACAGGAATGGGGATATTCATCCCAGAGAAAGAACCAGGTGAGGGAAGGATAACCATATTCAAGCATTTGAAAGGTTGTCCTATGAGATATTTGACTAGATTTTTTATCTTAATCATGGCTCTGCCACCAACATATAACCTTGGATAAGACCCTGAGCCTCTCTCTTCTCCCTTCTGTACAGTAAGGGGGGCTGGAATACATGAATTCCAAAGTCTTTTCCACCTATAAATCTCTGTATGATCTTATGGAGGTGCCATGTGGCATATTCAGGCCTGAAGGAAAAACTTCCTAAGAAATGAAGTTATTCAAGAAATGCTTCAGGAGACAGTGAATTTTCCCCCTGGAAGTCTTCAAGCACTTCTAGACTCGTAGCATATGCTAGAGTATAAATGACTTCTGAAGTTCAGGCGTCTTCTGTAATACTGATGTAGCCCAGAGCATAGCTGAAACCTCATCTGCCCCCAGGATTCCACATCATTCTCCACAATGGCCCCATCCAGATGGGTACAAGCAGGACCAAGGAAGCTGGCTTCACAGCCAACTGATGCTCAGGTCAGTGGATCACCTCCGGTTTTGTATTATCCATGCTAAACCTTGCCTTATATCAAAGATTTCTAGGACACTAGAAATCTGCATTAAACCCCATGTTCCTTAATCCAAAGGAACTAAACCTAAGAAGGGAAATCCTGATCTCTTTACCTGTCAGGTTCTTCAGTCCTTCTGTAAAAAGGGACTGAAATTCTGGTGATTCCACTTTCATTGTGAATAGGTACTTCTTCAAAAGAGAGGCTCTACTCCAACTGCAGGAGAGTAATGTTCTCTGCCTCAGGAACAGATTCCTCAGCATCTAGAGAAAAGAAATGCCAATGACACTCAGTGAGGAAAACTACTAAGAGATACAAAACAAACCATGAGTTAGATTCACAAAGTTTTTACACAGATAGACACAACTGTTGAACTATTTAACTATGAAGGAAAATAGAGGAAAGAAATTAAACTTTTCTTCTACCAACAGAAACTTATCATCCTTCTAGATTTGTGGCAGGGCAGTGGATAGAATGCTGGGTGTGTAGTCAGGAAGACTCATCTTTCTCAGTTCAAATCTGGCCTCAGACAATTATTACATGTGTGACTCTAGACAAGTCGCTTATGCCTGTTTGCCTCAGTTTCCTCACCTGTAAAGTAAGCTGGAGGAAAAAACAGGCAAACCACTCCATTATCATAGTCAAGAACACCCCAAATGGGATCACCAAAAATCAGACAACTGAAAAATGACTGAACAGTTATGGGTCATTAAGACAAAAAGTAAGACAAAAGCATGTTCATTTTCAAGGATCCACAATGTCTCACTAATGCCCACTTTTACAATTTCACTAAGTTAATTCATAGGTGTTGGGCTACAAATATGATCATCTTTGTAAGTTCATCTCTTTTTTCCCATCTTTTTCTCTCGTTCTACATTGTTCACTATTCTGTATTAAAAACCCACTCACCCTTTCTAAGGACTTTCTTTCCTCTCCCTTCACCAACTTTCTGTCCCCCATTTAGAACCTCTTCAGTGAAAGAGAAAAACCCATTCTCTGGTGGCCCTGGGGGCAACTGACCACAAAAGAACCAGGTTAATTCCTCAGAAGGTAATATTTTTCGCGCTTAGTCATATTTCTTTTACCAAGCATGAGTGGGAGGAGAAATGGAAATTGCCTGTTTCTTTATTACTTTCTTGGGGAGACAGCAGCAGGGGAGGTGGATGCAGACAGACTGGGCTTCAAATCAGAGGACTGAGGTTCCAGTACTAGCTCTTGACCTCTCCAGTCTCACTTTCTGTAACATAAGGGAGATGGCTTAGATGTACGGCCTCTTCCACCTCCCTCTATATAATTCTAGGATCTTCTACCCATGCCGAGCGAGGCAGGTGGGTTTATTGGATACTGAGGCAGTCCCTTCTGCCTGGGCAGATCTAAGTCTCTGACACATGAACGTAGCTCAGAGTCTCTCCACCGAGAGGACTCCTTCATCCCCCGTGCCTCCTGCCCAGGTACCAGCCCCGATTCTGCCCGGGACGAAGCCCGGCAGAGAAGGAAATGAGAATTAACTACTACAGCAGGCAGCTTGGGTCAAACCTCAGAGCTCGCGGGACGGACGCGCATGCGCGTCACCGCCAGTTCCGCTCCTGCTCCTGGACCCCTAGTATTTAGGGTCGGGTTTATTGTCAAGTCCCCTCAGGAATCATCGCCTTGCTTCCCCCCGCTACCCTCCAGGGGGACAAGATCCCCAGGCTGGCTAATCGGTGCGCGCTCCCCAACCCCCTTCCCCGGGTCTCCCGGTGAGGGAGCGATGGCAATGGCCGGTCCCTAGGAGCAGCAGACGTGTGAGTCTCCCTAGCTCCTCCTGGGCCGCCCTCTTTGCCCAGGTGCGTGGGGCTCGGGGCGTCCGGGGCGCGCCAGGAGCCAGGGCCGGAGCCGCAGGTGGCCACCAGACAGCGGCACGTGCGCCGCCTCAGCTTACCTGGACGTCAGCCGCCAGGCTCCGCCGCCGTTCGCAGACGCACTCGCTCCCGGAAGCACGGACGCCGACGCCTGTGACGTAAGGGCGTCGTCGTCGTCCTTGGCAACGTCCTTAGCTGCTCCACGGGGTAGTCCTGGGCTCAGGCTTTCCGACTTTCTTCCAGTCTCTGGGCACTTTCCTTGGAGACTTGGGGATGTTGGGAAAATCCGATTTAAAATCCAGCCTCACCCTTACTTGTCGTGTGACCCTGGGCAAGTCACTTCAAGTATGTGCCTCAGTTTCCTCAACTGTGAAATGGAGATAATATTAACACCCACCTCCCAGGGTTGTGAGGAGCCAACGAGAACCTATTTTTAAGGCGTTTTGCAAACCTTCAAAAGCTATAAAAGTGCTAGCTATTTATTAAAATTCTTGTGATAATAAATAATAATAATAATACCTCACTATCAGGAGGTAACAAATTAAGAAGAAAAGTGCTGGACTTCTTTAGATACCCAGCTGACCTCTTTAACCCAGTTAATCAGGAAATATTAAGTACTTACTGTATGCCCCAAATTCAGCTACTGTCTCCTCCCCTTTTCAGCTACCTTTTATGTATTGTGTATCATGAATACCTTTTCCATTAAATGGGAGCTCTTTGAGAGCAGGGATTGTCTTTCTGCTTGTATTGATATACTTAGTATTTAGCATAGGGCTGGGCACTTAGTACTTAATGCTTGTTACCTTGACTGAGGATATTCCTTGAGATTAAAGGACAATAGATTCACAGATAAATAAATACAGAATCTATATTACATTATATTATATTATATTACATTACAGCTTGCATGCAGCTGAGATGGGCCTTCGAGCTCGGGAGGAAGAAAAAAAAGAATGCGACGCAGGAACAGATGGGCAACAGGGAGCCAAGTTTTCTGATGTCCTCGTTGAGGCTGGAGCTGTGGCTCCCATATGGGACTGCACAGCCACACTGTGGCCTGTGGCTCTCCAAGGCACTGATCCATGGTCCTCTGAGACTGGTGGAAGCCTACTACTACTATTACTACTATATATTACATATATGTATATGTTATAAAGCTGTGTTTCAAGAAAACAGTTTAAAATGGTGTGTTTAGCTAATCATTTCTCTTACCTGACTTCCCCTCAGTTTCCTTAATCAAATAAATTAATAGAAAAATGGTACTAATGGAAAGGTGTCATAGCAGACATAATTTAAACTCCTACTTTAAATAATAGCCTCCCTCAGAAAGAAAGTTTGCACCTTAATTTTGCAGGTATTTTTGTTGAATTTTTAACTTGGCTGTACCTGATATTTTGTGATCTAACAGCACTTTATGTTACGTTAACAAAGCTGAACAGTGAAGAACAGGTTCAAGAGATCATAGAATTTAGGGCTGGACAGGACCATAGAGGGGTCATCTAGTAGAGTGGTGTCAGGGGCCACTAAATTGTACATAAGGATCTCTGTGGCTGCATATTGACTTAGAAAACCACATATTAACATTTGCTGTGTTCTATTGTATTTTTAGATTTTATTTTGTCTGATATTTCCCAATTACATTTTAACCTGGTTTAGGCCAAACTCAAGAGTATTGCAAGCCACAAGCTTGGTGTTTGATACCTCTAAATTCCAACTCCTTCGTTTGAAAAATGGAGATAATAATAGTACCTCCCTCCCAGAGTTATTGTGAGGATAAAATGAAGGAATAATTGTAAAGCACTTAGCACAGTGCCTGGCACATAGTAAACCCTATAGAAATGTGTTAGCTGCAGTTATTGTTATGGTTGTTGTTGTTGTTATTATTAATCCTGGAGTGGAGGAAAGAGGGCCAGAGAGGTTAAAGAATTTAACCAAGGGGGCAGCTAGGTGGCACAGTGGGTAAAATCAGGAGGACCTGAGTTCAAATCTGACCTCAGACACTTGACATTTACTAGCTGTGTGACCCTGGGCAAGTCACTTAACCCCCATTGCCCCGGAAAAAAAAAATAATTTAACCAAAATCACAACTGGTAGTAAGTAATACAATTGGTATTTGAACTACTTTAACCTGTGTCCAGTTCTTTCAAAAAGATATTCTAGTGAGTTAATGAATCATCAAGTGCTTCAAGCAAACCAAACCCTACTACATAGTTCTATCACCTGCTAGAATATCAGCTCCTCAATTTTTTGCCCTTCTCAGCCCCAGTCCTCTGGGATGCTTATTGTTGATGGCATCCAAGTCAGACATGGATCATTGAGATTTGATTGTGGTCTATGATTCCAAGCAGCTTTAATTCTTCCCCTGGCTGGGCACATGATTATTCTTTAATAAAAATAACCGACCAACCAAATCTGGCTAATATAAAGTCTGTCACGTTGCTTTCGTCCTTTGCATTTCACATTAATGAAGTTTTACTGTAACAATATTTGCCAGCCTAAAGAATTATGCTTTTCTGTTGTTGCTATTTTCTGCTGCTAGTTATATATGAAAGCCCTACAAGAGTTACCTCAAAAGTAAAACGAGAGTGTGGGGCCTGAGAACTCTCAGCAAAGTCTTCTTATTAGTAATTATCTGTTAAAATACTAGTGGAGCATTTGGTTATAAAATACAATCCACCAGGTATTTACTGGTAGATACTGCTTTTTACCAGATCTTACATTTAGTAATTTGTCTTTATTTTTAGGACATATAAAGTCCCTTTTCATCCTAAGCCATTCTTCTCTGCAGGTCTATATGTTCATTTGAGTATAAACACACATGTACAAGAGCATCATAGGATGAAAAGACCTAGATGAATTATAATCTTCATTGCCAGCAATGCAGGAGGAGCAACATTCTAATCCCCTCTCTCCTTGCAAGTTTGGCTAGTTGTTTTTTTCTTTAAAAAGTGCAGCTAGGTGGTGCAGTGGATAGAGCACCGGCCCTGGAGTCAGGAGGACCTGAGTTCAAATCCGGCCTCAGACACTTGACACTTACTAGCTGTGTGACCCTAGGCAAGTCGCTTAACCCCAATTGCCTCACTAAAAAAAAAAAAGTATTGAGGTATTCCTTGAGATTTGACTTAGGGGCCCACCAGTTCTGACTACTGAGTTCACTTCCTCATCACCTGAGTACAAAACAACCACGGAAGGGGAGCTCAAAGAGCCCATCAAGGTGGTCCATGCAAGTGAGGGAGCATGAGTTCACTCAAGGAGGCCTTACTGTCTATCCTCACTAAATATCCTTCTCCTCCCACGTCTAAATAAATCTCTTTTTGTTAACTCTTAAAGGACATATAAGTGTCTCCTTTTGTCCCATTGTCAAAACCTAAACTACCCAAGGACTGGCTTAAGTCAGGCACAGTGGAGAAAACTTTCTGGTTTGAGGGGATTAGAATTTAGTGAGCTCCTTAATGAGTAAGGGATGGGCAGTGCTGAAGAAGGGCTTGGGGCCGGGGTGGGGGGCTTCTCCTGCTGCTTTCGGTGATGCCTCTAGGAATGGCGGTTGTTCATTGTCATCGAGAGTGGTAGTAGGGACCCCAGCAGGGAGATAATATAAATGTAGGCCTATCTTTGGAATTTTAGAATTGTGTAGCAACTGTGATGAAGAAATTTGTTTCAGTTTTGCTTTGTTTTGTTTTGAATTTGATACCACCTGTGGGTTTTGCCAATGCAAATTTTAGATAATTTTCATTTTTTGTCTTTCTTTGGTGCAAGCCACCAGGGGAGACAATTGAATGGTCAGTTCTTCCTAGGAACCCAAAGACATTTTTGGACTTGGAGATAGGGACAAATGATGTAGTGATTTCACTTCCATTTAATTAGCTGAGGACAGTCAGGGTACAGCATCATTCTCATCCATGCCCTGTGAACTGTAATTCTTATTCTTTGGAGTTTCCAGTGAGAGGCCTCTGAAGAACACCAGAACTCAGGCCCCAGGAGATTTTTTTCAATTCTAGCAGAAAAGTTTACTGCTCCTATGTGGGAAAGAGAGCACATATACTGGTCTATGACCCTGTTGATTCTCATGTTGCTGTTTGTCTTTGCTCTAAGCATACAGGGACAGAGTCAAGCACCAACAGCAAAGTGGGCAGTGGCTGCCCAGGCTTGAAGCAACCTTTTGCCTACTTGGGAAGTCTCAGACCTGCCATAGTTGTCCTGGATCAAGTCCTAGCAATCCCAGAATAATAGCGTTTAGACCTAAAGCAACAGTAGGGAAGAAGAGCTCAGGCCCCGTAGTGGCAATTGACCCTGGCTGAGAGGCAGCAGATAGAAGCATAGGCCCAGGGGCAGCAAGTGCAGATGGGAGCCCCAACAGCAGCAGACAGCAGTGATCCGGTGGACAGAGATGAGGTCCCAATGGCAGTAAACAGTAGATCGGCTCCCAATAGTAGTGTCAGGCCAGAGGCATGAGTGGGTATTGTCCTATTCAATGGCAAAAAGCATGACCACACAGGGCAGCTAGGTGGCACAGTGGATAGACCACCGGCCCTGGAGTCAGGAGTACCTGAGTTCAAATCCAGCCTCAGACACTTAACACTTACTAGCTGTGTGACCCTGGGCAAGTCACTTAATCCCAACTGCCTTACTAAAAAAAAAAAAAAAGCATGACCACTGTAGCCCATTGCTTACTAGAAAGTAAAAACCATAGGCCTCACTACATTGCTTCCAGTACAACACCCAGTGACCATTGTACATTGTACAGTGAACATTGTACATTTCCTCCCCAGGGAGGGCACAGAGGACCAAGGGGTTGTTAAAAGGCGCCTTGCTATATGGCAACGAGGGAGAGGTTGAAAGTGTCTAACTGGGCATATGTTAAAGTACGGCCAAGTGCTAGATCTAAGTGATCAAGTATATGTGCTCAGCAATTCCAAGTCTTTGCCGTTCTCCATGGGTCTCTCAATGTAAAAAGGTGACCATAGACAGAAGCAGCACCAGGAACATCCCAGATGATGACATTTCCTACATAGTCACCAGTCTTTTTAAAGGTCATTTCTTATGGCACAATAGTATTCCATCTCTGTCATAAACCACAACTTTTTCAGCCATTCGCCCCAATTGATGGACATCCCCTCAATTTCTAATTCTTTGCTACCACAAGAAGAGCTTCTATAAAAATTTTTGTAGAAATAGGTCCTTTTCCCATTTCTTTGATCTCTTGGCAAAAGACATAGTAGTGGTATTTTTAGGTCAAAGGATGTGCAGTTTTATAGCCCTTTGGGCATAGTTCCAAATTATTCTCCAGAATGGTCAGACTAGTTCACAACTGGACCAATAATGCATTAGTGTCCCAATTTTTCCACATCCCCTCCAGTGTTTGTCATTTTCCTTTTCCATCACATTCGCCAATTTGATAGGTGTAAAATGGCATTTCAGAATTGTTTTAAGTTGCATTTCTCTAAACAGTTCTGACTTAGAGCGTTATTTTTATGTGACAATTGATAGCTTTGATTTCTTCTTCTGAAAACTGCCTTTTCATATCCTTTGACCATATACCAATCAGGGAATGGCTCGAATTTTATTTTTATAAATTTGGCTCAGTTCCCTATATATTTGATGGGGGGGGGGTTGTTTTATTTCGTTTTGGTTTTTGTTTTGTTTTGTTTTGTTTTTGCCAGGCTATGAGGGTTAAGTGACTTCCCAGAGTCACACAGCTAGTAAGTGTCAAGTGTCTGAGGCCGAATTTGAACTCAGGTCCTCCTAAATCCAGGGCCAGTGCTTTACCTATTGAGCCACCTAGCTGCTCCATCCTTATATATTTGAGAAACAAGACCTTTAATAGAGAAATTTGTTACAAAATTTTTCCCCATTTTCCCGTTTTCCTTCTAATTTTGGTTGAATTAGTTTTGTTTGTGCAAAAGCTTTTTAATGTAATATAATCAAAATCATCTATTTTACTTTCTGTAATCTCTATCTTGTATTTGGCCCTGTAAGTTCTAGTGTTTTTATTAGGAATGAGTGTTGCATTTTAGCAAAGTCTTTTCCTGCATCTATTGATATAATTATACAATTTTTGTTGTTTTTGTTATTGATTATTGATTATCAATTATGGTGATGATTTTCCTAATATTGAACCAGCTCTGAATGGGAATTGAAAGGAGTGTGTATAGCTTTTTCTCAGTTGTACATGCCACCTTCACAAAAACAAACAAACAAAAGAAACCAAACCACATATTTTACTGTATAGAAAACTCAAAAACAATTACAGAAAAGCAGAAATATTAAATGTACCAGAATGAGATGGCTTCTTAAGTCAATTCTACCAAACATTTAAGGAACAATTAATCCCAATATTATATAAACTATTTGAAAAAATAGGTAAAAAAGGACTTCTTCCAAATTTATTTTATAAAACAAGTATGATTTTGATACACAAAACAGAGAAAGAAAACTATAGGTCAATTTCCTCAATTAATAAAAACGTCAACATTTTAAATAATATCAGCAAGGAAATTACAGCAATATATTACAAAGATCATATACTATGAGTAGGTGGAATTTATATCAGAAATACAGAACTGGTTCAAATCAGAATAATGAAAACATAGAAGAAAATAAGATATCACATCAAAAAAACACCTGATCAGATCAAGTAGAAATAATTTAAGAATTATTGGACTACATGAAAGCCATGATTAAAAAAAACCAACACATATTATTTAAAGAAATTATCAAAGAAAACTGCCCTGTGTGAGATTTTAAATCTATTTTCTTCTATGTTTTCATTATTTTGATTTTGTTTTGTTGTTTATTCATGTCTCATGGAGTCATTAGCTTCCACTTGCCAAATTCTAGTTTTTAATGAATTGTTTTCTTCATTGAGCTTTTGTACCTCTTTTTCCACTTGACCAATTCTGTTTTTAAGTTGTTATTTTTTTTCCAGTATTTTTTGTGCCTCTTTTACCAAGCTATTAATTGTCTCTTCATAATTTTCTTCCTTTGCTTTCATTTCTTTACCTAATTTTTTCTCTTCTACTTTTTTTTTTTGGTGGGGCAATGAGGGTTAAGTGACTTGCCCAGGATCACACAGCTAGTAAGTGTCAAGTGTCTGAGGCCAGATTTGAACTCAGGTCCTCCTGAATCCAGGGCCAGTGCTTTATCCACTGTGCCACCTAGCTGCCCCCCTCTTCTACTTTTATTTATGTCTTGGTTGTAATCCCAGCTCATTTGATTTTGGAAATATTTGTTTAACTCTTCTAGGAGTTTTTGTTCGGCTTATGTCCACTTCACATATTTCTTTGAGGCTTTGCTTATCACTGTTTTGATTTCATTGTCATCTTCTGAGTTTGTGTCTTGATCTTCCCTGTAAGCATATTAGATGATAGTCAGGTTCTTTTTTGCTATTTGCTTATGTTTATACCTTATTTCTTGATTTGAAGCTTTATGTTAATTTTGGTCTCTATTCCTAGCATGGAGGAGGGGAGGAGTTATGTCTCTAAGTTTTAGGCTTTTTTGCATTGCTATTTTCAGAGCTAGTTCCGGGGTTTGGGAAGTTTTCCATGCTTCCATGGTGGTGCAATCTGGAGAGAGATGTGGTCACTGCCCTCCTGGTCTGCACTCTGGTTCTTACACAGGAAAGGCTCCTGATGCCTTAGAACAGCAACTGATACCATCACTCATTTTCTTTTTTCTTTTTCTTTTCTTTTCTTTTCTTTTCTTTTCTTTTCTTTTTTTTTTTTTTTTTGGTGAGGCAATTGGGGTTAAGTGACTTGCCCAGTGTCACACGGCTAGTAAGTGTTAAGTGTCTGAGGTCAGATTTGAACTCAGGTCCTCCTGACTCCAGGGCAGGTGCTCTATCCACTATGCCACCTAGCTGCCCCCCATCACTCATTTTCAAACTCCTTTCTTTTGATGGAAGATCAGCCAAGGGCTGGACCTCAAAGCAATCTCAGCTTCTTCCTACATTGGGGATTTCACTTTTCACTAGCCTTAATCTCTGCCTCAAAACACATCTGGAGTGACAGAAGTGCCCCTAGCTGGACCCCAGTTCCCTTTCCTTTAGCCCTAGTGCAGTCCCCAGGTATACTAATGCCCTGTTCCAATTCTCTCTGTTTTCTAATTTTCTAGCTAAGTGCTGATATAATAGCACTCTGTTGGCCTAGACAGAGTCCTTATAACTTCTTATGCTTTCACTTTTACTATAGAGGGTTGAGGGGAAGGATGGGCAGAGTTCAATGGTCACATAATGGTGGGACATGAAGGAATACCTGTGCTGGAAGAGACTACAGCATCAGCAGAGAAATTGCTGACCTGATTCCAGAACACAAGTCTATAAATGAGGTTGTGCTCCCATGCCAGAACATAAAAGATGGTGGAACTAAGGGATGCTAAATGAACATATTTGAGATTAAGTACCAGTCCTCTCCAATGTTAATTCATCAGGTTGTCACCTGGTGAGAACTCTTTTTTTTTTCTTTATTTGTTTGCTTGTTTGTTTTTTGTTTTGGTGGGGCAATGAGGGTTAAGTGACTTGCCCAGGGTCACACAGCTAGTAAGTGTCAAGTGTCTGAGGTTAGATTTGAACTCAGGTCCTCCTGAATCCAGAGCTGGTGCTTTATCCACTGCACCACCTAGCTGCCCCCCTGGTGAGAACTCTTAGTGTCTTGGCCTGTGGTCACAGTGGTGCACTGGAGCTATCTTGAACAAACTCTAGAGAGTCTATTGTTAAATTTTCAGTGTGAGCACTTACACCTTGTAATCAACAAAAGTTACAAATTGGGGCTTGATTCTATGATTTGCTGATTATCTAGACTTAAGAAAGTGATGGAGAAAATGTTAATAATGAAGATTAATTTAAACATGTGTTGTGCATGCTGCACCCCCCACACACCTCCAGCGAATAGGTTGTTAAGCATTTACCAAGATTTCCCTGCCTATGGAGGCAAGCGCTTACTTTACCTCTTGTGCATAATTCTTGATTTGGGAGGAGTGGAGAAAATGTATGGTCCAAGAGAAATCTTAATAAAAATTTCCCCACTGCTTTTATTCACTAGAACACAGCTTAATTTTATTCTTAGTGTTTCAAGTATCAAAGGTATAAGAGAATGCTGCCTAACAAGAAGATATTCCTATCATGGCCAGAAGGTGAAACAGTCCATCTGTATTTTCTATAAGAACTTCTATAAGTAAGGCCCCTTATTAGAGAAGGAGATTGTTTATACCAAAAGTCCACAATGTGATTTCTCAATGTATAATATAACTAATATGTATTAGTCAATGTGAGGACAAATACTCCGGGACAGTTATTTTTCTTTTCCATTTTCTTCTAGACCTTCTAGAGCATGATTGAAAAAAAAAATCAATCATTTCAAACTGAGTAGTGGTTTGAAACAAGTCAGACAAGGTGGCTTTGTGCCAACACTTGTGGTAAATTAGAATTAGCCAGTCTTAAGCACTATGATCAACATTTCCTAAACAGGGAACCCTTAAATGAAATAATGGGCAAAATAGTCAGCAAGAAAATTTTAGCATTAGCTACATTTTCCCTTTTCTTTAATCCTTCAGAAGACCAATTATTTCAACACTGAGAGCACTTTATCCCCTAACGGAGATTCCAGTCTCTCTATGCCCTTGGTGTGTGGACCTCAATGGGATGCTAGGGTTAAAAAAAAAAAAAGTTATCCTTTTCTGGTGATGAGCCTCCCAAACTTAGCTACTGTAGGGTTGGTCATTGTATGACACAAACAGACCATTGCTGTGTGCTCTCTCCAGAGTTGCCAATGATCTCTTAATTGTCTAATCTATTCTGTTTTTTCTTTATCCTCATCCCTCTTCATCTCTCTGCAGCCTGTCAATCTCAATCTCTCTCTCTCTCTCTCTCTCTCTCTCTCTCTCTCTCTCTCTCTCTCTCTCACTCACTCACTCACTCTTAATTTTTGGGGCAATGAGGGTTAAGTGAGTTGCCCAGGGGTCACACAGCTAGTAAGTGTCAAGTGTCTGAGGCTGGATTTGAACTCAGGTCCTCCCGAATCCAGGACCAATACTTTATCCACTAAGCCACCTAGCTGCCCCCACTTTGTTTTGTGTTTGTTGCAGCACTCTCTCCTAATTTTCCTATATATCTGAGTCCTCAGTCTCCTTTGCTGGATTTTCATCCAGGTGGTACCTGCTAATCACCCAAGGCCCTGTCTTGGGACATCTTCTCTTCTCTCTTTATGCTATTTCACTAGGAGAGCTCATCAGTTCCCGTGGATTCAATTATCATCTCTGTGCTGATGATTCCTAAATAATACTTATCCAACTACATAACCTCTCACTTGACTAACTGCAGACTAACTGCCTTTTGGACATCTCAAACTGGATGCCCCATACATATCTTAAACTCAATATGCCCCAAACTGAACTCATCTTTTTCCCCAAGTCCTCTCTTCTTCCTAATTTTTCTGTTACTGTCAAGAGCACCATCATCTTCCCAGTCATTCAGGCTTGCAATGTAGGTGTCCTTGACTCCCCACTCCCTCTTACCACTCCCACCCTTATCTAATCAGTTGCCAAAGTCTGCCAATTTTACCTTCTTAACATTTCTCAAATATACCCCTTTCTCTTCTCTGACATTGCTACCATCCTGGTACAGACACTCATCACCTCCTGAATGGACTATTGCAATATTCTCTTGGTTAATCTCCGTGCCACAAGTCTCTCTCTACTTCAGTCCATTGCTGCCAAAACAGTGATCTGATTGTGTCACCCCACCCCCACCCCCACCCCCATTCAATAAACTCTAGTGGCACCCTTTCATTTCCAGGATCAAATATGGAATCCTTCATTTGATTTATAAACTGACCCTCTCCAATTTTTCCAGTCTTCTAGCATTTACTCCCTGAAGACCCTTGTTCTAAGATCCAGTGACACCAGCCTCCTTTCTGTTCTTCCCACAAGACATGCTGTCTCTCAACTCTAGGTATTTTCATTGGTTGTCCTTCATGCCTGGAATTCTCTCTCTTCTCAGCTCCACCTTCTGCTCTCCCTGGCTTCATTCAAATTTATTTTACCTTCTACAGGAAGCCTTTCCAGATCTCCCTTAATACTAGTGCCTTATCTTTCTTTCTTATCCCCAATTTATCTTATAAATACCTTGTTTGTGCAGAGTTGCTTACATATCATCTCCCCCATTAGACTCTGGACTCCTGAAAAATGGGACTTTTTTGCCTTCCTTTGTATCCCCAATGCTTATCCCAGTACCTGATTTGTTGATTGATTGACTGACTGATGGACAAGTGGAAGGGTTGGCCTTGACAAAGGAAAACAGCTATTTTTTCAGAGACTGCCACAAAAGAAAAGAGAATTGGAGATAAAGGAGAGGGATTATGAAGGGAGGTAAGAACTCGAAGTGAATAGCTTTTATTTTCTCAGTAAAGTTAAGAAGTTCTCTCCTGAGAGGGAATAGAGGAAGAAATGGTATGGAAATCCTTAAGAGAGAAGGGAAGGTTCAGAGCAGCTGTTGTGGGTAATGTTGCAGACAATCAATCAAAGATAAAAGGATTGCTTTTCAACAAGAGAGGGCAAGGTTAAAATCAGATAACAGTGGATCCCTTTGCCATTGTTAGCAAGCTCTCTCAGATATTTTTCCATTATCATAATAACCCCAAACCTATGTCTAAACCACAAGTCATCATCAACCTCATGTATATCCCCTTTAGTCATTCTGTTTCCATTGAGGCCCTGGCCCCCCAACCATCATGGACACACTTGGCTAAGTGCTGTAAGGGCTACATAGAGCAAGAAGAGCTTTATGTCCTAAGGAAACTCACTCCATCCTTCCAACCTCTCCTCATTTTTCTTTAGTTGCTTCCCATATCGTTGGGCCAACCACACCCCATCATGGCATCTGTACTGTGATGGGTTAATATTCTCACAGTACATAATATCTATATCTGTGCTTCCGATACCTCATTCTAATCATTGCCAAATGCAAAAGTAAAGGGACCAGCGGATGCTCAGAATCAAGCAAGGTGGAGAGCACACCAGACTTGGAGATAGGAGACCGGGGTTGCAGTCCACAGTCTATTTCATAATTGCTGTATGACTTTGAGCAAGGAACAATCTCTCTGAACCCTAATTTTCTCATGAAGATAATATTAGCTGTATTATTTCCCACTGAGGGTTGTAAGGATCAAATAAGATAAGGTATATAAATCATTTCATATTTATTAGTAATTCAATTCGACAAACAATGTCAGGCACTGTCCTGATCGCCAGTCCATTGGTTTGCTTCCATTAAGCTCAGCCAGATTTCCTAGGCCCCAGACAGGTGGGCTGTGTTTTTATTCATGACTTTACTTTCTTTCTTGAAAAGAACTTGTCACAACATGGTGCAGTTTAACTCACCACATCCTTGTTTTGCGGAAGAAGATCCACAAGATGCTGCCAAAAAAAAAAAAAAAAGGAAGTAAGCTTGGGGTAGTCAGAGAAAAGAAAGAAAAAAAGTTAAAGATGTGGGTTTAAATTAAGGGCTCAGGTTACACACCAGACCTCTTCACCACTCTGCCAGCTCTAGGATGGAAACCTAGCTAAGGGGTAGCCATCAGTAGTAGGAGTTCTGACTTCTTTCCTGGCTCTAGGATTCCCCAAGTCCCTAATCATTTTTAAGTCATGATGCCTGGCATGCAGCCCTTGTTTCCTTGAGACTCCCTTTCATGTGCTATCTTCTCTCATTTGAATTCAAGCTCCTTGAGAGTAAGGAGTGTTGGGTTTGCTTGAATTTATATGCCTTAATGCTTAGCATAGGGCCTGGAATATGTGTTTAATAAATGCCTTATCCTTATGACATATTACCTCATGTTATACCACATCATGCCATATCATATACAATATCATATCATGTCAGTTGATATCATATGATTTTTGTTGTTATTCAGTCGTTTTTCAGTAGTGTCCAACTCTTCATGACCCCATCTAGGGTTTTCTTAGCAGAGATACTGGAGTGATTTGCCATTTCCTTCTCCAGCTCATTTTACAGATGAAGAAAGTGAGGCAAACAGGATTAAGTGACTTACCCAGGGTCACATGACTAGTAAGTGTCTGAAGCCAGATTTGAACTCAGGAAGATGAGTCTTCCTTACTTTAAGGCCAGCACTTTATCCACTGCACTATCTAGCTGCCCCATATACATGTGATACCAGATAATATTATATTCTATGTAATATATCATGTTATATCACATCATATCATGGGGGAAAGAGCCCTGCCTTAGTAGTCACAGGGTTTGGGTTCAAATTGCACCCATGGCTCCATGAACTGGAGTACGTATATGAATGAGCCTGTAGTATAGCCACTCCTGCAGACACACCTTCCAATTGGAACACATCATGGGATGCTGCTTCTAGCAGGATATGCACGACTGTGCCCTGTCCCTCCCTGTGTGCTGTGTCCTTCTTCCTTTCCTGCTCCATGCTCTGCATTCACCCCCCCCCCCCCCCCCCCCCCCCCGCTGCATTCCCCAGCATGATCTGGGGCTGTGTCCAATAGGATTGGCCACTGAAGAGCAAGAGCTGCCCATTCAGTAGGTTTAATCCCTACCCTCTTCCTTCTTTTCTTCCTCTCTTATAATCAATTAGCTTGAGAACTTGGACCCCCAAGTCTCGCTTGGACTTGGTGGGAATGGGGGTATTTTGAATACAGCAATGAGAGCATGTGTTTGCCTAGTTGAGTCTGAGACTGGATTCAAAGCCCTGGATACTTAGGTACAGGTGACCTGAAATGAGGCTTTTCAAGCCTGGCAATCATCTCAGGAGTTCAGGTGTTCCTGGGATTCTCTGTTGCTGCTAACTGTTCTGCAGAAGGTACTCCCTAGTGCTTCTTGGATCATCCACCAACAGGAAGATGAGCATAAGCCATGCCCTGACTTCCCAAAACATGTAGATCTTGAGTAAGTTGCTTGCACAGTGTAGAGCTGAGTGAAGGTGATTTGCCTGTTCAGCAGTTCCACAGCGTGTCACCTTTTTAATATTTTAGGTATCAGCCTTCTAGGAGCATATAATGTATGATAACTTATATATCATTTTAAAAGTATTTGTCGATTCAGGTTTATGGGTATTTTGTGTTTTCTGCATTTATGTTGTGGTGGAGAAATAAATAGCTGTCCTATTACCCAATCTGCTTAGTAGAATGAGTAGCTCTCTTAAAGGGAAACTGTTAATAATCCTTTTTGGGAGGAGATCCTAGAAATGAGACAAATGTAAGCTTTGTTTAAGAGATTGTCCTGTTCCCCCCACCCCAAAATTCTATTGAGGCATGGGGGTGTAATGAGTCGGAGAGTATGAGAAGAGCCCCTTTGGAGGAGCCAGCCTCCTTCAGTATAACAACTCAGGTCCATGTGAGTCCAGATCTGGGGTTTCTTAGAGGGATAAGGAAACTGAGACCAGAGAGGTTATGACTTACCTCCAATCACAGAGCTAGTTGTCAGCATTTGAACGCAGGTCTTCCTGACCCCAAGTCCAGCATTCTGTCTCCATTCCATACTGGGGGTTCATTATTCGAAGTACCTTATTTATTTCACATTATTAACCCTCATTCACTATATATTCCAGTCAAAATGACTTACTTGCTTTTCTGTGGTTTAATAACTGTATTCTTTTGTTATTCAGAACTTGACAAACAATATACATATTTCCATAGGCAAAGAATATTAGGAAGAGAGACATATGAAATGGTGAATCTTTATAACCTATAGCTCACTTTAAAAAATTATATAATTCAATAGTTTCAAAGCTGTCATGCTTGTCTGTCTCCCTCTGATTGCACATTTGAAAAATGTATCAAGGAATTTTCTTCTGTTTTTTTGTTTGTTTGTTTTTTTGTGGGGAGCCAGCATCTTCCCCTGAATTTCCTCCCTACATTAAATTGCAAAAATAAAAAAAAAATCCTCCTTTATAACACAAATGCACAGTCAAGCAAAATAAATTTAAGACATCCTAAAACCATGCTTCATTCAGTACCTCCAGTTCCTCACCTTTCTCTCAGTAGGAAGGAAGCATTCTTCATCATTGGTCCTTTCAAGTCCAATTAAGTTATTGCATTAATCAGAGTTCTTAAGTCTTTCAAAGTTATTTTTCTATACAATATTGTAACCATTGCATACATTGTTCTCCTGATTCTGCTCACTACAATCTGTGTCATTCATTTGGGTCTTCATAGTTTTCTCTGGATTGATCCCTTTAATTATTAATTACAGTGGTCTGATATTCCATTACATTAATTTACTTTTATGTGTTCAGCCTGATTAATGGAGTTTCCCTCCAATTTTCTGCTATAACAACAAAAAAAGTGAAGTTATAAATATTTTTGCAACATGATGACTTTTCCTTTTTCTTAGATTTCATTTGGTGATCTGCCTAGGAATGGTGTTGTTGGGTAGAAGAGTATGCACGATTTGTTGACTTTGGGTATATAATTTTAAACTGATGCTGTGAATTACCCCAGCCATTCTGGACACCAGCATATTGCATTAGTGTTCCTGTCCTCCTTATGGCCCCTCTAACACTAGTTATTTTCCCCTTTTCTTATCTTTATCAATCTGATGGGTATGAGAAAGAACTTTAATTTGTGTTTCTCTTTTTATTCATGATCTAGAGCATTTTCTTCATATGATCATTGGTATTTGGGTTTTCTTCCTTGGAGAAAGGCCTGTTTATTTTTGACCATTTATCTATGAGGGTCTTTCCATGTTTTTCCTTGAAATCAGTACTCCATCTCCCAACTCCTTCATGCATGGAATTAGATTCTTTTCTTACCTTGGTCTCTTACCTTCTTTCAAGGCTCAGCTCAGATGTTGCCTCCTACAGGGAATTTGTCCTCATCCCCCAGTAGTTGTCAGTGCTATCTCCCTCTTCAAATAATCTTATCCTTATCTGTATACATTTTGTCCTCCAGCAAAATGTAAACTCTTTGAGGGTAGGGATTATTTAATTTTCATCTTTGTATCCTGCCACATACCATGGGGGTTGGCACATGGTAGCTGCTTATTAAATATTTGTAAAATTGAAATGACTTTATCATAATGCTATTTTACCTATAAGGTCATCCAAAATGAACTCTTAGGTGTCACAATATGGAAGATCCACTTGATCATCCATAGGGGATATAATGATTTGAGGTGAATTCTAGAAAAAATGTTAATGTTTAAGGGAAAACCTTTACCCCCTAACTTTAAAAGTCTCAGGAATTTCATCTCATGGGTTTTTTAATTTTTTCGTTTTTTTCGCTCTGGGTCAGCGCCTTCTCACCAAGCCAAGACATAGACAACTTTGCTGATGAATTTATGCAAAAAACCCTCTAGGTTGTACTTCCTTTCTAAAACCAAATTTGAATCATCCATGATTAGTTCTTGAGTTCAGGTTGGTTGTGGACCACTGATCTGTGTTTATTTAAAGGGGAGATTGCCTTAGTACAAAAATGGCTGGATTTTGAACCTATCTTGTTTTTCATGAGCCACATAATCAGGCCCACTGCCGAGATCAGCATCACCAAAATAGGCCCTAACGTCTATTCAGGAAGAAATTTCAAGTCAGATGTCAGTGTTGAATAGTCAGAAAGGTAAGGATCTGAAGGAATTGGACCTGTGTTCTTTCTTACTTGTGTACTGCTGATGATTTCATAGGAACCTTAAGTAAAAAAAGCTACAAACGTGTTCACCTTAAGGAAGATGAATACAGTTGGTCCACTTCCCTCTTTAGAATTTTGAAGGTGATCATTTTCATGATCTTTACCCTTGGGCTTCTACTCTTGTAACTGTTATCCAAGTTCCCATCTTTTAAAATTAATGGTCCAATAGAAGTTTCAGGAGAGCTAAAATTGATTTGTCTATTTACTTACCTCTTTTAAATGTAAAATAAAATTGCATTTGTGTGTAAAATCCCTCAGCACCAATGAAAACTGCAACTCTACATTTGCTGAGATAGATCTTTATTTGTCCTCTGAGAGATCTTAAACTTTAGTCGGCTTTTATTAAATCTTTATGAGAACAGGACTGGTGAATGACTTTTCTCCAAACAAATACTTTTTCCTGTTGTTGTTTCACTGAAAGAACATGTTCTAAAATTCTAGGACTTGTTCTTTTGGATAAAGTATTTGATGTTGTTTTTAAAAATGCAAGCAAAATTAAGCAATGGTTGGTTATGCTTTTACGCAGAGTTATCCTTATAAATAAATGGAACATGCATACCTTGAAGGGTCCTTTTCCAAAAGAGTCTTTTGTTGCCCAAAATTTCATCATTAATTGTAGAAACTTAGCTTGAAGGAAAAGATCCATAGAGCTTATGTGTGATCTCATATACCTATCAGGTATCACTTACCTGTGATACCTATCAGAAGAAATTATAAAGCTACTAACCAAAGAATTAATTTTATCTATGCTTTGGACTTTCCGTTGTTATCACCATCTTTAGTGATGTTCAATTTTAGTAAGTGCATACGGTATAGAGAGAGAATGTTCAGTGGTCCAAGAATTGAATTTAAAACATTATATTTCTCTAGCAGCTAAGATCTAAGTGTCATAGAATGTATTTAGGTTAGAAGGCAGTAAGAAAGCTTTTGTTGCCGTTGTTTTCCTTGTTCTTTAGTTGTTTCAGTTGAGTCCAACTCTTCGTGACCTCATCTGGGGTTTTCTCACCAGAGATATAGAGTGGTTTGCCATTTCCTTCTCCAGTTCATTTTACACATGGGAGCTTTGTAGAAAAGGAACTGGATCTGTGATTTGATTGATGTGGGGTACTCCTGTATGAGGGAATTCCCTCTACCAATGCAAGTTGGTACTTCCTCTGTGACTTACAGTTTGAGAGAGTCACCTAAGGCACTAAGAGATTAAGTGAGAGATGAACCTTGAACTAAAGGCTTTTTGACCCTGAGACCATTACTCTAACCATTATCTGAGGCTGACTCTCTTATTATACCAGCTACTCTCTCTTTGCAGAAATGTTTTGTTTTCTTGAATACCCTCTGTTCCCCTTACTAAGAGGTAGAGTGGTATAGATCTAAGTTCAAGTTCTGACTTTTTTGCTATTTTTCTTTAGAAGCTTGGGCAAAACCATTTGTCCTCCCTTAGAAGTTTTCAAACCAGTAAGATGGAATTGGATTAGAAATCTAAGGGCTTTTTCAATTTTGAGAGTGATGATGGAATGACAAAGACACCTATGAACACCTATGAAGATGATGACTTTCTCCTTTTATTTGTCATAAAGTTTGATTTCATATCTTCATATTATAGGACTTTCATATTTTAGGACTTCATGTAGGTTATTTCTTCATTCTGTGATGATTCTGCTACAAATAAGGATCTCAGGCTAGAGGGGAGGGGTGGAATCTCAGAGTTAGTCAGGAAAACATGAAGAGCTCCTGCAAATGGGGAGCCTGGGTTTGGGGTCCACAGAATATAGAAAGGGGGAATGAGAAAAGTTATATTAAGTGAAGAGCTTTTTTTTGGCTGCTACCTACACAATAGAAATCCTTGCATTTTGATAGCATAAATGTCACATACAATTATCATTAAGATTGTCCTATCAGAAAAAAAAAAAGATTGTCCTATCAGCCTCTTAGTTCTCATACGTTTTCCCTACTTGTTTTGTCACAGGTAATTGTTATTTTGTAGTAAGAAAACATAGCCTTTCAGTTTTACTCATCAGAGCTATGATGATGCAACAGATGAAAACTGCCTCAAAGTTTAAAAAAAATAAAAAGCTCACAGAGATAAAGTGTATCCACTGTCACCACTACCTCTTTCTAGCAGTGTCTTAACTGAACTTCTCTGTAAGGCAGGAGAAAATGCTGGATCAATTTCTGCCAGCTTGTCAAAGTATGTAGCTCATGGGGTCATTGTTCTAAGTACTTTATGGGCCTCATCATAGTAATTTTATTATTATAGAGGAAATGAGGGAGAGAAGGAAGGAGGGAGAAATGATAGAAAGAGGGAGGGAAGGATAGAGGGAGTGACAAAGGGTAGAGGGAGGGAAGAAGAGAAGGAAGAAAGGATAGAGGGAGGGAGGAAAAAAGGAAGAGAGGAAAGAAGGGAGAGAGAAAAGAAATGAAGGAGGGAGGCAGAGATAACCAGGAAAACTTTAAATGATGCAGTATCTTCAGAATACTGCTCATAATGGTTCTAGAGCTAAGCAAGGTCAATATTAAGCATTCCTTTTGCAATTTAGATGTTCATATCTGCACAATATAGTTCTGTTAAGATGGGTTTCTTTAGTATTAAAAAGTATTTCAATTACTTTATTGTCCTAGATATTTTATAACTTTTAAGTGAGAATATGCATTTTTTTTCATCATATTTGCAAACATACATACATTTGGGTAATGGGGATGCAATATTTCTTGGGTTGAAAAATAAAGTATAGTCTACAATGCCATTTTCTGGGATAGAGAGTTCTTGCTATACCATTTTAATTATTCTCACACTTCTCATTAGGTATAATACTAGGAGAGGAAAATTGAACAAAACCAGTGTCCCACTGAAGACTGAATGCCTTTTGTTTCTGCTGGGGTTTGGAGGCATCTCCAGGTTTGTTTGGTTCTTATAGCGATTTAAAAAAATAATTAAACTTCCTCATTTTAAAATATTCATTAATTTACCTTAATGTATTTACCAAAAGCAAAAAAGAAATGGAATGGGACCAAGGAATTACAAATAGAGCCTATTTCAAACTATCCCTGATGAACTTAAAATTCATGAAGGAATGAAAAATTACTGTTCATCAAGACGTGCAGAATAATATACATGTCTTAAGGAATTCCTATCTAAAAGTTCTCCTGGTTTGTATGAGAGCTTGGAGAGATTGTTTTCCAATAGTCCTAGAGATTATTGTTATGTTTAGAATGAAATTGTTGGGTTTTTAAAAATCCCTTTACAAACACATTAATTTACCTAGCATCCGTAACTGATATGGTCTTAAAAACAGTAATATCTGGGAGACAGAATGGGTTATTGTTTAAAAAGTGGTTCTGAGAAAATGTCTAGTATATGTACATCTCTGTGTGTATACATATGCATATATTTAACTATGCGTCTGGATACAGAAATGTAGATAGATCTAGCCATGAAATCTTCACAAGCAAAGTGGTTTAGAGTCGCTTCCTACCTTGCACAGCCCTTTTGCTTCTTATTACGCAGTGTTTGTTTTCCTACAGTTTATTGACCTTCCTCCCTTTGAATACCCCTTTAGTAATGGGGGGCTGGGGGGGGCAACAGTGCCATCCCAAGGGAGAGTGAGGAGAGGGAAGGAAAGAAGCGAGATGGTTCCTGAGGCTGCTAGCCTTTCCCCTTCCTCCCATAGGGTCCATACAATTATGCAAGTAAAGTTAGGTGACCAAAAAAAAAAAAAACCCAGCCTCAAAATCAGAAGTCCCAAACGGGTGGCGATGTCGGGGTGCACTGTGGGCTGTGGTGGGGGAGGGCAGTCCCATTATTTCTTTGGTTTGTAAGGACGTGAGACTTCCTCGTACCTGGCTCCCCACGGCTCTGACAGCCAGCTCAGGCTTGGCTAGTTCGTATTGAATTGCAAGGGCACCCCCAACACGGCTCGGCCACGTCAAGTTTGAGCGCTAAAGCCAGAAGATTGGTCGTCAGGTGGTGATTTTGTCGGCCCCTATGAGCTGTCGAGAATGTATGCTAAGGATCGTAGTGAGCTCCCCAAAAGATGAAATCATTTCTACTATTTCTAGGAGTCACAATCTTGTGTGTGTACACCCGCGTGTTTTAAGGGGTTCTGGGGTTTTAAGCTGAGCCGCCTTCCTCTCTTCCCCACCTCTAAAGACTGAAAGGCAGGGGGAAGGAGGAAGACTGATTATAGATTCCGCTCTCCTCGCTACCCACCTCCTCAGCACCTCAGACAAGGCATCTTGTCCTCGGGACTGTCGTTAAACTCTTGAGCAATGAAGGGCTTTACGTTTTTATTTCAATAGCAGGCTTGAATCTTCGAGGTACTTCCAAGAAAGATTTCAGGCCATTAATCAGAAGCGCATACGTGCAGGGGAATCCAGTGGAGCATAAATCCTGCAGTCGGACGTTCAATTTCAGAGAGAGGTAAAAAGCTCAGTGAAGTTGATCTGGAATTGGGTGTGACCACAACGGACTCAGAAGGGTACTGAAAGCAGGGCTGGGGTTTTAAAAAATATGTGTTCCTACACTCAGCGGCATTAGTTTGGGGGCAGAAATTGTCCTTTTTATTATTATTTTTAAACCAATTTTCGCAGGTTGAATTTCATCAATTCTTAGGAATGCCAGGGGAAATTCCATTGCAGATTGCTCAACTGTGCAACATTACCCATGATCTCCCGGCCTAGATCAAACCTTATCTTTCTCTTTATGCTGGGTATTAGTTTAGTCCTATTTGTGATAATGTCACTTCATCAATTTCAAAATCGGAGCCAAACACTGTGCCAGGTGAACAGGGCGCACTCAAGGGGCGTTAAACTGGAGCACTGAACTGTGTCGAGAACCTTCCGCGAGGTAGAGTTTGGAGCAATTATGTCAGATTTGTAGGTTAAGGACTTGGTGTCTCATGAGCCTGTGCCCTAGACATAATTTATAGTGAAAGGAGATAAGATTTATTGACATCCTCATTAGGAGAATTGTTTGATACTGGCTATTTGTATTGTCCTCCCGCTGAGAAATGAACTGTTTAACACATTCTTAGACTAGTATTCCTGTCTTGTTTTAAGTATCCTTGCATTTCTTCATTATTACACACAGAAACAAAGGCAAAACTTGCTTGAGATAAGGAGTAATTCAGCTTTTTATTTTTTTGGCATGCAGAGATGACAGTCTATACAATCCAAAGGCCAGCTGAATTTGGAGCCTGAGTCCAATACCTGAGTCATCTTAGGTAAGTCCCTTCACTCTCTTGAGCCTCAGTTTCCTCCTCTGTAAAAGGAGGGGGCTGAACTAAGTGACCTTTGAGGGTCTTTCCAGCTCAAAATTCATGATCCTGCCATGCTATTGAGTTGTTATGGAAGCATGATGAATTTCAGACTTCCACCATGAAAGAGAACAAAGAATACTATAATTGTGGGTATTCCTTCCAGGCATGCATGTGACATCCCCTCTCCTCTTTCCTACTGTTGTCTTGTGTTCCTAGAAATCCTCCTTATATGATAAAATATCTCATAGGGTTATTATGAGAATTCAGTCAAATCATGCAGAGAAAATGAATTTAATTGCTATATAAATGCAACTATTAAATTCTTACATTAATTCAGTCTTCATTACTACATCTGAATTCCTATTCATTGTATTTTCCTTTGACCAGGGATTCAATTGCTTACTTTTAAAGTTCTTTCCTCTTCAGTAAGGAAAAGATCATTAAGAAAAAGAAGAGGAAATAAAAATGAAAGTGTTATATGTAAAGTAAGATGGGGTTTCTGTAGTCACAATTTTAATGAGATTACTTTGTACAACTATCATATTGCAGTACATGATATATTGTAAGAAAAAGTATGATTCCAACAGCTCCATCTCAGTCACTTGCCACTGTTTTGGGGGCCTTAAAAGAAGAAACAGGATTTGAACTCAGGTCTTCCTGACTCCCAGTGCAGTGTTCTATTTACTAAGCCCTTCGCTGCCTATTTCGATAGTTCAGGTGAGAGTTGAAGAAAACCTGAAGTAAGGATGTGGCTATGTCAGTGGAGACAAACGGATATATATATATATATATAAGAGATAAGTAAAGATAGAAATGTTAAATTTTGACAACTGATTAGAAATGTAGAGTGAGAGAGAGGTCAAGGATGACACCCAAATGGTGAGTAAGTGAGGTGAGATTTGAACCCAGGTCCTCAACTCCAGAGGCAGTGCTCTATCCACTGTGCCACCTAGCTTCCAAGTGTCCATCTCCATCCCCATCCCTATCCCCATCTCCATCTCCATCTCTATCCCCATCTATCTATCTATCTATCTATCTATCTATCTATCTATCTATCTATCTATCTATCTATCTATCTATCTATCTATCTATCTATGTGTATGTATACATATATACTGCTCATATCATATATACATGTATATATACTCACATACACATATACACATATTACTTCTTACTAGAGATCTAATCAGTGAAGGAAATGATCTATAGCATCTTCTTTTGTATTTATAGATTAGGCTATCTTCAAATTAGATTTCAAAGCTGACAAAAAGGAAACCCAAGATTTCCATTCTGTTCTCCCCAGTTGATCTCCAATCATTTCTTACAATTGGAACAATGAGATTGCTTTTATTGGTGGTCCCATCACAGGTATGATTTTTTTTTTATCAAAGTTTTTTTTCTGACTATTCCCTGTTATAATTGTCCTTTTCTTCTCTGAATATTGCAATGGTTATTATCATCATTGTACATATATATAATGCATGGCAATAATAGCTAGCATTTGTATAGCATTTTAAAAACATCACATTTTATCTTATATATTTATATTTGCTTATGCTGTTTATGGAGCACACAGAAATAGGTTGTCTTGTGTGGTCATTCACTTCATCTTTAATATCTTCTACTAAATTATAAGCCTTTCAAGGGCAGTGACTGGACTTGACTCTTTATGTGTCTGTCTCCTTTTGGAGTTTTTCATAATATAATCTGTTTACATGTATATGCATGTAGAAGAAGTGTTTGGAAAGTCAGCAGCAAATGTTGAGAAGGGGGCACTGTGCAAGACTGTTAGAGAATATGCACTCAAACTATAGTCTCAAAGCTTCTTCATGTGACATATTTATTATTTATGTGTGCCCTGTGGTCTTGTTTTAATAGTTTCCTTTTCCTCATCTGTCTGTGTCTTTTTATTTATGGAAGAAGAGTTTGTTCTTGCCAGCATGAACACTGCATTGGTATCTATTGTGGACTGGCTTCCTGTCCTGTTCTTTCATACCCAATTGTAGGTAATGACTGTGGTTCTATTATACACTTTCTGTTGAGTTGCCGTATGGACTTCTCTTTGGGACATTCATTTTTGGAGATCAGCCTCTAATAGATCATTAATTGCCCCATATTATACTTTGTTAACTTATGCTACAGATCACAGCCTCTTTATAACTAAGGAGAAGTTATTTGTTCATTGTTGTGGCCAAACAGTTCATCATCATGAGACCAAGTTGGTGATGAGTCTTAGCTAGGCTGGACCTTGGGCAACAGACAGGCAGGTCATTTCCGGCCTGTGCTTGGCCCTGCCATACCTTCTGCTTTTATGAAATAGCGTCCAAATACCCAAGGGCCCTTCAAGAACCCATATCATAGGGAGGCATCAGAGGATGAGCTCAGCAGAGAAGTCCTCTATGATATGAACTAAGGAATGGATAAAAACAACAACAATAATAACATAATATTTTAAGGTTTGCATATATTATCCATTGGATTGAATTGAACTGTATAATAGTATTTAGTTATAAGATTTTAAAAGGCTCTACTGGGTGATTTTCTATGCAACCTCTTATTTTCAATAGGATATGATCATCATGATGATGATTTTCCTGTTTCTCATTGGGTCAGCTGTGGCATTGCAAACAAATTTATGTCTGGAAGAAGAAAGTAAGTAATGATGAAGGAGATTCAAATGTGCTTCTCTTTTCAGTCATATTAAATTAAGTAGAACCTCAATGTGTGTATATGTTGTGTACATGTATGCGAGTATGTATATGTGTATGTAAGTATATGTATAATTGGAGGGGGATTGTTCCTGCCAGGAGATATGTACTTTAAATATATTATTAAAACTGATACTGCTCTGGCCTCCACTGCCTAAAGGCCAGGTATGTTTCTTTTTACCTTTCCCCAAAGTTTCTCTGGTTTCCTTACTGATCTGGGATTCTCTCATCTCTGCCATTGACTGGAGCCCCCATCAATTGTGTGACTTTATCTCAGGGACACTCATTGTAGGCATAGGAGTGCTAAAGGAAACCACCTGAGAAGCATGGGCAATCCATACCCCTCCCCTGTCTTACTTCAGCTTAATTGTGTTTTTTGTTTTTTGGTGAGGCAATTGGGGTTAAGTGACTTGCCCAGGGTCACACAGCTAGTAAGTGTTAAGTGTCTGAGGCCAGACCGAACTCAGGTCCTCCTGACTCCAGAGCTGGTGCTCTATCTACTGCGCCACCTAGCTGCCCCTTGATTGTGTTTTTAAAAATCTGTTAAAGAATAAATTTGCCATATTTTATATAATTTCTCATGAACACCCATGGTTGATCCTAACCTTGTGTTGCTTGGTTTCCCATTATTTGTAGCATGAAAGTTCAATGGGAGTCATATAGGAAAAGAGGGATTTTATATTTATCCTTCTTCCAATTCCCCTTGCTCTACTTCTTCCTTCTCTGTCTCCCAGACTCGAAGTCCAGCAGCCCCTCATGAATACAATCCCACCATTAATCACAAGAAATTTGACCTGCTGTGTTTTTGATGAAGGGAAGATTGTCTCTCCATAGGCAGCCTGGTGGCCCCCACTCTCAGGGGTTCATCATACTGGTGACAGACTTAGTGTGGACAGCTGGATGGTTTTAGCCCTACAGTAGCTCAGAATTCCTGAACTCAAGCGATTTACTACTTTCAGCCTCCCCCAGCAAAAGGAACAGGAGTGCATCACCACACCCAACCCAATTTCATCTTTTTTAAAATGGTTGCATTATTCTAGCTTCTCAAAATCTTCTTGGATCACTACAGTTTTCTTGTTCAAAGTGCTGAGTCTCCCTAAGAGTTTGGTCATAATGGTGAAGGAAGAGAGAATTGACCTGTGGCTATACGCAGAAACCTTTTTGAAATTTTGCTTGATTGAGCCACATTACTTAAAGAACCAAAATGGACCAGTCAGTTTTTTACATGTAGACAAAGCCCAAGAAACAATTATTGGAAAATGAGCAATAAGGAGTGAAAGAAGATGGTGATTCATTAATAAAACTTGTTTTCAATGCCTATTTAATTATCCTAATTAACAAGAGAGAAGTTGGCTGAACATATGGTATAATATCCACTATTTTCAAATGCAAAAGGTGAAATATTAACTAAATATTTGGATTAGAAAAGATATACAGAAATCAGATTTGATTTAGAGATGCTTTCTAATATAGATTATTATTTATGTTAACAAAATTAATAATGATAATTCATCTATATTGTGCCAGGCAATGTCTAGAGTAGGGATTCTTAACCTTTATTGTGTCATGGACCCCTTGAGCAGTCTGGTGAAGCCTACAGACTCCTCAGAATGTTTTTAAATATATAAAATAAGATACACAGAATTACAAAGGCAAATTAGTTATATTGAAATCGTTATTAAATATATATATTTTTAAAACAGGTTAAGTTAAAACAGGACCCCAGGTTAAGAATCCCTGGTTTAAAATAGTAGTTTTAGTCATTGCATTTTAATTTCCACTATAAAAAATTGAATGTTATAATATTTTTTCTTCCCTTTAATTTGACAGTTTTACTTCTCCCTCCTGTAAATTTCACTATTATAGTAACTGGTTTATCTAAAGTTCTTTTACATTGGAAACCAAATCCTAACCAGAATCCAAGGATCAAGTGCATAAAATATAATGTGAGAATTAACACTCCAGATGAGGATGATGTGAGTATCAAAGATAATGGTAACATGGATTTCTTGCACACAATCCATTTGATTGAATTTTCTACATGACACAGAATTTCAAACTCAAACCCACTGAGAAAGGCAGAGGGAGGAGACTAATCATCTTGACTCCATTCTCCTACAAAAGTGATTCTAGTTGGTGTCTCAGTACCATAGAATAGACTTTGGAAGAATTGACTGAAGCATTGTATTTTGCATCCAGAGTAGCATTGCTAAAAGTAAAGGAAATTTAGCTGTATTCCAAATTCTTACTATTGAGAAAGAGCATGTGTTGCAACTCCTAAGTAGAATTGCAGTTTGTTTTTTTGGAAAAAACTTTTTAAATCTAAACTAGAAAACAGAAGAGCCTATCACACGGACAATGTGGAAATCCACAGGAAATTCAAATGTTGCTTTTTAACCAGCTGCAAATTTCATCTAGCAAAGCTGTTTTGTTACATTGTGGTTCGATGCTGTTTTCAGAAATAGGATACAATGTTTATTTAATTGAAGTAGTCTACTTATAATGGTTGTTTCCTCACTGCTTTTCATGGTTTCTGGGATTTATTTCCAGTATGAAACTCCAAAAACCCAAAGCACACGTGTAAATGTACTTCACGGGGGATTTTCAGCAAGCGTGCAGACAGTTTTTCATTGTGATTCCAGTTTTTTCCAAAGTAGCTGGGTTTCAGCTGAGCTTCAAGCCCCTCCAGGTAAGATGTGATCAGGGATAAACTTTGATTATTTATTGTGTGTTGCATAGATAGAGGATTTGAGAGGAAATGAGGATTGGTCTCCTCTCAATAAGAATATAATAGTCACCATTCAAATTATACTCCTCCAGATCTGTTTGAGGAAAAAGGTGTCCTTCTTCTTTCCACCCCCCACCCCAAACAAAATGACACAGTTCTGGGAAACCCTGAGCTGGTTGCAATTAGGTCTGCTCCTGAGCTGTGTCCATATAAAGGAGGAATTGAAGAATTGTCCCTGTATCACCTCCCCCACTGGCTAAGAAATACTGTGTTCTGATTAGCTAGTTTTTGCCCATAGATTGTAACCCTTGAATAATTGGACCAATGATGAAAAAGGGGAGTGTCCATTTGCGTTAGCGATTAGGGAATAAAATGAGCTTGAGAGCCTCCATTTTTGCTCATCCACCAGCTGCACACAGGGTGGCGCATTCTCGTGAGAATGACAATAAATGAGCCTTTGATACATCATCACCACTGAGTTCCAGAAAATTATTGGAGTCATTTTCTTCACAGAACTAGAAAAGGCAATCTTGCCATATTAATGGATGATGAGAATTTATCACAAAGTTGATTTGTAATTTCAATCATAATTAAAATTGGGTACAGTTAACCACATTATGGTATAGGGGAAAGAATGCTAGATTAGGAGTTGGAAAAGTTATAGTTAAAATGCAAATATCCTGTAGGCATAACACATTAAGCTACTGTCAGTCATTAACACCTTATTATGAATTAGTTTCTTAGACTGCTTTTCAACTTGAAAAGGAGCTAAGAAGGAAAGGGACAAAAAGAATATAAATTTGGATTGGGAGGGAGTAGGTAGAGAGAAAGCATCAGGTACCACGGAGGAAGGACTGATCTGGGTAGAGGTCCTCAAGTGGAGTCAGAAGCCAGACTCACTAGATGTTTGTGGAAGGAGTCAAAGAGGAGGAGAAAGGGCTACTAAAAGAAGGGAAACCCCCAACCAACCTTTTCCCACTTCATCATTTTTTGAGTGCTGATGCTGATTATCCTCTCTACATCAGTAGTTCCTAATCACTGTGTGTGGTCTGTGGACCCTTACACAAATGTTTTCTTAGGCAACAAGCAAAATGAACCGGAGGTAGACGCCAGTTTGAACCAATAGATATCACCAACACTTGGTGGGATGAAACTCACAAGTGGAATTCGGCTTCAAATCTTTGAAATTGTCATTAAAAAGAGCATCGTTTTTAAAGAGACCACCCTATTTAATATTTATTCCAAATTGTAATAATAATAATAGAGCTAACATTTATAGACTTTAAGGTTTGACAAGTACTATACAAATATTATTTAATTTTGTCCTCACAAGAAACAAGAAGGTGCTTTTTTTTTTTTTTAGTGAGGCAATTGGGGTTAAGTGATTTGCCCAGGGTCACACAGCTAGTAAATGTTCTGTGTCTGAGGCTGGATTTGAACTCAGGTACTCCTGACTCCAGGGCCAGTGCCACCTAGCCACCACAGAAGGTGCTTTTATTATCCCTATTATCCCCATTGCAGATGAGGAAACTGAGGCAGACAGAGGTTAAGTGACTTTCCTAGGGTCACATAGAGGGTAAATAAATGAATTAGATTTGAATTCCAGTGTGGTATTAACTGTGCCACCTAGTTGTCTAAAAAGAAACAGAATGGATAAAAAGAGAAATGAGCTAGCATAACCTAGGAACCAGAGGGGTGGGGGAGCATAGTAGAGAACATCAGGCTAATATTAGATCAATGACTGAAAAGGACTGATTTTGATAATGGGGTATAACTGTAAACCATCTGAACAGATGGAGGAAACAGATGAAGATACTGAGAAAGAAACTGTAAGCATGATATAGAGCTGTATTATAGTAGTGAAGGGCAAATTCACGCATCCTCTCCTTTTCACGATCTCAATCTCTGTCTGTCTGTCTCTGTCTTTGTCTCTGTCTCTCACTCTCATTCTCTCTCCCTCCCTCCCTCCCCTCCCCCTTCTCTCTGCCTCTCTTTGCCAAAGGCATATCAGTTCAATTAAATTTCTGGTTTAGTTTTACTTAAAGTTTTATTCTTCAAAAAGGAAAGGAATAAACAAAGGAAAATTCTCTTCTGGATTCTGATTCTCACTAACAGGAAAGAACTGTTTGCTGGGGGGAAGGGATGGGAATCTTTGGGAAAAGTGACCATTCCATCTTAGTGTTTGTGATAGAGAAAGGTTAAAGCCAGTCATCATCAGAACCGTACACTGAATTTGGGAAGGGCCGAGGTCAAAGGATTCAGAGGAGGACTAGGTAGGATATAATGGATTAAAATTCTACATGATAAGTCAAGTCAGGGGGACTGGGAAAGACTCAAGGACAAACTTCTGAAGACACAGAAGAAAATAATTCTGATAAGAAAGAATTGAAGCAGTCTAAAGAGAGCCATTTGAATGCTCACAGCACTAAGCAACAAACATAAATTTTAAAATGTCTTTTACAGAAGATGAAAGCAAATGCAGATAAAAGAGGATGATCACAGACATGTGGCATAGTTCTATAAGAAGAGTGTCAGGAGCACTAAAGCTTAACAAGAGCTTAGGCTGGTGAGGAAAGCTAGGGACAACAAAAAGTCTAGGGGATTGGGGTGGGGGTGATCATTCTAGGCAGCAAACTTGAAAAGAGCCTAGAGTGCTGGACTTGGAGTCAGGAAAAAGTGAGTTCCTATCCTGCCTTGTACACTGCACATGTGACCCTGGACAAATCACTTGACATCTCTCTTTTTTTAGTTTCTTCATCTGCAGAATGGGAACAACAGCAATATTTACTTTCCAGGGTTGTTGTGAAGATCGAATGAGATCATTATAAAACACTTTGTGAGCTTTAAAGAGCCATGGAAATGCTAGCTGTTATTATAGTTTTGTTTTGTTTTTTGGTGAAGCAAATGGGGTTAAATGACTTGCCCAGAGTCACACAGCCAGTAAGTGTTAAGTGTCTGAGGCTGGATTTGAACTCAGGTCCTCCTGATTCCAGGGCCAGTGCTCTATCCACTGCACCACCTAGATGCCCTGCTAGCTATTATTATTAAAGTGGTTGTTTGTCCTTCATTCTCTTTTTTTCTTTTCTTTTTTATTTTTTTAGTGAGGCAATTGGGGTTAAGTGACTTGCCCAGGGTCACACAGCTGGTAAGTGTTAAGTGTCTGAGGCCGGATTTGAACTCAGGTACTCCTGACTCCAGGGCCAGTGCTCTATCCACTGCGCCACTTAGCTGCCCCTGTCCTTCATTTTCAAAGAAGGCAGTGGCATCAGGGTGATGTCATGACTTGCAGTGAATTGTTAAGTGAAGGAGATCTGTGCAAGGTCATCAACCTCACTCTCTCCTCCAGAGCCATCTGGGTTTAGTTCTAAGATAAATATCAGGACGACTGGAGATGGTCTCAGATGTTTAAGACAATTGGGGTTAAGTGACTTGCCCAGGGTCACACAGTTAGTAAGTGTCTGAGGTGAGATTTGAACTTAGGTCCTCTTGACTCCTGTGCCAGTGCTCTATCCATTGTACCACCTAGCTGCCCTCATTATTAAAGCTATATTGGAGAAAAGACAGGGATCAAGGAAAGGATGTGTCTGCTGTTTGGTACAGATGGAATGATAAGAATTGACCATAGACAGAAGGCAATGATGATTCATCCTTATTTTCCTTTCTCTGTCTCTGTCTCTGTCTCTATCTCTTCCAAGGAAAAAAATATCCTTGCACTGGGAAGGGAAGAACACAAATGGCTGACAAATGATCCTTTGTAATTGCAATTGTAATTGCCATGACTTGACTGAAGGCATGGTGGCATGCTTATCAGAATTGCTGATGACACAAAGCTTGGAGAGAAAGCTGATACACTGGGTGACCAAGTTAGGCTCCAAAAAGATACAGATAGAATAAAGCCCGGGACTGAACCTAATAGGATGGCATTTTAGCATTGTACTTGAATTCCAAAGATTTGACTTTATAAGTAAAGTACAGTGCAGTGAGAGGTCCTGAGCAAAGTCACTTAACCTCTGTCTCATTTTCCTTCTCTGAAAAAATGGGAATGATAATAGCATTTAACTCACAGGGTGGTTGTAAAGATAGAATGAGATATAGCACTTTGTAAACCTTAAAGTGCTATATAAATGTTGACCATCATCATCTTATTGGTTGTCATCATCATTATTATTGTAAGGTAGTTTGTCAAAAATAGGTCTGCGTATTTTTTATGAACTTCAAGTTTAATATGAGTCAACAATGTGATGCAGCAACTCAAAAAGCTAATGTGATTTTTCAGCTTGATAAAGAGAGGTATAGCTTATAGGTTTTACACCCTGTTACAATAATATAGGAGGCAATGAAATGGGTCTTTCCATCCATATCATTTTTTCCTCTTCAGCTTTAGAAAATGTGTTTTAGATGAAAAATTCTGAGTTCAGTTGCAATCACTCCAGCCCTGAAGTTGGGAAAGTTCCTGATATTAGGCTCTCTATGTAGCCTTATATTTATATTTAGTTCTAGTTAACCCCTGGCCTCTTGTGGTTGAGGCAAAATTCAATTTACTAGGAACATTCAGATAGCAAAATACCAGATTACAGGGTCTGTGGACAAAAAGGCATTTGGAGGAGAAGTTGAGAAAGGAGACAACCTTTTCTTGGTGCTTTCATTTGCCTGGATTCCCAACTCTGAGATGCTTATAGAGCCAAAGATTCTCCTTGATATCTCCCATCTTTGTAACTTGATATGGTTTGGGGGGCAGCTAGGTGGCGCAGTGGATAGAGCACCAGCCCTGGAGTCAGGAGTACCTGAGTTCAAATCCGACCTCAGACACTTAACACTTACTAGCTGTGTGACCCTGGGCAAGTCACTTAGCCCCAATTGCCTCACTAAAAAAAAAAAAAAAAACAACTTGATATGGTTTGTCTTTGCACACCTGATTATTTGATTTGATTAAAAAGTTTTTGCAACTAGTTAAGGCACCAAAGCCAAACGGGATGGTTGTGACCCTACCCTTACACAGGAATAAGGAGGTGGTAGTTCTACTATACTTTCCCAGGTCAAACTATATGTGGAGTATTTTGTTCAGTTCTAGGTAGCACAATTTAACTTGGAGAGTATCCAGAAGATTATCAGGTTGATAAAAAGCCTTTATTCTATGTCAATATAAAGATCCGGTGAAGAAATTGAGGTTGTTTATCCTGGAAAAGACTCCGGAGGATGTGTTTGCAATCTTCAAGCATTTAAAAGACTTGCATGTGAAAGAGAGATTAGATTTATTGTTTCTCCCCAAAGGTAAAACCAGGAACAGTATGTGAAAGTTACAGAGAGAAGGAGAAGCTAGGAGGTAAATTTAGGTGAAATGTAAACAGAAACTTACTAACAATTAAAGTTGGAATTGACTACCTTTGGAGGAAGTGAGTTCTCTGTCATTGGAGATCATGAAACAGAGGCTGCATGACCACTTACTGGGTATGTTGCAGTGGAACTTCTTTCTAAGATATGGGTTGGACTAGATGGTCCCTGATATATCTTTCAAATGTAAAATTCTCTGATACTTGGATAGGTGGAGATGAAGATGGGGAAGGGGACCAAAGTTACCTCAAGGGCACTAAAATGTACCCTCTGTAGAATGAATAAATGACCCATCTCCTACATATTACAATTTTTCATGTGTATAGAAGCTGATGTGGTTGCTGGTATATGCATATATTTAAAAACGTTACTAAATCCATAGCAACTTTTTAATGTATTTTCTTCAATGAATGGGCATTATTAGCACAACTATTACCATGTGAGGGTCTGCAACATTTTTTTTTTTTCTCAGATGTCAGAGGCTTGTGACATTTAAAAATAATTACTATAGATACCAGTTTTGGGTAAGCAAATGTTAATTCTCATCATCTCAGGCCAAGTGGTAGAGAAAGTAGGGAGAGAGCTTCAGCATGCCAGTTAGCTTGAGCAGGGGAAAAGCCCCCAAGACACCCATGTAGTCTCCCAGAGAGACAGCATGTGTGCCCAAGGAGACCCAAGAGAGAGATCTTGTAAGAGAGACCATGTGGTCTCAGAGAACCAAGAGAGACCCAGAAGAGGATCCAGAAGTCAACCCAAAAGCCCTCCTGTGGCATCTTCCAAGAGCTTTTTTATCCTCTTTTAATACATTGATCAAAGCTAATTGGGTAATTATAGATCAAACAAATCTAAGTGGTTAGCATTATTTAAATCTATTGGTTGACAGACTTGAAAGTGGTCTATATTAAAATGAACTCTAGAGATAACATCAGAGAAAGAAATGCAAACCCCCTCACTCAAGTTGCTCAAGGCAAAGTCTGTTATCTAGGTGTGGTTTAATCCCATTGGGGTCTGGGGTGGGATCCAAATGCAAGCCTCCCTTGACTCCAAATTTAATGTTCTATTGTTCAACAGCACTTTACTTCTCTTAGAGGTCAATTTGTCCCTGCCCTACCATGGTTCTCCTCATGAGTGATTCCCAAAGTGTGAAATAAGAATCCCTGAGGTCCACAGACCCTTTGGAGAGATCCATGAAGTCAAAACTATTTATTATTTATAAGGCTAAGATGTTTTCATTTCTAATACAGGAAATAATCTCCATATAAGCCAACTAAGCAACAACTCTTTGGCTCAAGGTCTTTAATTAATTTCTGAGTGTAAAGGAGTCTGAAGACCAAAAAGTTTGAGAACTACTGCCTTATCCTATTTCTGGGTGTTCCTTCTCTCTCCTCTGACTCCCCTCTTGGCCGATAACTGCAGATCTTAGCATAGGTTCCTCACTAAGGCCTCAGTTCTCCTTCCTCTATTTTCTCCCTCAGGAAGGCATCATGGTTGTAGATGAAGAGCTGGCCTTGTGGCCATGAAGCCTTGGGATCAAGTCCTGATTCTGATACACTCTCTTCTCCTCTCCTCTTGCCACTGTTGGAGTAAATTGAAGAAGGGATTTTTCTTCAGGGATTGGGTGGACTAGATGGCTTCTGAGGTCCCTTTCAATTCTGTGATTCTCTGGGATAATAATATCTGAAAACTCACCTCACAGAGTTGTTATGAAACGATTTCAGTGAGTCTTAAAGGGCGCTAAAAATGTACGTTATCACCTATTTTTATATTTGTTTTGCCTTCCCATCAGTATTGTAAATTCTCTGGGGATGGGGACTATACTGTATCACCACCATATGTCCTATAATGTCCAGCTGGTGCTTAGTAATGTTAACCTGGAAATTAAGGAAACAATTAATATAGGAGAAATAAGGTCTTTAATCGGGACAGAGGTCATGGTATCACAGAGCTCAGAAGCTAGGAATACCCAAAGATGGGAACAAAGGACAGGCTTTTTATGGGGTAAGGAACAAAAAGGGAACCAAAAAATTTCTACAGCTACTTAATGTAAATGAACCTTTAACAAAAAAAAAGCAATAGAATTGCTCCTAAATTAATTATAGACCCTACTAACTCTAAATAGAAACTACTTAATGTAGATGGACTTTTTAACATAATAATCATAAAGTCCAGGGAGTAAGGTGGGGAAACTTTGGGAGGGGATGTTACTTGGGGGAAGGTCCATAAGTCCATCAAGAATCTGGAAATGACAAAGACAGTCAGCCCCAGGCAATTCATCTGCCTGGGTAAGGGGACTGGATGGGGAATCAGTCAGTTCACAGTAAATTTGTAGTTATTAGTAGATAATTCTTCACAGACTGATATTAATGGTTTGGGGAATTCTAAAACTGATGAAGGGAACTTAGTTGGTAGAGTTGGAAATGGCATTAAGAGTGAACCATCTGAGGCTAAAGGTATAAGAACCACTGCTTGGTTTATTAGTTTACAAAGAAAATTTAGGGTATATAAACACTTTAATTAGTGCTACTTTTTTGGGGGGGGGCAGTGAGGCAATTGGGGTTAAGTGACTTGCCCAGGGTCACACAGCTATTAAGTGTTAAGTGTATGAGGCTGGATTTGAACTCAGGTCCTCCTGACTCCAGGGCCAGTGTTCTATCCATTGCACCACCTAGCTGCCCGAATTAATGCTACTTTCAGTCGAACACTTGAAAAAGAAAAAAAAAAATAGAGAAAATTTAAAAGAAAGAAATATACTTTAAATTTCTGGGACATGGGAACACACCTGGAAACAGTTGGCCTGGTTTTTAGGCAGAAAGAGAAATGATGATGACAAGCATGAAAATGCTTGGAAAAATACAAATATCATCATAATCACCACCATCTCATTTCTTCCGTTGTGATGCAGCTGTCTTCTTAGTTTTGTTTTATTAATACGTATTTCCAAACAGCCATCTTGTCTATGTCATAGTCCTGAAAGAAGCCATGAGTGGCCATGTTATCCAGTCCCATGGCTCTAGAATTACATCAGTCACTGAAAACAAAGTCTGAAGGGCCTTCTCATTCTTTGAGAAACATCATCTTTATATTCCTTGTGGCTGATGGGTCAACCTTTGCCCTTGTTCCTTGTGGCTAATGGATCAACCTTTGCCCTTGTTCAACAAATATTCTATGATGAGTATATGCAAATGCACCTACAATGAGCATAGAGTAGGAGTGTTGGATATACAAGAAGCCATTCTAGCCATGGGTTGACTCATATTAAGAAACCAACTAAGTTTCTTCCCAATGTAACGATTGGAATAACGCCACCTGCTGGAGACTTACTGTAGAAGAGTTCTGCCCATGAAGCGAAGGTCTTTGAGGGCAAGACCAGGAGTCTTTTCTTTGGTATCAGGAAGTGACGCGGACTAGTGGGAGGAGGAAGGAAGAGACTGGCGCTCAGTCTCGCTCTCTTTGTCCTCTGGACTCTGGTGGAGAAGGGAGCTAGAAATATGCTCTCCCTTTAATAGATAGGAATCTAGGCCTTTCTCTCTCTTTACCAAATTCTTATTCTCCTTAATAAATGCTTAAAAGTCTAACTCTTGCTAAAGCTTATAATTTATTGGCAACCACTCATTAGATATTTTAGACAGTTTAGCTAGAATTTTAGCCCTTAACAGATGGCGACCACTCATTAGATATTTTGGACAGTTTAGCTAGAATTTTAGCCCTTAACACCAACCAGGTTTAAACACACTTTGAAGGAAAGCCATTAATAATGAAAAAGTCCCCTATGATTTGAACTAGCAGAGTAGATCCAAATCACCACTAAAAGATATTTCTAAGAGGTGAAGGCTTGGAGAACTTTCCTTTGATAACATTAAAATGGACTTCAGTACAATTCATCCAGTCTTTCTGTGAATGGAAAGATTTCTTCATGTAGACCATCATAGCTATGCACAACTGAACTGGTTTTATGATGGTTGATTTGGTTGGTTAAGTCATCATACATCAGTTGTTGAGCCTACTCTTTCACTTAATGTGTTACCTTATGTCCCTAAAAATACCTTTACATTCACTCAACCAGCTTGTATCTGTCCCAGCATTTTGAATTGTCTGCCAAACAAGCTGCTAGCCTGCCCCATCTGATGAATTTTTCAATTGCCCATATTTTTCTTCTGCTCAGGGACTCTCTGCAGCTGCATTCTTAGGGATTGCTGTTGACAGTAACAGACCTTCTTCCTCACTTATGACAATTTCATTGCTGGCCTGGAGGCTTGCTAGCATTTGTGACGCTGGAACATAAAAAATCTCCGCAGATCAGCTTCCAGACCGTGGAGCTCTCCAGAGTGTTACTTTTTAACTTGGTTTCATAGAATTCTTGTCTTTTAGGCCCATTGTTCTGGGAGCCAAATGTGTTCCTGGAACTCCCATAGCTATAGAGCCAGTGCAGCTGTGGGCTTGATGAGGGCTTTTCTCCCATTCTGAGCAATCCCTGACAATTCTGCTCATTGCTGCTTTAGAGAGGTTTTAGCTCTGCTCAGGGCTCTTACTATTTCCCTACGCAAATCCTTTATTCTAGCCAAATTGGCCTCACTGTCTCCCCCAAAAGGCCTTATGTTCTCTCATCTTTGTTCAAATACGTTCCCCTGCCTAGAATGGCTACCTCACTTTTTAATGTTTTAAAATTTAAATCCTACTGGGTGGCACAGTGAATAAGAGCACTGGCCCTGAAGTTGAGAGGACCTGAGCTCAAATCTCACCTCAGACACTTACTGGTGTGAGGCCCTGGGGAAGTCACAACTCCAATTCCCCATAACATTTGGGGCCATCTCCAGTCATCCTGATATATATCTTGCCACTGGACCTACCTAGATGGCTCTGGAGGAGAAGAATGAGGTTGGTGACTTTGCACAGACCTCCCTCACTTAAATCTAAATGCACTGCAGGTCATGACATCATCCTGATGTCACAGTCCTCTTTGAGAACAAAGGACAAACAACAACAATAACAACTCCTTCTTCAGGTGCCCTATCCCTTCCCTTCCTCTCCTTCTTCCGTAGATGAAGAGATTGTATTTTGCCCTAAATTTCAGATAATCCCAAAGGCAACCAGGAACAACTAAAGATTCTTGAATTGAGGGAATGACATCATCAGGGCTGTACTTTAGGAAGATTATTTTGTTAGCTGTGTGAAGGAGGGATTGATTGAAGAGGGGAAAGGACTGCAAATAGGGTGACCTACTTGGAGACTATCACAACAGCCTAGGAGAGAGGGGGCAAGGGTCTTCTTGTCTTCAAGGCCAGCTTTTTATCCACTCTGCTTTAGTGCATTTCAGTCTTAGGGATATCCATTATTAACATTGTTTTGATCTCACAGGAGCTCCTGGGACTTCAGCTGTGAATCTGACTTGTGTCACTAACATCTTACGGGGTGACGTATCTCTCCACTGCACCTGGTTTGTTGGCAAGAATGCCCCAGAGGATACACAGTACTTCCTGTTCTACAGGTTCAGCTCTGTGTCTATGTGTTTTTGTTCATTTGTTCAGTCGTGTCTGACTCTTTGTGACCCCATGGACCTTAGCACACCATTACTGTCCATGGTGCTTTCTTGGCAATGATATTGGAGTGCTTTGCCATTTTCTTCTCCAGTGAATTAAGGTCAACAGAGATTAAATGACCTGCAGGGTCATGAGGTTAGGAAATGTCTGAGGCTGAATTTTAACTCTGATCTTCCTGACTCCAGGCCCAGTCTCTATCCACTGAGCCACCTAGTCCCCTTAATGTCTATTTACATATATGCATTTAATTAATTTTCTTTAATTAACTAATTAATCGCTAAGTAATTTTATTATGCTTATCCATATTACAATTTAGGTTCGACATATACACTGAAGAATGCCAAGAATATAAAAAAGATTCATGGAATAGAAATATAGCTTGCTGGTTTCCAGAGACTGCCATAGATAGAAAAGGGCGTGGCCAGCTGGCAGTACACGTTAATGGCTCAAGTAAAAAAATTGCCATCAAACCATTGGATCGGCTGTTTGACCTTCATGCTATTGGTAAGGAAGACTCATGGGATCATAGATCAGAAGGAACCTTAGAGACCAGTGAGGCCAACCAACCCGTCATTTTACAGATAAGAAACTGATCAGGATTGCATAATTAGTGCCTATGGCAGGATTTAAATTCAGATATTTCTGACCCAAAGACCTGCCCTTTGTACACACTGCCCCTGTGGTAGTGGTAGACCTTTAGAGTTATGACTTGTATTTTATAATTGTATATTTATGTATAGGCAATATAACTATTGCATTTGAGAATTTTAAAGCTCTTTCACATGTATATTTTTTCACTTTATTCTTATAACCATCCCCATTTTATAGATGAAGAGACCTAGCGAAGCAATGACTTATTCAAGTTTACTCAACTATAAATGGCAGAGCCTCTTGAAATCCAAACTTTCTAACTCTATATCTGGTGTCTATCTACTCTACCACAGCCTCTCTATAACAGGGAGGTGAATAGGATTGGCACCCTGCTATAGGCCTCATGGGTTGGTCAACCTTTGATGGTTAAGTGTCAACATTTTCTTTGATGTTTATGTCTAGATATGTATAAATAAGTAGACATGACACAATGAGGTCCACTATATTGCAAGACTGTTTATACAGTTATGACCACTGACATTTTATTGGATATCCCAAAATGTCCCCTGCAGAAATGTGGGTGAAAAGATATAGGTGACAAAACTAAATCTAATGAAATGGGGTCAGATAGAGTATGACAATCCATAGAATCAATGAAGATTAGAACTGGAAAGGAATAAAGAATTCAAGCCCAACCCACACATTTGACAGATGAGGAAACTGAGTCTCAGGGAGTAATTTTCCTAAGGTTATAGAGTTATTAAACATGATGGATAGCTAAGACTCAAACTCAGGTCTTTGGGCTTCAAGTCTGGTACTTTTATTATTCCATGGCCTTTGATTGGGCTATTAATAGACTTATTGAAAGAGAAGCCCACACTTTCTTAGCCAAGTATCCTCTTGGCTATGAGACTCTTTGATGAGTGAAAAGGACCCAGCACTGATAATCAGAAAAAATGAATTGGAATCTTAATTCTACCATTGGCAGTGTGGTAAGTGGATAGAGGCCCAGTGAGGATTCACATCTTATCTCTGACACCAACCTGCAGGGTGACCATGGGCAAATCCCTTAACCTCCACAGGCAGCCAGCAAAACTCCTAAATGCCCACTTAAATCAGAATAAAATGTAATTGGGAAATATCTAACAAAAATAAATAAAAATACAATACAACACAGATAATGTTAATTTGTGGTTTTCTAAGTCAATATGCTGCCCTCAGGGTTTCTATTTGAGTTTGAAACCACTGCTCTAGGCAACTCTCTATCAATGTTTCAGAGAAAGTGTCAACCTGTATTGGTAGAGAGTTTCCTTATCTGAGAAATCAGAGAGGTTTTTCCCTATCCATACCTTCTACTCATCTGTGTGACCTAAAAGGAGGCATTTAACTTCTCTGAAATCCAGGAAAATGAGAGAAAAAGGCCTAGACTGGGAATAGAGAGATTTAAATTCTAGTCTGGACTTTATTACTCTACTGAGTGACCTTGGGCAAATTATTTCACCTCTCTGGTCCTCTGTTTCCCTATCTGTTACAATAGAGGGGGTGTAGTTGAGCTCTGAAGTTCCTCTAGTTCTTATTTAATGACTTGACCTGCGGTTTAGGGAGTAATACCCACCTCCTTTATGTTCCTTATAAGGCCTCGGTGAGAAGACTAAGTGAGAGAACAGATGAAAAATATCTTCAAAAGGGGAAGAGCTTTATTCAGATGAATGATTCTGTTGAATCAGAGTATTTTGAACTAGAAAGGATTTTAGGTCTAATCTAACCCCCAAATTGTATAGATGTGGTCACTGAGGGCCCAAAAGGGGAAATGAACAATCCAAGGTCACATAGTTAGTCACTGGAACCTAGGTCCTCTCCTTCCCATTTCTGTGTACTTTCCATTCATTCTGACTCATTTCATCTTGACTGTCTACACTGACTGAATCATAAGGCAAATAAGGCCTTATAATGCAACTGAGAGGGCATTGTAATCTCATTGGGAGTGGAGTAGAGCAGTCATAAACTTTAAATTCTATTAAGGGAGAAACCAGGACATCTTTAAGGCTGAGGAAGAATTCTCCTAAGCAATGACCCTATCTAGGAGAAATTTTACCTTTCACCTTGGAGATGATCTTGGTCATGGGTAGATATCGTTGTCTTGCAAACAGTGATTTGATTTATGCTCATATCAGAGACATTTAAATATGTTTAAAAATCCATTTAGTTGCCAAAATCCCTGCTAGCTCCTGAAGTTGATTGTACACATGTAGTATTCTATCCTAGAAAATGCCTTACAATTTTGAAATAGCAGCTGGGAGCATTTCTTCTCATGAGATTGGTTCTTATTTTCAAATCTAGATCAAGTGAATCCTCCAGTGAATGTCACTGCAAAAATAGAAGGAAATCGTCTGGTTATACAGTGGGAGAAACCAGTTTCTAACTTTCCTAGAAAATGTTTTGATTACGAAGTGAACATCTACAATATAAGAAAGGATTATTCACAGGTAATCTTAAGAGATGATGTTGCATACACTTTGGAGGGCTTCGTTAATTATCTACTACCATTTCCCTAGTTGAACCATAATGCTTATGAAGCCAAGGATGGGGGTTCAATCTTCATAGACTAGATGACTTCCTCTGAGAAAACCCTGTTCCATAAGGTATATTTCTTTCCTCTCTTTACCTGCCAAACTCTTAGAAACAGCACTCTCTACTTACTCTCTCTACTCCCCGATGATCCTCTTACTCCTCCATCCCTTACAATCTGGCTTTTGGGCCAATTGATCTATAAAACCACTCTCTTTAATTTAAATAATGACCTCCTACCAAATACAGAGATCTTTTCTTTTTTTTTTTAGGCAATTGGGGTTAAGTGACTTGCCCAGGGTCACACAGCTAGTAAGTGTTAAGTGTCTGAGGCTGGATTTGAACTCAGGTCCTCCTGAATCCAGGGCCAGTGCTCCATCCACTGTGCCACCTAGCTGCCCCTAAAGATCTTTTCTTAATCTTCACAATCCTTGACATCTCTGTTACATTGGACACTGTTAATCACTTTTTTTTTGCCCTTGAAACTCTTAACTTCTTTGACTTTTGTGCCATAGGCACTGATGGTTCACTTTATACATCTATGACTGTTTTTTCTCTCCTTATTCATTCTTACCCCCAAAGTATGGATTTCCCCTAGCTCCGTCTCCAGTCAACTTTATAGGCTTTAAAAAAAATCTTCATATTCTCTCCCTTGGCAATATCACCTACTCCTATGCCATCAACTTGTACCACCTTGTAGATCGCCCTCATATCTCTAGCTCTCAAGTCCATTTTAAGCTCCAGACTCACATTTCCAGCTGCCTGGTAGATATCTTCATCTTTGTATCCTGTTGGCACCTCAAACTTTGAAACTGTTTCCAACATATTCCTACCCAACTAAGCCTACTCTCTTGTCATCTTATTTTGGATAACAGTACCACCATTCTGCCAATGAATGAATGAATGAATGAATGAATGAATGAATGAATGAATGAATGAATGAATCAACAAACATTTATTAAGCAACTATGATGTGCTGGGCACTGAGTGTACAAGGATAAAAGTGAATCAGTTATTAACCTTGAGGGCATTACATACAGTTTGGGTAGAGGAGACAACAGGTACATATATGAGTACATACAAAAGCAATAAAAAAAATAGATTCAAGGTTATTGGGCAGGGAGGGGAGGTAGTAGTGAGTTCAGGAAAATCTTAATATAGAAAGTTAAGCTGAATTTTGAAAGAAAGAAAGAAAATAGAGAAAACTGAAAACTTCTCATTGCATCTAAGGCATGCCAGCATAAGAAAATACCAAAGAAAGACAAAGAAGTGGGAGATAAGAGTATGATGTCTGCAGAACATTACAAAGACCAGATTAGCGAAATCATAAAGTATATGAAGTGGAGTAATGTGTAATAAGACTGGAAAGAAAGGTTGGATCTCAGTCGTGAAGGGCTTTAAATGACAAAAAATGGAATTTATATTTGCTCCTGGAGGTAAGAAGAAGCCCTTGGAGTTTATTCAATAGGGCAGTTACATTGTTAGACTTACATCTTAAGAAAAGTCACTTTGTTGGCTGTTTGGAGGGTAGATTAAAGTGGGGAGAGAATTGAAGCTAGAAGACCAATTAGGAAGCCATTGCAATGATCCAGGCAAGAGGTGATGAGGGTCTGAATAGGGTGATGGATGTGTGAGGGGAAAGAAGGGGACATATTTAAGAGATATGGTAGAGGTCAAAATGGCAATATTTGATAATTGATTGAATATTTACTGTGAATGAGCATAAAGTCAAGGATAACACCCAAACCAGGGCAAAACCAAGGTAACTGAAAGGATGGTGCTCTCGACAGAAATAGAAAAGTTCACAAGAGAGGTGGGTTGAGGATGGGTGAGAGGAAGTAATAAGTAATGAATTATTATTGCACTATAAGAAATGGCAAATACAAGGAATCTGGAGAAATATGAGGGGATTTGTATGAAGTAATACAGAGTGAAATAAGCTTAACCAAAAGAACAATATACACAACAAACAATGTAATAATGGAAATGGAAATTTCAATAGATGGAAGTTAAATTTGAATATTGGAAAAAACCAATGAAGCCTCAGAGAAGAAATAATGATACATACCTTACATCTCTTGGCTGAGGTATGAGAAAACTAGGTCAGAATGTTTTACACATTGGCAGAAATGGTCTCTGTTTCAAATGCTTTTTATTGTTTTTTCTTTTTCTTTTTTGAAAGGGGATTCACCTACCCTCTTGGACTAGGCTCCATACATAGTCAGAATTTAATCCATTGCTTTACTTCCCACTCTTTCCCCAGGCATCTTCCATTTGCATGTCTCTTGAAGAAGTCTTTCTTGGTCATCTTCATGCAGATGCTACTCAGATTTACTTGTCCAGCCCTAACTTCCTAGGGGACATCTTGGACAGGATGTCCTTTAGACATCTTAAATTCAATATGCCTTAAACTGAATTCATTATCTCTTCTCCTAAACCTTCCCTTTTTCCTGACTTCTCTATTACTACTGAGGGCACCAACATCCTCCCAGTCATACCCGGCTAACAACCTAAGGGTCATCCTTGATTTCTCACTTTCTTTTATCTATCTCTGTCTATTCTGTTGCCAAGGCCTCTTGATTTTTACCTTTATGACATCTCTTGTATATGCCCTCTTCTGTCTTTGGACACTGCTGCTACCTTGGTGAAGGCCTCCATCACCTCACACCTAGATTGTTGCAAGAGCCTACTCTTCGGTCTCCTGACTCAGTCTCTCCCCACCCCAGTCCATTTTCCACTCAGGTACCAAAGTGATCTTCCTAAAGCAAAAGCCTGACTGTGTCACCCTCCTACTTAATAAACTCCAGGAGTTTCCTTTCACCTCCAGGGTAAAATACCCAGTCTGTTTGGTATCAAAAACCCTTCAATATTTGCCCCTCTCTCTGCCTTTCCAGCATTCTTATACTTTACACACACACACACACACACACACACACACACACACCCGCTTTGTCGTTTCACCCACAAGAAATTCTTATCTCCTGACATGGGGCATCTTCACTGCTTGTCTTCCATGCCTGGAGTTCTCTCCTCATCTCCATCTCCTGGCTTCTGTCAAGTTGCAGCTAAAATCCCTCCTATAGAAGGAAATTTTCCTGATCCCTCTTAATTCTTAAATCTTCTATCTATTGATTATTTCCCATTTCTCCTGTCTCTGGTTTATTTGTACAGTTTTAGTTTTTTTTAGTTTAGTTTTGTTTTTGGTTTTGTTTTTGCATATTGTCTTCCCCACTAGACTGTTTTTCCCTTTCTTTGCATCCCCAGCATTTATCCCAATGCTTGACATGTGGTAGGTCTTTAATAAATCTTTATAAATTGGCTGAAAGTAGAGTTTTCAATAATAGGTTTGTTAATTTTTTTTTGTTTGTTTAGATACTGAAAATTCAAGGAAATTCTTTCAGCTTGGTAATTGATCCCACCTCTAAGTATTCTTTAAAAATAAGAGCGACAGTGCATTTTACCTGTAGAAAGAATGGACTTTGGAGTGAATGGAGTCAATTTATTTATGTTGGTAAGCATCCGTAATTTCTGTTCTTATTCATGGATATAATAAACATTTTTGTAACTCTAAAAACTCTTGCAGGGTTAGTATAAGATTGGTCTTAACTTCACCTGTATTTCAATTTCATTTGGATTGATTTCTACTGGCCTTCTGCCTTAGACATTTGGAATTTGAAATTGGATGTCCTATAGCATCTAAAATTCAGTATATCCAGAACAAAACTCTTATCTTTCTCCCTAAATTTACCACTCTTCCTAACTTCCCTCTGTCCATCCATCCAGTCACTGAAGTTCATAACTTTAGTGCTGTGATTCTTCACATTCTCCTCATGCCCCAAATCCACTTAATTTCCAAATCTTGTCATTTTTACCTCCATGACATATTTCAAATATCTTCCCACCCTCCATTCTCCTTAAAAGGTCACCAGTCAAGAACGAGAGGCACAGATTGATTTGGTCACTTATGTATAACTTTAGGAAAGTCCCAAACTTCACCATGGCCCATCTTTCTTTTTCTTTCTTTCTTTCTTTCTTTCTTTCTTTCTTTCTTTCTTTCTTTCTTTCTTTCTTTCTTTCTTTCTTTCTTTCTTTCTTTCTTTCTTTCTTTCTTTCTTTCTTTCTTTCTTTCTTTCTTTCTTTCTTTTTGGTGGGGCAATGAGGGTTAAGTGACTTGCCCAGGGTTACACAGCTAGTAAGTGTCTGAGGCCAGATTTGAACTCAGGTCCTCCTGAATCCAGGGCCAGTGCTTTATCCACTATGTCACCTAGCTGATCCCATGTCTCATCTTTCTGACAGGGTAACAATCTTGGCACTTATTTACCCCAGGAGATAAATGGAGTGAAGTTAGGACATGATGATCTGACACACTTCCATCCTTTCCTTGAAGCAAGTAGCACCGTTGTAACCTGAAAATGTGGCCATGCCTTCTTGAAATAGATGACTACTAGATTTTGTACTGGTCAGTTCAGTGCCAGGGTTTCTGCTGAGTCAGGTGGCAGGGCAACAGTTTCAGGCCCTTGTCAGCTCTCTCCTAGACTATTGCAATATTCTCATAATTAGTCTCCCTACCTGAAGCCTCTTCCCTCTCCAAACCATCATCCACAACTGCCAAAATTTAGTATTTCTGAAACACAAGCATTTCCATGGCATTACTCCACTCCATAAACTCCAATTGGCTCAAAGATCAAATATAAACTCTGACAATTTAAAGAGGCTCACAACCAGTCCTTAAATTACCTTTCTAGCTTGTTATATATACTTTGTTCCCCTTCATACATTCTACAATCCAACCCCAATGGCCCTCTTGTGCCTTATGTGACACTCATTTGACCATCTCTGACTTTGTACTGGCTGTCCCACATGCCTGAAATCTAGTCTGTGCTCACCTGGGGCCCTTTAGAATCCTTGTTTATTTTATTTATTTATTTTTTTGTGAGGCAATTGGGGTTGTGACTTGCCCAGAGTCACACAGCTAGTAAGCGTTAAGTGTCTGAGGCTGGATTTGAACTTAGGTTCTCCTGAATCCAGGGCCTGTGCTTTATCCACTGCTCCACCTAGCTGCCCCAAATCCTTATTTAATTAAAAAAAAAACCTTGTTTCATTCAAAAGCTCAAGCACCATATTCTACGTGATGTCTTTCCTGATGCCTTTGTTTTTTGAGTGCTGTCCATCCACAAATTACTATGTATTTATTTGATATATGTATATATATATATATATGTATATATATATATTTTTTTTTTGCATCTACTTATATACATACCTGTTGTCTCCCCCAATAGAGTGTAAATTCCTTGAGGGAAGGAACTGCTTAATTTTTCTCTTTGTATCCCCAGGGCCTAGAACAGTACCTGACACATAGTAGGTGCTTAATAAGTGCTTATTGATTGATGGGACGGATTGAATGTCTTCTAGGGACTGAAGGTGAGGATTATCTTGGTCACTTAGCTATGACTTCAGGGAAGTCTCACACTTCACTATGGCCCAGCTCTCAGACAGGGTAATTATCTCAGTACCTATTTGCCCCAGGAGAAAAGTGGGGCAAAGAAGGGCCATGATGCTCAGGGACACTTCCATTCTTCTCTCTTTTTTTTTTTTTTTTGGCGGGGCAATGGGGGTTAAGTGACTTGCCCAGGGTTACACAGCTAGTAAGTGTCTGAGGCCAGATTTGAACTCAGGTACTCCTGAATCCAGGGCCGGTGCTTTATCTACTGCGCCACCTAGCCTCCCCTCCATTCTTCTCTTGAAGCAAATGGTACCCTTGAAACCTGAAAAGGCAGCCATGCCTTTTTTGAAATGGACTAGTTGTCCCCTGTGAACTGGTCAACTCACTGCCAGGGTTTCTGCTGAGTTAGGTGGTAGGGCAACAGTTCATTGAACATTCGCTATAGAGGTGGGAATTTTTTTTTAAGTGACCTATCACTTTGTCACCATGCTCCACCTGTGGCTTATGGGAAGAAGCCCATACATTTTGCTTTCTGCATCTGTCTGGAAGCACAAGTCTAGTCCAAACCTGTGAGAAGTGCTCCCCGGACTGACCCAAGACAGAGATGGAAGAGGAAGATGCCTATGAAGTAGGATTTAAGGGCTAACAAATGGACTGGTCATGTCATAGGCATGGGGAATTTTCTGCAAATTATATTCATAGAGAGAATAGCACAGTGCCTGGCATAATAGTAGTAGTAGAAGTAGTAGTAGGCCTCCACCAGTTGCTGATGACCATGGATCAGCGCCTTGAAGAGCCACAGGCCACAGTGTGGCTGTGCAGTTCCATACAGGAGCCACAGCTCCTGAGTGACTTATAACCAGTAACTGCCGCGTCCCGTATTGTATCTACTCCATGAGGAGTAGCTGCAGTGTCCTCTCCAGGACCCTGGCCTGGGCAGATCAATATGGAAAACAAGCTGGTGCCCATGCAGTAGGCTTTCCCTGACATTGGTGGATCCAAAGGAGAGGCAGAGCCAATACAGTTTGGCACCAGTGCCATTGCAGGAGTTGCCAGGCATAATAACAGCCTGGTAATAGGAGTGTAGTGTTAAGGGCTAAAATTCTAGCTAGTCTGTCTAAAATATCTAATGAGTGGTCGCCAATAAATTATAAGCTTTAGCAAGAGTTAGACTTTTAAGCATTTATTAAGGAAAAGAAGAATTTGGTAAAGAGAGAGAGAAAGGCCTAGATTCCTATCTATTAAAGGGAGAGCACATTTCTAGCTCCGCTCTCCACCAGAGTCCAAAGGAAAGAGCGCGAGACTGAGCGCCAGTCTCTTCCTTCCTCCTCCCACTAGTCCGCGTCACTTCCTGACTCCTGAAGAAAAGACTCCTGGTCTTGCCCTCAAAGACCTTCCCTTCATGGGCAGAACTCTTCTACAGTAAGTATCCAGCAGGTGGCGTTATTCCAATCGTTACAGTAGTAAATGTTTATTGACTGATTGTAGAGAGTTGTCTAGGACAGTGAGAGTGACTTGCCCAAGGTCCCACAGTCACTTTGTGTCAGAAGTCAGATAAACCTAATAAAACAAGAAAGGGGTGGAAGAGTAGGAGGAGGGCAAGCTCATAGCTGGGCATTAATTTTATGCTACTGTTGGTTCATTTTAAGACACCTTATGCAATTGTCAAAGGACATGTACATTTGGGATTGATTCTCTTGGTTACTTGGATTCCCTGTCCCCCTTCCCCCAATATTTTACAGCCTGGACTACACTTGAGTGGCCAAAGATCCCAAAACATGTCAGCAGGGGAACTGGAAACCAAACTGAATCCCCTTTTAACAAAAGTTGCAAGTTCCTATGTGGCAAATAAAGAGCTTTTAACTCAAAACTTGTGGGAAATCGCTGTGAATTAAGAGTTAGGAGACTTGGATTCTAGACACAACTCCATCCCTGACTCACTGTGCAACGTTGGGCAGCTTACTTCCTGTCTGGGTCTTAGTTTCTTCCTCTTTAAACTGAAGGGGTTGGAACAGATGATCTTTCAGGTCCCTTCCAGATTTAACACCCTCTAATTCTGTGCACTGCATCACCCTGTCCCAGCTGTGCAGAGAGCAAAATTGTTATTTGTAATGAGATTTTATTTTGAGCCTCCCTTAATTTATTATTCACTTCCTGCCTTGGATATTTCTTATCATTATTGTTTCCTAAACAGCAGCTTCCCCGTTTGAATCGAGGCTCATTATCATTTCCCTCCAGGTGTACTTCAATGCTGTTATCTATAGTAAATCCCATCTCATTTATTTCCACTGGGTTCGGAGAAGATGAGCTGATTAATATTCCTACTTGCCTTATAAATCCATCCTTTCTGGAATTTACTCTCCTGCTCAGTTTAGGATCATTAGTGAATTTAATCAATGCAGGCTTTCCATTTTCATCAAGATGATTAATAAACATAATAGGAAGTCCAGGCCCCTCTGGGACACTGTGCATGACTGTTCCTTACCCCTTGAGGGGACAGCAATAATTGTACTCTGCTTGGGGCTGATCAGGCACTTTTTTTTTTTAACCTTCCCATTCTTCTCTTCTAAATCACTCCCTCCTTCCCTCCCATCTTGTCTTCTAATTGGCATCCTACAGCTGACCATCTGGGTAAGAGTTGGCTAGAGTAGCAAATGAGATAAAGCTAGAGGTCTTCCCAACAGAGTCTCATGTAGGCCTCAGCCACCCTCACAGCTTTCCCTTATTTAGTCCTTACTGATTTCTCCATAGGCGAGATAAGTTATCAAGCAATCAATTTCACACACCTTATTTCACTTGATCCTCACAACAACTCCGTGGAAGGGGTCTGGGACTCTGCTATAACTTATCCTGGGGGAAAGGGTGTGCTTTAGTGAGATGTTCAGCCAGCCAGCAGATGGAGGGGTATGTCACCATTCACTCTTTTTTTCCCCCCATGCAAAACATTTCTGTATTAGTTGTGTTGTGAAAGAAAACACAGAGGAAAAAACCCCAAGAAAAATAATAAAAGTAACAAAGAAGTATGCTTCTATCTGCATTCAGATTCCATCAGTTCTTCCTCTGGAGGTGGATAGTATTTTTCATCATAGGTCCTTTAGAATTGTCTTGGATCTTTGCATTGCTGAGCATACTTGTTATTCACAGTTCTTCACTGTACAGTATTGCTATTACTCTGTTTTAGGGTTTCCCTGGTTCTTCTCACTTCACTCTGCATCAGTTCATGTAAGTCTTTCCAGTTGTTTTTTTCTGAAAGTATCCTTTTCATCATTTCTTATAGCAAAATAATATTCCATCACAGTGTGGTAAAATATGAAAGTTTTACCAGTTGGTTAGGATAACTGAAAGACGCCAGTTTTTGAAGGACCACCCTTTTGGGGAGGAGACGAACAGTCCACCTGCTGCGCACGTCAGACTGCCTGCGGGGACTCGACTTCCGAGGTGGAGAGAACGGAAGTGGAGGCTTTTGCCTGCTTGGCAGGACTCCTGACGGCGCGGCACAGACGGGCTCTCGCTCCAAAGGTGGCCTTTTCGGTTTGGTGAGTTTTTATAAGGAATATAGACTAAGCTTAGACTTAAGACGATTTGTATTGTGTTTCTACTTTCCTATCCTTCTAATCAACATCACCTTGTGACTACCATAACAATAAATAAAAAGGTCTATCTAGAAAACCAAAAGCTTCTTCCATTTACTAGTTTGGGAGATAAATTAAGGGAAAGGTTAAGTAGGGGAGATTTATGATCTAATATCCAATTTTAAATCTCACAACAGTCATACAACAGTTTCTTCAACTATTCCCCAATTGATGGCTATCCCTTCAATTTCCAATTCTTTGCTACCACAAAAATAATTTTGTACATATAGGTCCTTTTCCTTTTAAAAAAAATCTCTGACTCAGTGGATAAAGTACCAGCCCTGGATTCAGGAGTACCTGAGTTCAAATCTGGCCTCAGACATTTGATATTTACTAGCTGTGTGACCCTGGGCAAGTCACTTAATTAACCTCCATTCCCCCTGCCAAAAAAAAAAAAATCTCTTTGGGATACAGTGGCATTGCTGGGTCAAAGCTCTTTGTAGACACTCACTCTTACATCACAGGTGACTTGCCCTAATTGCTTCTGCACCTCTGGATAGACGGAGTATGGAAGAGGCAGCCAGCAGTTGCTACTCCCTTGGAAGGAGAGCACAAATAACAAGGGTATTGGGTAATTCCATCTGTGTATTCCATCAAACCAAACAAAACCATTACAGAGACTTTGCAAACAATTTCCTCCCAGATGGGGAAGCACAGGCTACCCTATACATCATGCCTGGAGGAAGCTCACTCCCTTGTCTCATTCAAGCTTAAACCACTTGGAAATGAAAATTAAAATCTCTGCTCTGCTGCTATGGAGTAAGAGATGGGAAGGGTTTCTCAAAGCTGTCACCCTCTGTTGCTTGGTCCACTGTTTTATAGTCAGTGATCAGTGCCTCCATTCCTCCCCACCCCTACCACTAGTTGTTAAGATCCTTAATCTGAGCTCACCTTCTGTGGTCAGAGCTTCGAAGCTGCTGAGGGCTCACACGGTAAGTTATGTAAGTCTTAACTACTCTCATTTTTGTTGATGAGAAGATTGAGACTCAGCATGGTGACATGTCTAGTAATAGGCAGAGTTCCCCCATAATAGGTGTGTGTCTTCAGTCTCTAAAACAAAACCTCGAATTTCCTCACCATTGGCAAATTCTTTGAGGGTGGATTTGATTTTGGAAGTAGCCAAGGAGCATCCAGAGCCAAGTCTAATGTGTGCAAGTAAATGATCTAAGGATCAAAGATCCCGACCCTGGTTTGAGTCACAGGGTTTGAATCTCTGAATTCCATTTGTTTTTCACCTATAAATTGACAAGTTTGGGCTTGATGACCTATAAGGTCCTTTTCAACTGTAAGATCTCCTAGGATATGATTTATCAAATTAGCTAATCTCTGATGGGACAGCTAAGTGGCATAGTGGATAAAATTCTGGGTCTAGACTCACTTTCCTGAGTTCAAATCTGACCTCAGACACTTACCAGCTGTGTAACCCTGGAAAAAATCACTCAACCCTCTTTGCCTCAGTTTCTTCATCTATAAATTGAGCTGGAGAGTGAATGGCAAACCACTCTACCATCTTTGCCAAGAAAACCCCAAATGGAGTCATGAAGAGTTGGTAAAAAATAAAAAAAACAACTGAAACAATCTCAGACTTTGGAAGCATAGCACCTAGGGAAGTCACTTAACTTCTCTAGGGCTCAGTTTTCTCATCTTAAAATGAGGACATTGGACTGGATGGCCTCTGAGTTCCCTTCCAATTCTAACCCTGTGATGAAAAATAACAATCACTTTGAAGCGATAGTGATGGACTGGAAAGACCAATATATCTGGAGTTAGAAGACCTGCTCTTGAATTCTCCTTTTAATTCCTGGGTGACTTTAAGGAAGTTATTTCACCTCTATAGACTTCACTGTTGGCTGTTGTTTTCTTCTTTAAAAAGAGGAAGTCAGGGGCAGCTAGGTGATGCAGTGGATAGAGCACCGGCCCCGGATTCAGGAGGCCTGAGTTCAAATCTGGTCTCAGTCACTTGATACATTACTAGCTGTGTGACCCTAGGCAAGTCACTTAACCTCAATTGCCTCACAAAAACACACAAAAAAACCCAAAACCAACAAACAAAAAATAAAAATAAAAAGAGGAAGTCAAAACTAAATGATCTTTGAGGTGTCTCACACCTCAGAATCCATGATCCTATGAAACAGGAGGAAAAGACCCAAATACAATGCAATAATCCAGCTAGTTTCAAAATGTGGTTAATGGTACACTGAGGGTCCATGAAACCCTTTAATGGGGTCTATGAGGTCAAAACTATTTTTATGATAGTACTAAGACATTTTAATTTCTAACATCAATAGATATAACCTGCATAAACAAAAACTCATTGAAGGAGGATCCTCAATAATTTTTAAGGGTATAAAGGGATTATGAGACCAAAAGTGTAAGGATCTATTCTCTAGTTTGTAGCTTTGTACTCAATTCCCAATAAGCCCTTGAGATATACATGCCTATTGTAAGGAATGGGGATTGTTGTCGGTCAGCAATTAGGTGTGTACTCTTGGCCAGTTGTTTATTGAGTTGTTCCAATGTTTCCTACTCTTCATGACCCCATTTGGGGTCGTTCTTGAAGATGAGAAAGCTGAGGCAAACAGGGTTAAGTGGCTTACCCAGTTTCACACAGATAGTAAGTATCTGAGGCCAGATTTGAACTCAGGAAAATGAGTCTTCCTGATTCCAAGACCCATGATCTATTTATTGTGCCACCTAGCTGCCCCTTGACAGCCCAATTGGCCAGGCATTGTGTTAAATGTCTGAGGCAAAGAGAAAGGGAAAAAGAACCCTTGTCCTTCAGGAGTTCACATTCTAATGGGAAAGAAATACATGAACATAAGTAGGTCTGTAGACTATGTAGACAGTCTAATATCATCAGAAAGATTAGTCTTCAGAAAACCCAAGTTCCTGCCTTGCAGATTTCTTATTATTGTTTCCTAAACAATTCACATACAACAAAACTAATCATGGGTGAGGAAATGCTCTCTCCCATGGCTGTTCAGTTTCTGTTCTGCATCTTACAGTCTAAGAGATTCCTGGGGTATTGAGAAGTTCAGTGACTTGTTTTGGATCCCACAGGTAGCATGTGTCAGAGGTGGGGTTTGAATTCAGATCTTATTGAGACTAAGCTCTCAATTCATTAAAACAAGCTGGATAAAGAGGCTGTTTTTTTAGATGGAGTAACACTCAACCTTTGGTTGGATTGGTTCACTGATTAACCTTTTATTCTCCAGTATCAGCTGGAAGATAATGGGCCAGAAGGCGTTCTTTTTGATTGGGGGCAGTAAAGATGAAGAAGGGAAAGATCAAGACTGTGGGGAGACCCCGTGTATCTAGAAGGCAGCATGTAGTGACAAAGAATCACAGGAGAGTCAGAGTTGGGGTGCAGAAGACAGATCAAACCCACCTCACTCTTTAGCTAGGCCCAGTCCTTCTATACTACAGTACTTCCTGTTTGCCAAACATTTTGCTCCCCAGTGGAAGTAGCAGTTTTATTTTTATCACTATTTAGTATCACCTGCTCTTCCTCAACTGTGATCTGTCTTATCTTTGGGGCTAACTTCCTATTTTCTCATTTTTTTTCCATTTTAAAACTTTCTTAACTTCCTATATGTTATATTTCTCAACTTATCTCTTGTTTACCCAAATCCTTTATTTATTTATTTTTAGGATGCTCACGTTTGAGTCTCATGGTGAAATTTAAGTTTTCTGAATCTCGTTATCTATCTTGCTCCCCATGCCTGCCCCAGTATCCTTAATGAGACCCAAATATCCCTGTGAAAGGAAAGGAATTTCAAAAAGCAAGAAAAAAGAAGTTCCCATGGTGATGGATTGGCAGAGGAAAGTTTGTGTTGGAGCCAATGCCTTGACAAACTTTCTGCTAGAGAAAAAAAAATCTCTGAGCTTGTTTCTAATTGGCTCCTTCAGACAGTTTTGGTCTCCCTGATTCCAATCTACTATTAATCTTGTCTGTCAGTTACCAGTCACCACAGTATCCTTACAGACTAAAAACTGACTGTAGACTTTATTGTACTGAGGAAAATGTTGAGAGCCTAAGGGAGTATATTAATGGTTGACTCAGGTTTAAAACGTGATTTTTAAACACCTAATTTCATTCAAGATGTGTGCATTGTGTACACGATTTGGCACTCATAGATGCATTTGTGTGTAATACAGGAGGAAAACAATTAAAAAAAAATCTGTCACTATTTAAAAACAAAGGTCTTAGGATCACTCAACTGTGGTGTCATAACTGTGATTCATTGCTGACTGCCAAGGAATCTCCTGTAAAATTGTTTCTAATAACATGCCTCTTTTTTTGCTAAGAAGCCCAGGCTCTCTTCTCTGTCATGATGTACATTTCCCAAGACTGTGCCACAGTAGGCTAAAGCATGACACTCCTCAGTGGCAGAGGAACCTGTGAAAATGAGCACCTGCTCTCACAACCAGGGACTAAAAATTGAGGGTGCACTCTTGGAACTCAAGCTATGAATTGGAGGGTCTGCTCTAGCAGGCTTATTAGTATTCTTTTTAATATTCCCCATATTTCTTCCTCTGTCTTTTTGGCTCATGGGACTGTTTCTGTGGGGAAACTTCACCACTAGCAAAGAGACTCACAGGGTTTTAAGTTGTACTCATTCTTAGAGAACATTGTTAAGGGCTAAAATTCTAGCTAAATTGTCTAAAATATCTAATGAGTGGTCGCCAGTAAATTATAAGCTTTAGCAAGAGTTAGACTTTTAAGCATTTATTAAAGAGAATAAGAATTTGGTAAAGAGAGAGAAGGGCCTAGATTCCTGTCTATTAAAGGGAGAGCACATTTCTAGCTCCGCTCTCCACCAGAGTCCCGAGGAAAGAGCCTGAGACTGAGCGCCAGTCTCTTCCTTCCTCCTCCCACTAGCCCGCGTCACTTCCTGACGCCAAAGAAAAGACTCCTGGTCTTGCCCTCAAAGACCTTCGCTTCATGGGCGGAACTTTTCTACAGTAAGTCTCCAGCAGGTGGCGTCATTCCAGTCGTTACAACATCTAGTCTGATCCTTTATTTTCACATACAACAAAACTGAGGCCCAAAGAGATAAAGCTAGCCTCATACAAGTTGGGGGCACAATGATCTCCATCCAGCCTGGGTGCTGACATGAAGGACTGATTGGTCTCCTTGCTTGAAGGCTTCCTGGACCAGTGATAAAATCAGTTCTTCTTATAAGGCCCATTCCAAGGGATGACCTCTTTCCTAGCTTCTGTATTGAGACAGGGACATACATGCTTTTATTGGGCTCAACAGTCAAGTTTCCTTGTGTTGTCTTTTCTTTCTGACATCTAAGCTCTCTCCTTTCTGTTGTTTGAACCCTTTACCCTGGTTCCCGACCTACAAAATCTCCTGGACTTTCGTTTGGGACTCTGACTTTGTCTCAGAATTCAGACTGGTCTGGTACCTTTCCTCTAACTCTTGCCATAGTGATAGGGTTGTTGTTCTTATAGCTTTTGTTTGTACCTAGCCAATGTCCTGGACCTGATTCTGTTAGAGCCTTGTATTGAGTGATACTTCTCCATTTAGAGTTTGGATATTTAGCTGATGAATAAGGCACAGTAAGGACAGCAAAGTCATGGAATAAGTGTGCTGGCATTTGGGAGGCCTACATATTAGTCCCAGCTCTGCCAAGAACTAACCATATGACCTTATTTGGGCCTCAAATTGCATTTCTATAATGAAAGGGAATTGGATTAGGCAATTTCTAAGGTTAATCCAGTGAGGATTTATTGAGATTGTACTGTATGTAGGGAGAATAGGTGCTAGGGAAGATAGAAAGTTTAAACAAGACATGGACTGATCCTTCCTTGAATTTGCAAATCTCTACTGCTTTTGGCATTCTACATATAGATGACTGCCTATGTGATATAATTTAATGAGTGCTAAAGGGCCCATCTTTCTTCAAATATTTCCCCCAGGACAGCTGCAGTGCCTAAAATTCTTAGCATAAGAGATTCCTTCCTTTTGTATTAAAACATTTTCTCTGTAAGGCTCCTGTAATAATGGACATGTTACCTAGTTGGGCTAATACATTTGAAATTCATTAACAACTAGCTTGGGGGTCAGAATCATTCTTCTTAGCTTGTGGGCCATACAAAAACAGGTGGTGAGCTGGATTCAGCCCTGTGGGCCATAGTTTGCCGACCCCTAAACTAGATGAAAATATCATTAACTAGCCTCGAGGAGCGGTAACTGTGAGGCTTTTGATGGTGGTGTTGATGGGAGGTAATACATAGTTGATGAAACATTGCTTGTGTTGATGTGATAATCAGCAAAGTTACACCTGTCAGCTACATCCCCAGCAACGGAAGGAAGGTACACAAAGGACTTCAAATGGTCTTTTTCCCTCTCTAGGGAAAACCAAGATATACACACACACACACACACACACACACACACAGGTAATCCATTTAAAGGGCCTTTACAAACCCATAATCACCTGGGGTAAGCAGGTCTGGAACCTAAATCTTTGACTCCACTTGCACTACCTCTGGGTACTAGATTGATTTCTTTCTTAGGTCAGTTTCCTGAAATATGAACAGATTCATATTTCTAAAAGAGTGACTGGTGCATGCGACTCTTTGGTCATTTCATGGATTTGGGATTAATTACCCAGTAGTCTTCACCTGTTTACAGTACTTTCAGAAATAAGCACAAAGAACAGGGCTTTTAATAGGCTGTTTAATGTTGATATTCTCCCTCATCTTGGTAGCTAGGTGGTTCAGTGGAGAGAATATTGGGCTTGGGGTCAGGAAGACATCAGTTCAAATCCAACCTCAGACACTGGCTATGTAGGGACTTTATAAATGTTTATTGAGTTACTTGACTGAATGACCATGGGGAAGTTACTTAAGCTCTCTTAGCTTTAATTTCTCATCTATACAAAAGGGATGATCATAGCACCCACTTCTCAGTGTGCTTGTGAGGATCAAACAAGATAACATGTTTTCGTTTTCATTATTATTTACCCATGACATGTTTTTTTAGATCAGAAACCTAACCCATGATGAAGATGAAGCACTGAAAGGCTGTATTTCCAAGGGCAGCCTAAGGTAGGGCAGGCCTCACAGGACAGCCAGCTCCCTTCCACAGTCTGGGTGATCTGAGTTCACTTGGCTCTTTGGGTCCAGGCACTCTTTGGAGCTATCTCAGTTCTCCCCACCTTGAAACCATGATATAGTATGTAAATCAAAGGGCCCTGAATTCCCCATGATATGTTTAATTGGGGTACTTTAGATATTAGGGAAATAAAGTCAGATCCTGGGAATATTCCTAAAGGTCTTGTTTAGCCATGGTAATACCATTGGATGTTTAAATAGCACTTTAAGGATCGGAATGTACTTTGCATACATAATCTCATTTGATCCTCAGAACAATCTCCATGAGGCATAATGATCTCTGTTTTATGGATGAGGGAATAGACTCAGAGAGGCGATTTTTCCATGGTCACACTGTTAGTAAAGGTCAGAGGCAGGATTGGGGTTAGGTGCTTCCTGGTTCCATGTACAATGTTCTTTTAGTTACTCATGTCTCTACAATCCAGTGACTGGTCTCATTGCTATTCCTCACACACCAGATACTCTGTTTCCCTACTTGAAATATTTTCACTGGCTATGTTCCCCGTACCTGGAACATTCTTTCTTCTTGTCTCTGCCTATTAGCTTTTTTGGCTTCTTTCAAGTCCCAGCTAAAATCCTAGCTTCTATAGCTTTCCCAATTCCATTTTTTTTTTTAAGTGAGGCAATTGGGGTTAAGTGACTTACCCAGGGTCACACAGCCAACTCCTCTTAAAGCTGGTAATGTGGATATTCCCAAGTATGGGTTAAAGAGATTCTAGACCAAGAATGCTTAAAATGGGGTCTAGTAAACTTGTTTAAAAAATGTTTTGATAACTGTATTTCAATATCATTGACTTCCTTTGTAGTTTTATGTATTTTATTTTATCCATTTAAAATCATTATTCTGAGGAGTCCAAAGGCCATTTCACCAGGTAGGCAAAGGGCCCATGATATAAAAAAAAGTTAAGAACTTTTGTTTTAAATCCAACAACCAATTCTCTTCCTAAGCCTTAGCAACATGTAGCCTTGGCTACCAGGTACTGATTTCAATGGCTACCACCAATCATTTCCACTTTCTTTGACTATCTATTCTTCCTCAGTCTAACCAGGCTAATCTGTCCTGGTACAAGGTGATGATTCTCCCTTGGCTTATCAAGGTAATAGTTGAACTGAATAACTGGAAAGTGGTTTAACTGAAAAGATTTTTGTAATCATGGTTAGAAGCAAACAGCATTGTTATCATGATTTGGCATGACTCTGGGGTGTGTGGGATAGCTCAATTGGAGATGCAAACACAACTGAGTGTGTGGTTTTGATAACATTTGTGAGTTATCTCTCATTTTTGCTGCTGGGCCAAAATTCTTTCCATTTCAAGCTCGGTGAGGAAGAAAGTTTTATGCTAGGTTAATTTTTGTGGTTTAAGGTTTTTCCTTTTCCAATAAATATGAATGGTAGATTTTTTTTTTAAATCAATGTCTTTTTTTTTTTTTAAAGCAAGGAAGGGCAGGTAGCAGACTGTTCAATAGTCAGCCAGAAAATATTTATTAAGTTTTTACTGTGTGACAGATGCCGTGCTAAATTCTGGGAATACAAAGATAGAAAAAAAACAGACTTTCTTTAGCTTCCTCCTCCAAAGTCCTATTCTAATGCCTCCCATTAGATTATAAATTCCTTCATTAGACCTTGAGGGCAAGGACCATCTTTTGCTTCTTTATCCATCTCCAGAGCTTAGCACAGTGGCTGGCACCCAGTAGGCACTTAATAAATGTTGACTGTTTCATTGATTGAGAATTGAATTGAATTGACCCTGTATTCTGGAGGGTCAAATCCATGCAACATCAGTTCTGGTAGTCCAACAGGGTAGAGTTCCAGAAATTCAGGTCAAGTCAACAAATATTTAAAAAGCTCCTACTATCTGTCAGACATTGTGCTGAGCAATGGGGTTACAAAGAAAGGCAAAAATACTGTCTCTACCTTCAGGTAGATTACATGCTAATAGTATGTCTGCTGTCTGAGACCCAGACTTGTTCAGTTTTGGAAGACTCATTAATAGGTGGACCACAAGGTGATGAATTTTTCAGCCAAAGCAATTTGCCAAAAAAATTCTACTAAATTCTCCAGAGATTGTGATCTATGTTGGTTGAGGTTGGACCAACACTGAAGAAATCAATTTTTATTTATTTATTTTTTTTAATGTGCCTACTCTATGCCAGCTACTGGAGATGTAAAGTGCTTTTATTCTATAGGGGGAGACAACGTGCACACATATAATGACAAATATGCAAAAAAGAAATCTAAGATTTCTAAGGTCAAGGCCCTAGCAGCTGGAGGGACCTGGAAAGACCCCGTGGAGGAGGTGACTGGAACTTGGCTTTGAAGGAGACCAGGGAATCGAAGAGGTGGGGCTCAGAAGGGAAGCATCGGTACCTGACACAAGCAACTTGAATTCTGTCTGAGCCTCAGTTTTTCCACTGGTTGAAAATAGGAAATACATTATAAACCTGTGTGTAGAGAGGACAGTGTTAGATCCTGGTGGAGATGTAGATAAGACTACACTCATGGATCTTATGGTCACACAGGAGAACTCTATCTGCTTGTCTTTATCATCTCTCTCGAATCTTTCTGTCATCTGTCTCTCTATCATAGTCTATATGGATATTTGTCTATATAATAATAATAATAATAGCTAGTATTCTTATAGTGCTTTAAAGTTTGCAAAGTACTTTACAAATATTTTCATTTTGTCCTCACAACAACATGGGGAGGTAGGTGCTTTCTGAGACAGGCAGAGTTCAAGTGACTTGCCCTGGGTCACACAGCTAGTGAGTGCCTGATTTGAACTTAGGTCTTCCTTATTCCAAGGATAGAATCACCCAGATGCCTCTACGATACATGTATATCTATAGTAATTCATGTATTATAGTTCAGTGCATTCAAGGAATTGAGGAAAAATATCATGTGTGGTTCAAAGGTAGGTAGACAAGTTGTTATTGACTGGGGGAAATCAGGGAAGACTTCATGGAGTGGACTGCTTCTGCATTAGGCTTTAAAGGACAGGTAGGAATTCTACAGATGAAGTGGAAATCTTCTGAGCCTGAAGGAGTGAATATACTCCTTCACAAATCTCCCGGCACACTGCCATGGTCTAGAAATAAATTTGAACTGTGTCAGAAATACGGCATTTGGCTGAAATTCTGTGGGAGGCAGGCAGAGGGATGGAAACAACAGCGGATTACAGGTTAGGTGATCTGGACATTTGCATCTCCGGGGAGGATCAGCCCTGTGATTTCTCTGTGTCTGTTTCCTCCCCTGCAAAGCAAAGGACCTTGAACACCTTTCTAGCTCTAATAATTTATAAATCTCAAAAATCCATTGCTTTCCGTTCTTTTTGAAATGTGTTATGTTAAATGTTTGCTTCCTCAAGTGGTAATTGCAACAGATACAACAATCTTGGTATTTCTATAATGAAGGCCTCAAAAACTCTTTGTTGAATTGAATTTCCAGTTCGGGGAATGATTCCCCGTTTTGGTGTTCTTAGGAGTATGCACCTGGTTAGCTGCCTCCAGCCTCCAACCCCTATGAAACCATAGTTCTGCTAATCAGATGCTTGCTTTCTGGAGCTCTTTCAGCTGGGATTATTAATTTTTTTTTTTTTTGAGGGGCAATGGGGGTTAAGTGATTTGCCCAGGGTCACACTGCCAGTAAGTGTCAAGTGTCTGAGGCCGGATTTGAACTCAGGTACTCCTGACTCCAGGGTCAGTGCCTTATCCACTGCGCCACCTAGCCGCCCTGTAATTATTTGTTTTCAAAGATAATTTAAAGTGTTTTTTTTTTTTGCTTAGCCTGCCCAATGCAATAATGTTCTTTTTTTTCCTTCTTGTTCAGGAGAGGATGAGCCGACCCACCTGACAGAATGGCTTTTGGCTGTGCTCATGGCTACTGCCTGCTTTTTTGTGTTCAGTCTCTTCTTCATATGTCGAGTGTAGGTATCTTCTGGGCTTGCTCTAGGGGCACCCTGTGGATCCAATAAACCCTGGCTTTTTGCTCACCCATCACTCATCATTCCCATCCCTGTAGGAAAACAGTTGTGCGCATAGAAAAGTGAGGCGTTAAAACTGGTCATCTGTGGGCCTTTTCTGGGCCTGTTTTCCTTTTTTGTTGTTGTTTGTTTTTTGGTTTTTTTTTTGCGGGGCAATGGAGGTTAAGTGACTTGCCCAGGGTCACTCAGCTAGTAAGTGTCAAGTGTCTGAGGCCGGATTTAAACTCAGGTACTTCTGAATCCAGGGCCAGTGCTTGGGCCCGCTTTCTAAGGAGATTATTGTTGGATAAACAAGAGGGTGGAAAATCAATAGCTGATCTGTGGAGATACAAGCACCAGGAAGCTGCTGGGAGCCAGTGAAGACCTGCTCTTGAATTTGCTAATAGCACAGTAATTTTTATGAAGGCCTGTAAATTATTCAAGCAGCTCTTCATTTATTTGCTGACTTCCCTTATATCTTTTGTTGCCTTTTGTGGAGGGCCAGCCCATCTCTTTATATAGCAGGTGTTCCTTTTGGTACAGTCAGGTTCCCCCCACTGTGAGCTGAAATGACAACTGCACCCCCCTGCCAAGGCAGTGTGATTACTTCAGACTTGGGTAGGCATTTGTTGGCTCCCCGGCCCTCCTGCCCCCAAGTGGCTAATTGCACTAGAGCCACCGATGCTTCCTGTGATGACATGCATATATGAAGACAACCTAGGTGTCAGGGAAGAGCGTGCTGGTATTTCTCCCCTTTTCCCAAATAACTTCAAATAGCCCTGCTGCCAGGACCAGACACTGGGGTTCAATAACATGTGCCACTCAGCATATTTAAGAATGATCTGTCTTCTAGCACTCATGTGACCTCTGAAAAGGGCATTTATAGAGATGAGTATGATTCTGAATAATTTCGCCATTATTAATTAGTAGGTTCTTGTGCTGTATTTATAGGAAAGGCACAGGACATTGACACAGCTCGGAATGGGCTGTTATAGGGGAAGCTAGGTGGCACAGTGGATAAAGAACCAGCCCTGGAGTCAGGAGGAACTGAGTTCAAATCCGGCTTCAGACACTTAACACTAGCTGTGTGACCCTGGGCAAGGCACTTAACCCTCATTGCCCTGCAAAAACAAAACAAAAGAATGAGCTGTTATGATTTTTTTGATATGGGTATTATTGGAGGCTTTCCATATGATTTTCAAGGACTTAGGAAGCAATAAAATATATTCGTGTGAAAACAATTCTGAATATCATTTAATTTTTCTTGTATGGTTGAGAAGGACTTTGCCATATGGGTTATAGAACTATCATTGTTGACTTACTGGTAGCTGTTGTGCATTGCCTTTAGAGTCAGATAACCTGGGAATTGTATCTCTCAGTTATTAACTGTGTGACCATGGGCAAGTAGCTGAACCTCTGTGAGCTCCAGGCAACACTATGTCCTGATTTAAATTGGTAGAGCAAGTGTGCTATAGTTGTGAAGCCATTGGTCTGATTAGAGTAGCAATGCCCTACTTCGGCACTATTGTGAGGATCATAGTGAGGTAAGGGACAGGGAGCAGGCCTATAGAACTCCTAAACAAGGAAACTCACTCCACCGACGAAAATTGGCTGTTTTTCTGCAGCTCATGGTCTTAGTTGTCTCACAATAAGAAGTTTTTTGGTTTTTTTTGTTTGTTTGTTTGTTTTTTTAGTGAGGCAATTGGGGTTAAGTGACTTGCCCAGGGTCACACAGCTAGTAAGTGTTAAGCATCTGAGGTTAGATTTGAACTCAGGTACTCCTGAATCCAGGGGTGATGCTCTATCCACTGCGCCACCTAGCTGCCCCTCACAATAAGAATTTAATAGACTTGGCCAAGGTCACACAGTCCTTATGTGTCAGGGGCAGGGCTTGAATTTAGGTTCCCTGGTTCCTGGGCTAGCTCTCTCTCCACCTCCACCACAATGCCTCAAAGTGTCTACACTGTAGGGTATGTGTCAGCTGTTTGTGGCAGCCCTGGTTACTAAGGAGTCTGCGTATGTAGAAGTGTGATTGCTGTAGTGTGTATCTTTTAAAGGCCCTTTCTAGAGCAAAGCTTTCTGGCCAGAGGACAAGTGGCCTTGTTTAAAATCTTTCCTTTCCTTGTTTTGCAGCTGCCAGTTATGGACCAAATTGTTTCCTCCCATTCCAGCACCAAACACTCAAGTTAAGGATCTCTTCTTAAGCAACATCTATGAGGTAACTGCTGAAGAGTCTTGATATCTATCCTGCTGAGGAATACTTGTGTAGTATGCTGACGTAGTACGTTGAGTTTTTATGGAATGAAAGGGTTTTGTCACCGAGCATACCTATGTGTTCTCCCCGCCCCCTCCTCTCTCTGTCTTTGTTTCTGTCTCTGTGTCTCTGTGTTTTTCTGTCTCTGTCACACACACACACACACACACACACACACACACACACACACACACACACACACCCCTCCACCTCTTTGGTAGAGAATATTTTAATGGAATCACCTGGTAATTTCAGTTAAACAACTTGCCAAACTATTTTTTTTTCTTCCCCATTCCTACACTGACTTATTAGTTGAAAACATAGTATCTGAGGAGCAGAGCTTTTAGAGTGAGACATCTTCTAGTCCAACCGTCTCACTTTGCAGATGAGAAGCCGAGGTAAATATAGGTTAAGTGACTTACACAGGGTCACGCAGCTATTATGTATCTGGAATAGGATTTGAACTCAGGTCTTCCTGACTCTAAAGTCTGGCACTTTCTCCACTTTACCATATAGCATCTGGTAGCTGTGGTTGTGTAAACAGCTTTCATTGACTTTCACATCTTCTGCTCCATTCACTGCCAGAGAAAGGTGACACAAGCCTTTTCTCCAGCATGATCAGTTAGGGTGCAATTCCTTCATCTGACAGATCTTTATAGAGGGTTTTTGTGGTATAAGGTCAGCCATCGCCTCTTTAGGCAGGGCCTAGGTATGGTTCAACTTTCCTACCCAGACCTGAAATAGACAGCAGGCATGGCTGAGCTCAGGTATACAGAGATCAGAGCAACATCCTGGGAAATTCAGGCAGAAGACCATGCATGCTTTGCTCTGCTTTGCCCCTATCCTTGACTCCTCTTTGCCCTGGAAGCATGAGGTCAGCTTAGACAAAACTCACCAGCATTTTGGAAAGGGGAGCCCAGCGACTGATGATCTGCAGCCAAGCAGATGTTTGACCTCCCTTCTGAGGTGTGTTCAGAATTTCTCTCTCTCTCTCTCTCTCTGTCACTCTGTCTCTGTCTCTCTGTCTCTGTCTCTGTCTCTGTCTCTGTCTCTGTCTGTCTGTCTGTCTCCCAGCATTTTTAAGGTCATATTATATTTTTTTTCCAATAACATGTGAAGATAGTTTTCAACATTGGAATTTCTTTTCGACCTGACCTGCATTCTCTTAAGAACCATGGGGAATGTGAGCAGCAGACTTAAGTCGTTTGTCTGAGCTTCTTAATGGGTCATTTTAATGCTTGTATCTGATTTCCCCACAGAAAACAAGAGGTTCCTATTGATAGGAAAAGGAGTCGGCTTAAAAGCTTATTTGATAAGCTCATGGTTTGTTTTTAATTAAAAGTAAAAGCATCTGTTCAAAATAACCTGACCTGGGGAGGAACAAGCGGATTTCAGTATAAGCAAATAGCAAATATTAATGTTAGAGCTAAGCCTAACCTGGCTTCCTGGGGCATCTTATCCCCTTGCCATGTTGCTCTTTCCCATTAAACAACCTCAGCAATTAAAGAGGAAAGAAAAGGAACAAGTAAAATGAGCGAATTGAATGCTGCACTGTGCCCAGAGGACCAAAATTCTCCAGTCACTGGGAAAATGGTAGAAGCAATTCCAGCTTCCCCATATGTAGTTTTCCCCTCCTCTACTCTCCCCAGCCACTTCCACCACCCTGCAGAGCAATCACCTCCAAGGGCCCTGGTCCAACTTGGTTTGGCTCCACTGCTAATAGAGGCAATAAGGGTCCCAGCCAGTGCCAATGGTGGCACCAGCTTTGACAGTATAGGCACCAGCCCAGTAGGAATGAGCTAGAAGGCATTAGGAGGGAGAGGAAATGGTGGAGGGGTGTTGATCATTTCTAATTACAGCTGGCATCCCAGGCATAGCTCTGGAGGCAGTCTTAGGCTTTGGGGATCTCAGCCTTCCCAGAGCTCTCAGGGCAAGGGTTTGTCAAGGAAGTTTTTGCCTGTTCAGAACCCAGTGAGGAACCATTCTGACTATGAGGTCAACATGTGGTCTGTTTCACATCATTCGGGTGAAAGACCCAAAGGGATCCATTCCTGACTGCTCTTTACTGTGTGACCTTGGACAAATCACTTACCTTCTCTGCAGCTCAATACCCCCTTGGGAAGAATGAAGGTTGTGGACTAAATGATCCTCGCCAGCCTCAATGCCTATGATTCTATGAATCTTTGCTAATCAGCCAATTAACAAGATTTTATTAAGTGGTTATCATGTGCTAGTTACTGCACTAAGTGCTAGAGAGTAAATTTCAAATCAGCTTCGAAACTGGTTGATGTTTTCTCCCAAATGTAGAGAGGTAGTGCAGTGTTGTGAAGAGATTGCTGACATGAGTCAGTGGTATTGGGTTCAAATCCTGCCCTGTTGCTTACTACCTATGTGATTTCGGGCATAGCCTCTCTGGGCCTTAGTTTCCACCTTCCAAATGAGATGTTCAGACTAGATGATCTACAAGATACCTTCTGGCTTTAAATTTACGATCATATGATTTGTGTGACCTTGTGCAAGTCATTTCAGTTTCTAAGGCCCTTGATTTTCTAATGGGTAAAATGAGAGGACTAGTTGACCATCAATGTTCCTTTCAGTTCTAGTCTGATCCTAATTCAAATGTTTTATTATTGCTAGAGTTGTGCATGGAAAGGGGGAACATATTTAACCGGAATGTGGGAGGTGAAATTGCAGATGTTGCATTATTCGTAATTGTTTCTCTTAAAGAATGCATAACAACAATTCTAAAATGTGAGCAGCCCTATATATATATAGCACATGGCTATATTTTCTAATATTTTTTTTCCCAGAAAACCAGGTTCGGTGAAACAGAGATTGAAGTCATAAGTTACTTGGAAGATCCCGGATTGGACAATTTGGATGATTCTGTATTTTGATATTCACTGAGGTATTCCAAGGAAATGCTCTGGGCCATACCAGGAGATACAAGGATAGATGAGCTATTCCTTCAGGACTCATCCTTCCTCTAAGGTATCTCAGGTTGCAAGTGACATCCCATTGAGCTACACCACCATCCACCCAACTGTATCTTTGTTTTTGAATCGGGACTTGTTAGTAAGTCTCTCTCTGATCATAGCAGGGGGATTGAAGCCACCCAGGGACAAGTCAGGTGCTTTCAATCTTTCGATGAACAGGTTTCTAATGCAAACGGAACTTTTTCTTCTTGTTCACCTCAGCACTCACGCATTCTGTTTGGCAGGATTCAGCCAAAGGTCTCAGGAAGAAACTCTTTGCTGGCCTCACTGCTGTAAATGTGGCTGTTGGCCTGCCTACTGTGAATGAAGTCCATGACTTCAATAGTTCTTCCTGTTTGAGAGTGATGGGAACTATTTTCTTGTGTGTGTGTGTGTGTGTGTGTGTGTGTGTTCTATAAACATAGAATGTCTGGGGTCAGGGGTGGAGCCAAGATGGAGAAGTAAAGGCAAGGACTTGCCTGAGCTCTTCCAAATTCCCCTCCAAAAAATATTAAGATAATGCCTCTAAATGAATTTTGAAGTGGCAGAACCAATAATAGGATGGGGTGACACAGCCCAAGACAACTTAGAAATTTGTCAGGAAAGATCTGTCTCACTGGGATGAGAGTGGAGCACAGTCCAGAGGAATGTGCCCTAGTAAGCCAGGCAGCAGCAGGCCTTGGGGGCAACTGAATCAGTGGCAGCAACTTCTAGAGCTTTCAGACCAAAGACAATAAGGGGGTCAAACAGCTGGTCAGAGCATTTGCTGGCTCTGGGAGCAGAACTCTGTTACATTGCCCATATGTGGCTCTGGACCATACTTCCAGAGCTAGAAGAGCACTAACCAAGCAGGAACCCTGGTCACAGCTCCAGAGCAGAAAAGAGTGCATGTAGTCACTCACAGACCAGAGCTCAGGCCAGAGCACAGTAACCTCACTTCTCCTTAGGTCATACTATCTTGGAAGAACTGAAAATTTAAAGAGCCCCAGAACTAGCTCTGAAAACAGCAGCATAAAAAACCCTGAAACTTGGGATAGTACCCACTTCACCCCAGGAAGAAAGCCCAACTTTAATATAAAATTAAAAGTTAATAAATACACTGGGAAAATGAGCCAACAACAACAAAAGAACTTGACCATAGGTTACTATGGTGATAGGAAAGATTAAGACACAAACTCAGGGGAAGAAAACAATGTCAAAACAGATACATGAAAAGCCTCAAAGATAAAATGTGAATTAGTCTCAGTCTCTCCTCCCCACCCCACCCCCCAAATAATTGCTGGAAGAGCTCAAAAAGAATTTTAAAAATCAAATAAGAGTGGTAGAGGAAAAATTGGGAAAAGAAATGAGTGATGCAAGAAAATAATGGAAAAAATCAACAGCTTGATAAAAGAGGCACAAGAAAATATTGAAGAAAATAACAGTGTAAAAAATGGAGTGGGCCAAATGATAAAAGAGGCACAGAAGTCCACTGAAGAGAACTCCCTGAAAAGCAGAATTGTGACCAAATAGAAAAAGAAGTACAAAAATTCAATGAAGAAAATAATTCATTAAAAATTAGAATTGGGCAAGTGAAAGCTAATGACTGAGTGAGACATTAAGAAACAATAAAACAAAATCAAAAGAATGAAAAAAATAGAAGAAAATGTGATCTATTTCATTGGAAAAACAATCAACCTGGAAAATAGACTGAGGAGAGAAATCATAAGGGAATCAACAAGGTTGAACTGTTTATATTCCTACATGGGAAGATGATACTTGTAACTCCTAAGAACTTTATTATTATTATTAGGGTAGTAAGTAGTATACACAGACAGAAGGCATAGATTTGAGTTGATTTTGAAGGTATGATATAAAAAAAATAAAATTAAGGGAAGAGAGAAATGGGAGGTGCTGGGAGGAGGGGGAAGGGAGAAAAAATGGATAAATTCTCTCACATAAAAGAGGCAACCCAATTTTTTACAGTGGAGGGGAAAATTGGGGGATGGCAGGCAATGCTTAAACCTCAATTTCATTGGAATTGGCTAAAAGAGGGAATAACATACTCAGTTGGGCATAACCATTTATCTATCTATCTTACCCAAAGGGAAGTAGGAGGGGAAGGAGATAAAAGAAAGTGGGGTGGAGGGGACTGATAGAAGGGATGGTGGATTGAGAGAAGTGGTGGTCAGAAGAAAATACTTTTGAGGAGGGAAGGATGAAAAAACAGAGAAGATAAATGGGGGGAAAGTAGGATGGAGGGAAATACAGAGTTAGTAATCATAACTTTGGATGTGAATGGGATGAACTCACTCATAAAACAGGAGCAGATAGCAGAATGGATAACATTATTTAGACATAAAGCAAATTAGGGGAGAGTGGATGGTTTAGCTGTCAGATTTATGGATGAGAAGAATAAATGACCAAACAAGTGATAGAGAGCATTATAGGATGTAAAATGGATAATTTTGATTACATTAAATTAAAAATGTTTTGCACAAACAAAACCAATGTAGCCAGGATTAGAAGGAAAGCAGAAAACTGGGGGAAAATTTACATCGTTTCTCTCATGAAGGTCTCATTTCTCAAATATATAAAAAAATGGAGTAAAATTTATAAGAATACAATTAATTTCCCAATTTATAAATAGTCAAATGATATGGACAGGCAGTTTTAAGAAGAAATCAAAGCTATCTATAGTTACATTTTTAAAGTACTCTAAATCACTATTGTTCTCAAGTTAAGTTCAAAGTCCAGCTTCTGAGAACAATACCTTCTTAAGGGCTAGCCAGGTGTGATTACAGTCTAGTTAACTTTGAAGTAGGCTAATCAGCAGTCAATCACTCTCACTTGATTCCATTTAGATTAATTTCCAGGTAGATCTTTGACTATCTGCTAAATCCCATTATTTTATCACACAAATTAAAATAACTCAGAGACATCACCTCATACCTATCAGATTGGCTAATATGACATAAAATGAAAATTATAAATGTTAGAGGGAATGCTGGAAAATTAAGATATTAATGCATATTAGTACAGTTGTTAACTGATCTAACCATTCTGGAGAGCAATTTGCCCAAAGGGTGATCAAACTTGGCATACTCTTTGATCCAGCAATACCACTACTAGGTCTGTATCTCAAAGAGATTTTTTAAAAAGGAAAAGGACCTAATTATACAAAAATCTTTATAGCAGCTCTCTTTGTGATGACAAAAATCTGGGAATTGGGGAATTTCCATTTATTGGGGAATAGCTGAACAGGTTGTGGTATAAGATTATGATAGAATACAACAGTGCTATAAGAAATGATCAGAAAAATGCTTTCAGAAAAACCTGGAAAAAACCTACATGAACTGATGCAAAGTGAATGAGCAGAACCAAGAGTACATTTTACACAGTAACAACAACATTGTATAATAATCCACTGAAAATAACAGCTATTCTCAGAAATCCAGTGATTTAAGAATTCCAAAGGATTTATGATGAAAAAATGCTATCAACCTCCAGAGAAGGAGCTGATAAAGTCTGACTGCCGATTGAAGCAAACTTTAAAAAAAAAAAACTTTTTTCTTTTCTTTTTCTTGTTTTCTGGGGGGGAAGGCCAGTTTTCTTCCACAACATGACTAATATGGAAATATGTTTTATGTGACTGTACATGTATAACCTACATAAAATTTCTTGCCTTCTCTATGGGGGGGGGGAGGGGAAGAAGGGAGAGAGAGAATTCAGAAGTAAAAATTGTTTTTAAGTATGTAAAAATATTTTTACATGTAATTGGAAAAAATTATATATTAAAAATTAAAAACGCAGAATGGTCTCTTGGCAAGAATGAACCAGGTAGCATAATTTGGGGTTTAATGTATTAAATATATATATTCATATGAGAATGTATATGTTCTGAGAAAACCACCCTTCTTTGAGGACTGTATTATATTAATAAAGCTGCCAGGAATGATATGAGCAAATGGGTCACAGCCATTCAAAGAGGAAAGAAGCTTATGAGGAATCAGGGCTCAATGTGGAAGTCACTTTTCCTATATATCTTATATTTTGCCTGCTTGAATTTTGATGAAGAACAATGTTCCAACCAGAGACCCTTATGACGTGACATCAACAAAAAGGAATGTGGAGTAGAAAAACCTTATCCTAGGTTTGCTACTTACTTTCTGTGTGACATTGGACAAGTAACCTGACCATTTTTGGTCTCAGTTTGCTCATCTGTGTAATGGTTCAGTCAAACTTCAAGGTCTTTTCCAACTCTAAATGCAACAATCCTATAAGTAGTCATGGGAATGGGTGGGAAATAGTTATTTCTTGGGATCTAGTCCTTTCTTTGACCATGACAGGACTTTTGAGGAAGAGTTCAAAATTGGTTGCTCCCTAAGAGTAGTTGTTTTCAGGAACACCAAAAGGCTCCTCTGCCCCCAAAAGGTTTCATTTGGCAGCCTCACAATGATGCTGGAAATTTCAGTCATTGCCTTTTGGAGACTTGTGCCTTTTAGTTAGAGTGAGGCATGCTACAAAAGTAATTTTCCTAAAGTGACATCAGGCAATGTCACTCTCCTGTTCAAGAAACTTCAGTGGTTCCCTGTTTATCCTAGCATCAAATATAAATTCCTCCATTTAGCATTTCAAGCCCTTCCTAACCTGGCCTCGTTGTAACTTTCCAGCCTATTAGACCTTTCCCATACACTAAGGTCCAATCAAACTATTTTTTTTCCCCAAACAGTTCCTTATACACAGCATTCCATCTCCCACCTCCATCCTTTTGTACTGGGTGTCCCCCACGCTTGGAATGTATTCACCTGAGAGCTCAGCATCTTAGAATGTTTGGTTTCTTTTATGATTCAGCTTTGCTTCCACCTTCCACATGAAACCTTTCTAGATCCCCTCAGCTTCCAGTCTATCTCCCCCTGCCATCCCCACTAATTATTGCTTGTGATTTTGTACGTATGTTTGTCTCCCTGAGCTAGATGGTAAGCTTCTTGAAGGCAGGGACTATTTCACCTTTGTTCTTATCTCCAGGCCTGGCACATAGAAGGTAATTATTAGATGTTTGCTCATTGACTGATTATCTGACAGGGATAACAGATAATTTAGCATTTTATCAGGGATTAGTATATTGATCTCCTTGTCATAAAGAGCAGAGAATCAAGCCTTAAGGGATAGGACCTAGCATAGTTAAGTTTGCACTGGGGGGCATTGGAGGGGAGGATACGAGGTCAGACAGGAAGCACGATTGAATCCCCGGGTATTGGGGAATAATGTGGGAACAGCAGGTACCTGGTAGGGAACACAGAATGGGGTGGGGGTGGGGAGCTCTTAAAAAAGGCCCAAGAACCTTAAATCCACCCTAAGCACTCCCAGCTTAGTGTCTGCTATCCTTGTGTTGGGAAGTCTGGGACCTCAGATTTCAGCTTTCTTTAGTCTGCTGCAATAGGCAAATACAAGCAGCTCAGGCAGAGGACAGAGCTTTTTCTTTTACTCCCTTAAATATTTTTTTGGTCTTTTTTATTATGAACCTAGCTAAAACCAAGAAATGGGATATTTAAATGATAGCTAGCATAGTCAGGGGGACCTGAGTTCAAATCTAGCCTCAAATACTAGCTGTGTGACCTTAGGCATGTCACTTAACCCTGTTTACCTCAGTTTCCTCATGAGCTGGAGAAGGAAATGGCAAGCCACTCCAATATCTTTGCCAAGAAAACTCCAAACGGGGTCACAAAGAGCTGGACATGACCCAAAGTACTGAACAAAGTCTTTCTATAGCACTTTAAGTTTTTCAAAGTGCCTTACATACTTATTTTAGCAATCCTCACAAACACCGTGAAGAGAGGTATTGTTATCACCTCATACAGGTGAAGAAACTGAGGCTGAGGGAGATTGAGTGACTTGCCCCGCTTGTAATTGCTTGATCCAGGATTTGAACTCAGGTCTTCCTGACTTCAGGTCCAGGGCTCTTTTCATCATGCCACCTAGCTGCCCATTCAACATAGAAAGAGGCACAGAAAAAAAAGATTATATATGAAACTGTGAATATAGTTTTTTTTTTAACATATATGTTAAATTTAGGCAAGTAGTTACAAAATCATTCTGCTTGTTGAGGTACCTTTCTCAACTTCCTTCTCCTTTCTTCTGTATAGTTTTTTTTTTTTTTTGGTGGCGCAATGGGGGTTAAGTGACTTGCCCAGGGTCATACAGCTAGTAAGTGTCAAGTGTCTGAGGTCGCATTTGAACTCAGGTTCTTCTGAATCCAGGGCCGGTGCTTTATCCACTGCGCCACCCAACTGCCCCTTCTGTATAGGTTTTAAAGTTCATTGACACCATGCATATGTATATGTATATGTCTGTATATGAATATATATGTGTGTGTATATAGCATCTCTTTAATAATCCACTTCTCCCATTCCCTTCCATCCTTTTGAGAGAAATATTCCTTTGTAATAAAAGAGTATAATCAAACAAAACAAATCAGCCCATTGACTACATGGGCTGGATTTTTCCAGATGGTAACAGTCTTCACATAAGGTCAGTCACTTTAATGACCACTTTAGTTTCTACAGTGATCATTCCCTCCATAGAGTACTGATATCACTTATTGTCACTCTGTCTCATTTGGTAATTGTCATATACTACCCTATCTTGTCATTTTTCGGTTGTTCATATATTGTCTCTCCAATTAGAAAGAAGTCCTTGAGGGCTAAGAAATATCTTACACACATCACACTTCTCTCTCACCTCCCACCCATGTCTTGTATATGGCAGGCACTCCATGCATGTTTATCAATGATGATTGGTCTATAATTAGACTGGGCCCCAAAGTCTCTGGAAGCAACCAGGACACCCTCCACAGACCTTTATTAGGAAGGTGTCTTGTAATATACTATCTCCTCCTCACCCTCAGTATTTACTCTGCTGAACAAAACCTTTTTCTATCCTGGACCTCTTGCCAAGGCTGGGACTCCACCAGCCTCCACACCAATATGGATGGAGTGAAGGTCTTTGAAAAAAGGCCAGGCCTTCATTTTCCAATCTCCTCCTTTTATCCTATAGCTTTCACAGCTACGAGAAGAAGAAAAAATGATAAACTTTGCTGAGGGCAACGCATCTGGGCTTTCTGAAAATGTATTGTTTTGAACCTTAGCATTTCTTCTTGACATTGGTGTGGGTAAGAGCCTTGTTCTTACCAAGAATAGGGCTTAGTTTAGATACCAAAGCTGAAAGGTCCATTGGCTACTTTTTCAGTTTCGGAAATAACCCCCACATAGGTAAAAGACAATCCTGATGAAAATCCAAATTGTAATAAGATAATTTTAGAGTAAGATCCCTGCCTACATATCAGAGCCATCTGTTTGTTGGCAGAATTAAAACAAAAACCCAAATCTAAGCAAACCTCAGGTGCTAATTTGTTAAAGAAAAGGAAATGAGAATAGAGAACTGAAAACTATGTTTGATGACATGATAAGAGTGAAGAGGGACCTAATTAGAAGAAAGACTTTAATTTGAAAGGGGTGGCTCTCCATTCCAATATCTTTGTGGTTTTTATAGCATAGCCAAGTACCGAAGAGTTGAGTTCTGCCTGGATGATAATTTTGAAAACTTCTATGTACTTTGATACTTACTCATTTTATTTGTGACTCCATGGGGAGATTGATAGTGTAAGTCATGTAACACATTTTATTGGATTAAAAGAACAGCAAGGATACCTGTGAGTCACTTACACTCCAGGGCATCCTCACCTTTAAGAGAAAACTTGCAGAAACTGATTTCACCTTCAAACTGAGGGATTAAATCCTTTGATAATCTCATAAGGTAGTATACTCACCTCATGCTTATTCCCCTTACCCCCTACTCCCGCAAAAAAGAAAAAAAATCCACACAATCTATTAAAAATATATAAGTATATTTTGGAAAATAAAATTCTATTCAAATAAAATATATATATATATAGGTATACTCCACCTGACGGGTTGTGTTGATTCTATTAATACTCAGAATTAAGAAAAACAGTGTGACCTGAGACAATGTAACGCTATAAATGTTATGAATTGTTGGCTATGGATTGGGTCTCATTATAAGACAACTGTGATGATGGTTTTGAAATAAAGTTAGTCGGGGCAGCTAGGTGGTACAGTGCATAGAGCACCAGCCCTGGAGTCAGGAGGACCTGCATTCAAATCTAGCCTCAGACACTTGACACTTACTAGCTGTGTGACCCTGGGTAAGTCACTTAACCCTGATTTCCTCCAAAAAAAAAAAGAAAAAAGAAATACAGTTAGTCAGGATTAAACAGATCCTATAGACACATTAGTACACTGTGGTGGAGGTACAAATTATTTCAGTCACTCTGCAGCTTAGTTTGCAACTATGCAATATGATTGACCAACCTCAACCAGTGAACCCATTGCTAGAGATAGGACAAAGAAGAGCAAGCAAAATAGAAGAGGACTTAAATTGGACTCATGGGGACTGAAATCAAATCCAGTTACTACTTCTGTGACCTTGGCTAAGTCATTTAACTCCTCTGGGCCTTGATTTCTTCCTCTATAAAATGCAGGGTTTAGATGAGAATTCACTGACATTTCATTTCAAGTCTAGATCAATAATCCTATGACAAAAGTCCAATATATACCAAAATCTTAATAGCAACATGATTTGTGATAGCACTGAACTAGAAACAAAACGGATGCTTATTGATTAGGAAATTGCTCTACACATGGCATTATATGCATGCAATAGAATACTATTGTCCAATGAGAAATGATGAATATGTAGAATTCAGAGAAACAAGGGAATATTTGTATGAACTGATGTAAAGTGGATAGAGGCAGAAGAAAAATCTACCACAATTGTTATGAAAATCTAAGTGAAAAAGATCAGAGAAAGAGAGCTGAACACTTGGTAACTGAAAAATCAGTCATGGCCCCAGAGAGCAGATAGTGAAACTCTTCCCCTCTGCAGAGACGTAGGGGGGTGCTGCTATGGACAGAATATTGTATACATTGTCAGATGTGGTCCCTATACCAGGTGTTTTTGCTTAATGGTTTTCTTTCTTTATCCCTGAGCAGATGTTGTGGTAGTTTGTATTTCCAGAAATGACTGATGTATAAAAAATGATATTAATAAAGCTTTTTTTTTTAAAAAAAGAAAGAATTGAGATCCCATGAAACCATATTCTATTTAAGTCCTTGATGAGCTAAAAACTCGAGTCAGCAAACTTATTAAAGCCTCTTTAGCTGGAGAACTGGCAAAAATAAGGTGACTAGTTTGATCAGTGACAAAATAGGTTTCCTAGGACAGCTAGATGGCACAGTGGATAGAGTGCTGAGCTTGGAGTAAGGAAGACTCATCTTCATGGGTTCAAATCTGGCTTTAGATACTTACCTAGCTATGTGATCCTGGGCAAGTCACTTAACCCTGTTTTCCTCAGTTTCCTCATTTGTAAAATGAGCTAGAGAAGGAAATGCCAAACCACTCCAGTATCTCTGCCAAGAAAACCCCAAATGGGATCACAAAGAGTCAGACATGACTGAAATGACTGAACAAAAATAGCAACAAAGATGGAGGACAGGCAGAAATAAGGTGACTAGTTCGATCAGTGACAAAATAGGTTTCCTATTTTGGCTCAGGTTTTATTCCAATGAATCATGATTGAATGGCAGATGTGGCTCTAAAATCTGTTTCACAGTCAAACACTGAGTTTTCAAGAAGGATATGAATAAAACAAGAAAGCAGCAGGCAATTGTGTTTTTCTGATATTGGTAGGTGTCTCAGCTATTCAAGATTTGACAAGAATACACATACTCTTAAAAACTGCAGGAAACAAATCAAGAGTGACCTTTCTTTTTACCTACTGAAGTCTGGGATCAGTGGAACACAAGCCTTTTGGTATCTGACTTTAGACTTTATTTCCATCTACAAACAAACTTGAGGTGGGGGGAGTGAATTTGGTCAAATGAAAACCAGTCTATATTTTGAAATGTAAACAATTGGACTTATTTCAGCCAAACAGCCAGACAATCTAAGAAGGCATCAGACAGCTCATATATGTTTTTCACCTCTCACATTTAACTTTGTTCTTCTTATAGCAGGGATTCTTAACCTTTTTTGCATCATGGACCTTTTTGGCAGTCTGGTGAAACTTCCGGCCCCCTTCCTTGAATAATTTTTTAAAAATGCATACAAGAAAAATACATAGGATTACCAAGGAAATTAATTATATTGAAATAGTTATTAATATATATATCTTTAAAAAATCAAATAAGTTCACAGACTCAAGGCAACCATGTGACCTGTTGAAATACTGTACCATGTTAACTTAGGTCAACTAGTATCCTATATTTCTGAAAAGATTATTATAAATGAGTGATTAATAGGTTTGGTTGTTTTCTCCCTGTAATGACCACTTCTGAGCCTCTCAGTAATGAAACAAATATCTCTGATGCCTTGTGGGAACCTCTGGAATATGGGGGGACCTTTATTCACTCTTTCCCCTAGCAATTGAAGAATGGAAGGAATGCCAGGGCAGGTATCTGGTCTTAGCCATGGGATCTAGAAGGTCTCACCACCCTCTATGTAGCAGTTTCCATATCTGTTAAAGGAGGACAATGTGACATGCCCTTACTCAGCTCACAGTGGGTCAGGAGGGGCAGATGCTGATGGAAATGCTTTGGAGACTGAAATGATAAACATGCTACATTTATTGTTTTGCTTTCAAACCTAATGATAATGGGATTATTAGGCTTCTTCCTGCTGCATCCGTGCAATTGTGAGATTACATTTTGGACATTATGTATCTAAGGCTTCTAATTCCAGAGAGCTATGCGTGTAAGGCAGTGTGTGCTTTGGTGGTACGATTTGTTCTGGAGAGAGAGGATCTGTGAAATTAGGGCAAGTCACTTAAACGCTCTGGGGCCTGAGTTTCATCACCAGACAAGGATACAGTTGCACTAGATGATCTTTGAAGTACCTTCTAGTTCTAAATCTAAAACTATGAGAGCTTAAGATATGTTTTTTAGATTTAAAAGTTAAAACTCGGGGGCAGCTAGGTGGAGCAGTGGATAAAGCACTGGCCCTGGATTCAGGAGTTCCTGAGTTCAAATCCTGCCTCAGACACTTGACACTTACTAGCTGTGTGACCCTGGGCATGTCACTTAACCCCCATTGCCCCACAAAAACCAAAACAAACAAAAAGTTAAAACTCTCAGCAGAAGTGTATTTATATCATCTAGTCACACAAGTCTTTCCAACACTTTTTGGATCAACCTTTTTTTTTTTGTCTCAAAAGTCAAAGAAATAAAACCTAAGGATGTTTGCCATTTCAGTCTTCAAAGCAGCCAACCTACACTAAAGATCAGGCCTCTCATTGGTGATTAGAGGCCGAGGAGGCTTTTGTCTAGATGTCGAATTCTGCTGAATATGAGGGGGTTTACATTTGAATCATGGAAGGGGAAAATTTAATCTTCATGGTCCATTAAGGATAAGGAGGAACAAGGTCTCCTTGGAAATGGAGTAGCATTCCTGGTACATTGTACTTGTTTGTTGGCAGGCTGGGAGAATCGATGTCCAATATAATAGCTGAGGGTATCTGCCTCCCTAAAACTTTGTCAGAAAGCACAAAGGGGGGATATGGTCATTGAACTAAGGAAATTGATTTTATTTTACATAATATAACTGTAACCTGATGTTAGAAAAGTTTTAGGGGCCAAAGCAATAGTTTTGCACTGGTTGATGAGTCAGCATAGACAAACAGTGTTCTATTTCAAGTCTGATCTTCACCAAGAGATCCCTGAGTATCCACAGCAGTGCCTTCCTTCTCTGAATTCCTCTCTGTGGAACTTATCATTTGTACCAGTCATTACTAGCTTCTTCTTTATAAATTCTCTCATACTGTATGAAGCAGTGTGGGGTTGTGGTTATATGGTGGGGGGGGGAGAGAGAGAGAAGCATGAAGGAAACATAATGGGATATATTTGGATGAGGAAGAACAGAAGGAAAAGAAGTGATATTATGGTAGGTTTGTGCAACGGTCATTTGACCAGAAAGAATTCAACTAAATGATGAGTTTGGGAATTGGATACAAAATATGGTGTGGAGACATATATGTATGTATATATGCAAAGGATTTCATCTATCCAGACATTCACTGGAACTTCTAGCTTAAAGTAAAGCAACTGATGAATTCTTGACTTGTCTTTTGGCCGAAGGTTCTCAACCTGGGGGCCATGAACTTAAAAATCTATCCATCCATCCATCCATCCATCCATCCATCCATCCATCCATCCATCCATCCATCCATCCATCCATCCATCCATCCATCATCTATCATCTATCTCTCACTCTCTCTCTCTAGATAACTATATTGCAATATAATTGGCTTCCTTTATAATCCTATGTATATTATGTATTTAAAAACATTATTCTGAGAAGGGGTGCATAGGCTTAGCCAGGCTATCCATTACACAAACAAAGCTAAGAACTTCTGTCTTAAATGACAATTTCATTTTTCAAAAGGCAAAAGAAACAACAAAAAGGGCTACTATTTTGGACCTATTTTTGACCAATTGGAGGGAATGGCTGCCAAAAAAGTAAATGATGGAAATCTTGTGAGAAAGTGATCCCTTCACTTTAGGTTTCATAATAGATCCAGTGGGGAATAATTATTATTGGGTTATTAGAAGATTTAAAAAAATATCAGAAATAGGATAGGTAGAATCTCATGGCCTAAACAGCACAGGGGAAGTCACCCAAGTCGGACGAGAAGCTCTTAAGATGATATGTTGATGACACAAATATAAACTGTTATGATGAGGGGAAAAAAGAAGGAGGTATTTAAAGATCTAGAGCTGACATAGAACTTAGAAGCTACAGAGCCCAACTGCCGAATTTTGCAGGGGAGGAAATAGAGGCATAGAAAGATCAAATGATAGGTAGTGCAAAGAATTAAGTACTGGACTTTGACTAATGAAAGCCTGAATTCAAACCCTGACAGCCCGCAGCTAAGTCATCTACCTTACAAGGTTATTGTGAGGATCAAATAGGATAAAGCATATAAAATGCTTTGCACATCTGAAAGTGTTTTATAAATGTTAAGTACAATGATGATGATGAGCCAAGACCACATTGCTAGTACATGTCAGAGATTGGATTTGAACCCAGGTCTTCATTATTCTGAGTCCAATGGCCTACCCAGGATACCAGACTGCTTCATTGTGGATGAATGGGGATGCTCAGGTCATTTGTGAGATTAGGTTTTATAAAGACGTGCCTGAGATGTCAAAAAACTCATGATGAATATGAAAGAGTGGTAGAATCCTATAAGACAAGGAGTAATTGGGGTAATAAAGCTCCTAACAAAGTGCATCTGATGATGAAGGGGAAGAGGGAAAGGAAGAGGAAGGGGAAGAGGAAGAGGAAGGGAAGTAAGGGAATAAACATTTATACCATGTGCCAGGCACATACATACAAACACCCTCTCAATGATCCATACAATAACTCTGTGAGGTTGGTGCTATTATTATCTCCATTTCCAGTTGAAGAAACTGAGGCAGAGGTTAAATGACTTGTTGGGGGTGACAGAGCTATAAATGTCTGAGACCAGATTTGAACTCACATATTCCTGACATAGGCTCAGGGCCACCTAGCTCTGCTTCTAGGGAATACAATTCAGGTCCAAGAAGAGATAAGATTGCTATTTGGGGTATGTGGAACAATGATAATGGATGATAGAAAAAAATTGCAACAGAGAAAAATCTTTTTTTTTTTCTTGACCACATACCCTTTTTAGATATGGAAGTATGAAACAAAGATTGCAAGCAATTGAAAAATTGAAAACCAAGATAAATAAGATGATAAGAGAACTTGGTCAGTACAGGAGACCTCAATTTTTAAAAAGTACAGATTACATCACATAGGATATTATACCTAGGGCAAGAAGGCTTCTTGGAGGCGACCTGGTTTAACCCCATTGTTTTGCACCTCCAGGGGAACTGAGACTAAAATTTAAGGGATTTGTGCCAAGTTGCAGTCTGAGCTGTTTTGGATTTGAACCCCAAGTCCTCTTAAACCCAATTCCATTCTCTTTCTACTCCACTGTGAATAATGTTACTATAGTGAAGGACAGAATGCGGGTTCCCAAAGACAGGACAAGATGATGCTCTAGATTCTACAAGATAACTTGCAATACTTCTGGTTAAAAACAAGCCAACAAGTGTGAAAACACAGGATGAGGGAGATAATGTCAGAATATAATTCACGAGGAAGCAAACTGGAGTTTGTAGCAGGCTGTGAATTTAATATGAATTAACTCATGTGATCCTCAGGGGACATTAATAGGTGGTTAATGGTAAGAATAAGGAAAGTTAGGCTCTGATCAGACTTCAACACATTTGTTGTATTTTGTTCAGTTCTGGGCACCATAGTTTAGAAAGGACGTTGACAAGCTGGGGTGGATCCCAGAGGATCTTCCAGGGAATGTAATTTCCTGAGGGCAGGCACTACTTTGCCTTTGCCTTTGTAAACTTGGAACCTAGCACAGGATTTTTATAAATGTTGAATTGAAGAAATGATGGGTTCTTTGATTTGGAGAAGACTTGATGGGGAAATGGTATAATAGCTATCTTTAAGAACTAAAGGACTGGGGGGGCAGCTAGGTGGCACAGTGGATAAAGCACTGGCCCTGGATTCAGGAGGACCTGAGTTGAAATATTGCCTCAGACACTTGATACTTACTAGCTGTGTGACCCTGGGCAAGCCACTTAACCCTCGTTGCCTCACAAAACAAAATAAATTTAAAAAAGAACTAAAGGACTATAACTGAATCATAGGAACCCAGACACAGAGTTGAAAGGGACCTTAGAGGCCATCAAAGTCAATGCCCTCATCTTACAGATGAGGAAACTGAGTCACAGAGCGGTTAAATGACTTGCCCAAGGTTACGTGGGAACACATATCTGAGTCAGGATTTGAATGTAGATCCTCCTTCTGCCAAATCCAGTGTTTTAGCCATTGCTTGATGCTGTGTCACACACACACACACACACACACACACACACACACACACACGATGTATTTTATGTGGCCCCAGAGGGTAGATGCATGAACAATGTATGAACAATGGTACAGAGAGGCAGGTTTTGGTTTAATGTGAGAAAAAAAGACTTTCTGACAATTAAAACTGTTTCAAAGTAGAATGGACCATATTTGTATACAGTGGGTTTCCCTTCACTGGTCAACTTAGAATGAAAATTGGATAATTATATCTTGAGGATGTTGTAGAATGGATATAGGCTGAACTGGGCAGTCAAGTGGATAGAGTACCTGACCTGGAGTCAGGAAGACCTGAGTTCAAATCCAGCCTCAGACACAAGCTGTGTAACACTAGACAAGTCATTTAACCCTGTTTGCCTCGGTTTCCTCATCTGTAAATGAACTGGAGGGAAAAAAATGGCAAATCATTTCAGTATCTCTGCCAAGAAAATCCCAAAATGCAGTCACAAAGAGTCAGAGAAGGACTGAACAACAACAAACTACATATTACAAGTGAAGGTCATAGGTAGAGGCTTATGAGTCACTCTATGATTTCAAATGAGAAAGCACATAATGCCTTATTGAAATAACAGACCACCACCAACAATAAGAGCAACAAAATCCTGACCAATGGATTAAGGAAAGCAAGAAGAATGCTCCCAAAAGACAAATATCTTTACAAATGACAGCATATTTATTAACAATACCTTTAAAAAAAGATTACATCTGCTAGATCACTGATAAATATCATTTACACTGGGGATGGAAACTACATGGGGTGTCCTATTTTTCATTTATTTTGCTGTTTTTTGTTGGGTTTTTTGTATGATTTTTGTATTTTTTTTTGTTTTTGTTTTTTTTTGTAATTTTTTTTGTTCTTTTGTTTTTACATAGAAGTAACCATATTAAACTAAGAAAGGAACACAGCGTGAAATACTGACAATATATTATTTTTTCTGGTTAACACCCTTGACTTTTACACAAGTGGAATCCTGATTATGACTTTACTGAATATATTTAGAAGGTTTAAAAGTTAACCTGTATTATTTGTAAGCAAAAATATGACAAGTTACAGGCAAATTCAAGCTCTCAGGAGAGGAAAGAAAAAAATGGTGGCAGCGCATTTAAAGGTGAAAATTTTCTAGAAAATTTTATCTCTTTAGTTATGTTGATAGCTTTGTCAGAGTTAGCTTACAAAATTCCCTTATAATAACAAACAGTCCTTTCCTGAATAATATGGTTTGTTTGATATTGTCACTTTCCAACGCAATTTTAAGACTAAGAATGTAAAAGTTTATAAAGCAACTAGGCTGCCTACATAAAACTCGCAATTCATTAAGGGAACATACAATCATATCAAGGATCTTTCTGAAGATTCATATGAAAAAAATGTACTTGCAACAATTGCTTGCCAAAACAGGAGAAATCTGTCAAATTCCGTACATTACCTTAATTCAACTGATGGGATTTTTTTAAAAGAGCTACATAGATATCATATATAAGAAATTTTGTAAATAAATTATGAAACCATCAACATAGAATTACCTTTTAAAATGTACATTCAAAACAGATACATTTCAAGATAGGAAAATTACCTTTTCTCTTCAAAGACTTGGTTGACTATAGTAACTTGATCTATGTTACTACAGGATATGTAATGTTGACTTCCATGTCTAAGATAATGCTACTAACAAAGACAATAGAAACTCAACTGAGTATAAAGAAAACTTTACAATGGGATGCAATGTTAATGTCACGGATGGGAATATTGCACAAGGTGCCCCTTGGGCGGTGTGTTTATGCTTTTGAGACTGCAGCCATTCCTGAAAATTGTTTTGTAGGTCACAAAATCCATAGGATGATGGGAGGGGGATTGGAGAGAGGAAGAGAGTGAGGAGCAGGTGGATTTTACATGTCAGAAGTACTTGATTCAATGCAGTAATCACCATCATAATTGCCATTTAAATCCAGTAGCCTTGAGTGACAAACCAAGTCTCCAGCTGTTCTACCCGGGGATGCCCTGTAAAACTTTACAGTCAAGTTGCAGTTGATTCACTGAGACAAGTTTTGAACACTCCTTCCTTAAAGGAAACATTTTCAAATAATAATTTTATGATAGTGTCACCCATAGCATTTTACAGCAAGAGGGAAAAAATCAATATCTACATCATATGTTAACTTTAAAAAATTCTATAAAACACTAAATATATAATAAAAAATATGCATATAAGGACATATGTAAACTGCTTTGGTAACATCGTATTACAGATGTTTTCAGTGCATTGCAGAGTTTCCAAAGAAACTTCAAACAAAGCTCTATTTGCTTTGAGGAAGTACTGTATAATGCCATTTCTAAAGAAGCATAAAACATTTTTTTCCAGTAATAAGATGTACTTGAACAACAATATTACTTAGTACTGGGTGTCTTCAAAACAACTAACTAAATGTTGCTTATATTATCATCAGCAAGTCCTTTAGATATTTTTTGTCATAAACTGCTCCTTGCTGTGAGGGAGATCATTATTGTACTGATGGCCGACAATGTACAAGCATTTGAAGTTGAGGCGCCAGATCCTCTTGCATACGCACCTGAAGAGAGAAGAAAGACAATTTGTTACAACAGGTCAAGTTATGGAGATGAATACTCAGCTGATGAGTGAATCTGGGGAGGCTGAACATTTTTCGGTAGATGAGATGGAGTGTTTAGAAAAAGCTGGCATCTCCAGGAGTATTCTCCTTTGGGGCAGGCATTGGAGGGGAGAAGATAGACAAGGTGATGTTAATAATGCATTCATATAGGGCAGCTAGGCAGCACAGTGGATAAAGCACCAGCCCTGGATTCAGGAGGACCTGAGTTCAAATCTGACCCCAGACCCTTGACACTTACTAGATGTGTGATCTTGGGCAAGTCACTTAACCCTCATTGTCCCACAAAAAAACCAAGCAAACAAACAAAAAATCCAAACACAAAACTAAAATAATGCATTCATATAGAACTTCTAAATTTAGGACAGGGTAGCTAGGTGGTCTGGAGTCAAGAAGACTCATCTTCCTGAGTTCAAATCTGGCCTCAGATACAAGTTGTGTAACCCCGGAAAAGTCATTTAACCCAGTTTGCCTCAGTTTCCTCATCTGTAAAATGAGCTGAAGGAAAAAAAAAGGATGAACCACTCCATTTATCTTTGCCAAGAAAACCCCAAATGGGGGTCTTGAAGAGTCAGCCATGACTGAAATGACTGAATGACAATAACAACAAAAAGTTTAGGACAACCCTATGAGATAGGCAGTTTATAGATTATGGCTTCCCACTTTACAGATGAGTAACCTGAAGCTCAGTGAGGTTAAATAACTTGCCTAAGTTTCACATACCTAGTAAAATAACAGAACCAGGGGCAGCTAAGTGGTGCTGTGGATAGAGCACTGGCTCTGGAGTCAGGAGGACCTGAGTTCAAATCTGACCTCAGACACTTGACACTTACTAGCTGTGTGACCCTTGGGCAAGTCACTTAACCCCGAGTGCCTCACCAAAACAACAACAACAACAACAAAAAAACCAGAACCAGAAAAGGAGCTTGGGTCTTTAAGCATCGATTACAATCAATCCTCTTTCCACTATATCATAGCAAATTACCAAAGAAATCAGCTCTTCAGGGCATATCTGGTTCAAATTGATCAGCTGCTTTGCGCTTTCAACTCAATACAAGTCATTTCCCAATTGAGAAATGGCCAAAGGATATGAATAGACAGTTTTGAGATGAAGAAATTAAAGCGATCTATAGCCATGTGGAAAAAAAATATTCTTAATCACTATTGATTAGAGAAATGCAAATGAAAACAACTCAAATGGGCATCTCTACATGAATGGAACAGGGCAGAAATGATACAGATTTTCTCAAAATTATGCATGTTCTCTCTTCTAAGCAAGACACCAACAACTGACATGCTTGTATTACTTGAAGGCTTACAAAGTACTACACACATCTGATCTCGATTCCTGAAAGAATAAGCTTTCTCAACAGAATGTATTGTTCATATTGGACTGGCAATTGTATTTGACCTAAAAAGAATATGAGACCTCTTATACAGAGAACCTGATTCTAGGAAGCCCTCGAATCACGAATTAAAACCAGAAGAAAAATAAAATCTTTGCAGTTGCTTGTTGAGATTCCGTCTCACTTAAGGTGAGATAAATGAGCTTCAATCTTCTGTATGTTGAAGATAGCTTCTATATCTCTCCACGGGTTTGGCTTCATGTCAAGATTAGAAGTGAAGGCTCTTATCTGCCTCTAAATTGAATCGAATCTGGCCCCCTTCTGAAAAGTGAGGATATTTAGATCTGTGGGTTTGTGCGGGCTAAGGATGTGGCAAACATATATCTTTGAATCATTCCTAGGGTCTTTATGCCAAAGTACCCCATGTACTTGAAGAGACATGCTGTTCAGCATCTTCAACGGATAGTTATGGAGCCCTTCGTGTGGGACGTTTCCAAAGAGAGATGCCTCTACGAGTGAGAAAACACTCATGGATTTGGTTTGGAGTAACCACGTATTACCAAGAAAAATTCAGTTCTACATACTGGCTTCATTCATGTGCATACTATTGAAAGTCAACCTTTGCACCATTATAGTGGGTGTTTTTTTAGATGTAAAATCCCTATACGACTGATGTATATAATAGCAATAATCAATTAACCAATACACATTTATTAAGCACTTGCCCTGTGCCAAGAACTGTGCTAAGTGCCGGAGATACAAAAAGAGGCAAAAGGTAGTTCTTGCCCTAACAAAAATGAAGATCCTGCACAACATATTTTAAGTGAGATCTAGTCAGACACAGTATGGTATAGTAACTAGGGAGCTGGCCTCAGAGTCAATCGGTTATTAAGCACCTCCTTTGTACCAAGCACTGTGCTAAGCACTGTGGGCATGTGAAAGAAATCAGCAAAAGAGAGTTGGAACCCTCAAGGAGCTCACAGTCTAATGGGGAAGACAACCATGTGCAAATAACCTATATAAGTTGGAGATAATCAACAACGGGAGGGGATTAGAATTAAGGGGGATCAAGAAAGGCTTACTGCAAAAAGCAGAATTTTAGCTGAGACTTGAAGTAAGTTATGAGGCAAAGATGAAGAGGAAGATCATTCCAGGCATGGAGGACATCCATTAAAAATGCACAGATTGGAGAGATGGAGTGTCTTATGCAATGAACAGTAAGGAGGTCAGGGACATTTGATCATTGAGTATGTTGAGGGGAGAAAGGTATAAGAGATCAAAAAGGCAGAAAGGGGTGGGGCAGCTAGATGGCGTAGTGGATAGAGCACTGGCCCTGGATTCAGGAGTACCTGAGTTCAAATCCGGCCTTAAATACTTAACACTTACTGGCTGTGTGACCTTGGGCAAGTCACTTAACCCCAATTGCCTCAGCAAAAAAAAAAAAAAAAAGGTAGAAAAGGGCCTTGCTATGAGGGGCTTTAAAAGCCAAATAGAAGATTTTCAATTTGATCCTGGAGGTAATAGGGAGTTAATGAAATTTATTGAATGGGTGGGATGGCATGATCAAACCTGTACTTGAGGAAGATCACTTTGACAGTTGAATGGAGGAAGGACTGAAGTGAGGAGAGACTTGAGTGAGGGAGACCAACCAACAAGCTATTATAACAGTTTTGGTGTGAGGTGATAAGGGCAGGTTAATGGAAATGGCTATATCAGAAAAGAGAAGGAGGTATATAGGAGAGATGCTTTGAAGTTATAATCAATAGGGCTCAGCAACTGATTGGATAGGGGGGTTGCAAGAAAGTGAGGAGTAGAGGACCACACATAGGTTGTAGGCTTGGGTGACTGAGAGGGTGTGTGATGATGCTCTTAACAGTAATAGGAAGTTTTAACTAATCAGTATCTTGTCAACATAGTAAACCAATCGACCTCTCAAAAAGAACAAGAAGTTTGGAAGTGAGGAAGACTGGAGTGGGGTCAGAAGATTCATTTTTTTGATATCAAAGATTTATCATTCACTACACATATGAAAGACCCTGATGCTTTGTCTCCATGTGGCGTGAAACCTGGAAGATAATTCTGTTAAATACTTCTCAGGGATAAAGTTGGTCAAGCTGACTGAGCATTGGGAATGTTTGGCTCAATTTAGTTACATGATGTTACATGGGTATAAATGGTAAGTCTTATGCTTAGGTTCAAGAAATCAACTTCACAAGGTGAACACTGGGTTGGGTTTAGAAAACTTGACAAAAATCCAAGAACTATCATTTACTACCTCTGGGAACTTGGGCAAATCATTTCTACTTTCTTAGGGAAAATATGAAGTTTCCTCAATTGTAAAATGAGAAGGTTGGACTCTCAAATCTCTTCTAGTTCCCAATCTATGATCACATGTATGCATGTACATACATATACATATGGATACATAATACACAAGTTGCCCAAATGTGCTGATTTGAGAGGTGGTCATTTCCCTTTCTCTGGAGGCCTTCAAGTAGAGGTAAGATAACCACTTATTATATTAAAGAAGGGATTCCAACTCAGTTGCAGCTTGGAATGTAAAGTCTTTTAGGGTAGGGGTTATATCTTTGGGGTCAGGGAGCAACACCACTTTTTATTTCCCAGTTGTTTTATAAATGTTCTTTGCATTAAATGTGATCTCCCCTGACTCTGAGATTTTATAGTTCTGCATAGAAACTTTTCCTCTTGCACATGCTAATTGGCAGATTTTTTTTCTTTTGATTTTTTTTACTCCATTCTTTTGTTTGATGCTGCCTGAGGCTGTGTCAGCATGCACAAATTGGTCCGGCTGTTTAATTGACTGATGACCTGTTAAGTCGGCCAAAACTGATTTGTATATTTAGAAACAGTCTGAGATCAGCGAGCATCAGTACGGTGAAGAAACTGAGTTTCTTTTTATTAAAATTCTCCCTTGTCATACCTAATTGCTACTAGGTCTTGGTCCAGTGGTCCTCGGCTCATTTGCATGTCTGGGCTTCATGATATCTCTATGCTCCCTTACATAACATTTGCCAAACTAGGAAACACTGAAAAACGGCATTCTTACTTGATATCTTTGGAATTCGAATTTGTTCACTGCTACTTCCATCTCCTCCATCACTAAATGGCCTAATTTCTATTATGTAGTCTTCATCGAAAGGCAAAGAAAGCTCCACAGATGTCTTGTTTGTTTCAATTACAGATGTGCTGCTTTGTCTGTTCCATCTGTATAAAACCTACAATACAAAAACAATATGTGTTGCTCTCAGAAAAGGCCCAAAGCCCCCCCCCCAATGCCTTCACCTGTCCCACCCCAACAGGATGAAATGAAACAAAGACTAGAGGTGTTGGCCTCACCCTAGCCCCTCTTCTAATTTTGGAACAGTAATCTAAGAACCCAAATACTACATGTCTATGAAGAGATTTGTAGTTCACAAAGATAATTTCACAACCATAATCGGCTTTAGTCCTTATGACAGCCGGTGAAGTCAGTTGGGCCAATGCTGTCACCTTTGTTTAATAGATGAGGACACTGAATTTCAGGGAGGTTAGATGACCCAAGGCTGCAAAACAATTCATTGGGAGAGTTGGGACTCAAATTTGGCCTTCTGCCCTTTCTCCTACAATGTGTTGGCTGTCATGGTATAAGATCATAGATTTAGGGGGCCTAGGTACCTTAGAAACCACCTAGTCTAACGCCATCATGTTATAGATGTTGAAAGGTTAATTTCACAAAGGAAAAGTGTCTTGCCCAAAGTCACACAGGTACTAAGTGGTAGAAACAGGATTAAAATCCAGGCCCTTGGACTCTTTCTACTGATAACAAGGATGCAGCTTTCCCAATGTAAAAAAGGTCTTAAGCCATAACCCTTCCTTAAATTCCAGTTTTCTAAATTATGCCCAAGGTTTGAGTCTGATGATCTTTGAATTAAATATCATTTTTACAGATTAGACTGAAAAATTCATTCATTCATTCATTCTGAATGGATTTTTATCAAATTATATGCTAGAAACTGAAGTGGCTACAAATCAGTTGATCAATTACACAGCATTTATTAAGCACCTATTTTCTGCTAGGAATTTAAAAAAAGATGTGTATAAACCACTGTCCTTGATTTTACTAAACTTTTTTTTTTTTATATTCTAGGTAGCCTATTAGCCAATTTGACTATTGGATAGAGTGCTAGGCATGAAGTCAGGAAGACCTGAGTTGAAATCTTTTTTCAGATATACTTAGCTGTGTGACCCTGGCCAAGTCAAAACCTCTCAGAGCCTTGGGTTCCTTATCTGTAAAAAGAGGAGGTTGGATTTGGCTTCTGAAGTCCTTTCTAGTTCTTAAGTCATAATGCTATGATCTTATTTCACTCTCAGAGTTCAAATGTCACTGCCCACTCAGATATCCAGGCCTGCTCTTGCTGTTCCTCATTTGGTCATACCAATTCTCTCACTAACCAGGGAGGTATAGGCTGAACACTCTCCTAGGTTAAAGGGGAAGAAAAGTCTTCTGATCTCCCTCAAAGACATTTCTCAAGGATAGAAGATCTCATGGTTGATCTCAGAAGAGCAGTTTCATAAATATTAAAAGGAAAATAATTGAGAGGGAGCATAGTGGAAAGAGCAGCTCTCTGAAAGTCAACATTCCCCAGTTTTAGCCTTGCCTCTTCTATCAATTTGCTGTATGGCTCCAGGCTGTTCATGTAGCCCTTCCCCCCTTCACCCCCCCCCCCCACTACGGAGGGAAGAAAAGAGGAATTGGTTCTTTTGGTGAATTGATTGGATAGCTTTTGTTCAGATGCATATTCTATGACTTCTGACAATTCACTTTTCTTTTTTTTTATTAAGAGCTCAAATTTATTTATCCACTTAAAAATAAATGTATTATTAATACATTTTGTTACATTACTCTAACTTCCCATTGCCATCCCCCCTCTCCTCCCAGTAGAATCCTTCATTTAACAAAACACCATTGGTTAAGCAAAACAAACCAGCATGCCAAGTGTGTCTAACAGAGCATGGCTTATTCCATAGCTATAGTCTGCTGCCTTCCTCCTGAGAGATAGAAGGTATGCCTTCTGATGTCAAGAATGGTCACTGAATTGATTGGAGTCGGGATATCTCAATGTTTTTAGACATTGTTTTTCTTTATGTTTTATTGTGCTCATTGTTTAAATTGTTCTCTTAGTTCTGTTCACTTTTTTATAAAATCATATTTTACTGTTATCTTTTATTATTATTTTTTTTATCACCCAACACTTTCTACATTTCTCCCATTACCCATATCCATTAAGGCATCATTAGAAAGATAGGAAGGTGCAGTGGAAAATCATGCTGAAATTGAAGACTCTTTTTTTTTTTTTTGTGGGGTAATGAGGGTTAAGTGACATGCCCAGGGTCACACAGCTAGTAGGTGTCAAGTGTCTGAGGCCAGATTTGAACTCAGGTCCTCCTGAATCCAGGGCCTGTGCTTTATCCACTTTGCCACCTAGCTGCCCCTGGAGATTCACTTAGACAAGTCTGATTTTCAGTATCTTTATCTGCACGATGAGGAGAAGGTTGGACTAGATAACCTCTGAGGGGGCCTTTCTGTCCTAAACCTATGATGCTTAAAACAAATATCTAAAAAAAAAGAGGAGGAAAAATAGTTCAGCAAAATGAATCAATCAGCACTTGATCAATAATTGATCAAGTAGAGCTGGAATGGTCCTAAGAGGCTGTCTGGTTCATTCTCCGCATTCCGTAGATGAAGAAACCGTGGCGCAGGGAGGTTAAATGATTTGTCTAGAGTCACATAGGCAGCAAGGAGCTGAGCAGGAATTGGATTATTCACTTCCTGACATCTTAGATTCCTCATCTGTAAAACAGGACAGCAACCTTCCTCTCTCTTAAATCCAAGGCTCGCTACCTGGACACTTCTTTACACAGGTCCTTTCATTTCTCCAGGAAGGTGTCAAGTCTCCACATATCCCCTGGCACCCCAAACTTCTAACTTATGTCCTCCTACTACAAGGTGCTGAGTATAATTTCCCTTAAGTTACAAAGCCTCATCAGCATCATTCCTCTACCCGAGGCATCTCAGATATCTCCTTCAGTGTCCCCTTAGTCCTTACTAATGATCGTGCACCAATAAATCCACTGGTTTATTTGGAGATGTCAAAATTTCTCATTCTGGGGCTTTGGGAGAACAAGCTGGTTTATCAGATGCAGAGTCACAGCCCAACTTCCTGGAATAAATTGCTTCTTTGATTTACCTCCCATCCTTTCCAGGTATCAGGAAATACAACTAATTTAAAGTATAAATCCTACTCCCAAAAGAAAGATTTCTTGGGAAAAAAATGACAGACTGTACCCAGCCTGCAAATTCATTTGCACCTTGTGATGAAATGGGTTTTTGTAGTACATACTTTAGACTGGCATCTGGGCCTCCTCTCTCTCTCCTGGAGGTAATGTGGACCCTGCCCAGACCATTGGCTTCATGCTCAAAGAATGGGCACTCAATAGACTTATAAGTGCTTGTTCCCTTCCTTTGCTTCCCTCTCATTGGCAGAGCTGGAATAACAGCCAGACATTGGGGCCAATGAACATTTCACACCTTCTCATGGCCCTGGCGCCTACTCTAGACACTTGGTTTGCAATGAGAGGTGGCATAGCATTTTGGATAGAGTCAGCCTTGGAGTCAGGAAGGGCTGGGTTTACATCCCTATTCTGACACATGTATTGCCTGGGTGACGCCTTAACTCTCCAGACAACTGGCCAAGATGATAAGTCAGAGAGAAGGTGCCCATCTTCATTGGCAGAGTTGTCTCACTGGGACTCCCCCACAATGATGAAATTGAGAGGCGCATCCCAGGCTTGCGATGAAGAAATGGAAAACAAGAATTGCAAAGTGCTTTACATATAGTATTTCATTTGATCCTTTCCTGTGGTAGGTGCTATGGGTCTAATGAGTGGTCATTAATAGCTGAAGAAGCCGAGGTTTGGAGGACAAGAAGCCACTTGCTGTCATTCACGTGGCTCAGAAATAGCAGAAGCAGGATCCAAATCCAAGTCTTTGTGATGGCAAGTCCACATTACCATGCTGCCTCGGGGAGGCTCCTTCTCACCAGTAAGGGCAGGAATATGGTAGCCCACTTCATGTTCATCAGTGATCACAATGACATTTCAAAGAAAGCTTTGGGCAGGTTTACAGGAAGCTAGAGTAAAACACCTTCATTTAATTAAGCTGAAAGGTGGCATTACAGTTGTGGAAAGGAGGGTAGGATAGAAGTGGGGCCAGGATGGGGGAATGACTGTTTCCTGCTGCCTCTGCATGAAATACCAATGGCTACCTGGAAGGATGGAATATTTTGAATCTCCGATCTTAAAAAGTTAAACTGGGCCTCTCAGACAATCTAGACAACCAGCACAGAATACAGAGTAGGACAAAGAATGCAGGAAATTCAGGTAAAACATTTTCTATGTTAAAAAAGGAGGAGTTGGTAGATATGAGGGGGCTGGGATTATCTATACTAAGTCCGTCAGTGAAGTCAAGCAGGGGTAGTGTGGCGCAATTGGTAGAGCTCAGTTTTTGGAGCCAAAGAATATGGTGCCCTCTCCTTCCTCAATTTATTTCATAATTACTTCTTTGTACATGTTGTGCCTTTACTCCATACACACATGCCCCTAGTAGACAAGATCCTTGAATGCAGGGACTTTCTTTTTTGTCTCGAACCCTCTGTCTCTGAGGATGAGAGAGATAGGGCAGATAGAGAGCTGGCCTCAGAATCAGGAAGACATGGGTTTGAGTCCTACCTTTGACACATGATTTTTAGGCAACTCTTTGGAACTATAATCTATGAAGAAGGTATAATCTACACTGGTTAGTTTCCAAAATTCCACATCAATGCAACCACAGGACCAGTCCCTACTCCTATTCTCAGTGCTTAGCACATAGTAGATGCCTATGTGTGTCGCAGGTGCAAATATTTGCTGAATGAATGAATGACACATCTAGTACTGTTTTTAATATATAAACATGCTTCAGAGGAAAAAAATAGCTTGTTAAAAAAAGTAGTAGCCAGGAATCATTACCCCTGGGTTTTTTTTTTTTGTTTTTTTTTTTTGGATAAAAAAAAATCATGTAATTTTCTAAAGCCAGTTCACTCAAAAAAAATTTCCACTTCACATTTTCATCACTGCACTTTTCAAAGTCTGAGAGCCCTAACAAATAATTTAGTAGCTCATTAGCCTTCAGCTCTTCTCTCATCACTCCCCTTGAAAAAGTCCTCAGATTTTATTTTCTACTAAAGATTCCCTGGCTGAACACTTATTACTTTCCATGGACTTCTGAAGCTTTCTGCAGTGTGCTTCTTACCTTTCTTAACTAGAGAAATGGGAGTTTGGGGGAAATAATTTATTTTTCCCTTGGTTTTGTAACTTTGCTATTAGGTCTGGTTATTTGGTTTCCAGCAATTTCATATTTGCATTCTCATCTCTTTATTCTCCAAGGTGGTAGTGCCTCAGTCAAATTGGGAAGTAGAAAATGTTTGTCTTCCGGAACTCTCTTTCACCCTCCGTACTCTTTGATGTTCTCTGCCATCTCTCTTGTACCAACTCTACTTCCTTCTGCTACCCCACATTGACAAATATATGATAAGCTAGTTTACACTGTGGTATGAGCAACTCAGAGAATCATAACATTTTAAAGCAAGGAGGGAGCTTAGGGACTATCCAATCCAACTGTCTCTTTTAGAGGAGGAAAGGACTGGTAGATATGGCTGCTGAGTCACTGTCAATGATCTTAGAAAGATCATGGAGAATAGGAGGTAATGCAGTGGATAAAGCACTGCATCTGAAGTCAAGATGGCCTCAGTTTAAATTTGACCTTAGACACTTACTGTCTGTGACCCTGAATGAGTCACCTTATAATTTCCTCAACTGTAAAACAGAGAATCTTAATATCACCTACCTTGCAGGGTTGTTTTGATGATCAACTGACATAACATTTGTAAAGTACCTGGCACAAACTAGCACTTAATAAATGATTTTTTTACTTTCCATGAGGGGCAAATATCCCAATTTTTGAAAAAAAAAAAGGAAGAGAATTGAGCCTACAAATTATAGAGCAATAAGCTTTACTTTGTTTCCTGACCAAATTAGAGAACACAGTAATAAAGGGATGGTCCATGAACATTTAGAAAAGGAAGTAGTAGTCACAAAGAGGAGTAGAACTGGGTGGCACAGTGGATAGAGTGTCAGGTCTAGAGTCAGGGAAAAGTCATTTTGCTGAATTCAATATCTGGTTTCAGACATTTACTAGCTATATGACCCTGTACTAGTCACTTAACCCTGTTTTCCTTAGTTCCCTCATCTGTAAAATGAGCTGGAGAAGGAAATAGGTAACTACTCCAGTATCTTTGCCGAGAAAACCCGAAATGGGGTTAGAGTCACACATGACTGAAACGACTGATCAACAACAGCCACAAAGAGCTAGCATAACTTCATCAAGAATAGGTCATACTGGACTCAACTCATTTCCTTTTGGGGGGGGGCAGGGCAATGGGGATTAAGTGACTTGTCCAGGGTCACACAGCTAGTAAGTGTCAAGTGTGCGAGGCTGAATTTGAACTCAGGTCCTCCTGAATCCAAGGCCAGTGCTTTATCTACTGCGCCACCTAGCTGCCCCCTCATTTCCTTTTTTGATGGTATTACTAGATGAAGGGGATGCTATAGATACATTCAGTTCACTTACAGTTCAGCAAAACATTTGATAGGTTCTTATGTTGACCTTGTAGAGAGATAAAGAAATATGGTCTGGATAACAATACAATTAGGTGAATTTAAGAATTGCTTGAACAAGCAGAGCTGAAGAACCATAATTAATGGTTTAATGTCAGTTTTGTGGGAGATCTCTAGTAAGGTGCCCAAGGGATCCGTCCTTACCCTTGTGTTATTAAGACTTTTATTCATGACTTAGGGGAATTTGTTCTCAAATATGCAAATGACACAAAGATGCAGGGGATGGGGATGCATGGAGTGGGATCAGGGAGGAGGTAACTATGATGCTAGATGATAGACAGTGCCATCAACATCACGACAGTATTGTACAATGGGGTGAATTTAATAGGAATAAATGTCGTATCCTGCACTTGGAGTAAAGATCAACTTTGCAAGTACAATATGGGGGAGGTATAGCAAGATGGCATTTCAGGTAAAGAAAACAAAAAGATCTTGGTTAACATGATTGCAATGGCCAAGGAACTAATTTGATCTTAGGCTTCATCAAGAGAGGACAAGGAATAGGGAGGTGATAGATTGGCCTCATACAGGCCACATCTGGGTGATTCTGATCACTTCTAGGCACTTCTTTTTGTGAAAGATACCAACAAATTTGAGAGCATATAGAGGACAGTGCTGCTTGTCCTGAGGCTAAAACTGAGGCCAATAAAGTAGTAAAATATTCAGAAAGATAGATCCCATCATCAGATGAGGCTCAAGTTAAACTTCCTAATAATCAGAGATACACTCAAGTAGAATCAGCTGCTCCAAGAGGCAGTGGCTTCTCTTCATGTACAGTTTTTCCAGGAAGACTAGATGATCACTTGGTAGAAATGCTGAATGGGAGGTTCTTGGCCAGGCACTGTGTTGTTCTAGATTTCTTTTGAAATCCCTTTCAACACTATGATTTTTATGATTGAAACTCAGGTCAACAGAGATTCCATGACTTTTTCTTCCTTCCTTCCTTCCTTCCTTCCTTCCTTCCTTCCTTCCTTCCTTCCTTCCTTCCTTCCTTCCTTCCTTCCTTCCTTCCTTCCTTCCTTCCTTCCTTCCTTCCTTCCTTCCTTCCTTCCTTCCTTCCTTCCCTCCCTCCCTCCCTCCCTCCCTCCCTCCCTCCCTCCCTCCTTCCTTCCTTCCTTCCTTCCTTCCTTCCTTCCTTCCTTCCTTCCTTCCTTCCTTCCTTCCTTCCTTCCTTCCTTCCTTCCTTCCTTCCTTCCTCCCTCCCTCCCTCCCTCCCTCCCTTCTTCCTTTCTTTCTCTTTTGGTGGGGCTATGGGGGTTAAGTGACTTGCCCAGGGTCACACAGCTAGTAAGTGTCAAGTGTCTCTGGTCCTCCTGAGTTCAGGGCTGGTGCTTTATCCACTGTGCCACCTGGCTGCCCCCTCCATGGCTTTCTAAATATCAAACTAATGGTTAGTGGCGGAGGTAGGATTCGACCAGAAATAATAGTAATAGGTGACATTTACAAGGCACTTTAAGGTTTGTAAAAAACTACATATATCATATTACTTGATCCTCACAACAGTTCTTTAAGGTAAGCACTGTTATTATTCCCACTTTGTAAAGGAGGAAACTGATTCTCAGAGAGGTTTGTGTCTTCCTTTGTCACATAAGTGGAAATGGAATTCAAACCCAGATCATTGCTGAATTTGAGTCTAGCTCCTTCCTTCCTATTTCTAAGTCTAGGGTTGCTTTTTTCTAGCTATCTATTGGTTCTATAATATCATCCTGCCAGGAATATTTACATTTTAACAGAACACCTAATGAAAAGGGGGCAATGCTTAATCAAATGGAATGACTATCTAATGGTCTAAATTTAGACACTAAGGCACCTGGATGAGGTTGATACTCAGAGGTAGGTACATCTCAGTCACACTCAGTAAGCTTCTGTTTATTCTACCTATACCTGAGAATAATTTGGCTTTAACAACTGCATTATCTAATAATTCCCTTGTTCTTTAGATGCTAACTGAAATCATCAGACAATAGCTTATTTCAGAAATTTGTGTATCCTATCTGTTTTAGAAAGATAAGCCATTGTTCATAGACTCAAAAATGTCTGCTATCTTTCCTGTTTGGGCAAACAAGAGTTCTGGGTAAATGATTTATTTTCTCTCTTACTGTGTCTTACTTTTCAGAACAGTTTAGCAAACGGGCTCATTGATTCATTGGGTTAGCAATCCAAGGGACCTCAGAGGCCATATTCTCTGATTGTCTGATTTTGTAGATGAGATATCAGGCCCACACAGTTTAAATGATTTGCCTAGGATTCCCTGGGTAGTAAGTGGCAGAGCCATGTCCTCTGCCTTCAAACTCAGTACTCTTTCCTATGCACCATTTCAAATTTACATTCTTATTTTTTGAAAGGAATAATAAAATACAAAGTTATTGAAAACCACCATTAATGTCAACATAGCATAATGGCTGTACTTTTCAATGGTTCTATATTGTTTCTTCCAGTTCCTTAAAGATAGAACTCTGCCTGAGTGATCAAGTGAATGAGTGCTCACATTTCCACATAAAAATTTTCCACTGAGTAGACATAACAACAAAAATGATCAACCACTAGTAATATTTGGAACTGCATTACTATTCATGGAAAATAAAAAATAATTTCACAGGGAATAAACAATGAGTGTAAAATTTTGAAAGAGAGACTTTATGACTTGTTTGGGAACCCATAAAAGGACTCTCAGACAGCTTTGGTCTGGCCTGCTTAAAGTGGGTCATTCAATTTTCCCCCACATCTTGTCCCAATGCCTTGGCCCATTTGTCCAAGCTCCAGCTTTGGCAGAGAGCCACATTTGGGCTTTGAAGTATAGATGAACAAGTTCTGGAATGTTCATGACACATTTCATCTATGTCAAAGGAAAGGCTATGGTCCTGAGAAAACAGTCTCATTATTGGTCTTGTGAATTAGTTACCTACTTTGTATCCTTTTACTTCAGATTCATTGTCCAGGGCTTTGACTTGATCCCAATTCAGTATAATTTTGGAGTCAGATGAATTCCATATGATGTTTCCAGGAGGTTGACTTGGTGCTAAAAATTAAGATAGACGGAGTCATAGATTATTAAGTTTCAATATTTTCTGATGGATGTATTCCTTACTAGAATCCTAAAGTGGAGGCAATTTAATGGGCAATTGCACTAATATGTATCTCCAAGGTCACTAAAAATCTGACATGAAATAGTACTGCAAATGGAAAAGGATTCAGTTGGCTGCCCAACATCTACAGCTAGAAGAAGTAGCCCTTGCTGATGAGATAAATGAAACCTAGATCTCTCCGAGAGAGACAATATTACCAAGGTATTACCAAAGGATCAGACAAGAGCATAAAAATTCATACAAGTGCATATATGGATGGAACTCCAAACCCAAATAATCACATGGGATCAACTCTGTCATCCTTATAAAAAAAAGAATCATGGCGACTTTACTTCCAAACAACATGGACTTACGTGGCTTTTTTGTTGTCACATTGACAGTCACACTGTAGGGTCCAGTTCCAGCAGTGTTATAGGCCTTGACGGCCAAATGATATAAAGCACTGCCTTTCAAGTTGGTTATTTTCGTTGATGTTTGATTGCCAATTGTTCTTATTTTTCTAGCATTCTCCTCTTTATCATCATGACTCCAGTATTTGACCTGGGGAAAAAAATGACAGAATAACTTAGTAATGGAAGCCCACTATAGACATTCCCATCGGTGTATCTGAAGTAGCTCTGTTTATTGGTTAAGCTAGAGGTGGTGCTAGACATCATTTCCTATATGAGGCTCTCCAAGGGTGTGGCTTTGGTTCTTACAATAAAATATATTTCCTCTTGGATTTATCTATAATAAGGAAGATCTACTTTTGCTCATTTCCCCATAATTGCATTGTATTCTGAGATGTGAAATTGGACACTGTGAGATCTGACTCATTAAATACTTTGCTTGCAAGTTGTCTTCATGCAGCATAGATATTCTTATGCCATATTGCCCATGCGTACTCATATATGTATATATGCACATATTTGTATATAATGTATAGTTGTGGAAAACCAACATTAATGTCAGTCTTACATAATAGTTTTCAATGGTTCTTCCTCCCAGGTTTTCAAAGTATTCCTCAGAATACTGTAGTAATAATCTAGTGAATAAATGCTTCATATGCATTGGTGTGTATCGGTATATTATAAAAGCCATTCTGGTGAAAAATAAAGTCCTTCTCCCACCCCCATTCCCACATCTCGTGCCTTTAGTTTATTCTCAGTAAGTATCTGGGTTATTAAAACATGTATTCTTGTTTGTTTGTTTTGTTTTTGTTTTTTGTTTTTGCAGGGCAATGGGGGTTAAGTGACTTGCCCAGGGTCACCCAGCTAGTAAGTGTCAAGTGTCTGAATTTGAACTCAGGTCCTCCTGAATCCAGGGCCGGTGCTTTATCCACTGCACCACCTAGCTGCCCCTAAAACATGTATTCTTAAGTGGTTATCCGTACCCTCTCATCAGATGTTATATACGTTTCTCACTTAAGATTACCTATTCATCACAGTCAAAGCAAATGCATTTTTCTTACCTCATAACCCTGAATCCGTCCTTTACTAAATGACTCTAGGGGAGAGGACCAGAAAACCTCAATGTCTGTGGCAGAGAGGCTTTTGGCAAAGATGCTGGGTGGTGGTTTAGTGGGTTCTGTGGAAGGACATGAAAAAAAAGTCTTAAACTTGACAGAAATTATTATTTTTCTCATATGAGAAAAATACCTGGGGATCCAGGTTTTTTTTTTCCTTCCTATTTCTTCATTCACAGTCCACTTCTAAAGAACATTTCTGACCTCGCCCCCAAATTTACCCCATCTAAACCATCTTATCTAGCTGGAATTCTTATCCCACGTTGCTGACTTGAAACCTGGCTCAATGCAATTGGCTATCTATATGACTCTGGCCCCAAAATGACATAAAGATAGGGGAACACTTTCCCTTACGATATAGCTATGTACCTTTTCTTCTTTTATGGAAAATTTCTATTATCTTGTTAGGTGGTCACTATAAACATAATATTAGATCTTTTTCAACTAATACTAGAGAATCTCTCCATCATTAGAGTAAGATGCAAGTATAAGATTTGAGCTATCTAGCTCTGAATTTTAGTCCATTCTATATTCTAATCAACTAAGTAAATGGATATTTAGCCTTGTCATCTGTCTGTTACTAGTTAGGTATTCCTGTGTAAGATAAGGTCCTTCAATTTCTCATAGTGGTATGGGGATGAGGCAATGATGTAAAGACTTGTGAAGCCAGAATATAATTCTGGTATTTAGTGAGGTTAATATAATAACTGTCTTAGTTCTTCTGTGTTAATGAAAAGGATTTCAATACAATTAGTTATTTTGAAAGAAGACTGGTTATGGTCTGTATTATAAATGTCTTAAAGAGACATCCACTTAAAGGGGGGTCTACTTTTATTAGGGGTTATTCCTTTGAACAAGGCTGGGAGTTGAAAATGTTTTATTATAAGCAACTTATTTAATAAGTCCTGTTCTTAAATGATATATTTATACACTCCATTCCAACATCTTTTATTACAATTGTAGTTAATATGGCAAGTATTAAGGGAATTCATTAGAGTGTATCTTGGTATATATAAAAAGTGTTCTATTATTAGTTCCTTAGCAAAATCTCATTCTCCTAATGGAGGAATGAACAATGCCAAGTATAAACATTGGGTTCTAATTTTCCGTTTGTATAAATCTCTTAGATATATTAATATGACAATTGGTTAACCGAAAAATGTAATCTCTGGTCTAAAATAGGTTCCAAATTTAATTTTCTAATAGTAGAAACATAAGATTTGAGCTAACTCTCACTAATTGACCTGGTTATTGGCAAGGTAAATTTAGAATTCTGTTAAGACTGATTTTATAAGAGATTTTTAGCAGAGAAGGGGATTTCTACAAGTGACCTGAACCATAGCCAGTAAGCTAGAAACTGCTCTGAGACTACATCCAAGACCAGAGGGCTGCACCAGATGTTTCCAGAGAACCAGACAGATGTGTGAGATGAAACTTCTGAGCCTTAAGATATGGTGGGCCTATGAAATGGACTATTTTATCATTTTTGTTTACTATTTGCTTTTCCCTATGCAGCTTTTATTTGTAAAACCTACTTAGCAATGGGGACTGTCCCCTTTTGGTCTTGTCAATGCACTGCTCAATCTCTCTCCCTTTCCCCCCTCACATTGTTTCTCATCATAAGCCCCATGGTTAGAAACCCTTGATGAAGTATTTGTCATATCAACTAGTGAGTCACTGAGTAAATGGAATTTCTCAATAGAATCAAATGAGGAAATGAGAGAAATGATCATTTCTCTCATATTAATAACCAATTAATATGGGAGTGGGGAAATCCTGTTTTTTTCCTTCCTATTTCCTCATTCACAGCCCAGTCTCTCAAGAACATTTCTTACCTTGCCCCCGGATTTACCCCACCTAGTCCATATTATTTAGGTAGAATTCTTACCCTACCTGTAAATATGAATGTATAGATCACCTAGATTTAATGGAGCTGCCTTATTATCCAAATGGATTTTATGAGACCCTGCATTAATAGGAGCAAAATGCCTTTTGCTCAAAGACTTCACACTGAAACCAGATAGTTCCTATTTACTTTCCCCAAGAGAATAAACAAATTTAAATGCACCTTTGAAATTCTTATTCACTATCTTCCTTCCCAAGAAAGTGAATAGATCTTATTGTTCTCCTGATCAACTATTTAGACCTCCTTGTCTTTGATAATACCCTTCCGGTCTCCTCAGAATCTAACCATAGCATCTGCTTTAAGTTGAACTGTTAAATTGATTTGTATTGTTTAACTGATTTACATTTGTAGTATTTACTTTGGGTTGATTTGTATCATGCTAATGAAGTTATTCTGTTACCTGTGAGCAAAGAAACCTTAAAAACCATTAGAAATAGGGGGTCTCCGAGCTCCTTTTGGAGGGTTCTTCACACAATCATGGTTCTTTCTTCTTGGGACAAAATTAAATTGGTATTAGGTTTTTTCTGTCTGTCTCTCATCTGGTTTATCTTGCAGGAGATATGTTCCCTGATCTGCTTTTTAGTCATGTTCTTTGATCTGTTTATTATTTTTGTAGGAGGGCAGGTATGGAAACAAATTGTAGGAGATATTATAAGATTAATTTCTCTGATCTGTTTATTAATTCTGTTTGTAGGAGACAGGCAGAAAATTAAACTATATTAATTTTCTACATACCCAACTAGAAAACCTTACAAAGAGAATATAATCTAGGTGAATTCTGGCCCATTATACTCTACTCAGACAGGGTTGAGGGTGGGGTCAGGGTGTGGATCCCTTTGTCCAGATTGCCCAAAGCTGGGGATGGTCTGGGTAAAGAAGAGTAAGAATGACATAATCAGAGTCACATACCCAGCTCTTCTTTAGAATAGGCCTATACTTCATTATAATATTCTCATTAGCTGATTTCTGCTTGTTGGGAATATCCACTCTTCCAAGGGCATATAAATGTCAAGAGGACTCCTTAAGGGGTCTTTGCTTTACACAAGAAATAACCACCCTTTTATTATTTGCTAGCCATAATTAATAAAATGGTTACCCAAAAATTATATCTCTGGCATCAGTTATCAAACATGAAAACATTGGCCATGGAAGAAAAGAACTTGGCCACACTAAACCATGTACCTTCTTCTGCAGAATACACCACTGTGACAGGACTGAAAGAGCCTTCTCCTTTGTTGTTGTAGACTCCCACTTTCACTTCATAGGGGGAGAAGGGAGGCAGGCTCTCATTTCTGAACACATATCTGGAAGCATCCGCAGAAGCCAACACTGTCTGCATCCAGCTCACTTTGCCAAAAGGTCGAAATGCTACCACATACCCAAAGCCTCCTCCATTCTGTAATTCTTCAGGGACAGTCTGGCAAGAAAGGGAGTGGGTATTCAGAATTAGCAAGGATCTTTTGGGATGCTAAATCATTTTCTTCTTTCCTGAGGATTTTTTTTAGGGGCAGAGGCTGAGGTTCTTTTCTTACTTTCTTAATGTTATTATTAATATTCTATAAATTTCTTTTCATCTGTTAGGTATTAATAACAATAATATATACAATATTATTATATGTTATATATCTGTCACATATTATTTAGAATAAAATAATATTAATATACTATAGAACATGTTATATATTATACAATGTATTTTATGTTTGGTATAATGCATAAACATGATTATATTGTTATATCTAATACATAAAGTATATTTTAATAATATATTGTATTACTATGTTATATTAAGAGTAATAATAATTACTATTATTAGTAGTATATTAGTATTCCTAATGACTAAGTATATTACAATGACTATATTACTATTAGTAAATTATTAGTAAATTAGTAAAATTATTAACTATATAATGTTAATATATTATTAACAGTAGTAATATACACTTGTATATTATTACTTTTATTAGTACCTGACAGACATAGCAACTTAAGATTCAGAAAGTATTTTTCGCACAACTCTGTGTTAAAAACATTATGGTACAATAGAAAGAATAATTAAGTTGGAATCAGAGGTCCTGGGTTCGAATCCTACCTTAATTACTATCTATGTGATTCTGAGCAAGATATTTAACCTCACAGGGTCTCAGTTTCTTTTTCTGTAAAAGTAGGGGGTTAGAGTATATAACTGCTAAGGTCTCTTCCAGCTTTCAAGCTATGATTTACAATCCCATGATCTATGATCTAGTTGGATTATCTCTACTTTGTTATTGTTATTCCTTTTCCTCAAAGAGGACCAATGACATCAGGAAGGTAATGTCTTGACTTGCATTGGATTTAAGTGAGGCAGAGGTACACAAAGTTGTCAGCCTCACTCTTCCAGAGTAATTGGAGTCCAGTGGCAAGACAAAAGTCAAGATGACTGGTGATGGCCCAGAATGCAGTGGGTGACCTTGGCCTTTCTAAATTAAAATCTTTCCCAGGTCTTAGTTTATCTGAGGCAATACTCATTCAATGAATAAGGGCTAGGTAAGAATAGAGACAAAAGATAGCCTCTTTTATCATCAAAAAAGCATCAAATTTGGAGGGGAAAGAACCTCAGAGTTTCTGGCCAGAACAGAAAATAAATACTATTTACACTCATTTAAAATCCCCAAAACCTAAACAATGAGCAACAGGCTTGGGATGAGTGCTATTGTGGGCCATTCAATAATAGCCAGAGTGGTTTGTATTTAAAGGCTAGTCAAGTAGTACCCTTTGAATCACAATGGGCTTTTTTTAAAGCCTGGTTTTTCAGAGCTCTATTTCAAGAAATCATAAATAAAAATTGTGTAGGACAAAAAGTGCACTGTCCCAGCTTTTTGTAAAAAAAAAAAAAAAAGACCTTAAAAAATCTATTCCACAACCCTCAAAATATCTTACAAAATATGAATGACCAAAAATTATATTCTTATGTCTAGAGAACCCACAAGTAAGAGTGGAGAGAGGAACCACTTGTGGTGAGGCTAGGAGGAGGAGGAGAAAGAGGGAGGAGGAGGAAGAAGAAAAGGAGGAGGAGGAGGAGGAGGAGAGAGAGACAGAGGAGAAGAGAAGGAGAAGGAGAAGAAATAACAGCATTCTCCAACTCAAATAGATAGGCTAGGTTCCTAGAGGGCAGCTGTGGCAAAGACATTTAATATAAAATGTTCTCCTGAAAACCTGGTTCCCTCCTACCTACAAACACACACAGCATCCACCAGAGGAGCAAGCTAAAACTTCGACTAAAATAGCAGTGGGGCACACTACAAAGAGATAAAGATTTTCAGAAGGAGGTCTTGTGTGAGTTAATCTCCACTTTACAGATAAGGAAACTGAGGTTCAGGGTCTTAAGTGACTCGCCAATCATCACACAACTAGTAGGTGTCAGAGCCAGAGCTCAAGCCAAGGTTTTCTGACAATCGTACCATGCTACCTCTGTAAAGTCCAGTGGGTAGGCAAGAGGAAATAGAGTATTAGCAATGGAAGGGATCTTAGAGACCATTAAGTCATTTTACATATGAGGAAACTGAGACTTCAGTTTTCATTATTATTAAAAAGATAAAGAAAAAGAAAGGAAAGGGAAAAGAAGGGGCTGGACTAGAGACCTTTAACATCCTTTCTAATGAAATTCATGATCCTATACCATCAAGAGTACTCAAGACCAAGCCAGAAGTAGAAAATAGTAGGCCTGACTTCTTTGCCAGGGCTCATTCCACTAGACAGCACTGGGCATAAATCTGAGTGCATATTTACTTAAAGTCCTTTTCAATTTCTTGGTACCTTTGGGGTCAACCACCATTTTACCATATAGCACATATTTTCCCTCAGCATGCATTAGATACCAAATGTCCATCAGATTCAGAAAACACTCTGATAAAGAAAATCCTCACTAATTGGGGAACCTGACACATGAAAATTATCTGGGTAGTTTGGGGTGCTTTGATGGGTGGGGCAAACCTAGTCACATCCACAAGCAAGGCAGTGTCCGTCCTGCTTGTCACAACAAAAGAACCCCCAATTTAATGTAAAGCAGAGAGTAACTGGCTTCCCAGTTCTTAGGGTTGGTTTTCAACTCAGGAGCTGAAGCCCGTGACTGGAGGGTGAATGATTTCTATGGCTGCTAATGGTGCTGTCCCATTGGATAAATGGAGGATTTTAATTTCTGGGGCTGTTGTCTGGAATCCTTCAACAGCATTGAAAACCCTTTAGAAAAGCCCCCTAAAAATCAATTTTTAATAAATTGGTGACTAACCTTCCTCCGGGTTTCTTAAAACATTCCCTCATAACTGATGGCTAGGGCAGCATTAAATTTTCCAATAGCAAATGGCTAGGAAATCATGCCAGTCTGCCAGATCTATTGCTCACCTTCGTTTTAATTCAATCTATCACACAGCAATTCAAGAAGAAAAGAAAAAAAATGGTTTTCTCAGCACCAGGCTCCGTTAATATTTTTCACTTGCATTTCTCCCCCCCCCCCCCCCCCCCCCCCCGTTACTTTTGTGGGTTGTTTTTTTCATGATGAATCGAATTAAACGACTCACATCGACACTTGCTCGGGAAGGTGCAGTCTTTTTGCACTGACCATTAGTGATAGATATGTCAGGGAAGCTGAGCACCTCAAATGCCCTCTTAGCTGCCTGGCAGAGAGGGGATGGGAGCTTTACAGTAATGCTTTGCAAAGAGAAAAATAATACAACATCTCCAATTAATTTATGTTCCCTTTGCCCGGTGATTCATTTACCTCCCAGGTTATGACCAGCTCAGATTTGCTGCCTCCACCTCCACTGACGTTAGCTGGGGTGACTTCAGGGACTGTGCAGAAGACAAAAAACAAGTTAGGTCATGGGGAAAAGACAACCGAGTTCCATGAAGGTCAGCCAGTTTATGTGACTCACTTCAAACAGTTATTAGGATGCATAGGGGCGGTGAAGGTAACTCCTTGAACTTCTACTTCAGAGACCAGAGACTGAGTCATCATCAAAGGAGTGGCTTTGGGCCACCATTAGAAAGTGCAACGTGCCAAGGGAATCGCTATTAATTACCTGTTTCCAATTTGACAAGGTACAGATGTTTGTTTGATATGTCTGGTTGAGAATTCACTGATGTCTCAAAAGCCTGAGTGATTCCATGGGATGAGGAAAGGACTGAGATTCAGGTTCTAATGAAGTAGTTAAGCATTTATTAAGCACTACTTAGCACTGTGGAGGTTTACAAAAGAAATGGAAGATAGACGCCCTGCCCGCAAGGAGCTTACATCCTCGATGGGGTGATGGGACATATATAAATACCCGTGACATGAGATCCATCGCAAAACAACACCAATGAGGTCAGAATGCTACAGCACAGACTGGGAGTAAATGCAGCAGGGTTCCATAGTACAGGAGTGATCAGAGTTGGGGTGGGGTAAATCAGGGAAGACTTCCTGAAGAAGGTGAGTTTTGAGCCAGGTCTTGAAGGATGTGATGGACAGGGGTTGACCACTGGCTCACTGGGTTTAATCTCTTTGGACCCCCGTTTTCTCTGTAAAAGAGGGGAGATGATACTGGTTTCCTCTTCTTCAGGATAACTGGGAGGAATCAATATTACTAATATATATATAAAAAATCAAAGTCAACACTGTAAAAAATATGAGAACGTGACAAGAAGATGATTATGTGAAGTGAATGAATCAAGCCAGGATATAATAAATTAGGCCCCTGATTTGGTGGGGAGAGCTGTACATTTCCACCTGCCCAATGCTAATGAAACAGACCTTGGCGTGATTCTATGAGCACATACATAGTCCGCAGTCTTGAGCTCTTAGATGACCTGCTCGGACCCATGCATAGGCACATACTCAACAAGAGGTTACACGTGGAGAAAAATAATGGGACTATAAATAGCCCCGATTCATTTCTTTTCTGCTCACTCTGTGCTTCCTTGACCTCCCAGGGATGGCCCCATGAACCAGGGCTGCCTCAAGCTGAAAGCTGGATGTGTGCACATAGAGAGCCAGGCTGAATTGCTGCCTGAATTGACAGGATGTTTTGATGCCTTGTTCCCTGGGAGAAGCTTATGCACTAAGAAAATGTCAGTGGAAAAAATATCTGTAGAATTGTTATTCTGTGGCATTAGTGATTGTGAGGAGATGACCTTATTTGGAATAGATTTTTTTTCCACCCTGTTAAGAAGGATGTTTGAGGCTAGAGTACAGGTGAAGAAAAGAGTCAGCGCTTCTGGGAAAAAGGCCAATAACAATGCATCTGCAAATGTAGCCATGGGATGGTGTCTAGTGAAGCATGGGAATAGAACACTTGCTCCGAGACCTCATTTGCTCTGCTAAACTGATTCCTGACTAGCTTGCTTTCTGTCCATTAGAATCTCTCAAGGGGAAGGGTGAGCTAACACAGAGCCTCATTATGGCCAAAATGTCTAGAAAATTAAACACCTTTTCCCCAGAAAACAGCCTAAGAGCAACTAGAAACACTAGGTTAGCAATTCTGGGTGCTACTCACGGGCTTCCTCTGTTCTTCGTTTCTCTGAAGGTCGGCTTGGTTCCCCAATTCCAATGGTGTTGGCCGCAACGACACGGAATTCATATTCAACCCAAGGGTTCAGGCCCACCACAGTAGCAGTAAATGTCCTCCCATCGATGAGCTCTGGGACTGAGAGAAAGCACAGATAGGTTATTTTTCACTCATTTCTTTGGCAATGGAGACAAACAAGATGGGTAAGAGTGGGTGTGACATGAGAAACAAGCAATTATGCAGGAGAATTGGTGTAAAGGATATCATAAATGAAACATGAGTGAAGAAGGAGGAGGGACTGGTTGCATGGTGAGAACAACTTGAGAGATGACTAGTGTGTTCTACTGGTCTTGTCCTAATGGGAAGAGAATGTGATGCCACTCAGAAAACTAGGCAGAACTTCTCTTGCAGATATCAGCAAGAGTCACAAGGTTAGGCAAGAGGGTATGGGTTGGGATTGGCATTGTCAGAGGGAATTCCTCCATCTGTGAGATCACGGACCCCTGGCAAACACTACATGAGATAACAGCCGCCAAATCTCAACACTGGAATGCTGATTTATCCAGCTTCCGATTGTGTTAATGGGATGGCTACCTTACTCTGGACAACCAAATGGATTATGGTAGGATGGCATGAAGACATCCTGAGGATGAATTTTGGTTGCGATTAGCCATATGACCCATGGCAAGCAATTTAATTTCTCTTAGCTTCAGTTTCTGTAATATGAAGATCATGATACTCATACACTCTACTTCAGGGTTGTCTCTGTTGTTATAGAACTGTCCCAGACTTTAAAATTTGATCACTAAAATGGTCAGTGGAGGTAGATTAATACTACTACTTTACTTTTATGACACTTTATATTTTTAAAAATGTCTCCATATACATGAATATGCAATGTGGTTTAGTGGGATAAAGTGGTGGGTTTGGGGTCAGGAAGACTGGACTTCAAATCCTTACTCTGATACTCACACCTCATTAATATCCTCAGTTACCTCAGTCCCTTTGATTGGAAGGCTGGATGGGGGGAGTATAAAAGTCCTCCTAAAGCCTTGCTTTAAAGAGGGCCCAGAACTGGAGCCAACTCTTCTTTTCCCACCAGCTGCACTGCCTAGTTTTGACTCCACCATGATATTGAGTGGTTTCACCTCCACCGTGATCATGTCCCTTCTCTCCCCTTTCAGCTTCCTTTTGTGTGTTGTCTTAGCTAACTAGATTGTAATAACAATAGCTAATATTTATATAATGCTTACTATGTTCCAAGGACTGTATTCTTGGAAAGCAGGGATTCGCTATCTTTTTTAAAATTTGTATTCCTAGCACTTAGTATAGTGCCTGGCACTTTGTTAGTGCCTAATAAGGATGTATTGTATTTTCTTTTATTGGATACTTGCTAGCTGTGGAAACTTGGGCAAATTCCATATCACAGATTGGCTACAATCTGCATCATTGGGTAGAATTTTCCATAATGAATAGAGGATAGATGTGTTTCACATATATTACTTTGGATTAAACTTGAATGAATCCTTTGAGGGAGGCAGATCAGAACTTATCCTTCCCATTTCACAAAGGTGGAAACTGATAGACAAATAAATTAGGTGTTTTGCCAAAGATCTCACATCACCAGTGGATGATAGGACCGGGACTAGAAGTTAGTACTCCTGACTGCCAGTTCTATGATGTTCTCATAATAATTATAAAAATAAGTCATATTTACATAGCACTTTAAGGTTCAACATTCTAGCAACAGGACATCTGAGAAAAACAATGTTCAAACAAACACTACAGATACATAAGCAGCATGAACTCAGGAAAGTCAATGAACACCAAAAGACCCATTCCAGCTCATCAATTCAGCCAGTACTCATAAGGTAGAAGTTACCCAAACCACTCTCTTCCCTAATTCTTCATATAGTAGAAAGAGTACTGGAACTGGAGTCAGACTGCCTGGGCTCAGATTCCTATTCTGCTGCTTACCATCTTTTGAGTGGACAAGGTACTATATCTCTCTGGGCTTGCATGGCCTTTTTCATCCACAAAATGACAGTTGGTCTAGGTGGACACTAGGGTCCCATACACCTTTAAATCTATGATCCTAATGATTCAACTATTCATTTGACTTGTTATATTGATTTTGTGCATACAAAGAAGACAGTTAATTCAGTGAAAGAATGTGCAGTAAAATCAGGTTTTTGTTCGTTTTGATTTTAAACTGTGGTTCCATATCAAAATTTCTCCATTTATATAATGGATCTCTATCTATACATATATTCATATGCACATATACATAGATGGGTTATATATATATTTCTCAATCTGTCCATTTTATAGATAGATAAATTTTGTCATAGAACCATAGTTTAAAACCAAAACATATATTATATATGTTTTTGTTTTAAGTATATAATAATCAATTAGAAATATATTAAATATGCATTGTACAATATATTTAAAATATATTAATAGGCAACATATAAATATAAAATAGATAAATATACATATATGTGTATATGTATTTATGTATGCATAGATATGCATATATATAAAGATATAGATATATACAGAGAGAGAGAGAGAGAGAGAGAGAGAGAGAGAGAGAGAGAGAGAGAGAGAGAGAGACCAGCTCCTGGAGTGTTAGATTTGGAAGAAACATTAAAGACCACCAAATCTGACCCTAGACCTTATCCGATCCCATTTTATAAAGGAAGAGAACTTAGAAAGAGACACATAATGGGCTTTGTTCTAGTTAATACAACTAGCTAGTGAGAGGGTCCATAGCCCTGGGCATTAGACTGGGCTCAGGAGGTCACCTTGTTTAAGGGCTGGTTTGCTGTGTCACTAGATCCCTACATACAGATCACTTCCTCATGATGCTGAACCCAGTTACCTGTATTGACCGCTTGCCAGCCTACAGAAAATGGAGTTCTGGCCTGAATGACATACATAGTGACAGGGCTGTGGTTATCTGCTCCCGGTCTCCAGGACAGCTGGGCTGTCGTATCTGTGATCTCATCAATACTCACAGCCTCTGGTGGACCTGGTGCACCTGAGAGAAGAGACAGATCAAAGATGATGAAAGTCTCTGCATTGAGGTTCTAGAGTATAAGAGTTTGATATGTAAAAAGGCAACCTAAATTAGAAAGGAAGAATTGTCTTTAGTCATGTGATCCCTGAGTCGGTTTATCCAGTTGTTAGCAACAATCCCACCCCCAAATTAATTTGTGAATATTTTGTATTTATTTATGTTTACATGTTCTATGCCCTCCCTCAGTAGTGTGTTAGCGGATGGAGCAATATTTAATTTTGTCTATCTCCAGTGCTTACCGTTATGTCTCATACTTTTTCTTTTGGGATTGCATTTAAGAGTGATATAAACTTTCACAAGGAAATACCCCTGTACTGAGTCAATTTGCCACCTGCTCAGCAGCAATTAGTCTTAGAGACTTGCCTGGTGGCACTAAGAGGTTAAATGACTTTCCCAGGGTAACAACAGATATTTATCAAAGGCAGGAAGGATTTGAACCCAGGTCTTCTTGGCTCTGAGGATGGTTAATTATCCACTAGGCTACATGACCACTATGTCTTGCACATTGGTCTGGGAATTGGACCCAGGATTTCTTGGGAATAAGGAACTACCAGTTAAGGAAACTCTCTACCACTGTAGGCTGGCACCTTCTCCGTAGCCTACAGAGTTGCCTAGAATGAGAGGTTATGCTGAATGACTTTCCCAGGGTCACAGAGTCAATGTGTATCAGAGGCAGGATTTGAAGCTATGTCTTCCTGGCTATAAGGATGGCCTTCCATCCATGACACCATGTTGACTCTCTTGCCATGTCTTGTACAAAGGAATGTTTGATAAACACTAGTAGAATTGGAAACAAAACACAACCTCAGTAGTCATAGAGTATTCTTTGCTCTCATTGCATTAATACTACAAAAATAATAGCTACAATTGGTGTGTGTGTGTGTGTGTGTGTGTGTGTGTTTGTATGTATGTGACTATGTGTCTATTCAGTATTCAATAACCTTGAGATTGTCTTATGTCTCCAAAAGTCCTACTAACTAGACCCTCATTTACACAGTGCCTGCAGGTCAACCTGTATTTCTAAACTTATCAGCATAGAGTTCATTATTTCTGCCTATACCCTTAGTCCATTTAAAAGAAGAAAATCAGATTCAAACAATAGTCCAGAAATAATGAAACAACAGAGAAGCCCTGTCCCTGTGGGCAGGCCAACATAATATAAATCCCAGTCTGGAATCTGAACTAATTTGCAACCTAAGAATCTCTTACAGGCAGTGAAAATAATTTCTAATAAGCCACAGGTGTCTGCCTCAGGAAGTAAGGGGATTGTGAGAGGCTCATAGCTGACAGTTCTCAAATCCATAATATCTGAATGAGGATAAAGGCCTTGCTAGGCCCTTCCTAACCCCTGCACTGCTGAAATGCCACTGGGCTGGGTCATTTGGGCAGGTAAAAACTGGTACTTAACAAGGTCACAAAGAGTTTAATGGAGATTTCCAGGAGCCAGACTTTGCCCTAGGATGGACCCTCGAATTCTTTATCTGGTATTCCGGATTTAACTCCCTTAAAAATAAAATGAAATGAACCAGAAAGCCATTTGACAAAAGCACAGGTGAAACACAAGTTACTCTCCCCCTCGCTCTGCGCAGCTGGAATGTCTAACCTCAGGCTGATTAATTTTCCACTGTGACATTTGAGAATCTCTTTCTCACGTCACTGAGAGGGAGGTCTGTGGTCACCTCAGCTTCCCGAGACCCTTATTACAGAGATAAACCCTTGTTGTCGACTCTGCTTTTCTATCCTCCGCTGCCCTTCTTTTCTTTACAAATTCAGCTGCAGTGGCCTTTAAAAAGCTGAGAATCACAAGTAGTAAATTGCTCTACTCCCAGTCCCTGAGAGGAGTAAATCAATAGATTCTACAGAAGTGTACAGAGGAGATGGAAAGCTATCAAGCCAGAAGGTCGGAGGTGGGCTATGTAGAAGAGACTCCTTTCTACTTCTCCTTTTTCAAAAAGTGAAGTTGATGTCCTTGTAAATGGTTTACCAACTTGGCTTTGGAGAAGTTACTTCATCTGTGTTCTCATAAGAGCCCTCTTTTGCAATTTTGCGTGCATCTGTTTACCCTTCAAACAAAACAATAACATGGTCTCAGAGCCTTAGAGGGAGATGTCACCCATGCCTGCCAAAACCAAGGGATCATTGGTAGAGATTTTGCAGGGTTTGACACTTCCAAAGGTCTCCGCTACCATGATGGCTGCCATGTGTTGTTAGTGTAACTACAGGTTTCGCAGGAGTGGACCACAAGGTCCAGGGGTTCTTAACATGGGGAAACTTATGGATTTCTTCTCATAAACATGTTTTTAAACCAAGAGAATAAAATACATAGGATACAAAGGAAATTACAAATACGGTTATTAAAACTATTATTATTTTTTAAAATAATAAATTTAAAAATAATGATACCTTTTTTGGATTCCCCTACTTGGCAACAATAGTTTGGGGAGAAGGTAGGAATTGAACCAAAATGAACTGCAAACACCAAACCTGAATTAATCACACATACTGATTTTTTTTTCATTTTAGTCACACAAATATAGGACAAAATTGTTGTGAAACCACCTCATAGCAGAAACAGACCTATCAAAACAGCTTTTGGAATGAAGCCTAAGGGAAGAAACCCTGGTGCAGACCCCACTTCAGCAGAAAATACAAGATGAAAGAACTATCCAAGGAAGACAAAATATGAAATTATGGTTGGTTTAAAAAATAAATGCATGGGTAATTTATTGGGCTTATTCATTGATTAAATTTTCTTTTAGACTGGTGCTTGCAAATTCCTCTTGGTATTCAATGTTATTTTCTGTGAAATGAGGTAGATGATACTATTTAAGAACATCAAGTATTATTCATTTAAAGATTTAATAGTCTAATTTATTGGTGTTTTAGCTGCTGATCTGAACATTATCCTAATTAAAGAGAGGATTAATTTTTTTGGGGGGTAGGACTCTTTTATCTCTGAGGGGGGACTAGACAAACTATAGTGGTTTGCTTAAAAATAAATGAATAGTAATCATTTTCTACGTTTCTACATTCTTCATAAATGAATAGTAATCATTTTCTACATTCAGACCAAGGACAAATTAGTGGCTCTTCCTGGATCAGATCTTATTGGTCATCCTTGCCCCTGCATTGTGTGGTGTCAAAGACATATTTATTGCTATTAGAAAGGCTTTATGAATGTCAACCCCCTGAGGGCAGGAACTTGTGAGTTTTTTGTCTCTATACCCCCAGAACTTAGACCAGGCCTAGTCAAATCCATTAGTTTGGGGGGAACGTGACCTTGTTCAAAATTCTACCTGGTCACATGCCTCAGTATACAAATACATTACCCCTCTCACTCTATTAGTGCTCCACTCTCTCTGTCTCCATTTCTGATTACTTCTTGGCCCTGCCACTCTACCATATATATGATAGACACTTCTCTTGGTCTCCAAGATGTAGTTATACTTCTTAGAGCTATGCAGTTGGACCAAAGAAGCTGTTTTGATAGGTCTGAGGTGGTTTCACTACAATTTTGTCTTACATTTGTGCGACTAAAAGAAAAATAAATCAGTATTTGTGATTAATTCAAGTTTGGCATTTGCAGTTCATTTTGGTTCAATTCCTACCTTCTCCCCAAGCTATTGTTGCCAAGTTCTAAGGGCATCCAGAAAATGTACCAAGCAGGATGTAGAATTGTACACCCTTTTCTTGTTGATTTTCACCTCTGCTTCTCTTATCCAATCCAGATGGACTGGGTCATATCCCATCCCAAAGACATTTTGAGAAAACTGGAGAGACTCTTTCCAGATATGGAAAAAGTGGTGCCTACGATGGATGAACCAGTTCATTTAACTTTTCACAAACTAGATGTTATTAATCCAAGGCACTGCTGGGTTAGTGGCCTAAAGCTCCAACTTGTTTGAGCCCCAACGAGGTATCCAAGCACACTGCTTGATATCCCAGCAGCCCTCTCTTTGCTTTTGTTAATCCAAAGTTGCCTAGGAAGGTAATATTAACTCCAACAGCTTGATTCACAGTACTCATAGGAACTGTTTTCATTGGGGGGGAAATTTAATGAATGGCTCAAGGCAATTTCTGACAATACCATATCAGGAACAGAAATGACACCTCCCTCTAAACCCCTAAATATTTTTTTTTGCATGCTGCTACATACTGTTTTAAATCTCTGTTGCATGGGGCTTCCTAGCTTACCATTCATAGTAATTATAAACCATTGGGATTTTAATGGATAGCTATGAAAACCCACATTGGAATTGATATTGTAAAAAATATTTTTAGGACATTAAAAATCTAAATACCTCTTACAATCAGGTCTGCAGTTGCTGATATCTTGTCCACACTTGTTTGTACCATGCAGACATATTTCCCAGCATGCTTCAGCTGGATACTTCGGATCATCAAATCACCAGCTGAATCCTGCTGATAAAGTAGAGAAAAGTGGCTACAATTACTTTTTAATGAGCTCTAAATATCATTATCACATGAAGGACACTGTGACTAATGGATTTATTTTACACTGGCTGATGAAAACATTAGTAATGCAAGCTATGGCCTATTAAAAATATGTGAGCCTGCCTGGGAGATAAGAGTACTAACATTTCCAAAATGCAACTTTGAAGGGACTCGAAGAATCTGATTTGGGTCACTTAAACAGTTTACCCATTTGCAAGTGACTCACCTCAACTTATATCAGGGGCAGCTGTGTCTAAACCCTGCCTATTTCTTCATCCATCCACACAATTTATAGCCTTCATTGGTATTCTCAAGTCTTCCAGGCTATTCACATTTATTTGGAAAAGGGAAATGAAACCAAATTTGGAGACATCAGCATTTCATTGCACAGATTTCTGTCTTATAGCCAGTGTTTTGATTGCTCGCATTTTTGTATTAAAAGATTATGGGGAAGCTAGATGGCGCAGTGGATAGAGCACCGGCCCTGGAGTCAGGAGTACCTGAGTTCAAATACGGCCTCAGACACTTAACACTTACTAACTGTGTAACCCTGGGCAAGTCACTTAACCCCAATTGCCTCACTAAAAAAAAAAAAAAAAGATTATGAAAGCCCCTATTCTCCAAGCAAAATCTTACATCCCCTAATGGTGCTAATTTGTTTTCGAATGCCCAATGCATGTTTGATTCGAAGATGAATAGGCCTAATTACATCACTGCATGTATGTCTACGAAGCTCAGAAATATTTCTATACCATTCACTAGTGGTAGGCTCTTAACAAGTTGAAAGTGATGCCTCCTTGGGAGGCTGAGGATTGTGGCATTTTAATTGAGGAATGCTGCTAAACCTTGAAGTTGGGTTTGGATTGAATAATTGAATAATTGAAAACATCTGCCATAGACATGAAATACTTTGATAGTACAGATACTGAAGTCATATTTTTTCCTCACCAATCCAGGAGCTACCAGGCAGTCTCTCAGGGTCCCTCTCAGGGTCCCTTTCCCCTGTGACTACATTTCCATGAAGAAAAGAAGCCAGCAGAGATGTTGAGGCTTGCCATCTCATCCAAGTTTTCCAGGAGGACCAAGTCCTCCCTCTCCTCTGTCCCTCCTGGGAATGGACATGATTTTTTTTTTAAAGTGAGGCAATTGGGGTTAAGTGACTTGGCCAGGGTCACACAGCTAGTAAGTGTTAAGTGTCTGAGGCTGGATTTGAACTCAGGTCCTCCTGACTCCAGGGCCGGTGCTCTATCCACTGCGCCATCTAGCTGCCCCCTGAATGGACATGATCTTTTGCTTCCTTTCTTTCAGTTTACTTCATCACATTCACCTCTCCCAGGAGCAATTAAAAGAGATGAAACCTTCCTCTGTGGCCACTGAGAAGGTGATTAAACCCATGCTAAATTATGTCCAAGTGGGCAAATTCAATGATGCAGATTCCAACCCATGTCGAATGAGGCTGAGTTTTCACATGGAAGCAAATTTTCTACTTTACCGGGGGACAGGCTTACAGAGATATCTGTAATGGCATCACAGATCAGAAATTTCTTCTTTTTCCCCAATGTTGGGGCCACAAGTATAGGCTCTGATAGTTGGCTATAAGTTAAGTGGGGGAATTGTACCCAGGTAGGGACTTGGGGGTTATTTCTCCATTGCTCAATAGTAGGGGGATGACATGGTATAATGACTCCAGCTGGTCTCGGAAGTAGGAATAGAAGTTCAAATCCAGCTTCTGACACATACAGCTTCTCAAGGTCCCTGGAAAGCTAAGACTATAACTTGCAGATCTATACTGAGGATGGAGTGTTCTAACAGGTAGTTCCCTACCCCAAGCAGTCAAACACAAACAGTCCTTCAGTGAAATGCTAATGTGTGAACCCATGCTAATAATCAGGTCCTGGCTAGAAAAAAAAAAAGTCCAGGGGTGGCTAGGTGGTGCAGTGGATAGAGCACCAGCCCTGGAGTCAGGAGTACTTGAGTTCAAATCTAGCCTCAGACACTTAACACTTACTAGCTGTGTGACCCTGGGCAAGTCACTTAACCCCAATTACCTCACTTATTAAAAAAAAAAAGTCCAAAGGAAAATGTTGACACCAACATTTTCATTAAATTAATTATGCTTGATAAAGAACTGGTAGGTGCCAGGAGGCTACCTCAACAGTAAACACTAGAAGGGCAAGAGAGAAAGTGATGACCATCAATGGTGAGAGCTGCCATCAGGGAGCTGGGCCTCCTAGGGCTGCCTTCCTAGACTAGAAGTGAATGTCTTAGTGCTAGTCTTGCTCTGGGAATGGTCCACCACCACCACCACCACCACCACCTTCATAATCATCATGATGGATTAGGGAGAGTTGCTATTGCTGGACTGTACCTGTCCAGGACTAGAACATCAGACCCCAAGCTTTCTACCTCCATGATCCTATCTGGGACCAGAGCCTCAGGTACCAGTGCCCTCACCTTCATGACCTTGCTGAGGAGCAGGCTGTTGATACTGGGCCTTTTACCTTCTTGAGACTAAGACACCAGAACTATGGCCACTAGTACCCCATCTAAGACCAAGACCCTGGTCATTGAACCTAGTCTTTGATCCATCCATAAAAGTTATTTTTTGTTTGTTTGTTTGTTTGTTTTTTTGGTGAGGCAAGTGGGGTTAAGTGACTTGCCCAGGGTCACACAGCTAGTAAGTGTCAAGTGTCTGAGGTCGGATTTGAACTCAGGTCCTCCTGACTCCAGGGCCAGTGCTCTATCCACTGCACCACCTAGCTGCCCACCATCCATAAACATTATTAAATGCTTACTAAATTCCAGACACTGTGATAAGCACTGAGAATATAAAGTAAAAACAAAAAGCAAAACAAGCCTTTTCCCCCAAAGAGCTTACATTATAATGGATAATAATAATTGCTAACATTTATTTAGCACATCAGGGTTTGTACATCAATATCGATATCTCTGTATGCACACACATGTGTGTGTACATATGTATACATATGTCTATATTACACCCCCCTCCCCCCCCCCCACACATGTCTATATCATTTGATCCAACAACTCTGTGAGGTAGGTGCTATTATTTTACTCACTTGACAGATGAGGAAACAGGCCAAGAGGAACAAAGTTATTTTCCCAGGGGTCACATAGCTAGCAAATGTCTAAGTAGGCTTTATTTTCTGTAGGCCATTCTCTTTACGACAATGGCACCTAGGTATTCTATTTCCTGGTGTTGGAGATAACTACCATTTGCTATCACAGGATCCTTGATTGTGGGTGATCCGGTCAACTTTCTGCCCTATGACTAGGAAACAACCATCTCTCATCAAATGAGATAATATTTGTAAAAAGAAGTGCTTAGTACAGTGGCTGGCACAGAGTAGGTCCTGTCTAAATATTTATTCCCTTCCCTTTCCCCTCTCTCAGCCGCAAGCCTCCCAACTCCTTGTTGTTCTCTGTCCTTCTCCCTTACGCTGTGCCCTCTGAAACCCTTGGTCTATTGACAGCAAATCCCCTTTCGTTTTAGCTGTCTTCTTCTCACATTCCTTCCATTTGCTTGTGTTCCTAGACATGGTTCTCTCCAGAAGACTCTGTCTCTTTGGCTCATGTCTCCAGCACACTGGATACCGTGGGCCAGGGAAAAGGCAAAGCACACCCCTTGCTCCTCATTACTGTTTCTGGTCCCTCTCTCTGCTGCCATCCCTATTCTCCATTGAGTTTCCTCATATCCATATGGATCACTTTATACATATCTTATAGCAGTTGCCTACTGGCTCCTGTTTGCTCCAGGAATTCAGCACCTAGATCACCATTTTTCTCTTCAGCCCAGCTCCATTTCTCATACTTAGGGACTGAAGTATGAATCCTCAAACACCTTGGCCTTCTTAGTTCATCAACACATAATTCATAACTTACATTTTAATTGCCTCTCAGTCACACACCTGGCTAATTATACTTCTAATCTGTCTATCACACATAACATTTTTTTTTTTAAAGAAAAGATGAAATTCCAAAAATGTATTTGTGGAGAAGCTCGACTATAGTCATCAAATGCAGGGAATGGTTGAATTCCTTCTTGATACAAACCTGCAATTTCTCAGTGTGACTATAACTTCTTGTCCTTCCATCTGGGGCACATTCCTCCAAACTGATTCTTTTCCCTCACCAGGACCTCTACTCATTCCTCCTATTTCTCCTTTTCTTAGTCAATTGCCACTGCCCTGGCCTCAGTTTTTTCCATTGTAGTCTTGAACCTAGACCTACATGCAAATTTACTCCATTTGCTACTTTCAAATCCCTTACCCCTGCATCCTATTGACAATCAGGCTGTGCCAGATTTTAGCCCCTTGCTATTCCCACCAACAGCCTGTTGAGCACAACTAGAGAAAACTGCATAACTGTTCTACCTGGGTCTACTTAAGATCAGCCAGCTAATAAACATAACGAGTATTGTTTATACAGGATTTTAGAGTCTGGAAAACACATTATGTATGCTATCTGCCAATCCTTTTATTCTTTCCCAACTGACTCTATCATATTTCCCACAATTCTGGATTCCTTCTCTCCTTAATCCTTCTATATTTCCTTTGTTTTTTGTTTGTTTTTTTAGGACAATGAGGGTTAAGTGACTTGCCCACGGTCACACAGCTAGCAAGTTTCAATTGTCTGAAGCCAGATTTGAACTCAGGTCCTTCTGAATCCAAGGCCGATGCTTTGTTCACTGTGCCACCTAGCTGCCCCCTGTCCTTCTATATTTCTCTCAATTCCACCCCTTAGCATCTTAAGCCTTCTTCAAAGCTCAGCTACTACAATACCTTCCCCAGAAAGATCTCCTTGGACCTCTAGTTGTTAGAGAACTCTTTCTTTTCAAATTACAAAATTTATACTTATCTATTTACATGGACTCCATATGGTACAGCTCAAGTTATCTGAGGGAAGAAACTGTTTTCTTTTTTGTATTTATATTCTCAGAAACAAGCCCAGTGCCTTGCACATTGTAGGTCCTTAGTAAATGGATTGTATTGGATTGGTTATGTTTTGGGAAAGCGGGATTCCATACCAGTTTTAAAGGCAAATTATCTATATTGGACAAATTACCCATTTACTCACCATTTTAATTGTTATAAAGAAAATTAATACACACTAGGTGAGTCTATCTTAATAAATACACTCCACTCTGTGATTTAAATTATAATCTAATAATTACAAATTTTGACCTGATTTCTATTGTTCTAATCAAAACTCAAAAAACCTCCAATAACTTGAGATTGAGGTAGACTATAACAACAAGAAACAGGAGTGACCTATTTTCTTTAAAGCCCTTTGGGTCAAATTGTCAATGAAATCATCATTCATCTATCCATCCATTCCTTTGTTCATCTGGCAAACACTTATTGGGCATGTTTATATGTAAGGCACCATGATAGTATTTTGTGGGGTTACCAAAGTAAATGAAATAAAACCCCTGCCCTCAAGTAGCAACTAGTTTAGGAAGGGGAAAGAAAAGATATAAATGATTAATTACTGTTGTTGTTTGTCCTTCATTCTCGAAGAGGACCAAGGGCAATGTCACGACTCACAGTGAATCGGATTTAAATGAGGGAGGGTTGTGCAAGGTCACCAGCCTCACTCTCTCCTCCAGAGCCATCTGAGTCCTGTAACTATTGGAATGATGCCACCTGCTGGAGACTTACCGTAGAAAAGCCCTGCCATGAGGTGAAGGTCTCTGAGGGCCAGACCATGCATTTTGTCTTTGGCATCAGGAAGTGACATTTGCTTTTGGGAGGAAGAAGGCGGAGCCTGGCGCTCTGACTCACTCTCTCTTTTCCTGTGGACTCTGGCGGAGAGCGGAGCTAGAAATGCGCTCTCCCTTTAATACATAGATGAATGTAGGCCTTTCTCTCTCTCTTTACCAAATTCTTATTCTCCTTAACAAATGCTTAAAAGCCTAACTCTTGCTAAAGCTTATAATTTATTGGCGACCACTCATTAGATATTTTAGACAGACTAGCTAGAATTTTAGCTTTAACAGTCCAGTGGCAAGATATACATCAAGGGTGACTGGAGATGGCCCTGGATATTTTAAAACAATTGGGATTAAGTGACTTGCCCAGGGTCACACAGTTAGTAAGTGTCTGATGTCAAATTTGAACTCAGGCCCTCCTGACTCCTAGGGCCAGTGCTTTATCCATTGCATCACCTAGCTGCCCCATGATTTATTATAATACAAAGCAGAACGGTATATCAGGAGATGTGGTCAAAGAGATTTAAAGGAGGGAGAAATTACTTGCAGCTAAGGGAATAAGTGACAGTTTAAAAGAGAATGTGCCTCTTGAGTTGGGACTGAAGGATAGGGATAGTTCATTGGGCAGAGATGAGTGCAAGACCTTCCAGGAGAAGTGAGTGGGATGTGAGTCAAGTCATGAAGAGAAAAAAGTTTGCGATGTGATGGAGGAATGACAAAATAATCCAGTTGGTTGGAACAGTGGGTATGAGAAGGAGAGCAGGGTGAGACAAGGCTAGAAAGGTGGGTCTGGTTCATGCTATAGAAATACTTGACTGCTGGGCTAAAAAGGCTTGAATTTTATATTTTGTTGGCAGTAGGAAAGGCAGAGATCATTGAAAGGTTTGAGCAGAAGAATATCGGTAAAGACTGTGTTTTAGCAAGCTTTCCTTGGTATAGGAGTACATAATGAAGTGGAGAAGTAACTGGAGGAGGAGAGAGCCCAACTAAGAAGTTATTCCTGGTTTAGAATTAGACAAAATTGTTCCTAATTATATTCTTTATTTGCTGATTTTTCCTTTTTCCTTTTCAATACTGATAATTTCTTCTTTTTAAACAAATTAGCTAATGGTTTATTGAAGGGAGTGCTGGAGCTAGCTTGAACTGGATCCTGATGGTCACTTGTTATATTTTCAGTGTGAGCATTTACACTTCTGAAATCAACAAATGCTACAAATCAGGACTTGATTTCTTGTTTTCTTAATCTTCTAGATTCAAGAAAGTGGTGGAGAAAATGTAAATAATGCAGATTAAACCTAAAAGTGCCACACATTTTTTTCCCCCTCAGAGAGTTAATTGTTGAACATTTTCCAGTACATGCCACTATTTTTTCCTTCAAAAACTGAGCTCCTGGTTTTTATTTGCTCATTCGGTGGTTTTTTTTTTCTTTTAATTTTGTTAATTTCTTCATTGATTTTCAGGATTTCTATTTTGGTGTTTAATTTGAGTTGGGACATTGGGGAATAGAGCTGGGATGAGAATGAGAATTAAGAGGTGGTACATTAGCAAGATTTTTTTTCTTCCCTATTATGGCCTGAACCATTTCTGTGGGTGCTTATCAGTGCTACCTTCCACCCAATTTCTTTTGTGCAAAGTGCTTTGTAAACCTTAAAGTGCTATATACAGGAAGGTTGTTTCTGTTAGACAAAGACGAAGTAAAATTTTTCTGCAAAAATGTGACAGGTCTGGCATAACCAGAATTATTTTCAGCACACTGACTTAGGAAATAAAGGGTTTAATACTGACTTGACTTGAGGGTTATTTTGCCTGCCATTTCCTGCAGCCCCAGAAATACAGTTTGTTTCCTCTGTTGCTAATGTTCTTCTATCCCATACTTTCCAGCCTATTTCTTGAAATTTATATCTATTGCTCAGAAATGCCTGGTTTGCTGACAACTGATGGAGGGGAGGCAATGTCAGTGTCATGTATAGATTACTCCTAAATGAGGTGTAAATAAATGCTCAGCCCTATTAGAAGAGTCTGGCTTAATGCCTAAATACATCACAATTTTTTTTTTTGGGGAGACCATCATCTGTAGCAAACAATCTACCTTTTGAGAATGTTTATTGGAAGCCTTGAATAAGGAAAAGATTTGATTATTAGTACATCTGCTAGAAATATATTGGAGTGTGAAGAACAATACCTTTTTAAATTTATTAATTTTTCTCAATTTACACTTCCCTGCTTTGTAACATCTTCAATCCCCTTTCCTTGCAATTTCCCCCCAAAATATTACAGACATATTTTACCGGCATTCATTTTGGAATACTCTCCAATAGAATACAACCTGATACTTTATATTTGTAAATTGCTCTACAATTCACCAAGCATTTTCTTCAGAATTATTTTACATTTATTGAGAGGTACATGGTGTAATTATTGTTGTCTTTTTTTTAAATAGAGGAGAGAACTGGGTTTAACCATTTGCTGAAGGTGGAACTCACAAGACTAGCATGGGAATGATGGCAAGATTTGAACCCAGGTTTATGGGATACAAATCCAGCGCTCTTTCTACTAGGCCCTTTGCCCACCATGGGTGCCACTATAGGCATCATAAATGACTTCTGGTGGTGCTAATGAACTCATTCAACAACCTAAGTGCATGCCTGTTTGTGTATATGTATGTGTATGTGTGTGTGTATGTATGTATGGAAAGAAGCTGCCATTGGTCATGCTATTTGATCACTTTTTAAAAGTCACATCTGACTCTTTGTGATTTTATTTGGGGTTTCTTGGCAAAGATACTGGAGTGAATTGCTATTTCCTTTTCCAGCTCATTTTACAGATGAGAAAACTGAGGCAAATTGGGTTAAGTGACTTGCCCGGGGTCACCCAGCTAGTAAGTCTCTGAGTCCAGATTTGAACTGGGGAAGATGAGTGTTCCTGACTCCAGGTTGGGCACCTTATACACTGTACCACATATCTGCCATCACTGATTCTGGTTCTATGATATATTGGTACAGAATGAATTAATAACAGTCCTCATCCCTGCAATGCACATCCTCTTTTATCTTTGACATTTGGAATTCTTAGCTTCTGTCAGGTCCTACATCATTTATATAGACTTTCCTAACTTTCTTAGCATTGGTGTTCTTGTCCTCCTTAGACTACCTTATATTTAAGGTAAGGCAGTCACTGGGGAGACAGTGTGGGCAGTGAAATGGGTTGAATTCTGACTCTGACAATTAACTTATGTCACCTCCCTGGGCCTCACTTTCCCTTTCTATAAATTGAGGAAGTTGTACTAGATGACTTCGATGGACCCTTCTAGATATGTCTGTGATCCTATATTTGATGCTGCTGCTGTCCCCTGCTCCCCCCACAAAGCAGTTGAATGAAAACTTCAGGATTGAGCCTTGTTTCATTTTTACATTTGCATATTCCCAGAACCAGGAACAGTGTTTTGCACATAGTAGGTCCTTCAGAAATATTTGGTGGATTAAATTTAATTGAATGAGAAATCCTGAAAAATTAGAGGCGAGATTAACAAAATTAGAAGAAAAATCACTATTAAATTAATAAATAAAACTAGGAATTTTTTAAAAAAGGCAATAAAAGATAAACCATTAGCTAACTTTATCTAAAAAACCAAATTACTAGCATTAAAAAAGGAAAATAATTGACAAACAACGGAGAAGAAATAAAATAAATTATTAGGAACTATTTTTCCCAATAAAACTGACAATTTAGATGAAATGGATAAATATTTACAGAACTATAAACTGCCCAGATTAATAAAACAGAAAATAGAATAATAAAATTTAATCAAATTCTTAAGCATTTCCTAGAAAAGAGCCTTAGAACAAAAATCTCCAATATGCTTTTTAAAAGAAGCAATAATTTTAATTATCTCTTAAATTGCTTTTAAATTAATTTGTGGCACCCTAGGAAATTTGACAGTTTGGTCTGTCACTGGATGTTTAATATTAATACTTACCCCCCCTACTCTTTCAAAATGGTCACCATCTTTGTCAAAGTCAATCAGGTGTCCATTAAATGACCAAGTAAAGACAATGTCCAGCGAGTGGTCATGGGATACTTGGCAAGGCAGGACAATGCTTTCTCCAACAGTAACATCCATACTGGATGGTGGTACCAGAAGGCGGGTTGGATCTGGAAACAAAAAATAAAAACCAAAGAATACTGATGAGCCTGTGGAGGTCAAACACCAATGAACATTTTTTTTTTTTTAGTTTTTTTTTTTTTTTTTAGTGAGGCAATTGGGGTTAAGTGACTTGCCCAGGGTCACACAGCTAGTAAGTGTTAAGTGTCTGAGGCCGGATTTGAACTCAGGTACTCCTGACTCCAGGGCCGGTGTTCTATCCACTGTGCCACCTAGCTGCCCCCACCAATGAACATTTAAAGCAAGCCATTTTTAGAGGTCAGAAAGTGAAAAGGGTGGATTCAATTTAGTCAGTCATTTTAAACATGAAGAAATAGGAATGGTTAAGATAATAACTTTTATTTATATAGTCCTTTATGGATAACAAAACATCCTCATGGTGGGGGTAGCCGGGTGGCACAGTGGATAAAGCACCAGCCCTGGATTCAGAAGGACCTGAGTTCAATTCTGGCCTCAGACACTTGACAATTACCAGCTGTGTGACCCTGGGCAAGTCACTTAACCCCCCCCCCCCCAAAAAAAAAGTAAAACATTCTCATGTTCATCATTACTTTTTTTTCCACTCATCCTATCTGGGCCTCAGTTTCCTCATATGTAAAATGAAGGAATTGGATGAGACAACTTCTGAAATCCTTTACAACTTTAAATCTGCAATCCTACTGTGGCACAATGGAAAGCTCATTGGAATTGAAATCAGAAGACCTAAACTCAAATCATGTTTCTGGTGCTTGTTACCACTGGGCTTGTTTATTTGTAAAATGAGAGGGTCGGCTTAATGATGTTCATAGCAACCTCTTGAGGTTGGTAGCTAAGTGTTATCTCCTCCATTTCGAAAGATAAGCAGGAGGTCTGAAAAATCCCACCCAGTCAGTAAGCGACAAGAGGTCAGGCTCAAATACAGATTTTCCCTACTATACATTAGGTAAAATGCTGATTTAGGCTTAGTTATTTTTTAAAAAATTGTTTATTCATCTAGGCAATGCACTTCAGCCAATACTCATGAAGAGCAAAGTGCTGTGGGTACAAGGATAATCCTTGCCTCCAAGAACTCTGCATTCTTCTTAGAGAAGCTAGTCAGTCAGCCATTACACATGGGTTAAACAGTTACTATGTTCCAGGCACTGTGCTAAATTCTGAAGATACAAAAATAGTTAAAAGATGGTCCTGCCTTTAAGGAGTTCCTAGTCTAATGGGGGAGACAACTTGAAAACAACTAGGTACAAATGAATTCTATACTGAATATTTTGGAGAGAATCACCAGAACTGATTGAGCACTAGAATTAAGGGGGTTTAGGAAAGGCTTCCCAGAGAAGGGGAGACTTTTAGCTAGGACTTGACAAAAGCCAGGGAAGTCAGGAGGTGGAGATGAGGAGGAAGAGAATCCCCGAGACAAGCAGCAGAAAAAGCCCAGGCTTGAGAGATGGAATGTCTTATTTGGGAAATAGTAAGAAGTCAGTGGATGACAGGTATATAGTTGGGGATGGAGATTATAAACATGTTAAAATATGTTGTATAAAGCAAATACAGAGTAAGGTTTTTAGTGAGGTGGGGCACTAGCAATTGGGAAGGGTGAGGGTTTCAAAAATAAAACTGCATTCAGTGCCTACTAGGGTCAGTGCTGTGGGGATATTTTTTGGGAGAGAAATTTGACACAATGAGTTCACTTATTTATAGAGTTCCCTACTGAGGAAATTCCTTACTCTAATACAGATCTGCAAATACTCTGTTATTTAGGTTTTTTTTGTTTTTGTTTTTGTTTTTTTTGGTGAGGCAATTGGGGTTAAGTGACTTCTTGCCTAGGTTCCCACAGCTAGTAAGTGTTAAGTGTCTGAGGTCACATTTGAACTCAGGTCCTCCTGAATCCAGGGCTGGTACTCTATCCACTGCACCACCTAGCTGCCCCTGTTATTTAGTCTTAAAGAGTCTTGTCTGGGGTTCGCAGTCAAAATGTGTTAGAGGGCAGACCCAGGTCACCCTCTCTTGAGGACTTGATCCTAGGCCTATTCTTTAACTGGTTGCCTCTTGCATTGTGGGGGATACAATGATGAGTAAAACCTGCCTTCAAAGAGCTTACCATTTTCTTGTTGTTCACCCTTCATTTTTGAAGAGGCCCAATGACATCATGGGGCGCTGTCTTGACTTGCTTGTGAATTGGATTTAAGTGAGTCAGAGTTGCACAAAGTCATCAACCTCACTCTGTCTTCCAGAACCAATGAAGTCCAGTGGCAAGACAAAAGTCAAGATGACTGGCAATGGTCTAGGATTCAGTGGATGATCTTGGTGTCTGGTGTCTGACCAAGCTCCAGTCCTTGACCTGACCTAGCCCATCTTCTGAGAAGGTTTTGCTGGGGGTGTGGCTGCTATGCATGCTACAGCTTCTTGGGAACCACAAATGAGAGCTGGATGAAGATGGATGAGCAGCTCTGAAAAGGACTTAGCAAGTCCCCACACCAAAGATGCCAGTCCTCCCTAACCACCCCATACAACCCTTGAAATCTAGTAGAGAACAGCTAAATATACTTTGGCTCTTTTGTAAAAATGGAGGTAACTGATGAACAACATGAGGATTGAAGTGGGGGTGCTTTTAGGGACTATTGGATGAGCCAAGTTGAATATAGGATGAGTACCTGACAGTCTCCCTGCATTGGAGTCATGGTGGACTATATCTAAGATATAGAATTTTGAAGCTTAGGATCATAGGCTCCGGAGGTGGAAGCCCCTTAGAAATTGCCTAGCTTTGTAGAAATACAGGCTTAAAATTTACACCAGAAATACAGCTAGGTCATAGGGTAACCGATTTAGAGCTAGAAGAGATCTCTAGTCCAAACCTTCTTTTACAGAGGGTCCCAGGAGAACGTGACCAAAGTCATACTGGTAATACATGGCAACATTGGGATTGGAACCCTGGCACTTTGTAGAATATTCTGACTGCAGAGACAATCATCTTTCCACTGTATTACATACTACATCATAACACAAATATTTTATTTATCTGAGAAGGTGGTAGTAAAAAAATAATACTATTCTAAGCAAAATCTTGAAATAAAAATGACTCTTGCTCATTTCCTCAATACGCTTCCCACTCACTGACCAAACATTTCTCAAGTACTTATTATGTGTGTAGTAATGTGCTGAATTTCAGCAGGGATAGAAAGGAAGGAAGGGAGAGTGTATGCCTTCAAGGAGCTTATCATCTAAGTCAGAAAGCTTAGGCTCAGCTGGAGACCAATTGCAAGGTTCTATACGAAAAAGGAAATAAATAGTTTGGCAGAGAAGAGATAGTGAGGGGAAAGCTGGCTTCAGAGAAAGATGATCATAGAGGTGAAGCTGGTCAGAGTCTGCTGTAATAGCGATGAAATCACTGCAGCAGACAGTTTGCAAGCAGAGATGATTTCACGCCTATAAAAACTGGCTCTATGGACTTTCAGCTGAAATATAAAAAATCGTGGGTGAAAAGTAAAAAATCCAGTGTCAGCTCTTAAAAAATGTTTTGTTTTCTTGCATGAGGACAGAGATAGAAGTGGGGAATAGCGTGCTAATACCCCCCTCCAATCCCAGGGTAATTGGTGCCTGAAGCTTACCCCTGAAGCTGGCTTTTTCTTAGGGAAACAACATTCATTTTTTTTTTTCACTTTTAGGATAGAGGCTCTGTTCTGATTGTTGCAGAAGCTCTGGATTCCTTAATAAAAGACATACCTTGAGGATAAGGGCTATTTGCTCTTTGTCTTTGTAGTTTCTGTACTCAGTTGCCTGACATACAGCAGTTGCTTAATAATTGTGTACTGGATGGAAAGAAAAGAATGTTCTTCAGCATAGGGAGTGTACAGGCCAGTATTGGCTAACAAATTCACTGAGGCCTTCTTATGGAATTTATACACATAGTTATTAAGCAGTATGAACTAATCCACAAGCATTTATTAAACTCTTACTGTGTGCCAGACAGTGTGCGAGGCCTTAGAAATAGAAAGACAAAAGTGAAGCTTTTTTTTTTCTACGAGGGAAGACAACATGTTTACATATATGGGCATATACAAAATAAATACAATGTGACTTCTGGGGAAGGGTAGCACCAGCTACAGGAAGGACTAAAAGCATCTTGTAGAAGGAGATGTCTCATCTGGGTCTTAAAAACTAGGGGTTTTAAGAGAGGAAATTGAGGAAGAAATGTACAGTTATTTCTTTCACATGGTGGGCGTAAGGGGAACATTGTCCCCAGATCTGGAAAATCTGTGAAAAATTGTTTTGGCCTTCCCTTCATACCAGAGCAGAAGTCTGAATTATTGTGGTATTAAAAGATAAAATATGTTGATGTTATAGCTATATGATACTATACATAAATTTTGTGCATTTCTGAGTTTCTAAACATTCTCTCTGTTGTCTGCTGGCCTTCACGTGTCATCTATAGCTTATGCCAAACTTCCCCCCAAATTCCTATTTAATTTCTTATGCCAACCTGCAATATATGGAAACTTTGATGGGGAAAGTCATGGTGTGGAAGGAATAACTGTATTCCAGGCATGGGGGATTATGGGCAAAATTCATGGAGAAAGTAGATGGGGTATTGGGTGTGAAGAGCAGTGAAAAGACCATTTTGACTGGACTGTTGAGAGAATGAAAGGGAGTAATAATGTAAATAAAGATAATTAATAATAACATAAATAAAGATAATAAATAAATTATAAATAAAAAATAATATAAATAAAATAAAGGCTGAAAAGATAGGTTGGGGCCAGGTTGCAAAGGCCTTTAAATACCAAACAGCAGAGTTTATATTTAATAGTAGAAGCCACTGGTATTTGAGTTGGGGAGAGGGATGCTTTAGAAAAATCATTTTGGCAACTGCATGGTAGGATTGGATAGGAGAGACTTGTGAAGGGAGACCAAGTAGAAGGCAATACAATAATGATGAGGTGATGAGGAAGGAAACAAGCTGAAGGTGTTTTGTAGATACCTGCCAGGCCTCCTTGGAATCAGAGGCAATTAGGCCAAAAAAGGCCCAAACTCTGGCAGCTATGTGGCTTTGCTCAATCTTATTTATTCAGTACTCCTGGTTCCAGTGTCATGAATTTGGATGCTTTTTCGTAGGAGAGATTTCAATGCAAATATCCACACACAAATAACCAGATGGCTTCTTACGGAAACAGAAATGGTTCCTTCTTTTTGTTTTAATTTCTCAGGATTAAAAGGAGTTTATATTTCCTGCCTCGGCAGTGGACAGTTGCTCCTGCTATTGTTTGGTGTCTGGAACTCTCCAAGGTAATTAGAACTCAAGATGTGTCTTGGTGCTTGGATTTACTGGTAGTTCAACAGTAATAATAAAAAGGGTGGATGACACTACAAGTTTTCCTGCTCGAGGTCAGCTCATCCTGCAGAAATTCAGCAGTTCTTAGCACTGGGGTGGGGGAATTGAAGGAATCAGAATTTCTGCTGAGTGTTTAACTAATCCCGGAGTTCAATAATAGGTCATTTTATTTTATTTCTTTTTGCAATACAGTCTTCCATAAGATTAACAGAAGACAAATGTTAATTGTTTTTGTTTTTACTCATCAATCGTGTCAATTCAGGAAAGGAGTTAATTACAAACAAACTATTAATGCTCAAATCAATTACATGGATTCCAATTATTAACAAGGAAAGAGTCCTGAATCTGGAGTCAAGGTGCTTGGATTTAAATGCTGCCTTTGGGCCCAAGGTGGTGATAAACTCTTGCAAGTCCTGCTACTAGAGGAGGCTGTTGGGCAAAGGATTGTGGGAGCATAGATGGAAAGCTGGAAGGGTCTTAGAAGTCATTTACTCCAACTCCCTCATTTTACAAAGGAAGAAACTGAGTCCCAGAGAAGTGAAGTGACTTGCCCAAGGTCACACAGGCAGGTCATGGCTGACCTGAAATCAGGTTCCATGATGCCAAGGTCAATGTTTTTCTATAGTATTATATTCTCTCCATGCAACTATGGAAAAAAATCATTTTTCAGCGTCAGGATTCTAGGTTCAAAATCTGCATTAGTTCTTTGAAAAACAGTATTAGAGATGGAAGGAATCTTAATGATCATCTAGCCCTACTCCCTCTGGGAAGACTAGGGAATTTGAGAGGGAAAGTGACTTGCCAAGGAAGGGAAGAAAGAAGGAAACAAACATTTATTAAATATCTTTTATGTACCAGGCACTGTGCTGAACACCTTATAAATATTATCTCATTTGGTCCCTCAACAACCCTGGGAGGTAGGTGATATTATTATCCTTATTTCACAGCTTAGGAAACTGAGGCAGATAGCAGTTTAATAATTTTTTTTAACTTTTTTTGGGGGGGGTGGGCAATGAGGGTTAAGTGACTTGCCCAGGGTCACACAGCTAGTAAGTGTCTGAGGTCGGCTTTGAACTCAGGTCCTCCTGAATCCAGGGCCATTGCTCTATGCACTGTGCCTCCTAGCTGCCCTATTATTATTATTTTGTGTGTGTGTGAGGCAATTGGGGTTAAGTGACTTGCCCAGGGTCACACAGCTAGTAAGTGTTAAGTGTCTGAGGCCGGATTTGAACTCAGGTCCTCCTGACTCCAGGGCCAATGCTCTATCCACTGTGCCACCTAGCTGCCCATGCAGTTTAATAATAATAACAACAACAACAATAACCATAGCAATGACAATAATAACTAACATTTATAATGAGCGCACTATGTGCCAGGGACTGTATGAAGTGCTTTACAATTTCTTGTTTAATACTCAAAACAACCCTGGGAAGTAGGTGTTACCATCATCCCCATTTTGCAGATGAGGAAACTGAAGAAAACAGAGGTCCTATGGTCACATGACTAGTAAGTGTGTAAGGCTTGGATTGAACTATTGTCCTCCTGACTCTAAGCCCAGTACTTTAGCCACTGAGTCACATAGCTGTCTCTAACATAGGTAGTAAATAGGAGGGACCTGATTTAAACCTAACTCTCCTGTTTCCTAGTCTAATCTTTCTTTTACTCTATGGAACTGATTCACAAGGATGCTTAATTCCTGGCTGTTAACAACAATCTGACAAGAAATGGATTCAGCGTAGGTCTATCCTTTCCATTTGTAGCATGCAGAGTTGTCTCTTTCTCAGCATGGTTCATTGGTGGGGTAGCACCAGTCATAGCCTTATTGGAGGTTTCTTATTAAAAGGACTTCATTTTTTTTTAAAAAGATGTCTATTGAAACAAGGTGAATTTGTTATCAACTGGAAGCTATTTTGGGGGTTCACAGGCAGCTAGTCTCAAAGGATACAGTGCAGATTGTAGAGAAAGCAATTTCCCTTGGAATGAGGAGCCTTTTCTGTTAAGTACCCAACATATCACAATGAGGTATTAAGTCATACCATAATGTTTTCCTTTTCTTGAAAAATGATGGCATGATGATTTTGTAAACAGTACTAAAATGTGTGTGATTTGATTGCATTTTACTAATGAGGACCACAAAGGTAGGCATCTCATAGGACCATGAACCAGTAGAGGTTGAAGGGGGTTTAGAAATCATCCCACCCAATTCTCTCATTTTATCAATGAGGGGATGGGGGTCACAGAGAGGGCAGATGACTTGCTCAAGTTCTCACAGTAAGCAGTAGATCTAGGATTCAGATCTGGTCCTCTGATTCCAAGTCATTCTTCTTCCCACTATACCATGCTGACTTTCTTTTTTTTTTTTTTTGGTGAGGCAATTGGGGTTAAGTGACTTGCCCAGGGTCACACAGCTAGTAAGTGTCAAGTGTCTGAGGCCGGATTTGAACTCAGGTACTCCTGAATCTAGGGCTGGTGCTTTATCCACTACGCCATCTAGCTGCCCCACCATGCTGACTTTCTACTATAAATAGCTAATTAAAATACCTCTTTACATTACCCAAGGAGTGTTATGTCAGAATTATAGATGTTCTTGTGAATATAGCCAGGTCCTAGGTTCCAATAAAGGGCTTATATGTGTGTGGTGGTGGTTACCATTATATTTATGATAGCAGAGAAGTAATGAGCTGAAGCAAAATGTTCTCATATACAAATGTACAAGATAGGGAGGAGTGGACATTGTGCTCCTGAGGCCAAATATGGATGGGAAGAAAGAGCATGATGCAGGGAAAGAGAACTGGATTTTGAGTAAGAAAACCTGGACTTTAATCCTCTCTCTTACTATTTGTTGGACCTTTGCTAAGTCATTTTGCTTCTCTGGGCTTCAGTTTCCCCACCTATAAAACAAGGGGGTTGGATTAAATTACCTTGTAAATCCCTTCCAGTTAGGGCCCTGTGATCCTAGAAGTTCCTCTTAGGAGAGGAATCATTGGATCACAGATGGAGAAAGGAAAGAAACCCCAAAAGTCATCAAGTTCAACTCTCATTTTACAGATGAGGAAACTGATGTCTGGAGAAGAGATCTGTCCTCTGTCAAACCCCTACTATATGGCTGAAGTGGGATTTGAACTCAGGTCTCTCTGATTCCCAGTCTAGCATTCTATGACTACTACATGATCTTATTGGAGAGAGGGATTGGAGCCCACAGGAGCAGCTATAAAGTGGATAAAGCACTGGCCCTACATTCAGGAGGACCTGAGTTCAAATCCAGCCTCAGACACTTGACACTTACTAGCTGTGTGATCCTGGGCAAGTCACTTAACCCTCATTGCCCTGACAAAAAATAAAAAATAAAATAATAATAATAATAATAAAATAATATGCCCACAACCTAACCTTGGTAAGGCTTGGGAAGTAGAGTAGATCTCCCTCAATCAACTGTCATAATATTTTAAAATTCTCCATTAGTAACTTATTCTTCACATTTTCATTCATAGGCTCTTCTGATAGTCTTCTTGGAAGGAAAATACCTCTGATGTTATCTATCAGCTAACACCTTGGTGGGTATTAGACTGAGAGGAAGAGCCTCTAGTTATGGGATTCAGGGTAGGTGGTGAGAGAAGGAATAAAAGAGAGTAAAGAATGAGTATGGCATGGGATTGTCAATGTAATGGGCCCAGAACTGAATAGGAGATCGAAAGTAAGATGTAGTGAATTTGGAAAATGGGACAGCAGTTCAAATAATTGTAGGCTGATCCCTGAAAGACAATTCCATCTTTTTAACACCAAAATTCTTCTGGTAATACGATAGCTGTGAATCAGGGACTGGCACAATCTCTAAAGAATTAATTTTTTTTTGGCTAGACCAAAAGACAATGGAAAGACAGATCTGGAGGGTAGGTAGGTTATTGCCAACAAAGATTTCTATGAAAGAAAAGCCTATAAGATATCAATCAGTAGATGTATATTAGAAAAGGAATTGAGCTAGTCATGTAGTGAGAGCAGCAGATAGAGGTAATTAGCTTAAGTATTAAAATGGTATCACATTACAATAGTATCATAGCATCATAGATCTAGCTTGATGGCACAGTGGATAGACTGTTAGATATAGAATGAGGAAGACCTGAATTCAGTTCTGGCCTTAGTCACTTACTAGCTGATCAAGTCACTTAACCTATATCTACCTTATTTTCCTCATCTGTAAAGTGGGGATAATAATAGCACATATCTCTCATGAATGTTGTATCAAATGAGATGATAATTGTAAAACAATTAGCACAATGCCTGGCACATAGTAAGTGAAATATAAACAGGTATAACTAATATTTTTTAAAATTATAATATAATTATTTCAGAGGACATCTAGTCCAAACCCTTTGCATCAATCAATAAGCACTTATTAAGTAACTATTATTTGCCAGGCACCATAGTAAGTACTGACAATATAACAAGGTGAAACAGTCATTGCCCACAAGGACTTTACCTTCTATCAATGGTGACAACACATCTATGTATATGTATGTACGTATGCATGTATATATGTATGTATGTATGCATGTATGTATGTATGTATCCATTCATCCACCCATTTCTATATCCATCTCTATCTCTTTATCCATGTCTATCTTTCTATCTCTTTCTATCTCCATATATCTCTATCTCTTTATCTATCTCCTATATTTTTTTTTTAGTGAGGCAATTGGGGTTAAGTGACTTGCCCAGGATCACACAGCTAGTAAGTGTTAAGTGTCTGAGACCGGATTTGAACTCAGGTCCTCCTGACTCCAGGGCTGGTGCTCTATCCACTGTACCACCTAGTTGCCCCTCTATCTCCTATATTAATGTTAAAAGACCTAGAAAATTCTGTTCAGCATGTTAAATGTATTACCCTTGGAGGACTTAGGGGGAAACATAGATAAGATTTACATAACATAAAAAAGTGCAAATGATTTGTAATCTTCATGGTTGCAGAACACCTACATCAATTAAAAATATGGATCCATAGAAGCAAAATGAACATGAATGTCAATCATAGAGCCCCACATTCTTAAAAAAAAATCAAAATTGCAGTTAACTGAAAGATAATGGGAAGACTCATGGCAGTTGCAGCATAGTGCAAATGAGGATTTAAATGCAAAAAGTGGAATAACAGATATCATCAAGGACATGGAAGGGAGGAAGAGCAGTCATGAGGGAAGAGCAAGGGATAACAAATAGACAATGCATGTTGTAAAAGTATCTGTGAATTATTTAAAAGAGCACAGGAAGGTCTCCAATGCATTGGGTAGACTGGAATTTTTATGGAAAGGCATAGATGAGAGTTGCTCAGCATGAGAAAACATATGTGATGGAGTGCAGTGATGGAGGGGCACCCACACCCATGAAATATCATGGATATTTCATAGCAGGTTTAAGGAAGGACATTATAACCATTTGAACTGTATCCCACTTTACTGGGAAGTATTTAAATAGAAGTGGGTGATCTGTCAGAAATATTGTGGAAGATTCCCCAAATGGGTGAAAAGTTGGATGAGATATAACATTTAGAGTCACAATTCCATGATCCTAAGATACATTTTTATAAAGCCTTCATTGATTGTTCAAGTCCTCAATTTATCATTCTATCACCTAACTTCTTGGGATGCTTACTGTCTATATTGTTCCTTACACACTTGGCATAGGCTACCATGGATTTAAAAAAAAAATGATAATATGCTTTCTCTCTGGCTTGACTGAAGGCAGTTCAAATTCATAAAGCCATTTTATTTCCATTTCTATCATCAAGAACAAAGCCCTATACTTAGTAGGTCCTTGACATTTTTTTTCAATGATAATTTGTTAAAGACAGGACTGGCTGATGAGGATTTTAGATATACCTTGGAGGTATTGGGATACAGACTGTACTATAGTACTGGTCTTCTTATTTACTCCAGATTTTTCATAAAACATTGAAAAAGAGCCACCAAAAGATTAACTTGGCATTAGGTAAGCTCTGGCTCTCCATCTGTGCCCATTAATTACTTTCCCCCTGAAGTTACCATTGGGGGATTTTTTGCTCCCTAAAATGTGATATTTAAAAGCATGCATCACATAAAAGAAAGATAAAAAAGCTGGATGGCATTAGCCTCTAGAAAATACACAATTTGGTATTTTTTTTAAAGTTTACATTTCTAATTAAATGGGGGAGAGAACTAAAAAAAGGAATTCAGTATTCATCCTACTTAAATTATGGAACTAATTATCACCTGAAGTAATACATCATTAACAAGAAATATAAATTCAATTCTTTGCTACTATCTCAGGGACAGTTGCTTATGTGCTATAGTCAAGGATTTGGCACAAAGAAATTGAGTTCTCTGAAAGTTGGACCAGTCCAGTTGGCATATGTTCACACATAAGCAAAAATATGCACCATCTAAAGTGGTGAAAGGAAATTCTGTCCACTTTGCAATGCACATTCGTGAGTTCCTTAGCACTTCTGTCTTTTTGGAAAGCAAACACTTTCCAAGTGGCTGACTTCCACACATTGTTAAGTGAGTAAAGCAGAGCCATGCCAACACCAACTGATGTTCACAGGAACAAAGAAAGTATTATAGATGTTATCCCCATTTATTCATTCAAATGAAGGCGCCAATGATTGTATTTGGGGATAAACAAATTCATGAATGTACTTGTCTCCTTGTTCCTGGTATCTCAGCCATTCTAGACTATCCTAAACACTAGTATCAGAGTAGTATTATTATCTTACAGTCCTCATGACACCTTCCTAGTCCAGTTCAGCCTGCTCTTCAAGGCCATACATGATATTGAAGTATCTTCAAGCCATTTTTCCATTCTTATTTCATGGAATCATGGCTCTAGAAGGGACTTCAGAGGCTTTCTTGTCCTATTCTTCATTTTACAGCTGAGGAAAGTGAAACTCAAGGAAGTTGCCATGAGAATGCTCACTCATTAAGAGTCTAGATTGTTTCATTGTATTTGTATTCTAAGTGTCTGATTATCTTTTAAGATAACTCCATTTTCTATCAGCAGTTCTGCTTGGTTTTGACTTAGGGAACATCATGTTCCCATGTCAGTTACCCTCTGGTCCTCCCCCCACCTCATCTTTTCAGCTTTTGTGTATTGTCTTCTGCAGTTAGATTGTAAGCTTTTTGAGGGCAGGTACTGTCTTTCTTTTTCTTATTTGTATCCTCAGCACTTAGCACAATGCCTGGCACATAGTAGATAATTAATAAATTTTATTGAATTGAATTGACTAGTGCCTAACACAAAGTTTGGCAGAAAGCAGTACTTAATAAATGCTTATTGATTGATAGATTACCCAAGGTCATACATACAGTAAGTATCAGAGCTAAGTTTTAAACCCAGACCCTATAATGTTACAGGCTTTCTATATTATATCATATACTCTCGATTATATTATCTACTATAATCCAACCAAAATTTTAGATCCTATACAATATACTACTCCATGTTATATACTAAGCCAAATCAAACTGGACTACTTATCATTCCCTGAATACACCCCATGCTTTCTGGCCTCTTTGTCCATATTTTTCAACTATTTAGTTCTCCATTTTAGCCTAATAGAATTTGAGCCGTCTTTTAAGGCCCAATTCCTTTTCTTTTTTTTTTTTTTTAAGATTTTTTTTCTTTTTTTTTGTTGAAGCAATTGGGGTTAAGTGACTTGCCCAGAGTCACACAGCTAGTAAGTGTCAAGTGTCTGGGGTTGGATTTGAACTCAGGTCCTCCTGACTCCAGGGCCGGTGCTCTATCCACTGTGCCACCTACCTGCCCCCTAAGGCCCAGTTTCAATGCCAACCCTTCTATGAAGTTCCCTGACTCATCCAAATGGAAATGGTCTTGTAACTCCTTATATGTCTTGTAACACTTTTAGATCTTTCCTACAAATGTACTGTATTTGATGTTATAGTATTGCTTTTGTACAAATGCCTTCTTTCCTTTACTAGGATGTAGCTCTCTAAGGGCAGAAACTTTGGCTAACTCATCTCTTTATCCCCAAATGCTTAGCAGGCTATCTTGTTTGAATGTAGTAGATGCCTGATAAATGTTTATGAATATCATTGGGTTGAGTATCCCTGCCTATACCTTAAGTAAATTAATGACTTTCTAGTTAACCTAAAAGCTTAATTTGATTCTTGTTTATCTAAAAGTTTGGTTTCAAACCATTGCAACAACAACAAGAATTGTTGTAGTCTTTTCTCTGAAGCAATTTCCCTAACCATTGCTCATTGATTGGAGTCCCCAGAGGCTTGGTTGCATACTTCCCCTCTCAGGATGCTAGAGATAATCTTGATTGGCTGGGTTTCTAGTACTATGACCCTAATAACTCCAACCAGTGTTATTCTTATGGATAATCAGTCAGTCTTAATCAACTTTTTTTTTTTAAAGCAAAGATATGTACTGAAAGGGTGTAGCAATAACAGAAGTTAGAAACATTCTCCCAAACCCCACCCCACCCATAAGCACACAGAAGTCCCTGGGCTCAAAGTTAAAGTACAAATTTAGTAAAGAGCATTTATAGAAGATACATGTGATAGTGGGACAACTTTTGCTTTCTGGATGGTCATTCTGTCATTACGGAATCCTTCTGAAGGTCCCCTTGGGTAAAGCGCTCTTCTGCATTATGAGGATCAATTCCTCCCTACAGTTCAGAGCCAGCATTTCTTTTTTAGTATAAGGGATCACACTCCTTGAAGCTGTTTCCTCCCTCTGGGGTTCACTGTATTTGTCTGTGTTTCAGTTTGTCCTTGATGTGTCTCTCTTTACTCTAGGCTAGATAGATTGTCTGCTATTTGGTCTAGTTTCTTCAATAACATGGTCAGTGTGTTTATGTTGGGGAGAGTAGAGCATGACTTCTGGTCTTACTCCTTACCCTTATGATTCTCTGGTACAGGTGAAAGGATATAAGCCCTCCAGGTGATTCCAACTCTGTAGTCTTTCACTGATGGGCTGGCACACCATTGAACTGAGTAACTGTTGAAATTCTTCACTATTTAAAAACCTCCGGGGAAGGTTAGCTTGTTTGATTAACCAATCAGACTATTCCCTACTTGATCCAATTAAAGTGGAGTTTGCCTGCAACAAAGTGCTCAGAGACAGTCTTGTTTACATATTTTTAAAAAACCTAATCATGTCTGTTGATTGATTAAGGTGGTGGTGTTGAACCTCCTACCTTAAATGATCACTTTTAAATGCAACCGTGTGTTAAAGTTCATGGCTTTCATTTTATACCAGTGAGCCAAGATCAGTCAATATATTCATCAACTGCCTCCTCTCAAAATTGAAGCATGACTTTTGAAAAAAATTTCCAAAAAAGTAACCAGCACTGTTACCGACTTTCTTTACTATGCCACAAAAACCTCTCCATCCTGAAAATTTACTCCACCTTTGAACTTCTCATCTTGGAAATATATTCTTCTCATGAGGCCCTTTCCTCTGATTTGCTGACTCCTCTCAGAACCTTAACTTCAGGGAAACAAGCAAGCCACATCTTTTAGTTAAAATTGCAATGTTCTCAAAAAGTGTGTTCAACATAATACCTGAAATCTGGATAGTTGCTGTGAATTATCTTTAATACTGTATCTGAAAATTCCTGACTGTTTGACCTCTTATAGGCAAAACATACAATAACTGATTTTTTCCCCCTTTCCAATTGGAAATCTGGCACCATGCAGATATTGCCCTAATTTGCAGCTATTTCATAAATTATTATTACTATTTGGGGATTAGATGAATACATGTGATTTTGTCAGCACTGTTCTTGTTCATGCTATTATTCTGATGATAAAATCAACACATGACCTTGCTTTTTGAAGGAGGAAAGGGGAACCATTTGGAAAAAAAATACAATACTTTTGTCTTGGCAGCAGATAAGACAGCTTACCCTTTTTGAAATGTTGCACAAACCACCTATCAACAGCAGAGAGCGCTTTCACAACTCAAGCTTTTTAAATCGATTCTTTCCCAGAAACTCGGCTATTGAGGATTCTGACTCGTTTCTTTGTACAACTTGTGTAACTTGACAAATGACATCGGAGCAAAACACAAGGCAGACTCTGACCCTAGTTAGATTGAGCATGAACATGAGCCCTCTTAGAAAGCAATTTACAAATCACCCGCGAGCAGAATGCTTACCAATCCATTTTCAAGGACTGAGAAAAGTATGAGGAGATGTTTAATATGCCTCAGCTACCTCAAACAGAAAGTGCTACGCACAAGCCAATTGAGGGCACCCAAGTGTAGGTAACATACAGCCAAATGATAATCAACATGATTAGAATTTTCTCCTTGGAACCTGTGGTGTGAAGCCCCTATTTCATTATGAAGATAGTGCTAATGATGGCCAAATTGTTCTGGTTAGCCTCCAAATCTCCAAGTTGGTTACAACTATTAATAACAAATTGTTATGTGCAAACCATAAAGGGCCTTAAAATAACTCTTCATCAACTCATTTTCCATTGTTCTTCCTTGCTGGCTTAGAAAAGGGAAATCATTTGGTCTGGGTATAGTAAGTACCACAATAGGGTTCCTGTCTCATCTTTTCTACCCTACTGTTTCTTTAAAAAAATTCTTTTTATTTTGAACTTCACAAACATGAACATTCCAATATACAAAGAAGAACAAAAGAAGGATTGAATTTGAAATAGTAACCTTCTGCAACAGTTTTAAAAAATAAAGTGTACATTAAATTTAATGTGGAAGGTAATGCCTTGCATGTCTGACATTGTCTGAACTTTTCTCTTTTGCATATTTTAAAAATATTTCATTGCTGCTTTTTTTCCTTTTCCTTTTTCAGTTATTATTGAATAAATATCATTACTTACTGAGCACCATGAATCAGATCCTTGGATCTGATTCTCCTCAAGCATTTCACAGAAGTTAACTTCATAAACAGGCAGCTTCTGCAAATTACTCAAAGTGTTTTCTAATTCATCACCTACAATGTTCTAAACACTATACAAGATAACAGGGGCACAAAGAAAAAAGAAAAGAGTCTCTGCCCTCAAGAAGTTTGTGGTCTGCCATGAGGAAACATCATGTTGTGCATAAATAAATTAAAAAATATGCAAAGTAAATGTAAGGAATATATAAACAAGGCATAAGTAAAATGGGGTGAAAAGAGACTTCACTTTCCCTTATAACATATCCCTTTTGAAGTACTGTTAGGAAGCTAGGATTTAAATCCAAGCCTGAATAGATCTATGGAAGAGAGGAAGACTTTTCATAGAGGAATTAAATGAATTATATCACCAAGCCAAGGTATAATTAAAACAACTCAATGGAATTCTTTTGGCTGTGACAGAAGATAAGAAAGAATGATAAATGGAAACCACTGTTATCTTTTGCCCTTGGAGAAAAATGGTCATCAAATAAAAATAATCTTTTTTTTTTTCAGTTTGAGAAAAAGGCTGGATTCCTTCAATCCTTACATACAATTAACTCTCTTCTGAGTCACAGATGAAGCATTCCCAAAATTATTCCTTTCATTTCAGCAGAATGAAGGAAATCCTGTCATGGACAATACATGATGAGGTCTTTGCTGATTAAACACATTTTGCCTGGTGGGTATTTGGGCTGCATCTCTGTTAGTAGGAGAGGGGTCCATTGGCACAAAATGCAAATGAGATAAAATAAACAAGATTGGTGATGGGTTGCTATTCTCTAAAGACAAAACCAGGTGTAGGCATTACATCTAAAAACCATTAGCTTCACGGGCCATCCTGCCAAACAGATTTAAGACTGGTAAGGATTAGTGCTGTGGACAGCAGGTGGTGCTGAAAGCTTGGAAGAGCAAGAAGGCTTTCAGGCTTGTTCTTTTTCTCCTCCTGTCAGCGATTTTCTGCATTTTTCAGATGGCCATTGTGAGGCCCACATATCAGGTGAACAGAAGCAATGATGTTTCACATTCTAAATGCAAGATTTCTTTGGTTTCTTACAAAATTATTGGAAAAGGTCATCTGGAGGAGCTTAAAACAGAATATACTGATTGTTATATAGCTAGAGACTCTGGGGTCTGCCCCTGGGATTTTCTTTTAATCCTAGTGGCACTTTCTTAATCTTTGTAAAAATACTGCAAAGGGCTAGGCTGAAATCTTTTTGTAACTATTATGATTTTGGGTTTGCCTATGATCTTTGTGACTTTAGGCTAATTTCCTTTTCAAAGTAGATAAGGATGCTAGAGCTTTGCCCTCATGTGGTTGCTGAGATAGCATGTTTGTCTGTTCCTTAAAGAACTGCAAATCTCCAGATTAGGAATTTACATTTTATTCTAAGGTTTTGTATACACATACACACACACAGACATAGAGAGAGAGAGCGTTTGAATTCTTAAAGGATCTCTTGTTTCTTCTATCTGGGAACTTTCTACTTAGAAAACAAAACCTTTATGACAGTAGACAGCCTTCAAAAATTCATATAGCTGTAGAATGGGGGGTGGGGTGGGGCAGTAAGAAGTCATTTAGGCCAACTCCCTCATTTTATGGATGAGGATGAGGCCCAGAGAGGTGAGATAACTTGTGCAAGGCCACATATGCAAACTAACACAACCAGGATTCCAACACAGGGCCTCAAATTCCAAATCCCATTGCATAATTTCTGTTCCAATGAAGCCAACCTAGTGATGAATCTCTTCAATGACATGACTGATCAATGAAGTGAAGTTAAAATTAATTCAAACTTAGAGATTTTATATCTTCTCCCCATTCTAAAAAGAAAGAATAAGGAAAATAACCTCAGTGTCAAGGAAATTGTACTTTTAGGATCTGCCCATGATAAACTATACATGTCATTTAATTTGCTATGTCAGAGAGAGGGACTTTTTTTTCTATGGGAGATCACTAACTTATGGAAGAAAGTATGTTGGGGACCATAGAAAGAGAAAGCAATTTGTGTTATTTGGATAAATCTATTAAAAAATTCTATCCATCTTATTTTTAAATGAAAAAATAGGAAACAAAAACACCCTTTATTGAATTTTGTTATTGTTCAGTCATTTCAGTTGTATCCAACTCTTCATAACCCCAGATTGGGTTTTCTTGGCAAAGATACTGGAGTGATTTGTCATTTCCTTCTTCAGCTCATTTTAAAGATGAGGAAAATAAGGCAAATGGAGTCAAGTGATTTGCCCAGGGTCACACAGCTAGTAAGTATCTGAAACCAGATGTGAACTCAGATGTTCCTGACTCCAGGCCTGGCACTCTATCTCCTGAGCCACCTAACTGCTCTCCTGTATTCAATACAAGTCAGGAGAAATTTAAAAAGATATACTTTCATTCTCTAACATGAATAAAGGAGAGAAAAAGAAAGGAGAGGGAGGTGGAACAGGATGAAAAAGGAGAGACAGAGGACAGACACAGAGAGGGACATATAAATTCTGAAAGACTAACACAAATATATCCTCAGAACACAAAAATATACACATAGAAAGAGACACACATAGATAAAGAAGCAAAGTGTAGACCTTATGAATGAGGAAACAACATTATGCTGAAACATTTGATATTTAATATTAATTTGTAATCTACTGTTTTCTGTCAAAACCCGCATTTCCTAGCCAAGCTCAAAAGAGAGCTCTCCCATTCTATTTGAGGAATGCAATTAATCCCAGCCCCCAAGGCATCAATCTGGGCAGGGACCCTCATTTTTGTTTATGCTGTAAACAAAAGCCAGCCTGAGCTAGGTCCTCCCCCAGATACATGTCTTTGCTATTCTCCCTCATCAAAGCTGGGGGTGATCTGATTTACAAAGGGGAAACTAAGCCAGAGACAACCTGATCAGAGTGGTTTTCCTTTTATTTTCTTTCTTTTTTTTTTTGAGAGGCATTTGGGGTTAAGTTGTAGTGGGGTGTGGGATCCCAAGAAACTTAAGAGACCCCAACCCCTAAGGAATCCTTAAACTTTAGACACTAAAAATAAAGATTCCAGAAGTGAAGACAATCCCTGTTTCCTACCTCAGGAACATGATGTTGCCAGGACACATAGCCCAGGGCTCACACAGACCCTGGAATGTTTAGAGACAGTTCCATCTATGACATAAATACCAATAAGCATATCAAGGTATACAAAGAAGATATGCAAGTTCCATACGTTGGAGATATGGATTCCTTGTATGTCAGCAGGGTGTGTGATTGATGGCTCATCACTCAATCCTACACTTCACAAAAAGCCTTCTTTGTCTGTAAATGTATAAAAGGTCAACTCTTCTTCTATTCAGCAAGGCAGTCTCCCTCTTGATATGTCTCCTGGCTATATATTCCTCTCTTCTGATAAATCTCTCTCTTTTACAAGATTTGCAGAGAGTCTCCAATTCTTTGGGTGTGATATTCCCTGATCCAGGTCACAAGCTCTGCCCACAACAAAGTGACTTGCCCCGGGGTTACATAGCTAGTAAGTGTCCGAGGCAGGATTCGAACTCGGTCCTTGTGACTCAAATCTGGTGCTCTATCTATTGCTCCATCTAGCTATCCCCAGAGTGGTTTTTCTAGCCAGAGATTGCTAGAGGTACCTGGGTTTCATGGTTATCCCACTTTCCCCAGATGCCTTTCCATGCTAGAAGGGTGAAGTAATAGGGAGGAGCTGAGAACTGTTAACTCGCCTCCCCATTAAAATGTCCACCAATCAGGACTGTCTTGCTTTGTCAGATCTGGATTTAAAGTGGCCAGTGATGATCTCTTGGTGTCTTTGGTTATCAAGAGAGACCAATGAACTCAATTTATTGGTTATTGCTAGCATAACTTATACATCAATTAATCATACTCAGAACCCTGTCTCTTGGAATTTCTACTGGCACATGAAACAACATCTCCTTTTTGTGACTTATTGTGACCTTAAATGTCAAAGAACATTTTCTCATCCACAGTCACATACAGGGCTACCATCTCTTTAAATGTTTTACCTAAAGGGTAACAGGAAATTAAATCCAAGGCCATATCTACTCACAGGCCAACAGTTCACCACCCCTGTCTCATAACTCCTATATCTACAGTCAAAATCTTGTACAATGACAATTGATACACAGAATGGTGATCCTGGCATACTACACAAGATTTTAATAACAAATTACATTGCATTCAACATATAGAACATACGGAGGGAATATGGTCAACCAATACATTTTAGAAAGATTTTCAACATTGGTCAAAATAAAAATGGTTAACCAGAAAATTTGATTGTCTAGAATAGTTCATTTTTGATACAGTTCAGTTAGGTTTTCCTGTCTATATCAGAGTAATAATAAAGATAGTATGGAATACTGGAAAGGAGATGGCATCAAAGCCAGAAAGATCTGGGTTCAAGTCCTGCCCCGACCCATACCAGCTTTTTGACATGGGTCAAGTCATTTAACTCTCATTACTCCTAGTGTCAGGAAGACATCTTCTTGAGTTCAAATCTGTCCTCAGACAATGAATAGCTGTGTGACTCTGGGGAAGTCACTTAACTCTGTTTGCCTCAGTTTCCTCATCTGTAAAATAGAAATGGGGTCATGAAGAATAAAAAAATGACTAACAAATGACTGAACAACAACAATAACAACACTAGGCAACTCTTTAAAAATGTAATTTGGAGAGTAGGTAACAACCTGTCCTCATCAAGGAACACCCTATACCATTGAAATCACAGTTCTAGCTCCTGTTGTCAGTGACAACTCAGTTTCCACATTACATAAAGTAATATACTTCATCAATTATATATTTTAGAATAAATACTCTGAGTTTTGTTAGGGAGATGGATACTTCTGTTTCAATTAAGCTCAAACATTATAAATACCTTCTCTTTACAAGAAAATGGGCAAAAGAAAGAAAAAGAGAGAAAGAAAGGAAGGAAGGAAGAAAGGAAGGAAGGAGGGAAGAAAAGAAGGAAGAAAGGAAGGAAGAAAGGAAAAGAAAGAAAGGAAGGAAGGAAAGGAAAGGAAAAAAAAGGAAGAAATAAAGAAAAAGAAGGGAAGAAAGAAAAGAAAGAATAAAGTATCCTTGCCCCCAAGAGGCTTAAGTTCAATTCCATTCTTGGCAATAAATGAATTTTCGTGCTTTAAGTCATGCCAAAGTTTCTCCACTGTCATGTTGAGCTGTAATTCTCATGTGTTACAATATAAAAGAAGCAGCAAAACATAAATCACTGCAACATGAAAACGAAGGCATAATTTCTAAGATCGATCAACTTCTTTTATTCTCAAGGTTCCAGTTTCTGTGAGGACAAAATCAGTTCATTCCTTAGTCACTTACTATGTGTGGCAGGAAGTAAGCATACATAGACAAAAAATAAATAGTCCCTGCCCTCAAGGCACTCCCATTTTGCCAGGAGATTCCTGTTTTAAAGAGCTGGGCAGAGCTTGAAATCCTCTCAATAAAAGATTCAGATGTCCAAAAAAGAGTCCTGGAATTATTTTTCTAGAAACTGAAAACTATGCTCCCACTGGATCAGGAAAATTGGAACTGTTTGTGGCAAAATATGCCTAAATTGGGCAAAATGATAGTCCTAACAATTTAATTAGGTAAATGGGAAAAGTAGACCCTTACTTTGAGTGGAAGAGGATGACGATTCTAAGCCCTAATCCCTTTCATACAATTTGTCTTTACAGTCTCTATAATCAGACATGGCCAGGGCAAGGGGAAAAGTTTAAGACAAGCCAATGAAGATGACAAAGTCCCATTAAGTTTAAGAAGAAATACTCAAGTATGGGAGTTTCTGTTCTGTTACGAGATCCTTGAAACAAGCAGCCAAAACCAAAGAACAGATTGTCCAGCACATAATCACAATGGGATTCTGTCTTGCAAAGAGTCAGGAGCACATAAATATAAACACTGCTACTAATAATGATTAGCTACATTTATGTAGCACTTTAAGGTTTGCAATGAACTTTATATACATCATTTCATTTGGTCCTTCCAAAAATGCAGGTCAGAGAGTTTAAGGACTTGCCGACACACAGCTAGTAAATGTTTGAATGGCAGTGGGGATAAAGTCAACTCTTTCTGATTCTTCAATCAGTATTCTATTCACTATGCCCCGATATTCTTCAAAATTGTCTTAGAAGATTATAAAGCAATAAAGGTGGGGGTTGCACATGAGGGCAATAGATAAAAAGTCCCAAGGCTTTACTCAACTGAGTGTTTGTTAAAAGTTGTTCTTGGGTGGTGAAGTAGATAGAGTGCTGGCCCTGGAGTCAAGAGGACCTGAGTTCAAATCTCACCTTAGATACTTAGTGGCTGTGTGACCCTGGGCAAGTCACTTAACCCCATTTGCCATAAAACATTTGGGACCATCTCCAGTCATCTTGATGGCTCTGGAAGAGAGTGTGAGGTTGGTGACCTTACGCAGCCCTCCCTAGCTTAAATCCGATTCAGTGCAAGTCACGACATCACCCAATGCCATGGTCCTCTTTGAAAATGAAGGACAAACAGCGACAACAGTATGTGTGTTTGTTAATGTAGATGTATCCCCAAGGAAGAAAATGAAGAATGCTTTGTGTCTGGTCAATAGAAATGTTGCGATGAGACAAAGTGCCAGGAATGACAATAGTTCTGCCAATAAAAATAACAAATGATATGCCCACTGTCTTGCCCTCAGGAAGTGGTCACTTTGGGGTAGAATAGGAGAGGAGGAGAATCTGGTGAATTACAGCCATGTGGACCCTTAGATATGGAGCCACTATCTTTGTGTGAATTGCCCAAATGTTTACTTCAGTCTTCCACCCTTTAGCTTTGGTTTTATAGTTATTTGGCAAAAGGAAACTTGAGACATAAAGAACAGGTAAGCTTTTAGTGTCTACTAGTCAGAGATTGAAGAAACATTTTTGAATCTTGGGTTTAGGGTCCAGTGACTATGCTAAGCAAAGCCTCCCATGGCCCTATCCTTTCCACAGTTAATATAGCTTAGTGCTGACTTTAATTCACTGGGAAAGAGGTTTTTGGGTGCCTGCCAATGTTTAGGTATAAATTAGTCTTCAACATAATTTGCATAATTTTCTTTCTATTTTGACAGAACTTGCAATGCTGTGTTGGTTCCAGCAGAACCTGCAGGAGTCAAGAAATAGGGACTAAGTGGCAAAGGGGGCAGATTGAAAAGGAAGGGAAGAGAGAGATGAAGCAGATGGAAAATGGCACCATAGCAAGGTGAGAGCAAAGAGGCCCTAAAAGGAAAGTGGCAAGATGGGAAAGCAATCATAGAGTCAGCTAACACATTCATTGGTTGATTTTATTTTCAAATGTGTTCAAACTGATGGCATTTTTTTTGGTCCAGGCAAGTAACAATGGTTTTACTGCTCTATTATTTAAGGAACAGTGGGGATAAAAGCTCAATAGGAAGCAAAATTAAAAAAAAATCTTTCCATCCTTTGAAATTTTCCGTTATTTCCCAAGGAATAAATGAACATGTCTTAAGCATGGACCAGGAAGACCAGGAATAAGTACTAAGTGCTTCCAGAAAAACAATCTACCAAATATTGATGGATAGAGAAGGAAAACACATTCATCTTGAGTATGGGACAATGAAAACAAAATGAGCATGTTAGTGGAAAGAAATATTATAGTTTCATAGGAACATAATTTTAGAACTGGAGGGGAACTTAGAAGTCACCTTGTCTAACTAGGTCTTTAATCATTAGCCCTTTTAAGGAAAAGAGGTCCAAATCTTTTATTGAAACTAGTGAGGGTAAATAGATGAATATTCAAATTGGTAACAGATGTTTACATCCCTTGGTCTCCACTGGGAACATCATATTGAAATTACCCAGGAAATGGGTCACTATTTGCCAGAACAATGTACCAATGTTCTTGTCATCTGTGAAGGTATTATTTGCTTCTTTGCCAGGGCAACAGACCAAGAGTGAAAGCCAATCCCCCAAGTGAGTCAGAGACATGGAATTATCAGGCTTGTGCAGGATTCAAATTCAGGGACCTCCATTAGCTCTCTGGATGTCACCAAGCACTGTGAAAAATGCTGAAGATAGGAAAATCTGACCCTGAGCGGAGAAGATTAATAGCCGATGAATAACTAAACTAACTCATTGATAGTTTTGCCATGCTAATTTCTACAGCTATCTTAATGGATTATTTGAGTGGTTTATGGGGCATAGCCGAAAGTGCATTTGATAAAGGAATACTGAAAGGCCTGAACAAAGCTTAGCTGAGCAATATCTCTTGCTTGAAAGTATTGTGTCATTTTCTACCATTGTTTTCTCCTTTTGTCTACTGTTTTCTAGTATTTCTGGAGACAAGGTTCTCATTAAGGACTAAGTAGTGTTTTCATTTGCATCAGCACAAATCCCTAAATCGTTTTGAAGACTTCTTACTATCCATGGTCAAGCAAAAGCCTACTGTTTGACTTTATCCAAGGAACATGTGTGGATATTATTGAGGATTTTGTGGCCACCAAACTTATAAGAAAACTGTACCTTCAGAGTAAATTAGCTCTTGATGCTAGGCACTATCTATGTCAAAGTTATGCTTAATATCTTGATGTTCAAAACCATCTAGGTTATTAAAAAAATGTTTTCATGTGGGTGTCAGGTATGTTAAAGGAACCTCTCTTTCATCTGTTGTGTCAAATCTATCCAGAAATAACTACGTAGAGTAGGTGGGGCATGGTAGAATCAAAGATCTCTGGTCCTGGAAGCCAGAAGATTGGATCTAAAGTCTTGACCTTGACATTTAATTAGCTGTGTGATTTTTAAAAAGTCAACCAATTTCTCTATGCCTCTCTTTTCTCCCTTGTAGAACAAGGGTATAAATACCTGTACTCCTACCTTGCTTATAGGGTTGTTGTGATTAAAAAGCCCTTTAAAAACCTTGAAATACTATAAAGAATTATTATGACTATTTCATCACCTTCCTAATATCAACATTGTATTGGTCTTTTTATATGGCCATGAATCATGTTTCCAAAGAATTAAAAATGAGCATCACTCAGTAGACAGCAGGGAAGTACAATGGGAAGTGGGAGCAGGACTGCAACATAATGAAAATGAGCAGTGTCAAAGAACTTAATTCAAAGATGTCACCACACAAAGAAGATGGGCTGGTCATGTGGAGAAAGTGAGGAATAACCAGTGGATCCCATGGATGGCCCATGTGACCTACTGGCATCTTCACCACGTTAGAAGAATGACACATCCATTTCCCACTTCTGTGCCTTTGTATAAACTTTTCCACATTCCTGAAGTGCCCTCCCTCTATGCCACTTCTTTTTATAATCTTTAGCTTCTTTCAAGGTTCAACTTTGATCTCACCTTCTCTGAGAAACCTTTCCTGATTTCTTGAACTACTAGTGCTCTTTTCCTCCTCAAATTATCTTATATTTATTTATCTGGGTACGTGCTATACCTTCCTATCACAGTAGAAAGTAAGGTCCTTAAGGGGCAGGGACAATTTTCACTTAAGTCTTTGTACCCCCACCCCCTAGGATAGTCCTCTGCTCATATAAGTGATCAATAAATGCCTAGCATAGGGTTTGGCACACAGTCGATGCTTGCTAACATGACTTGGATTGGATTGTAGGGATAGGCAATATGGAATATTGGGTAGAGCATTAGACTTGGTGGAAAGAAGAATAAAGCATGAATTCCGCCTCTGATACTCATTAGCTGTGTGAATCTGGGCTAGGTATAGCCTCTGAGGAGATTGGACTCTGTTCCCAAGGTTCCTCTCAGCTCTAAATCTATGGTCCTCTGATTTTTCTCCATATATATATATGATTTCCTCCAGCAGGTATGCACTTCAGCAATTGTGTGTGTGTGTGTGTGTGTGTGTGTGTGTGTGTCTTGGCAGAAAAGATTCCAATACAAAGCATTCCAGTGTCCCTTATAACCACTTAAAGTGCTTGAGAAATTATCAACCTCTGTATATGACCATTTTTCTATTCAATTTCTTCAGCATCAACATGGTTCCTTGAGTTAATTCCCCTTTATGGGAATGTTTGCTTTTTAGAAGAACTTGTGACTCCAGGTTCATTGCCTGCCAGATTGTATGCTACTTCTCCAAATGTCCACATTGCACACTAGTAGTTTCCTTCTTCACACAGTACATCTTTTAGCTGATGTTTGGTGGTTGGGCATTAGCATATTTCTTAAACTGACATAAAAAAAGTGCTTAGCACAGATTGAAAACTGTCTAAACTTGATGTAAGCTTATCCCTCCCCAGAATTAACACCTCCTGACACCCATCAGAGGCCATCATCAGCCAGAGTCTGGGCACACTGACATATGCCTCCTTTACAAAACTGAATAATGAATGAAGGTTAATTTAAATCAGAAAACAGGCTTTCCAACAGGGATTGTCTTAAAAGATCCCGGCACCACAAAGCCCAAACAACTGAAAACATAAGCCAGTTTCTTAAAAGAAGAGGGTAATTCTTCATTTTTGTTCCCATTTTGGACCTCAGAAAAGAATATCATTGAATCAATCTTTGCCCCTTCTTGCCAACACAAGAGGAGTCAAGCCAATCAAATGTAATGGAGTCTGACGAACAATGATCAAATCTATCACTGATGGAAATTCCTACTTTCTGTAGTGCCAGTTTCTAGCCCCCCTCTCCTGATTATCTTGGAAAAGCCAATCATGCATTTGACTAAAGTACCCCATTTGCTCAGCACACAGTTTAAAAAATAAGCACTACTTCATGTTCAATGTGCTCTAAATTAAATGAACGACAACCGCGTCTGTGTCTGACGTTACAGACGGCCCACAGGGAGCACCAGGTGATACCTTTTGTGGGCTATTGATTAAAAGGAGCCGATATCCATCTTTTCAAGTACAGAATAATCCACCAGTATGACTGCAATGATGGGTGTCTTACTGAGAAGGTTAATCAGAGACATGAGAAATCATCTCTGCTCTTTGATCAAGTGTGAGTCATTCAGGGAGCCATCCTGGTCCCTAATCACCTACCCCATAGAAGACTCCAGAGCCAGAATCTGGGGCAGTCTATGTTGGTTGTCATTTGCACAGTGTGGGAAGGCCGTCTGCCTCCTTGAACAGTTTAGCCTGCTGAGAGCTCTGATTTGTGGTGTTTATAACCCATTCATGATGGTAAACAACATAAATATATGAAGTGGATATGAAGTAGATTTACATTTTCTAAGAAAGACAGGATGACTAATCCCCAGCACCTAAATATGGCTACTAAAAAGGCATTTTTTTCCCATTTTTATGGAAGAGTATGTAGTAAGACATGTTGTTAAATGCTGCTATACTGTAATGAGGGTGGGGGTGGGAAGGGGAATCTGCTGTGGGTTCCTGTTTGCTCTTTTGTGTGTGTGTGTGTGTGAGGCAATTGAGGTTAAGTGACTTGCCCAGGGTCATACAGTCAGTACGTGTTAAGTGTCTGAGGCTGGATTTGAACTCAGGTCCTCCTGACTCCAGGGCTGGTGTTCTATCCACTGCACCACCTAGCTGCCCCCCTGTTTGCTCTTAACAGATCTCTCCTTCCTCCTCCTAGTCCTTGTCATTTTATAGCTGAGTTTGATTTTCTTTTAAGGTCTTGTTACCATAGAATCCAGAACAAGAATGTCCAAAAATATTCATACAATGACTGTGAGAGCTACCTGTCTGTACCTCCTCCCAGACCTAGGCAGTCCTTCATGAGTCTGCTGTAGGCAAGTCCTCCTTTCCCTTCAACCTGCCCCCTGGCACTCTCAGACATAGGTCAAGTGTCTAGACTCAGCCTTCCTATCAGCTATTCCCATCAAGCACAGCCAAAGGTTTCTCAATAGGTTCCAGGACTGAAGTAGCACTTATTTTTATTTTTACTTTTGGAGGCAATCATGGTTAAGTGACTTGCCCGGGGTCACACAGCTAGTAAGTGCCTAAGGCTGGAATAGATTCCCTTTTCATCTCTGACTCCTTAGCTTTCTTCAAGATCCAATTTAGCCTTTTCCTACCCTAGGAAACCTTTCCTGATCCCTGCAATTTTTAGTGTTTAACTTGTGCTTAACTTGTACTAAGTTGTTCTTCAGTTCATTCTCTCTCTCTCTCTCTCTCTCTCTCTCTCTCTCTCTCTCTCTCTCTCTCTCTCTCTCTCCTTCCTCTCTTGTAGAATGCAAACTCCTTGAGACAAGGGATGCTGTTTGTTTTGTGTTTGTATTCCCAGCACCTATCACAGAGCCTCCACATAAAGCGTGCTTGCTTACTCAGTGCTTGCTGAACGAATGATGGCAAAGTGGTTATGAGGCTGGGGGAAGGAACACCTGGATAAATGACGTGGTCTCATTTACATTATCAAATCTCTGAGCTGGGAACTTTTAGTGACAACTCCTCATTGACACAATGCATTGGCCAGAAGGAAAAACCTAGTCCTTAGACTGGATTTGAATGACTGAAGTCCTTTTTATGGAAAGCTGTCTGAATCACAATGGACTCTAGAACTTGAACTCTTTGGAAGGTGCCAATGAGTATGATGTGTTGGAGCCTTCTGCTCTCTTGCCTGGGAAGAGTTGGTACATGCAATGATTATACAAATTGCTAGGTTAGGGAAGGATATTCCCTGCTTGGTGATTAGAAAATTGGGTTTTAAGCTGGGAGGAAAGTGATCATGAACCAAAAAGCCAGACTTGTAATAAAGCCACAAGCATTTTTAAGCACCTACTGTATACAAAGTATTATGCAGGGCACCAAGGCCACAATACAAAGAATGAGACAATCTGTACTCTTCGATTACACTTTAGATCTATGTGGGATACAACATGTACATGTGCATATGTATATAGAATAAATGCAAAATAAACACAAGGTCATTAAACATAAGGTATTTAGAGAGGGATAACACAAATGGTTGGGGGAGAATGTGGAAAAGCTTTGCGTGGAAGGGGGTGTTTAAACTATGTTGAAGGAAAAGAGAGATTAAAGCTGAGGAAAGAAGGGAGTACAGTTCAGGCATACAGTATGACCTGCACAAAGGGACAGAAATGTCCTATGTGAGGAACAGAAACAAGTCCAGTTACCTGGGCCTTAAGGTATGCTCTCTGCCTTTTCTCCATTGGTTTTAACTTTGTATTCCACATCCTTTGGTATCTTTGAGGTACTGTGGTACAGTCGAAAGAATACTGGCTTTGGAGTTACTAAGCCTATGTTCAGATCTTGCCTCAGTCACTTATATGTGTGACTTTGGTTAAATCACTTAACTTCTCTTAGATGTAGTTTCCTCATCAATGACAAAATGGGGGTTAGACCATAGCAAAGGTGTCAAACATGTGGTCCACAACACCCTTGAGTGTAGCCTGAATTAGATTAAAATATAATTGGGAAAGAGTTAACTAACTAAATGAAAATACAATAAAAAATAAATAATATTAATATGTAGTTTTCTAAGTAAATATGTAGCCTGTGGGGATGCTTATGTATAGTTTGGTAGCCTCCATTTCTATTTGCATTTGACATCACTGGACCAGAGGACATCTAAGATACCCTTCTGGTCCTAAATCAATGACCCTATGACCTTTGGCTATTGAATCGTTCATGACAACTAACCTAATACTCTGTATTTGTGCCTTTGTAAACTAATGGCTTTGACTTTGACCCAACCATGGCTTTACCTGCTGGGATGGTGGATGTCATGCTATCTAGAACTAACTCCATATCACACCCTAAGCCCAGAGCAGCCTCCTTCTGAAACAGAACCTGGAGGCAGCTCAGTAGCCATGATTCAGAATAAGGCACACTGTACAGAGTAGAATCTAATCCTGGAGCCTTTCATCACAGGTCCCTACTCATTGGCATGCACTGCACAGAGACACATGGGAGGAGGGGACTGCCAACCAGGTCATAGTGCTAACTCTCAACACAGTCTCTATTCTTCCTCACCTTGCTCTGGGTCTCTAAAGCTCCACAGTTAAATGAGTACGTGCTCCTCCTTTCACCAATTCTCTGCCTCTTACTCCCAAGCTTCTCATACTCTAACCTCACTTAACTGAATTCTCAGAATTCTCTTTCACTGCTGTCATAAAGTCCTTTCATATTACTGGGCTCTCAGGCTAGTGTCTAAATGATAACGAAGAAGAAAGAAGGAAGAAAGAAGAAGGAAGAAAGAGGAGGAAGAAGAAGAATAGTAATTGCTGTTGCTGTTCATCATTTTCAGCCCTGACTATATGTGAAAACCCCCCATTTGGGGTTTTCTTGGTAAAGATACTGGTGTGGTTTATCATTGTCTTCTCTAGCTCATTTTACAAATGAGAAAACTGAGGCAAACAGGGTTAAGTTCCTTGCCCAGAGTCGCACAGCTAGTAAATGACAGAGGCCAGATTTAAACTCAAAAAGATGAGTTTTCTTGAAGCCAGGCCTGGTGTTCTATCTACTGCGCCACCTACTTGCCTAGAAGCATTAATTGCTAGCATTTATATGGTGCCTACTATGTGCCAATCACTGTTAAGTGCATTTCAAGTATTATTTCATTCAATCCTCATAACAACCATGTGAGGTAGGTGTTATGACTGTCTCCGTTTACAGTTGGGGAAACTGAGGCAGAGAGAGGTTAAGTGACTTGCCCAAGGCCATAAAGCTAATATGTTTGAGACTGGATTTGAAGCCCAACACTTTTATCTACTGTTCCTCTAGTTTGCCCTCTAAGCAAGAAAGAAAAGTTGCTTTACCAGAGGCACTCCTACAAAGGAGAACAAAGGGCCCGGGAAGAAAGCAGGACTTCTGGGGAAGAGTAATTACATGATTTTTATATGGAAGACTCTTATGGAAAAGACTTTGGAGGGTTAGTGGTAGCAGTGTCAGCAGCCAACATTTTGAGGTCAAAGATGGAAAAATCTTAGCCCAAAGTGTCTGAAACAAGTGGAGACCAACAATAGCCACTGCCGCCAAGAGGTTTCATTGCTATGAAGTATAAACAAAATAGTAGATATAAGCAGGGGCTGGAGAGCTATGGGAGAAGCATCTTAATCTAAAAAGAAGGAAGTAAATGGCACAAGGGGGTGCCAAGCCTGATATAGGACCCAGCCAGTAATGGCAGCTAGAAATTTTGAACCCTCCCAGGGAAGGACAAAGGTTCCAGAGACTGGGCAGAGACTGGGGTAGAATTAATACAGCCGAGTAAATTGTCATGAATTCCTGACATCAATACCTGAAGATTATAACACAGTGTTTTTGTCTCCTTTAAATAGAAAATGGATTGGAGTTAAAACAAAGGAACTAGAAGTGGGCATGAATCCCTTCCATCATCCATCCCTTCCATGTTGGAAAAGGCCACAATGATAACAATGTATACCACAAGAAGAGATCTAATTAAAGTTTTGTGTTAGTTTTGTGTTTTGTAACCACCACCACCACCATCACTTCCACCACTATATTTGATGTAATTGGGTGAAACTTTATAATGAACACACAGAATGGATTAAAGATAAGACCATATAAGAAAGCCCACCTAAATAGCAACAAAGACAAACAACCCTTAAAATTAACCTCTCACAACTGCCATCGTACCACCTGTAGTTGGATTTTATTACAACAGTGGAGTCCTATCATCTACTGAAAACATGCCCTTTTACACACAGTAGGCTTACCAGCACTAATTCTTCCTTCCATTTATTCTCTGTACTGTGGTTCCCACCATATCTACCAGGGTCCATTTAAAGTTACCCATCAAACCCATCATGTAGCCACAACTGGGGACCCTGAGGTATAAAAGGTCATATCTGTCTGGCTGCCTGAAACTTCTCTCTCATTGATTCTTCCCCAGATTAACAGATGAGTTATTAACCCATTTTCCAAATATGCAGTTGGCAAGGCCTGTGCCCTATAGGCTGTTGTTATCCTCCTTACTCTACAACCTTCAGGTCTTTGCTTATTCATGATAAGATGGACCTACTTCAAGACTGAATTGTGTCTGCCAAATCCTTTCCATCTCCCAGTAATCATAGGCATGAAGAATGTATAATCTAGGATTTCCTGGACTTGGGGAGGTGATGGATTTTTTTCTAGGACTGCATAGACCAGAAGGGTTATAAGCCCAAGGAGCGAATACCAACATTAGTGAGAAAGAATTGGTAGAGTCCAACCAACCAAAGAAATTTCATCAAGTCCCTGCATCTTCCCAGAATATGCTCCACCTTCAGGCCTGTAAATGTCATTAATTCCTACCAAACTCCTTTTAAGGGGTAGGGACCCTGTATTTTCCAGAAATTCAAGCTTGGAAATGACTTCTTTTTTTGTTTTGTTTGTTTGTTTTTTTGTGTGGCAATGAGGGTTAAGTGACTTGCCCAGGGTCATGCAGCTAGCAAGTGTCAAGTGTCTGAGGCCAGATTTGAAATCAGATCCTCCTGAATCCAGGGGTGGTGCTTTAATCCACTGTGCCACCTAGCTGCCCCGCAAATGACTTCTTTTAAAGCAAGGGTTCTTAATCTGGAACATGAACTTGTTATTGATAGTTTGATAACTGAATTTTAATATAATTGGCTTCATATATAATGTAATGTATTTAATTTCACATATCCTATATATTTAAATTTATGCCTTTAAAAATATTATTTTGAAAAGAGGTCCATTGACTTCACCAAGCTACCAAAGGTGTCCATGATATATTAAAAAAAAATGAAGAGCCCTTGTTCTAGGAGTGAGCATTTGCATTATGCCCAATCACAGATTTCTAGACATAATATCACAGAACAGATGTAACCACTTCAATATCATCTGATCAAATTAGAAAATATTATTACAGAAGGGAAAAATAGAATCTGATGTGTTTCAAGATTGTACCTTTATTCTCATTAACCTCCTGTTTATCTCTCTATGGCAGAAGACAGACATCCTCAAATAACAACCACTGAAGAAAGAACATTCCCTCTAAAGGCAAGGCTAATTTGTGTTCCAGTGAGAGGTGACAACCTGCCTCAATTTGCTTAAGATTCCTCCAAGATAATAACTTATGTTTTCTTGTCTCAATTAACCACTGGCTGATCCTGAGAAGACCAATATTCACTTGCATAACTAAGTCTCTATTCTATTGATAACCTCCTGGCTCAGATGTGTCAGAGAAATGCCAGGATCAATGCTGAATCAAGTACAGACCTAAGAAGGGAGCCTTGAACATCTCCCTCTTGTCTAATTCTCATTTCTCACATAAGATTACCTTTAAGCATCTTTGTGCTTTATTTGGTGTTGGTACTCTTTCCACAAGGGCAGATCACAATACTCCCACTGTTAGGTACAGTTTCATGAGTCCCTAAGACTGAAAATGACCTGTCATCTCATAGACAACCTTTCTGAATTTAGGTACGGGCAAACATAGTCTATCACCATGTCCATTCCCAACACCTTCCAACTTAGTAAGTTCTTCAGGAATTTGTGCAATCTTGGGGTAGCCTTCAAGGGTCGCCCCTTTGCCACAATAGATGAGATATTGGAAAAGGAATTCATTTGAGGATTCCTAACATAATTTTAAAAAATCCAAGCTAAGGCTTTACGTTTTCGTGTCCTATTTAACTAGAAGATCAGCATTTGCTCATGTAATTAAGCCTCTATTTTACTGATAATCTCCTGGGATTGACGTGGTAGAGAAAAGGAAGGATCAATGTGGATTCAAATATATAACTTAAAAGAAAGTCTTAACTATATCTCTCTCATACATCTCTCACACACTTTAGCACTTTTATCTTTGTATTCCCAGAGTCTAGCACAGTGTAGGTGCTTCATGAAAACCTGTTGATTTATTGATAAATTGATTTGGCCATTTGAAAATGATCAAACATTGATCTTTTCTATTGAATTCCAGCTTTTGCTATTGGATAACTATATAACCTCTGACCCTGTAAGTCACATAACCCCCATGGGACACAGTTTCCTTATCTGTAAAAGAGGGGGCTGAACAATGATTCCATAGGACCAATGACGAAGAATGCTGCCCAACTCTTGACAGAGAGGCAATGGACTAAATATGCAGAGTGAGATGCATGTTTTTGGATGTAGCCAATATGGGAATGTTTTTGCTCAATCAAACATATTTGTTGCAAGGCTTTTCTTTCTTTTCTCTTTTCTTTCAGAGGTGGGGGGAAGTATGAAGAGAAGATAAAGCTTGTTAATTGAAAAAAAAAACTAATTAAAATTATACAGTTCAAAAAACAATCCAAGTACCAGCCCTGGAATCAGGAGGACCTGAGTTCGGATCTGGCCTCAGACACAACACTTACTAGCTGTGTGACCCTAGGCAAGTCACTTAACCCCAATTGCCTCACCAAAAAACAAACAAAGAAAAAACCAAACAATCCAGGAGAGTTGTATTAGATGGTCTCTGAGGTCCTTTCCAGCTCTAGATTTATGGTTCCATAAAAGACTGACCCCCCACCCCCACCCCAAATATACAAACGCCATACTTTAAAGTTTAATTTGCATTATTAGGCTTTTCTCAATCACTTTCTTAAGTCTACGCAATTAATAAAACAATAAATCAAGTCTTTATTTGTAGCAATTTACAAATTGTAAATTCTCAGGGGCAGCTAGGTGGCGCAGTGGATAAAGCACCAGCCCTGAATTCAGGAGGTCCTGAGTTCAAATCCTGCCTCAGACACTTGACACTTACTAGCTATGTGACCCTGGGCAAGTCACTTAACCCTCATCGCCCCACACAAAAACAAAAACAAAAACCAAATTGTAAATTCTCACACTGAAAATTTTATAATCAGTTCTTGTGAGTCAGTTTGAGCTGGTCCCAGAAACCCCCCACCCCACCCCCCTTCCCTCCCCCACTCCCTAGCCCTGTATTCCCAAGGCAATGAATTAGAGAACAGCTCAACTTATCTCCGAAGTTTTCTATGGGCTATGCTTTCCATATTTGAGGCAGGTTTTTTGACACCAGGTCCAGTACCTACTGTACCACTAGGGGAAGAAAAACTTTGGGGCGGAATGACTGCAGTGACAAAAGATAGAATTTAGGAACATAATGATTTGTGGGGCACAAAAAAGAAAAAAAAACCTAAAATAAAATAAGGTTGTTCAAACATATAAGTTTTAGCAGAAAAATGACGATCAGGTTTTCAACTTCAACATGGGAGAAATAAAGGAGAGAGATGCAAAGCCTAGGAGAGAGTAAGGAAATGGGAAGCATCATGGCTTAGGTGGAAGTCAGATGTATTTCCCATCATTCCAGTTGCTCATCCTTCTCCCTACCCACTTGCCCCACCCTCCCCTTATCCACCCTACTCTTCTGGCTAGAATCTGAGACTTCCTCATCTTTTTTTTTTTTTTTTGCAGGGCAATGAGGGTTAAGTGACTTGCCAGGGTCACACAGCTAGTAAGTGTCAAGTGTCTGAGGCCGGATTTGAACTCAGGTCCTCCTGAATCCAGGGCTGGTGCTCTATCCACTGCGCCACCTAGCTGCCCCCTGGCTTCCTCATCTTTATAAAGAATTCCACTTCTGAACAGGAAGCCAACTTGGATCTTTAGGGAAGAGTGTGAAAAGTTAATAAGATAAGAGATGACCTGCTTTCTAGTTTATGGAAATCTTGAAAGCAGATGCTTCTTATTTCCTCTTAATAACATGTCTTGTACTTTTGTACACACTGATTACAGAATTGCCATGAGACCTTAGAAAAAAGCACTGCTTTTTCTAAATGTTCTATTCCTATAACCAGGTACCGCCTCTCAGTTCTTCAAATGGATGTAGAAAATAGAAAACAATTTTAACCTTTTAGATTAAATCAGAGCAGATGATGGAAACATTAATGAACTTGCTTTCATGTTGGTCAGATTCTCTGTTTAATCTAGAGACCACTTTCTTTTGAACAGTGTTTTGCGATTTGATCACCCTTGACAGCCAGGGAAATTCAATCATGGGTTGGTGCTGCTGCTTCTCCAGGGAGGCCTACGCCTCTTCCGTCTCAAGTATGGAAAGTAAACTCCTTGAAAGCAAGGGGTAAGTTACTCATAAATTATTCTGACACATGTCCCTCCAGTATCAGGGTTTGTAATGGCCCAGATAGTCCCTTCAGAGTTTGGGTAGCTGTGTTTGCTGTCCCCTGTGGGTCCATCTCTAAAAGGCAAGGAGATAGATGATAAAAAATAAATAAAAATAAAAATCCTTTTTTTCTTCTAAGAGATCATGTAAACATAATAACTGGCCTCTCTGGAAAAGCATAAATTCTCAAGCCAATTTTATATGATAAGCCCCAAATATTTGAAACAAAGAATAAAGCTCTTGGTTTGTCTCTCTGCCTTATTTATTTGTGCAATTACCCATTTTAAATTCATTTCGGTTCCTGAAAATGTGAACAAGGAAAAAAAAATAAACAAACAAGTCTGGCTTTGGAGTTAACATTTTATGAACTAAAGAGGTGACATAAAGCATTTCCACTCTCCAGTTGGGAAATGTTCCTCAGCCAGACGACACATGTAACCCAAAGAGACGTTCAAGAGGAATAGATGGATTTTTATTTATGTTTTTCAAAAATATATAACTTTAATAATGCTGGGGAGATGTTCAAAGGCAGCACCGGAGGTAGGTCAGAGATCTATGCTTTTTAATATCTAGTCCCTCTCTGCTAAGACTTTTATCACATTAATAGCTAAATCATACTGATTGTAAAGCAGCTGAAATGAAGCAATTAGTAAAGCTTATGACAGCCATGAAGAATGAAACATGTGAGGTTTTCGATGCAGGCCAGATGGATATCTTCAATATACTTCTTATTATCAGCTCGTGGTAATAAGTTCAATTAAATTGTGTCAGAACTACACAAGGCCCTTTTGAATTAGTGGAGAAGAAATTAATTCGAATCACACTCTTGATGAAGCCAAAGGGTCAAGTCATGTTTACGTTATTTTTTGTTTATTCTGATCAGTAAATATGTTTTAGGAAATGAAACCGATTTCATTCTCCTTCCCTTACCCTTAACTTTTTTTTTAATAGAAAAGGGTGTCATATAAGTTTTGAGCAGGTTAAAAGGGCATGTTTCTCCTGACCACCAACCTATAAGAGTTTTAGATTTACACTTTATATAAAAAGACAGCCAAACCACAAAACTTCCTCATTTTGTTGTAATGGAATGGGCTGCTTCAGAAGGGAATGAGGTTCCTCTCATTTGAGGCCTTCATACAAAAGTTGGTTGCTCTCTCATGACATACCATATTGGGGAGTCTTGTTCAAGCCTGAGTGAATTTGGTGATTTCTAAGCTCCGAGGTTCTATAAAAGAAAACAGCCCTTAAAAATGAGGCAGGCTCTGTCTACAGAACTCCAGAATATCTACATGAAAAATGCTGAAAATAAAAACAAAAAGATAACTGGATCATGGGGTAAATATTTGATCTACATGATTACTAATGACAAAACATCTGAGGATAGGAAAACATTTGAGTTCTCATTTTTTCCCCTAGATATCTGGCGTTTTGTATTAGAACCAGAAAATAAGAAGGCAAAGCTTTGATTGCTATGTAGCAAAACAGTTTCCTTATGGAAGCTGCCGCTAGCATAAATCAAGGGTTCTTCACTTTTTTTTGGTCATTGCCCTCTTTGACAATATCTGGTCAAGCCTGTGGACCCCTACTCAGAAAATTTTTTTTTAATGCATAAAATAAAATACATGGAATTACAAAGGAAACCAATTATAGTGAAATGGGATGATCTCTCTCTCCAAATATATGTGTAAGTATACATGTATCTGTGTACATACATACACACACACACACACACACACACATATATATACACACATATAATAAAAAGTTCATGAACCCTTGGCATAAAGTCAAGTGATATTTCTTTTTTTTATTAGTAAGGCAATTGGGGTTAAGTGACTTGCCCAGGGTCACACAGCTAGTAAGTGTTAAGTGTCTGAGGCCAGATTTGAACTCAGGTACTCCTGAATCCAGGGCTGGTGCTCTATCCACTGCACCACCTAGCTGCCCTGTCAAGTGATATTTAAATAAGATTCCTAGATCACCTAAGAATTTAAAGGGAGAGGAGCATCCAAACCCCTGACCAATCATTGCCTTTATTTTTAGTCACACAAATGATGAAAAGATCTGCATGATAGTTTATGTTAGATAACTCATAACATGGGTTAGGGCCACCCTTCCTCCTTGGATATTTATTATTTTTCTCCAAAAGGAGACAAAGTGGTGCTGGGACAGGATTGGTTCTTATTTCCCTGACCCAGTTCCACCCCACCCTCCACTCCCTACAAGGGGTATGCCCAGGGCCCTTTTCCTTCTTTCCTGTGACAAGGATTAGCTTTCCCTAGAAGAAGACAAAGCTGGCCTGGGACTTCACTGGTCTTAGCTTCTCTGTCATAGTTTCTCATCATTTAAGGACATTAAAAGGGCCAGTCTCATGGAGTCTGATCCTCTCGCACTTGGTGTGTGCCTGAGATCATGGAGACAGCCATACCCTGCCCTGATGACAACCTGACCAGACACATTTTCATAAGGAGGGCAGGGCTTACCAAAGCTGAAGATGAGTGCCGCTGCATCCTTGTTTCCTATCCTTGTTACATTACAGCAGTAAATCTCCTTTTTGTTAACTCTTCCATGACTTTCAAGTGCTTTATTTCATCCCAAAATTAAACATAAATTAAGAGTATTGGCATTAGGCCTGACTCTTATAGCAGGAAACAAACAGAAACCAAGGTGAACCATTGCCTTTATGCCTCTATTCCAATGTTAATGGGCCTGGAGGGGCTCATCGTGTCCATTCTTTTCTCAGGCCAACAACAGCATGAGTATAGGAAGAGGGCAGTCTTCTCTCTTACCTTTGGGTCTGTACTTGTGGCTATCACCAAGGCCAGCTTGGTCAACCTTATAAGATCTAACATGACCTCATATTGAAATCTTAGCACTTTAACAGAACTACCGAGGGACAACTCATAATTAACACTTAGCACTTCTATCAACAAACTTTTCTTCACTACCATAGATGCCTTGGGTCAAAATTCAAGTTAATCCTATTAGAAAGGCCTTTAATTATAGCCTAGAAATAATTGGTTCCAGTGGAAGAAGTCTAATTAGGTTGGAATGTATTCCGTTGTAATGACCCAATGTTAAAAGCTTTTGTTGTGGGTTAGCAGCCGAACGTCACTGTTGGTTACAGTTTTCTGATTGATCCCCAGTCAAATCAGGAGCCGGTGTTGAATAATTTTGCATACGAGATGTAGGATAGTTAAAACCACTTTTGAAAGACAGTCCAATTGAGGAAAATCTATGTGATTGTGTCTAGCCTGTTATGGATGTGAATGTCATCCTTACCCCTTATCCTCAAATGAGAACTGAAGATATTTGTATACTGTCTAGTGAGAACATTTTGATGGATCATCCCCCTCTGCCATTAAAAAACACCCTTTACTTTATTCTATATATAGATAAATCTTGATGCGGTAATGGACTTTAGCATTACGTATTACCAAGATGAGATTTGGACATATATCTGATCAATGTTATATTCTTTTTTATTTTTAGACTTTGGGGGCTGAAAAGCAAAAATGCCTTGCTTCTAAGGTTTTCTCCCCTTGGGATGTAGGTACTGGGAACATCATTTGGAATATAGAATCCAAGGATAAATCACACTATATGATCCTTTCCAGCATATTTATCAAGATAAAATGAATACCACAGAATTTTTTATAGTGGAGAAGTTACAAAACTGTTTTTATTCATTCATTAATCAAATCTTTATTATCACATACTATATATTATCATTTTGTTAGGTGCTGAGGGGGTTAAAGAAAAGAATAAGCTATGGTCCCAGCCTTCAAAGAGCTTTCAGTCTAGAAAGGAAGAGAAGGTGCAGCAGGGGTTTGCTGGAGCTAGCTTGTACTGAGAGCCACTTCAGTTTCTAGTATGAGAATAGAAATTAACAAATGTCATAAACCAGGACTTGATTTATCATTTTATTGTTTGTTTAGACTTAAGAAAGTTATAGAAAAATGCTAATGCAGATTAAACATAAAAGTGTGTCATGCATACATTTTTGTTTTTGTTTTTGTTTTTTTTGAAGGGCAATGAGGGTTAAGTGACTTGCCCAGGGTCACACAGCTAGTGTGTCAAGTGTCTGAGGCTGGATTTGAACTCAGGTCCTCCTGAATCCAGAGCTGGTGCTTTATCCACTGCGCCACCTAGCTGCCCCCCATGCATACATTTTTAATTTTTAGAGAACTGGTTGTTAAAGTTACTAGATCACCTCTGCTTATATTCAAATGAGTAAAATACAAAGTAGAATGAGAAAAGAACATAGGAGAAGGATAAGGGAAGTGCTGTGGAGTTTGGAGAAGGGAAAAATCACTTCTGGCTGGGGCAGGGCTGGTAGGAAAATACATTCTGGTGGTCTTTGAATGGGATCTCAAGAGATGGGTAGGATATTAACTGATAGACATTGGGGGACAGCATTTAGGCCAAGGAAATGGTTTGGACAAAGGCCTGGACACTAAAAAACACAAGATCTTTCAGGAAATGGTGAGTACCCTACTTTGGCATGGGCAAATGGGTGTAGGGTTAGGTGAGAATGCCATGATTGATTGGGAGAATGCCAGAACCATTAGTAGAAATAGGAAGGTAAGGAGGAGTAAATGAGTTAAAGGGGAGTAGGGTGCTAGGGTTTATCCAAGAGGAAATGTCCAGTAGGGAAGTGGGGTTGTGTATCTGGGTCTCAGAGATTTAGGAGACATTTATATAGAGTTAATAGTTGGAACCCTAGATGCAGTTGGGGTGTACAGGGGAAAAAGATTGCTGAGGACTGAGCCGATACATACACAATACCTTCCTATTGCTTCTAGGATCAAATACAAATTCCTGTATTGGGCATTTAAGGCCCTTTACAACCAGGCTCCAACCTACCATCCTGGGCTCATTACACATCACTCCCCTTCAGGCACACTCTACTTTTCAGTTAAGTTAGCCTTTTGTTCTTCCTCACATTAAACATTTCGTCTTCCCGCTTCGTGCCATTGCATCACTCTCTCATCTTCTCTGCCTCTCAGAATTCTTAACTTCTTTTGTTGTTGTTTGTCCTTCATTCTCAAAGATGACCATGACACTGGGGAGGTGATGTCATGACTTGCAGTGAATTGGATTTAAGTGAGGGAGGGCAGTGCAAGGTCACCAACCTCACTCTCTCCTCCAGAGCCATCTGGGTCCAGTGGCGAGATATACAACAGGACGACTGGAGATAGCCCCGGATGTTTAAGACAATTGAAGTTAAGTATTTTGCCCAGGGTCACATGGTTAGTAAGTATCTTAGTACAGATTTGAACTCAGGTCTTCTCAACTTCAGGGCCAGTGCTTTATCCACTGCGCTATCTAGCTGCCCCTTAGCTTATTTGACAGCTCAGCTTAAGGTCTATTTGCCACATGAGGCCCTTCCTGCTAGTGTTCCACTAGTCACCCCCTTTGCTAGTGTTCTGTCCGCTAAAATAATTTTATATTAATCTCATATTTGCTTATGATTGTTTATGTTGATTTTCTCCTAGTAAATGCAAGTTTCTAAGGGTTAGGGACTAATCTATTTTGGTATCTATATCTCCAAGGTTTATCCTGGTCTTTGGAACATAGTCATGGCTTAATAAATGCTTGCTGAATTGACTTTAGCTTGATTCTTTCCCATTCTACAGTCATCTATTAAGCCCATCATTGTAGAAGACTGTTGTTGTTCAGTCTTTTTCAGTTGTGTCCAACTCTTCATGACCTCATTTGGGGTTTTCTTGGGAAAAATACTGGAGTGGTTTGCCATTTCCTTCTCCAGCTCATTTTACAGATGGGGAAACTGAGGCCAACAGGGTTAAATGGCTTGTCCAATGTCACACAGCTAGTAAGTATCTGGGGCTAGATCTGAACTCTGGAAGATGAATCTTCCTGACTTCAGGCTCAGTCCTCTGTCTACTACTTCACCAACCACCTGGCACAGTCATGGCTTAATAAATGCTTGTCAAATTGACTTGAATTGGAATCTTTTCCACTCTATAATCATCTATTAAGTACAGTATTGTAAAAGACTGTTGTTATTGAGCCATTTTCAGTGAAGTCTGACTCTTCATGATCCTATTTGTGGTTTTCTTGGCAAAGACATTGGAGTGGTTTGCCATTTCCTTCTCCAGCTCATTTTTTTTTTTTATGAGGCAATTGGGGTTAAGTGACTTGCCCAGGGTCACACAGCTACTAAGTGTTAAGTGTCTGAGGCCAGATTTGAACTCGGGTCCTCCTGACTCCAGGGCCGGTGCTCTATCCACTGTGCCACCTAGCCGCCCTCTCCAGCTCATTTTACAGATGAGGAGATTGAGGCAAACTGGGTTAAGTGGCTTGCTGAGAGCCATACAGCTGGAGGCTAGATTTGAACTCAGAAAGATGAATCTTCTTGACTCCAGGCCCAACACTCTTTGTACTATAGTGCCATGTAGCTACCCACTTTTTAAAACTCTATCCTACCTTTATGCCTTGGGCGACTCATTTTTCTAGCCTACATTGCTTCATCTATAAAATGAGGGGATTAGACTAAATGATCTTTGAGTTCCTTTACAGCTCTGAACCTAGGATCAATGAATGGTATGATTCCACCAAAGTAGGACATGAAACTGCTAGAATAGTTTCTATCATTGTTACATGCCAGAGCTTACTTTCTATACCAGTACAAATGTTATAATTATATACTGGCACAATACTTTGCATACAGTAGGTACTTCATAATTGCTGAATGAATGAATGAGTGAATGGCTTCTGAACCACGTCATGTACAGATACACTCTAAGGTGTTGTTCTCTGAGCCTATTTTTGAAGCCACCTGCCACATGAAATCTGGACTGCAAAGACTTCGGGTGTCATGTAAGATCTGGCACATTTAGCCCTTGGCATAATGAAAAAAGAAAGGAGGAAAAAAGGAATTAATATTTATATCTTACATGTAAATGCAGCCTGTGCTCTACATCATTCTTAATAATGTCTACCAGATCCTTCTCTCTGTAGATGGAACACTTCTTTGTTTAAAGGTCAGATGTTATGCTCCGAGTTTGAATTTGGGTCTTTAACTTGAGAATCATCCTCAATTAAAATTAACCAGAAAACCAATCCTAAAATATATTATAATTGGCTTGTGGGGGTGAAAAAAAATCCAGCAGATTTCAGAAATTCGGGTGATGGTATGATAATAAAGAGCCCCATGGGCACCTGTCAAAATTCTGTATTTTTGGAAGCCTGCTCATGCATAATTTGAATATTTATTCATCTTCTGGTTGCTTGCCAGAGATTTATTTTAAACCCCTTGAATCTGGTGTAATGGATTTTAGCCCCTCCTTTTCCCCTCCTTACTGACATTGTGCTTGACACTGTCTGCATTCTCTCCCTGAAAACACGAATAAAAAAGACTGGGATTTTAAAAGTGCTGTTAATGAAGCAATGAAAAAAGGTTAGAAGAAGTGTCTTCTGATGTCTGACCTTCACGGTTTTTTAATCAATGACATATGATGAGATCAAAATGAATACAAGTATATCTTAAGGTCAGAGAACACCTCAGCTGATAAATTAGTCCTTTTGTAGCCCACAAAATTGAATTAAAATGTAGCATTCGGCCATATTTCAGCCTAAATGATCACCTTTGTATTAAAGGTGCAGAAAGTCAAGCTCTTCAATGCAAGATACAGTAATCTGCCCAGTTCATTTCGAGTTCAGAATGGTTTCTGGTGCTTTTCTACTTTTTATGGGCTAGTTTTTGAGATTGTGTTTTTCCGTTTACTGTTAATGTCCTCATCTCTGACATAGAGGCATGTTCACCACTCAGTGCTCACATGTAATTCCCATTAATGCTAATGGGAGCTATAACTGTACATCGAGAGATAAATGTCATCTCAAATCTCTTCTGACCTTACCCAAAGTAATGGAATTATTAACTTGTGTGAACACACTGATCGGGTAAAAACACATTTCTTTTTTTCTTCCTCAGAATAACAAAATAAGAATGAGATGTTCTCCATGGAAAATGGGACTTTAATTTAGCACTCTGAATCAGGTCCAAAGTGAATCATACATTCTGAGATCTAAATTTAGCCTTATCAATGGGCCTTTCCACACAGGCCCACACTTAAATATTTCTTATCTCCCTCTGCCCTCACTCCTCATTCCTAAACTTCTAAGGTACCCATTGTCATCAGTAAGGGTAAGTTTTGAGCAATGAAGTAATCACTTACTACCACAGTGCTCCAGGCTCTGATAAGAGACAGATGAATTCCTGTCTGTATCAGTGAAGGGAATTTCCACACTAGGACACATTGATAAATTCACAGGTCTACCCTCCCACCTTCCATCATACATTTGACATTTTTACAATATTTTAAAGTTTGCCATGCATTTTACACACATTTTCTCCTTTGATTCTTTCAACCTGGTAAAGTGGAAATCACAGATATTATTATTCCTTTTTTACACCTGGAGAAACTGAGGCTCAGAGAAGTTCAATGACCACTATGATCATACAATTATTGAGTTAGAAGTAGGATTTGAATTCAGGTCTTCCTGGTTCATACCATTCTTCTTTCACTGCATACTTTTCAACTCCCTCCCCCCTCCCCCATATCCCTAGTGCTAGCTATATTTTTTCCTAGGCAAACATACTTAGCTTAGGGCTAACATGGTAGCTGTAATTTTCATAATCAAGTTATATGCTAACTGAGCATTACTGAAAAGTTGGGGTTTTTTTCAGGACAATGAGAGTTAAGTGACTTGCCCAGGCTCACATGGCAGTAAGTGTCAAGTGTCTGAGGCCACATTTGAACTCTGGTCCTCCTGAATCCAGGGCTGGTGCTTTATCCACTGTGCCACCTAGCTGCCCCATGAAAAGTCTTAAAACCAAAGCTAAGTAAGACTTTATTTCAGGAGGACAGAAATGAATGGCTCTAATACTTATGAGACACAAGGCCCATAAAGATTTTTGTATAAATTCATATATATATATATATAATCTTGAGTATATCATGACTTAGGATCATGTGTTATAGAATGTGTGTAAAGGATGCTGTAGTGGGGCTGAGGGCTATGATAGCATCTGGGGGGCATGGCATCTGGCAAAACACCTCAGGGTCCTGCCCGGGGCTTCCAAAGAGAAATGATACATAAACATCCAGGTGCTATTTGCTCCCTGGAGTAAAACCTTCCCTACACTTTATAATATTTAATTGGTCTGCATGTGCAGCTTACATATTGATGATTTTAGAAACCCTGTCACAACTCTCACCTACTACTCAGTGGCAGGGCCCTCTTTGTTAAACAGGAGGTTGGATCAATTTTAAAGCCAAATGTAATTTAAATTGCAATGCTCTTAACAGGCTTTACCAAGTTTCCAGATACTGAAAACAATCATCTACAAACTAAAATGATTTCCCAAAGTTGGGCATCGCTCCTTGCCTGTTAGCTTTTTGGCAACTGGAGACGATTATTCTGTTAGATGTATCTTCGCTGAAATGATTTGCTATAAGTCCTCTCTCCTCTTTATTACTGAAGTGTCCTACCTAGGTTGAATATGTTCTAATTCCTTTCAAGGATATTAGTGTTTTGTTCCCTGGGAAGGCCTGGAGTTGCAAGGCCATCATGACTTCTGCAATGGGGCTTTTTGCACAGAGTGGTTTTTGCAGCAATAAGCTGTCATGTGAAGGTCTGCTCATTTCTGGCCTGTTTATTGATACCCAACAGAGCAGTTGTTCAAGTGACAAGAATGGCAGATGATAGGCATTGTAACTCCACCTTCAAATATTACCAGCAAGTAATTGAAAACCACTTCTGCTTTGTAAACTGAGTAGAGCTGTGCTTATGACGGCAGCTTTGGGGCATATTAAAGCATTTCATGTCAGTTCATCTGCTGCCTGGGACTGTTATGTATAGTGCCCCTGCTGCTGTCTTGAAGAAAATTAAAGGGGGTCCTTGTTGATGAGGTCTCCCTTTTGACATAAGTTCCCTCTGAGGGAGAGGGACTCTTTAAGACAGAGTTGTCAAAGGTAAGATTCTGCTAACCCTGGGACATATATTCATCATAGACAAACCTGTAGGTGTAAATGTGAGTACAACACAGACTGATCAATCTAATGATTAATCAACAAGAACTTATTAATTACTATGGGCCAGGCAAATAACTTAACCTTCTTTGCCTCAGTTTCCTCACCCTAGCTCCATTTAATCACTCATAGTTTCTTCACAGAAATATTTGCTTTAAAAGGTATAATCACACAAACCTAGACGTGTGCATAGTACCACTGGATAAAACCAGTGGTTGCTTCTCATGTGGGCATGTGAGATTGATGTTCATCTTATATACAAACTTTCTACCACTAGAAAATGAATTGGTATACAAACACATACACACACACAAATACACACACATCAATCTTGTGTATTCTGATCATTGTTCTTTAGGTCCTCTGACTGACCTGGGCAATAATATGGGTGCAATACCCAAAGAATTGTTCCAATTATTTTCTTTACTCATGCCTTCCTATGTTCTATTTTTCTTATTCTGCTTGCAGACATGAACGGTCAATCAATCAGAAGTATAATTTGCTCCTCAAATCTTTTTATGTCACTGTTTCAAAGATGTTTATGGCTGGGTGATCTTTTTGAGCTTTGTCATGAAGAAACAGATATGATGTAATGCTGAAAGCAAGGCTTTGAGACACATTATCCTTGCTCAGATCCCCTCTTAGATGTGTTCTGTATCCTGGATTCTAAATAATGCCTTTCATTACCTCCTGTATCTAACACTGGGCTACATGAGACACCCCAGAAAATAAAGACATATTATGCATGGGAAGTCCAATATCTCAGAACACATATACTAACTACTGCCAAAGAAGTTGAGGGTTGGTGGGGGGGGGGGAAACTCTGCATTGCCATATTCAGACAGGTCATATAAGGTTCTTGGTTACCCACTTTCTGTCCCCTGCCCTAGTCTCATACAATTATCTCACTTCTGACCTTTGATTCTCTAAAGAAAACATAATTCTGTGACTTGGCTCTCATGGAAATAATCAAGATGATCTCATTCGTGATGAGACAAACTATTATGACAGTAATAATGTTCATACTACTCACCATCCAGTGGCTCATGCCTCTCCCTTTCAGGCTACCTTCCCTTTATTTACTCTGTACACATAGGCAGTTAGATGGTGAAGTAGATAAAGCACTGGCCTTGAAGTTAGGAGGACCTGAGTTCACCTTAGACACTGACTAGGTGTGAGACCCTGGGCAAATCACTTAACCCCAATTGCCTTAACACATCCAGGGCTGTCTCCAGTTGTCCTGATAATATAACTTACCACTGGACCCAGATGACTCTGGAGGAAAGAATGAGGTTGGTGACTTTGCACAACCTTGCCTCACTTAAATCCAATTCAGTGCAAGTCATGACATCACTCTGATGTCATAGTCCTTTTTGACAATGAAGGACAAACAATAACAACATATCTTATATGTATTCAGTTATTCATGTGTTGTCTCCCTCTTTAAAAGGGAGGAACAGGGTTTTTTTTGGGGGGGGGTTGCTTTTTTTTGCATCCCCAATTTTTTGCACAGTGCCTGACATACAGTAAGTGCTTAATAAATGTTTGTTGATTGACTGACTGAGTTACTGTGAGGAAAGTGCACTTTGAACCTTACAGTGCTATATGAATGTGAATGTCTACTATACCAAACCATAAAGAATATGAGTGGGGAGAACATTTTCATAAACATTTCTATTCCATTTCCCTAAGCTATAGGGTAAAATTGACAAGGTCCATTGACTAATGAAAGCAGAGCACAAGAGGGATTGAAAATTTTATTAGTATAATAATCTGCATCTTTAACTTAGAATAATCAGGGTAGTTATTTTTTAAATATAAATTCCACAGTTTAAAACAAGTGCGTTGAATATTGTATTCAAATTTTATGTTTTTAATTTGTTAGTAGAGTCTATTCCTAGACACGAACTTCAGTTCCACAGAGAATAGTAAGACATTTAATTAAAGGATAGAAGATAACATTAGTTACAATACTATGAGTTATACTGTATGGTTTAAAATTCTACTGGATGATTCCCATGTAAGATAACATCTCGATCATACTCGGAACCAGCACTGCTGTAAGAATTATTAATCATGCCATGTTTTCTGTGATGGGTTAATTTATCACCATGGTGGCATCCATAGACTGCAATATAAATTACAAAATTTCTTCACCTTATAAGAAATGTCCCTTAACTGGGTCTCAGATAAGCCCAGTGTATCTCTGACACTACCTGTGTGACAATAGGCTAGTTGCTTAATTTGTCTTAGCCACAGGCAATTCACTTAGGATATATATTTTATAGACTGGTTGTGGTCTGTGTCACTGGAGGGAGTTTCCATACCAGAAGTTTCCCCATACAGAAAAACACAGTAATTGACACAATGAAATACTATCCATTAGTAGAGATCATACATTTAAAGTTTAGCCATTACCTTTGACCACCAAGCTTCCAGTGCTGCTAGCTGTTCCAAAATGATTAGTGGCTATACAAGTGTAACTCCCAGCATCAGACTTGGTCACATTCATGATTCTGAGGCTCCCCTCTTCAGAAAAAGTAATTCTGAAAACAAAAGAAAGGTGAAAATCAGTAATGGCATTCCGACTACCCAAGTAGAAATGTGACTTTTCAAATTGTACATTTTGGCTTGGTTGCCATGGTCATTGAATTAATCACCTAATATCCAGCCTCGTAGTGATACCTGCTCTTCCTTACTTGAGTGGGTCCAAAAATCACAGAATGACAGAATAAAAAGGTGCTTCAAAGGTCACCTAGTCCGGCCCATACCTAAACAACATATCCTGATACGATGTGCCTGACAAATGATCTAATACTGACCATTTTATGAGTGGCTAACGCTCTCTCCCTCATAAAATTATCTTTCTATTTTCCTATCTGTATACATCTTGGATGCACCCAGTCGAATGTGGGGGCTATTTAATTCTTGACTTTGTATGCAAAGTATCTAAGACAGATTCATACATAAAAAGTTTGGTTCCCCCCACCATTAATCCATTAGTGTGAATAATTAATTACCTTAAGTGTTGCATGTATTCTATTTTTCACTATTTGAAGTTATAATTATGTAAAATATGGCCATTGGTTCCAGCCCACTGAAAATATGCAGTGTGAATTCAAATAATATGACTGCTTCAAGAGGATTCATTATTCATACTACTGGATGCTCAGGTATAAAAGACTCTTAATGGGGGGCAGCTAGGTGGCGCAGTGGATAAATCACTGGCCCTGGATTCAGGAGGACATGAGCTCAAATCTAGCCTCAGATACTTGATACTTAGTAGCTGTATGACCCTGGGCAAGTCACTTAACCCTCATTGCCCTGGAAAAAAAATACTCTTAATGGCCATTGGGCAAAATTGAAATAGTTATCCTGCTTTTGTTTGAGACCTCTTTCTTTTGTAAAGGAATACCTTCTTTGTCCCAAGATACTTTTTGAATAGTCGTAATTTTAAGGAAGTTGCCCACCCCCCCCACCCCTTCCATCAAGCCTAAGATTGTTTCTCTGAAACAAATACTCAATTGTATTAGTTCTTCCTTCTGGGGCCAAGTAGAATCCTCTCTGTCCCTTAGTTTCCTCATCTGTAAAATGAAAGGTTTTACCTCAATGACTTTGAAGATGCCTTTCAGCTCTGAAACTATGATCCTAAGTTCAATTTCTCTACCCTAAGACAAGCCTTCAAATATGTAAGGACAGGTACCATGTCCTTCTGGAGATTTCTTTTTCTAGAAAGATCCATTTCCTTCAGCTGGTCCTCATATGACATGAGTATAAGGTCCTTCCACATTGTGAGTCCTTCCCTCCACCCCCTCCAGATAATTTGTAGTTTATTCTACTATTTGGCACTGAGTACCAAGCACGATACTACAGGTGTGGTGGGGACCAGAACACTTCTCTTATTCCTAGATGCCATGCCTCTACTACAACAGCTTAAGCATGCATATTTTTGAAGGGCTGCCATATTTGACTGTTGACATATTGAAGAGCCCTTCAATGATGGACTTGGTCTTTTTCTAGGACCACACTTGAAGATTTCCAATTTGGTGAAATCCAACAGAACCTATTCCTAGCTGCCAAAGTCTGTGGACATATCTATGCTCATAGCCACATCCACACTATAATGCTGGATTGGATGGATAATGATCACACCGAATGAGAAGGTAGAGATGCACTGTGGACTACATCAAAGGAGAGAATACCCCAAATTGAGAAGACAGCAGAACTCTTGAAGTATCTAAATCATATCCTTCTACCTGGGGCTTTTCTCTATTCTGGACATGAGTTATTATAAGCATTCAGTTAGTGTCTTAAAAAGTGAGGAACAATTAAATCAGATATATAAACATTTTAAAGTAAAAGACATGGGCCTTTAGAGGCTGTTTTCACTTGCTTGTTATTATTGTTCTTGTGGTTGTTATAGCCACAGTAATATATTCAATAGAACACTAACTCCTTAGGGAAATGGGGCTTTCTCACTTTTGGACAGCCCCTAGCAGAATGCCTGCCACATAGGAGGCATTAAGCAAATGTTTGTTGCTTGCTTGGTTAGGGTTGGCAGATGACTTATGGGGGGCAGTCTGGAACTAGGAAGAGCAGTGGATCTAGGGGTCAGAGAATGTGGCTCTGGGTCCTGGTTCCCATCTTTACTGACTGTGAGTTCCCAGATCAACCACTTAACCATTCTGAACCTCAGTTTTCTCATGCATAAAATGAGGGTTTTGGATCAGGTGATTTGTAAGAACCCATATGGGCCCAGATCCTATGTTCTATATTTAAATTCATGGCACATGTGAATCAGAGGATTGTCGATTTTGAGACGGAAGAGAACTCATACGTCATCAAAGACTTAGGTGAGACTGTGGAGATATTTCAAAATGGTATTTCCGAACTTGCTGTGTGACCAGAAAAGCATCATTTTCTTTGGTCAGTCCCAGCTTCCTCACAAGGAAACTGAGGAATAAAAAGACCTATTTCACAAGGTTGTTGTATGAACCAAATAAGATAATATATGTAAAATACTTTGTAATCCTTTGTGAAATTTTCAAAGTGAGCATTTATATTGCAGAAATGAGCAAATGTTTTACATGAGAGATTGATTTACTGTTTTGTTGATCGTCTAGGCTTAGAAAAGTGATGTAAATGTTGATAAAGCAGATTAAATTTTAAAATGTGTCCTGTGTACATTTTTGTTTTTAGAGAATTAATTGGGGCAGCTAGGTGGTGCAGTGGATAGAGCACAGGCCCTGGATTCAGGAGAACCTGAATCAAATACGGCCTCAGACACTTGACACTTACTAGCTGTGTGAACCTGGATAAGTCACTTAACCCTCATTTCCCTACCAGAGAGAAAGAGAGAGAGAGAGAGAGAGAGAGAGAGAGTCAGTCAAAGTCAATTGTTAAGCATTTATCAGAACATTACTGTTAATTATTATATGCTTTTTATTATAGCACCTACCCTATATAACTGTTGTGAGTATCAAATGAAATAACTTAAAGAACTTTGATAACCTTAAAGTACAAAAATGTTAGACAGAGAAGCTAGGTGGCACAGTGGATAGAGTGCTGGCCTGGAGTTAGGAAGATCTGAGTTCAAATCCAGCTCAGACACTTACTAGCTGTGTGACCCTAGGAAAGTCCATTAACCTTGTTTGATGCAAATTTTCACCTATAAAATAAGTTGGAGAAAGATATGGCAAACTATGGGGCAGCTAGGTGGTGCAGTAGATAGAGCACTGGCCCTGGATTCAGGAGGACCTGAGTTCAAATCCAGCCCCAGACACTTGACACCAGCTGTGTGACCCTGGGCAAGTCACTTAACCCCAATTGCCTCACCAAAAAAAAAAAAATGTCAAACTGCTTGACTATCTCTACCAAGAAATCCCAGATGGGATCACAAAGAGCCAGGGAATGCATCTACACACACACACATATGCACATACACACACATACACACAAAACCTGGATGATATAATTGGAAACAATTATAGCATACACTAAAGACTGAATAACAACAATGAATAGGTTAGCTATCTAGTCCAACCTCCTCCTTTTACAGATGAGAAAACTGAGGCTAGAAACAGTTTAGCAACTCGCTTTAAAGTCACTTAGGAAAGGGCAGAGCCAGAATCCAAGTTCAGTTCCCATTATTTCGAGTGTATCACTCTTTCAACTCTACCCATACTAGATTACGTCATTTTAATTTCCTTGTAGCTTGAGGTCAGGAAATAGAATTGCAGCACTTCAGAATTTCTCAACTTGCAGAGATTCCAACCATCTTATGCTTTAATGCCTCATATTTGAGAGTGGTTATGGTTATAAATTTTATCACCCTATGGTATAAACCTCTCCAAATGTCACTAGGCTGGCCTTCTGATGACTGACATACAACCTGATACCATGAACACACTTAAAGCCTTCCCAGTTTGACAGGGTTTGCCACAATTTTGGACTCCAATGGCATAGCCTTCAAGAATCCAGGGGCATCTCCTTGCCCTGATAATATCCTGAAATAAATCTTTAGTGTATGCTATAATTGTTTCCAATTATATCATCCAGGTTTTGTGTGTATGTGTGTGTGTGTATGTGCATATGTGTGTGTGTGTAGATGCATTCCCTATTAAGCAAAGAGAAGGCCTATTTTAGATCACTGAGGGTCTTAAAAACCACTAATTAGGTATAAAAAATCCCTTGATTGACCATTTTAAGCATTTCCATTGAAAGTGTTCTTTCTAGATGAGAAGTTCAAATTAAATGAGGCATTATTAAGCATATTTTTGTTCTGAAATATGTCAGCCAATACATTTTTAATGAGCTGCAAGAACCGAGGTTAAAAGAACTTAAAATGCGGCACAATTTGGTGAGTTTTCAAAGGAGTAGCAAATGTTGACTGTATAGCTCAGTTTCTACAGTCAGAGGTAGAGTGCTCCTGTCTTGCAGGATGGACCAAGTTCCCTGATGTCAGCCTCCTGAAAAGAGTTTCCAGTGGTCCTTGGGGAGTTTTATTTTGTTGGTTTATATCATTTTGGGGGATGATGAAGTAGCAAAAGGTCAAGGGGAATCACCTGGGTTCTCTTATTGAGGGCCAAAAGGTTCAATCTAGTTCTGACCCACAGACAAGTCACTTCATTACTAAAAGCCTGTTTCCTCGTTTGTAAAACATTTATTTACTGTCCAAAATAGAGCGACAAAGTGATTAGGCTTTACTCTTCATGAATTTGTGTGTCATCCTTGCGCAGGGTCCATGCTAATCTTCTCTGTATCGTTCCAATTTTAGTATATGTGCTGCCGAAGCGAGCATGTGGCTTTACTCTTGAAAGACATGCACCGTAAAGATGGGAATATGAAGTAGGCAGTAGAGAACACTGACCTGGCTTTTTTAGGTTAAGTTTTATCCTGGCTCAAATTCATTTTTAGCTTTTAGGTAAGCTAGTTAGTACATAGAGTGAGTTATCTGTAACAAGAAACTTGGATCTCTACCCCAGAAACAGGAGGCAAAAGGATCTGTGGTCTGCTGGGGACATTCTGCTCAACTTTTGCTCATTGTGTGTGGTGTCTAATACTGGAGAGATGTCTTTTTGCCCTGGTAATCGGCGGTCTTACAGAAGACTGGCCTAGCAGAGACGTTGTTACTTCTTGCCCCTCCCCTTTTTCTCTTCTTTGCCTTCTCTTCCTCCTCAGGTATGTGTAACGAGTGGGATTTATAAACCTTATGAATTATGATCTTTTAAGGTTCTATGCTAAGATAAGCAACCATTAGAGCTCAGGGAAAAGTATAGTTTGAAACAGTTCTCTCTTCCCAGAAAAAGCATAGGGGCAGCTAGGTGGCACAGTGGATAGGCACCAGCCCTGAAGTCAGGAGGACCTGAGTTCAAATCTGGCCTCAGACACTTAACACTTGCTAGCTGTGTGACCCTGGGCAAGTCAGTTAACCCCAATTGCCTCACCAAAAAAAAAGAAAAGAAAGAAAAAAAGCATAGGCAATTCTTATAGGCCTTTGTGTCCACAGTTCATCCCATCCTCCATCTAAATCTTACCACTTTAATGACTAATCAGCCTCATAAGCTATTAGTTTTCTCTTTTAAATATATCATGTGATTATTTTGGTTACTTGCACATTAACTCACGAATGTCTGAATCTCCCCAGAACAAGAACAAGACATGTGACATTGAATTCGCTGCTATGGAGAGAGCCGGCCAAGTCCAAGCATTCTGTAGCTATGAGCTACAGAATCAAGAAGCAACACCAAGGGTTTAACTTCCAAATGCCAGGAGTTCTAGGGCAGGGGATGAACACAGGCAGCCATGGCTGATAACCACAACCCTCTGGTGTTAAACAGGAGTCAGAGTGGTTGAAGATAGCATATGATTGACAGCATCTGGCCCTTATTATTAAGTAGGATAACAATCCATCCCTCCCCCACTGCCTCTGGTTGCATCTACTGAAACGCTTTTTTTAGGGTAAGGACTATAATCTCCCTCATTACCTCATTCCCTACCACATCACCTGGATAGTCAGGGAGGAATGTTTCACAAATGATTATGTTTTGCAAGGGAAGGATGGTGACATAGATGTAGATGCTATAAAAACCATTCTATGCAACACCTGCCTTTAAGCATTATTCCTAAATTGGAATCTATGACCTGCGTCTGATGATTTTCTCATCATGGGATATTCTTAGAAGGGCCCTAATCCAGACCCTTACCTTTGAGTAACTGAAGATCTAAATGAATCAGGTCATAGGTTGAATAGTCTCATTGTAAAAATCACGCCCAGCCCACAGCCAAGGCTGTGAAATTGTGACTTATGGGAAGCTGACATATGGGAAGTTTCAAAGAGGGACTGAGTCACCCTGACTCCAGACTTAGCCACTGTGTCTCAGCTGCCTCCTGATTCCACTCCTATGGGTCCCTTCTACAATTGGTGAGATCTGGGAACAACTCCAATTTAGGGAACGGTCATAATCCAGACCTTCCTGATTCTCTGAACTTTGCCATCTTGCTCCAGCCTGGGAACCTCTTTTCCCCCACATATTCCACTCCTTCCTCCCCCTTTACCTCCTCTCCCCCATTATGATGTAACTTCCTTGAAGGCAGGGATTCTCTTTTCGTTTGAATTTGTATCCCTGGCATAATCAGCACAATTCCTGGCTTTTAAGGGCTTAATAAATGCTTATTGACTGACAGAGAGATTGACAGAATGGTCTCTGCCAAGCTGGTGCAAGTGTTTGTCCTCTCCTGCTACTCGGACAGGGCCAGGTGACTCAGGGTATATATTCCCTGTAGGAAAAATCCTTTATACAGACAGTAAAATTGAATGAAGGTATTTGAAAAAATGTTGTGGGGTTGAAAAATAGTGATGGAATTTCTAGAATGAGTCTTAAGCACTAGGTACAGTCTCCTTTGGAGAGTGCCTGAAGAGTGACCAGCAGCATCAGTATGAGTTCTATTTGGTACCAAGAGATGTGGCACATCTACTATCAGGTTCTGGAGTTAGTGGAAGGGAAAACATTGGGGTGTATACCTTGCTAGCTCTCCATGGAGTCATTATGAAGGGAACTGAACACTGGGGTTTGGTCTTGACATAAAGAAAACATAGGGGGCAGCTAGGTGGCACAGTGGACAAAGCACCGGCCCTTAGTTCAAATCTGACCTCAGACACTTGACACTTACTAGCTGTGTGACCCTGGGCAAGTCACTTAACCCTCATTGACCCACCAAAAAAAAAAAAGACAACATAGTGAGACTTTAACAGGCTGATTAACACATTGTACAATATCTTCTGCAACCAATCAATGTATCATCCAGCCATTGACTTAACTCCATCCCAGAGGATGGAGGCTGGAGCCAAGATCTGAATAGTAAATCCATATACCAAATTCTTAGACTAACCTCATCAACTAAAGTCTTTCCAATACCATTTTAAGCCTATGTCCTTAGGTTCAGTCATTTGCCAGCATCTTCATGATAACTCTTCATTGAAAACAGTAATTGTCAACCTTTAACCTTCTAGTCTGATTTCTGGTACCATTTCTGATCATTGCATCAATTAAAAAATATAAACAAGCCACATCAAACCAATCCCAGGGAGACAGAGACAGATACATTTTTCATATACACAACATGCACACACAACACTCACTCACACACACACACACACACACACACACACAAATTCTTCGATAAACATTGTCTGATTATTTTCCAGAGAGCAGATGTACTGACAAAAATAGTCATGATCAAATCCTGATTACCACAATGATCATTTTCAGCTTTCCAAAATTTTACACAAGTTGGCAAAAATAGTTTTCAAAGAGTTAATCATATTCCTGTTTACAAAATAATTGACTAAATTTCATGCAATGTTGCCAACTGAAACCTAGGAAATGAGGTGGCACTTGTGTTGAGTTTCCGTCCTCTACAGAAGTATGCTGAACACTTTGGGATGTGATTTAACTCTTTCAAACCATGAAGGACACAGTACTTACCTCTTCAATGTACCAGAATGATACTTTTGTAGACCTAGAAAAATTAAACCATCAAGTGGCTTAACCCAGGGCAAAGACAGGCAAAATTAAGAGGTGGAGATTTTTGGTTTCATCTCCCCACTTTGCATTTCCTGCCCTCGGAACTCCAAAATAGGTTGTCCAGCCTGATTTCCTGTTGCCAGTGTTTGCCTGTCCCATTGCTTGTCATGGAAACAAGCTAATTTGGTGATCTAATCCACACCAAGAAAATATAATAATAGATGATAGCTTGCTACCCTTCTCTTGTTTCTGTGCACAGTTTTAATAAAAAAGAATGAATCTCTAATAATAAGACTGTAGACACTGCAGAAGGCCAGCCCATTCAGATGTTTAAGGGCAAGCAGATCTGTTTTTACCCCTGAAATCAGGCAATGTTGACTCAAGACCCGTCCTGACCCTGTAGGTGTTACTGCACATGAGATTATATAAGAATGCAGGAAGATCTCATATTTGTATGTGAACAAAGTCGTATAGGATGTGGTTTCTCCATTAATGTGCATTCTAGGTCAAGCAACCTAGAGTGAGCATGGTTCAGTGTGGGTCTACTGCTCATAAAAGAGAAGGAATTTTTTAAAAAGAAATAAATAATTTTCACGGGTGGCAACATGGGGCAGTGAATAGAAAGTCAGCCTTGTCAAGAAGACCTCAGTTGAACTGACCCATCTAAAAACATTGGTTATATGATCCTGCCAAGTCACTTAAATCCTTACTGCTCTAACCCAGTGGTGTCAAATACAAAGAAAAATGGGGACCACCAAATCATATATAAAGATCTTTGCTTTTAGCATTGCCTGTGTTCTACTCTATTTTTATTTTCTCCTTAAATATTTCCCAATTATATTTTATTCTGGTACTTTGGTGCTGCTGGCTACAACGCCCTTCTTGGCTGCATGCTTACACCTTTGCTCCTTTCACCTCTACTCTGCTATAAGCCCCTAGAACTTCTAAGACCATCAATCACAGAAAAATCACAGTGTATAGATTGCTAGATCTGGCGTCAGGAAGAAGAGTTCAAATCCTGATGTAGAACTTTACCAGCTGTGTGTCCCTGGACACATTACTTAACTTCTCTCAGACTTACTTATTTTGCTTAAAATGGGGGTGGTGACAGAAATTACGTCACAGGGTTCTCATGAGATTTTATATCTAAACACACACATACATAAAATACAATGCTTTGTAAACCCTAAAATACTATATTAATACCAGCAATTGCTATTATCATTAGCTATCATGTCAATGAAATCATAGGTATAGTATCTTAAAAATAATATCGTTATGACAGAAATCATCACACAAGTTCAAGTATGTAAATATCTCAAGATGTATGCAACTGGCTCCACTTCTTTTATCTGACACTTCTCAGAAAAGCTGAAAACACAATTTGACTTGCAGTTTTCCATATGCTTTTATGGAATTCCATGAGCCAAAAGATATTTTTAAAACAAACACTTGATCTTGGGTGTAAATTAGAAAGAAATCAAGAAATCCCTGAGTTTCATTCAAAGCCAATATTGAGAATCCACTTTTTCCTCCTTTTTCTTTTCCTTTTTTCCCCATTTTTCCCCCTCTTTCTCCCCTGACCAGAAAAGGACACAGACATCCTGATCTTTCCATTAAGGCTTTCCTAAATCTAGTCCCCATGATTAGAAGGGACTGAATCCATCTCATATTTTTATTTAGCTATTCTTTTTACTTAGTGGTTATAGGGAAAAAATAGGATTCTCCACATACTTATTGTAGGCTCCATTTTTTCCTTAAATTTCCCCATTTGCTGACCTGAAACTATCAGCCTGCTATGCAACATGGAGCTGTTTCTAATACCCATGGATCCTGATTATATTAGATAAGAGGAATTGAAAATGTAAATCTGTTCCTAGTTCAGAATAGGTTAGTACTGACCTACCTGCAGGCTATTTTTTTAATCATTGATAGCATCAGAGAAGAGCCAAAAATGATAAGGCATCAACTGGTAAAAATAAAGATGTGACAGAGAACTTCTTCTTTTTTTTTTTTTCCTATAGAGAGACTTCATTTCATTTACAGCAGGCAGGAAATTATCTATAGAATTCAAAAGCATTTGGTCTCTGGCTGTCACCTGGAGGTTTTGGATCCACAGAGGCTGGGAACGTAGGTGGAATTATGAGATAAATTGAATCTCTGTTTCTTAAAATGAGGCTTTGGGTTATAGCTATTGAAGAACTGACCTTGTCAGTCTAGTAAATCAAAGCCAGAAGGGGGACACAGGACCTTTAAAAATGCTGATTTTTCCTTCTGGGGGAACTAGGAGCCGATAACAAAAGATGCCAACTCTGTAATTTCCTAATAACCACAAAGAGTAGGCTCTCCTTCCAATTGAGATCTCTGGATTTCTTGATGGTTCTTGGGAACATCTTTAGCTACTGTTGAGACAAAGGGAAGAAGCTTTATAAGGAGAAGGAGATTCTGGAGGTCATTAGAAGTAATTTTTTGTTTTCTCCTTGGACAAGGAGAATCAGGGCCCAACTCCCTATTACAAGTGTAACCACCAGGATGTGTAACAAGTTTGTGGCCAAATTTAGAGGCCTCAAGTTCATAGTATTGTTGCCCTCAGAGGTATAGTTAAGAAATATATGAATGGCTAATGATGATACTCACAGTGGGAGAGAGACAATTTTTCTAACAATGGGTTGGGAGGGTGGTGTGGACCTTGCACTAGGAAAGGTTAGTCTCTCTTGTATGGTTACCAAATATGCCTAACACTCTTATACGACAAACAAAGGGACACAAGGAAATGCAAAGGCCAAGGTCAAATAGGGGCGTTTAAGAGAAATAGGATGGAATCAAGTAGATGAAGTCTTTAACAGAATGAGAAAACATATTTAGAAATGAATGCCAGAAATCTTCAGTAAGACCAGTTGGTCAACAAGTCAAAGCAACATAACTTACTATGTGCCAGGCACTGGGAAGGTAAATACAATCAGAAACAGACCCTGCCCTTAAGGAGTTTACACTCTAATCGAGGAGGACAATTCATAAAAGGAAGTAATAAAGGGACAAAGGGACACAGGGATGGGAGAAGGAACTAGATTAGGGGCATGGTAGAAGCAGTCCAGAGAATCAGAAGTAGAGCCTAGAAAAGAAGGAAGACATGGGTGGCTTGGGTGATTGCCTAAAAAAGAGGTTCTGGGAAGAACTAGCCAATCATAGACTGCTAATTCCTTTTGTATCTTGAGTCTGAAACCCATTGGCATGGGACTTTCTCCTCACTGATGGAGAGATTCCCATTCCAATGGGCTCTGGGACTCAGGTTACACCTGTATCTTGCTAGTATCTTTGTATCTTTTCTTTTTTTGTTGTTGTTTTTTGTTTTTGTTTTTGTTTTGCAGGGCAATGAGGGTTAAGTGACTTGCTCAGGGTCACACAGCTAGTAAGCGTCAAATATCTGAGGCTGGATTTGAACTCAGGTCCTCCTGAATCCAGGGCTGGTGCTCTGTCCACTGCGCCACCTAGCTGCCCCCTCTTTGTATCTTTTCTCAGTCCTCCGGACCCCTGAATGAGTTCCTGTTATAAAAATAAGTGTTTTTTAAGAAGCAAAAACTAACAAAAAATCTCCACCACCCTTTTATACATAGCTGCTTTAGTTTTCTTCTCTCTATGCTACTGTCAATGTTACTATCACAGCTGCCACCTTGATGCTGTTTTGTGCCTGGGGGGGGTGGGAAGGATGGGACAAAGCTCTACCACCCCCTTCTTTCCTTCCCACCTCTCCTCCCCTTCTCTCCACTCTCCTCCTCCTCCTCCTCCTCTTCTTTATCCTTCTCCTTCTCCATTCCTGTTGGGCTGTTCAGTCATTTCAGTTGTGTCTGATAATGTGACCCCATTAGGGGCTTTCATGGCAAAGATACTGGAATGGTTTGCCATTTCCTTCTTTACCTCATTTTACAGATGAGAACACTGAAGCCAACAGGGTTAATCAACTTGCCCAGGGTCACACAGCTAATAAGTGCCCGAGACCAGATTTGAACTCATGAAGATGAAGCTTCCTGATTCCAAGCCCAGTACTCTATCCACGGTGGCACCTAGCTGCCCTCTCCCATTAAAAATAGTCAATTCAGCTATTTTTTAGGGTTTATAACTGGAAGTATCTTTAAACACAATCTAGTCCCTTCCTGTTTTGTAAATGAGGAAACTGAGGCCAAAGAGGCAAAGTGACTTGTCTCAAACTACAGAGCCAGGCAAATCCTCTCACTAAATCATTTTTGGTTATTTTTCTGTCTTATTCCTTAGTGTTGGTAAGGCCCAGGATAGCACAGCTAATTAAAATCCATAAGTGATCCATGCATTTTATATAGTCATTAGTTTCAGCTTCTTCTCTAACAAAATCCTTTTTTTTTCTTTTCAAATCAGATTTGCTTATAGTGCCTAGTTTCACTTCCAAGTTCTTCTTTCCTACTGAAAGACTGATGTGCATGGAAGTGTCCCATTTGGTCTCAAATGCGAGATTAGGAAGATTCAGAGGGAGAAAGGAGATGAAGGAATCTATATAGTCTGTAATACAGGGCAATGACCTCAAAACTTTTTTGATCATATATCTTTATCAGTTAAAGAATTTTGATTATACTTTCCCCAATATATGTATATTTTAATAATTACAATAATGAAATGATAACACTGTACTGATATTTGTATACATTATAAATGTATACAAACTATGTAATTTAAAAAGAATGAAAGATAAAATAACATTTGATCTTAGAGTCAATATGGCACCCCTAAAGTAGGGAAGTAATATCTCCAAACTTACACTTTTAGAAACTGACTTTGCTAGAGGAAGAGATGGAGAGAGGAGAGAGCTGAAACAGGGAAACCATTAGGAGATCCTTGCAATAGTCCAGTGAGGGTCTGTACTGGGGTGGTGGCTGTCTGGATAGACAGAAAGGGACAAATGTATCAGTAGAATCAACATGATTCAGCAATTTATTGGACACATAGGGTGAGAATGAATAGTAAAAGATGCTCTAGAGTTTGTAAACCCTGGAAGAATGGCGGTGCCTTGGACAGTAATGATGAAGTTTGGAAGAGGGAACACATTGGGGAGGAAAGGTAAAGTAACAGGATCTGTGATCTGGTACAAACCACCCATTTCTACTCATCCTGTGCTACTCTGTCACACCCAGAATAAAAATGGGTCAGGTGGGTATTATTCACTAGTGACTGCCTAAGCACAGAACATACCTCTGAGGGATCCTGTTGTAACCACAAAGCGATTGGATGGGGAAGAAGGTAGTGTGCTGGAGGGGGAACAATGTTCTCAATCACATCTGTTCAAGCGGCTTCTATAGGTATCCAGTATAAGTTAGGTTATAACTACCTAATAGACAGCTCAGAAAGGGGGAGGTTGGTAACTTTCAGAAGAGGGACTGGGAATGAGACAATGTTGAAGGAGAAAGGTAGATTTGGTTATTTTCAGATTGTGAACCATCTTGATACCCCTTGATTTGTTGATCACTCAAGGTTTGGGGTCAGGTCATGGCTCACCTAAGGTTATGCCATAGCTCCTCAGGGATCTCCCATTTTGAAGAACAATGATCTAATAAATCAGTTTCTGGGTGATCTAATCTTGAAACAATTATACTCTCTCTCTCTCTCTCTCTCTATATATATATATATATATATATACTATACATATTATATACAATTATACTCTGAGACATAGAATAAACTAGTCTATGAAGAATTAAAAATGAACTTCACTCAGAGGTCATTACATGCTGCCTTCTGGGTGTGTTCAGATTGCATCTCATTTTGCATTCTAGAAACAAAGGAATGGTGACATATAATTTAGTTGCATTGGCATAGCATGGATATCTGTCCACAGAGAGTGAGAACAAATGTCTGGGTAATTCAGATAAAATAACCTGCTTGACTAGTGGGAGAGAAGAACATTTTTAGCCTGAATTCTCTAGATTGAGGAGGAACCCTAATTAAATTCATCATATACTCCCTTTGTTTTTCCATTCAGTTTTGCCAATATAGATAAACAAAATTTATTTATTTATTTATTTTTGCAGGGCAATGAGGGTTAAGTGACTTGCCCAGGGTCACACAGCTAGGAATTAGCAGGTGTCTGAGGCTGGATTTGAACTCAGGTCCTCCTGAATCCAGGGCTGGTGCTTTATCCACTGTGCCACCTAGCTGCCCCAACAAAATTTATTATCAAAAATGGTATTTATACTTTTTAGTTCTGCAAGAATCTTGGTGGGTAAAAAAAAAAAAGAATCTTGGTGGGTAACTGGGGTAAAGGTCAAGCATTTACGTTTATGGCATAAAAGAAAGATAATTTCTTAATACTAGGCTAGCCTTCACACTACCAATGGAAAGTTGTTCATTTTGGTTACCTTAGAAAAATATCCTTACTTTGATTTCACTTAGAAGATGATTCTTTTTCCCTCTTACAAGAAGAGATGGATTAGATCAAGAATTTAAATGAATGTCAACTGGAAGAAATACACTCAGAGGCAATTTCAGATAAACCTGCCATTGATCCTCCCATGTAAAGCCTTTGTGGCAGAAATTGACATCCCTATTGAAGAGAGACCCTGGTGACAAAGTTCTTCAAGAGATAATTTGCTTTGGTGGTAAGATTTAGGTTTAATATACCCCAGAACAACCTCTGGATTTGAACTTGCTTGAATAAAAAAGTCTGGGTTTCAGAGACAGCTGCCCAAATCTGAAACACTTATCAGACCAAGGAAATAAACTCTTATTTGTTTAACTGATTCAATTTAGGTCTAACATTGTGTGCACAGGAGTTTATATAACCTCATACTGAAGGCATGAAAACATCCACTTACCCAGGGTAACTACAAATCTATCCCACTGAAGGTACGAAGAATGCAGATTTCATTTACTACTCATCAATCTTCTGGTGGGAAGAAGGACCAGGAAGTTGTTTTTGTGGCCAGGTAAATCTTTCTCTATGATTTTTTTTTTCAAAGTAGCCTTAAACTATTGAAACAAAATCCACAATGTGCTAGGCAAGACGAACACAAATTTTTCTCTTAAATTACACCATAGATTGCTTGAGTAAACATCTACATGTTCAAAAAGATTCTCTTGCCACTCAACTCCCACCCCATTCCCGTATATACTGAAAGTTAAAGAAATGTCATTCATGACCACACACCTTTGCCTTCACTGAAATATGTATTTTAGTATTTTTTTTCTGTAAAAAATGGAATATGACTGAATTGGATTAAATACAGGCATGTAACAACATGAAATACAGGTATGTAATAACATTGACCTCAGAGATTGTTGTAAAAAAATCACTGTAGAAAAAAATACAGCAAAGCTGTCATCGTATCTTTAATTTTTTATTTGAAATTTAATTGAAATCTTCCAAGACCATAGCAGTGATTAAGCAATGAATAGTCTAAAAAAATTATTGACTATAACACGTTCAACACAAGAATTTAATTTTCCCTCATGTATGCCAATATTAAAATATGAAAGGAAAAAAGAATCAAAACTTTTAAATAGATAGCCATGACGTTTCTAACTTTTTGTTTTGTTTTGTTTTTTGCAGGGCAGTGAGGGTTAAGTGACTTGTCCAGGCTAACACAGCTAGTGTCAAGTGTCTGAGGCTGGATTTGAACTCAGGTTCTCCTGAATCTAAGGCCAGTGCTTTATCCACTGCACCATCTAGCTGCCCCCATGACATTTCTTTAAGCTGTTTTAATGCTAACATGTGTCTCGAAGAACACGGTTTCATAAATAATTGCTTTAAAAGTAGGTGCTCCTTATACATTTTAATTTTAACTTTATTTTATTTTTAGTGAGGCAATCGGGGTTAAGTGACTTGCCTAAGGTCACACAGCTAGTAAGTGTTAAGTGTCTGAGGCCAGATTTGAACTCAGGTCCTCCTGACTCCAGGGCCAGTGCTCTATCCACTGTGCCATCTAGCTGCCCCTGCTTATACATTTTTAAATAAAATAATTGTATGTAGTGAATTCTGAAAAAAAAAAAGGAGTTATAGTTCATCTAGCAGAACAGGAAGACCTGTCTAGTTCTGTGTCCTTCTCCAGATGTCACCAGCCTGATGAGAGAAGTATGTACTTCAATGGTCCTTTGATTTTGCTACTCTCTATTGCATAGCTCTTTTGTTTAGATCCATGCTTCATATCTGGACAGTAATGAAATCTAAATTTTTTTAGGGACATTGATTGCTACTACATCATTTATATAGTGCTTCAAGGTTTGGAAGACACATTAAATGTGTTATCTCATTTGATCCACAGAACTGCCCTATAGAATAGGTGCTAGTATAGTCTCATTTTATAGAAGGGGAAACTGAGACTGAGAGTTGTTACTTGCCCAGAGCCAAAGATAGTAAACATCTCAGAGTACGAGTCCAACAGTATTCACTGCTGCTAGGTGGCACAGTGTATAGAGCACGGGCCTGGCTTCAAATCCAACCCCAGATACTTACTAGCTGTGTGACTTGCCAGTCACTTAACTTCTGCTTCCATTTTCTCAACTGTGACATGGGAATAATGATGATTTTCCTGGGTTGTTGTGAAGATGAAATGAGATAATATTTGTAAAATTCTCAGCACAGTGCCTGGCACATAGTATGTGCTCAAAAATGCTTATTTCCTTCCTTCCTTCCTTCCTTCCCTCCCTCCTTCCTTCCTCCCTTCCTCCCTTCCTCCCTCCTTCCCTCCCTCCTTCCCTCCCTCCCTTCTTTTCTTCCTTCCTTCTTGGATTCTTTATTTTGTACTCAATCTACAAGACTTACTTGTCTCTCTTGACCCTCTAGCTGAGCTCTATTCCACTTGTGGCTGAGAGTACTAACTCCCTGGGTCAGTCCCTTTAGAGTGGTTGTATCAGGCTGCTGCCTTTTGCCCTCAAATGATAATGTGAAGCTCCAGCCATTGAGGGAAATGAAACTCTCATTTCTAATGAAACCTGACCCTGGCTCTGTCTAGCGTTTGGGCTGAGGGGAGCAAGACCATATCTTTGTTATATCCTGTAACTTCCAACAGAGAAACAATCCAGAAGGCATTAGGAACCAATGCACTGTACTCATACACTCCCTAAGAGGGAAGGGAATTAAAGACTCATCAAGTATGCACTAACCACAGCTTAAACTAGGTCATCCTTTTTTGCCATGAACAGTTTCTTAAATGGAGAAAGCAATGGGTCTCCATATTTACTCTTGCAACCCACAGAAGGACAGGAATAATGGGATCTCCTTCAAAGAGCCCCACATTCTCTTTAAAATCCACACTGAGAGGCTGTAGGTTTTACCCTAACAGATGGAGCTTATAGGAACTCCCAGAACTGACAAAAGGAGTAGGGGACATGAAGCCTAACAATACCAAGGACTATGGTCATAAATGCAGGAGCAAGGTGGTGCAGTGGATAGAATCTGGAGTCAGGAACACCTGAGTTCAAATGTGACCCCAGATAATTACTATCAGTGTGACCCTGGCCAAGTCACTTACCCTCTATTTTCCTCAGTTTCTTCATCTTTGAATTGGGCATAATAATAGCACCTACCCCCGTGCTTGTTATGAGGAACAAATGATATAATAATTGTAAAGTGCTTAGCAGAGTGCCTGGAACATAGTGCTATGTAAATCTTAGTTGACGATGATGGTGATGGTGGTGATTACATCTGAGTCCTGGATCAGGTTCTATTGACTTTTGCTAAACTGAGCCAGAATGATGCTCTGAAGCATATATTATCCAGGCAGAACTTCCTATGGCAAGTTTATGAATTCTCAGCTTGGTAGATGGATATTACTGTTATTTATATGCTTCCTATAATTGGCTGCTTTGTGCCCCTTTGCCACTGGGTATAATCAATGCTAGATGATCCCAGCCTGGTTTATGAGTTTCCCTGTACCTGCTAATTTGCTTCCTTACTTTGACAATCCAGATGGTAAATTGTGAGAGTAGGGCAAAAAATGGCTGAGGTCTGGATACTATAGCTTCCCAGCACTCTGTGTGCTACTGAAAAGTGGGTTCCATAGCTAGGAAAGGATAATGGAGAAAACCTCATACTGAGAGGATAGAAGCAGAGTAACAACTCAAGACTCATTCAGAAGGGTCTGCTTTCTACAGCAGGTGTATAAACGTACTGATATGCTAGGCATATGCCTCACAATGGAATTAGGCAGAAATCCAATCTTCTGACTTTTGCAAAGATATTCAGTACAAGGCTATCCTAGGGAATGAATGAATGAGATAGCATTTATTAAGTGCATACTATTTGCTAAGTATTAAAGATAGGAAAATCAGGAAAATCTCTGCTCACAAGGAACTCACACTTTAATTGGGGGAGACAGCACACAAAAACAGCTCCTGGGGAGATAGAATGATCTGGAAGTCTCAAGGATGCAGGAGCAGGGTAGTTGGCAAGATCCAGTGGTTCTTATGTTACATAAGTAGTTAAGATGAGAGTGCTAGGGGATTGCAGAACATAGAGGCAGGATGGACAATAAAGCCTGGAAGATCTTAGGAGGCTGGGGCAGGCCTGGTGATCTTCTATATCATCAGAAAGAATGGAGTTGTTGATTTCCATCTCATCCAAGCCCAACAGGCAATGAATCATCTTGGGCAAAGACTTATGTCAAGGTGGGAGGGCTACCTAGATGGTGATGGCTCTTGCTACCTAATCATCCTGGAAGGGTTCCGAAATGGCTTACAGCTAGAGTCTTGGATGAGGGGGGAGGGCAAGGAAGTTAAGAGAATGATGGCACAGTCGTCAAACAGGGCCACAAGGGTATTACTAGTATTTCCCCCTTCAGTCATCCTTTGGAGTATAAACTCCTTGGTCCTAGAGAAGGAAAAGCCAGTTAGTTAGCTCTGGTTCACTGACCCAAATGATCCTCATTTCTTCTTAGCTAGTATTGTCTGTCTACTTAATCTATAAATTCTGAATCTTCTTGGCTGATGTGCCTGTATCTTGATCCTGTGTATCTTAGCAAGGAATTTTGCTTAAAAATTAAATCAATTTCCTTATGTGGTTAATTCCTGGAAATCTAAATTCAACATGAACCCTGACTGGCCAGGCAAGTACACATATACTTGAGGATATGCATCTCAAAGAGGGAAGGGAGCTCTTATGAAAAGACCTAGTAAAATGAAGTTTTAAAAAATAATAAATTAGAGGAACTGGGTTTAGAAACAGACCTCCACTAATCCAATACCTATGACTTCCAGCAAGTTGCAGATTGACATACTGTATGTAAGCAAATCTCCCTTCCATTATATTAAAATAACTAAAAATACACCAAATAAACTAAAATAACAACTAAAAAAGGGGAAAGGAAATAAATCCTCAAAATTAAATTCCCATAGGGAAAGATAAAAAAACAAGGGATGGCAAAAAGAAACTCCCAATATAAGGAAAAGTTCTTTGAAGTACGAGAAAACACTAATAGAAGAGAATAATTTTTTATAATAACTAGTACTAGAGTCTCAGAAGTGAAAATTCATGGGTCACACCCCACCAAGAGCAGTTGGAAAACCTCATAAAAAGAATTGAAGGAAGAAATATGAAGTGAAATTTGAGTGTATAGTGAAAAAGTTGAAAGGATAATCAATGGCTTAGAAAAGTAGCTGGAAATTCTTATTAAATCTGTGAATAACCTTAAAAAAAAGGTTGAGGATGTTAAATTCAAAATTCAATACTGTAGGAATATCTAGAGCAGTCAAAAGGCAGCCCCTCCCCACAAAAGGAAGTAAAAGTCATTAATCTGTTGTATATAAGATTAAGCATTTGGACTGAGTTAAAATGAGGTATTAGAGTAGAATTTACTATGTGACAGGTAAATCCTTCAGTAGAATTTAAGGTCTTGAAGGAAGGGACTATTTCCATTTTTGTCTTTGTATCCCCACTGTCTAGCATAATTCCTGGAACATAGGAAGCATTCAATACATATTTGTTCATGGAATGGAATCTCAAAAAGCAAAAATAGCATTCACAATTTCAGACAAAATAACAAAAATAGATACAATGAAGAAATAAAAGAGAGAATACTGCATTATGCTTAAATGTGCCAGAGATAATGAAACAAAATCAGTATTATATATATACATACACACATATATATGCATATATACATATACATATGCAACTAAAAAGCATAGAACCAAAATTCTTAAAAAAGAAAAAATAAGATAGTATGGTAATAATTATAGGTGACTTCAACATGTCTCTGTCAGACTTAAATAAATCAACAAAAGACAAAAATGAATAAAGTTATGAATTTGAACAGAATGTTAAAAATGAGAAGGGATAGATCTTTATTGCTTTTCAAGTGACAATCTTAAGGGTGTACTTTTTTCTTTCTATTGCTATAAATGTTATAAAAATTGATCTTAGACTGAGACAGAAAGAACTCACAGATAAAGGCAAAAAAAAAAAACCAACACAACAACAAAAACAAAGAACTAGGCTTGGATATGAAAAAGAAGTACCTTAGAGAAAAGAGAAGGTGACATTATGACTTCAACCATATAATTCAGAAAAAATGTAATCAATAAAAGAAATATGAAGAAAGGACATAGAATCCAATAGAGATGAAATAATGTTATAAATAAGGAACAATTCAAAGAATAAATAAGAAAACAAAAACAATGAGATATCATGCTCATATATGTGGGATACATTTAAAGTAGTCCTCTGAGGAAAACTTTACCTTTGAACAAATCAATAACATCATTATTTCTGGAAAGGGGGTATCAATTTACTGCTCTATACCACAACTCATCACCTCTGTGATTTCCTAGACCAAAAATCCTTTGCCTTGCCATTACTACCCTATATATACTCTTTTCTCTTAAGAAAATTTAAGTTTCTCGAGCATAAGGGTTTATTATGATGATGATGATGATGATTTGAATTCACAGCCCTTAGCACAAAGCCTGGTACATAGTAAGGACTTAAGAAATGCTTTTTAATTAATTCATTTAGAAATATATTATCGGGGCAGCTAGGTGGCGCAGTGGATAGAGCACCGGCCCTGGAGTCAGGAGTACCTGAGTTCAAATCTGGCCTCAGACACTTAATACTTACTAGCTGTGTGACCCTGGGCAAGTCACTTAACCCCAATTGCCTCACTAAAAAACAAAACAAAAACAAAAACAAAAAAAACAGAAACCATGTTATCAAAAAATAGAAAGAAAAGAGCTATGCATAGAGCATATAGCTAAAAAGGAAAAATTTTAAATGCCCAAACATAAAAGTAGAAATTTTGGAAAATCAAAGAAGAGACAAAAACAAAAATACTATTTAACTGACAAACCAGTTTTTCTTTTTGAAAAGTCCAATGAAGAAGACAAACATTTGCTAACTTAATTTCATACAAATACACACACACACACACACACACATACACACAAATTACTGATACTAAAATAAGGAGAGGAAATTCACAACAAATATAGCAGAACTAAAATTTTCAGAAATTATTATGTCCATTTGTATTCCTCCAAACCCTTAAAACTTAAATAGATGAATAGTTATAAAGTATAAAGTAACTCTATTACAAAGTAGGAAATAGAGACCTTGAACAATCTCATTTCAGAGAGAATGAGCAGGTCATAAATGGATTCCAAAAGCCAGGTCAGGGAGGGGAAGGAGACCACATTGGCTTTATAAAATAAATTTATCAAATATTTATAGAAGAAATAACTGATAGGATGTGTAACTATTTAGAAAAAATAAAGATGGATTACTAAAATCTTTTTTTGAAGCAAATACGGTCTTGATACATAATGAAGTAAAACAGAAAAACACAACTACAGTTGCCTATAACTAATGAGTATTGATGAACATAGTAGATACATATTTTAGTAGAGACTATTTTAGCACCTGTGTAATCTTGGGCAAATTTCTCAGCCTCCAAAGGCATCACCATAGTAACAGCAATAACAAGTCAAATTTATACATAATTTTGAAATGAGCAAACAACAGCTTTGTGAGGTAATCATCATCATCATTAGAAACCTTAAAGTGTTCTGTAAATGTCAGCTAAGTGCTTTCCATATATTATCTCATTTGATACTCACAACAATACCCTGAAGGAGTATCTATTACTAGCCATCTTATAGATGAAAGCATATGAGAAAGGCTGAGTGACTAGCCCAGGGTCCCATAGTTAATGAGTATGCCAAAATTAAAATGCAGGGGCAGCTAGATGGCGCAGTGGATAGAGCGCTGGCCCTGGAGTCAGGGGTACCTGAGTTAAAATCCGGCCTCAGACATTTAACACTTACTAGCTGTGTGACCCTGGGCAAGTCACTTAACCCCAATTGCCTCACTAAAAAAAAAAAAAATTAAAATGCAGTTCTTCCAGACTCCACATCCAACACCTTATTTACCTTGAGTTAGTCATAAAATGGAAGGGTTAGACCAGATAATCTTTAAGATTCCCTCTGAATCCTAGACTGCCTGATAACAGTAGATCTTCTCTGATCACTATCACTAACCTCAACTATACACCATTAGAAGCCATGCTAGCCCTTTGGAAATACATAACTATGCAGACGGGGATTTAAAAATATAAGTAAGTTGAAAACATACAGTAGTGTATTTCCATGATATCTGTTTGAACTGGAAGATGAATGAGGGTAAATCATTGAAGAGAAAGGGTATGAAGTAGAGAAGGAATAGAATTCATAATCAGAAGAATGAAATGATTTGAGGATGGAAAAATTTAAGAATTGAAGGAATGAAGAATAGGAATTTATAAATTTCACTGCTTGACTGTCTCTGGTTTTTCCTTTTGCAGGAGATTTGGAAAGTTATTCTTTAATTCACATGTTTTGCTTTTTGTTTTTTTGAGAATGCAAAAACAACAATGAAAAACAATACAAATTAAAAAAAAATAAATGGAATGGGAAATCACCTCAAGGAATCTTTTTATCCATAAGTAACCAAAATGACTGGGAAATTATATTAATTATTCATTGGAAAGATGGAGGGAAAACATCTGTTGTATGTTTTAGTCATTTAGCAATAGATTTTCCTGAAGCAAAATGGACAACGCACCGGGATGGGCACCTTCATTTTCTTGGCATGTTCAAATGTTCATCGTGCATTGTGGACCTTTGGAGGTTGTTGTATTTTGAGTAATTCACCTTCTCTAGATGCTCTAGGGCACATCTTTAAAAACATCAAAAGGCGATACTAGCAGATATCTATATAATGCTATAAGGTTTGCATAAAACTTTGTACACATTATCTCACTTGATCCTTATAATAACCCTTCAGGGAGGAAGATTCTTCAGACATTACTACTTTGATTTCAGAGACACGGAAACTGAGGGACAGAGAAGTTAAGTCACTTGCATAGGACTGCAGAAATAATAAGCGTTAGCAGGATTCAGACTCAACTCTCCTGATTAAATAGAATAAAAATATATTTTCACTATACCAGTAGCCTCAACCATTCTCTGTGCTTATGACAATTTTACCAATCCTTCAAGACCCAACTCACTCTTTGGGTTTCTAGAAAGACTTTTTCTGCCCAAGCTGGCATGAAAGAGTTACACTCCTGGTCCTTGTGGCTCCTTCCCTCCAAAACTTATTTGGCCCAATGATATATTGCACTGAAATATCAATTGTCTTTTTATTGTGTCTCCTTAAATCCCCCTATAGCACCATCTTCTCCATACTTACAGCTGAAGATTCTCACCTCAAACTTTACTGAAAAAATTTAGGCCCTTTCCCTCTTTTCCCCTGTTCTTATTCTTTTTTTTTTTTTTTTTTGGTGAGGCAATTGGGGTTAAGTGACTTGCCCAGGGTCACACAGCTAGGAATTGTCAGGTGTCTGAGGTCGGATTTGAACTCAGGTCCTCCTGACTCCAGTGCAGGTGCTCTATCTGCTGCACCACCTAGCTGCCCCTGTTCTTACTCTTACAACCCTTTGATATCCAAATGGAATCCTGAAGAGTAAGACTGGACTGAAACAACTGAACAACAAATGACAATAACAACAACAAAATACAACAACAACAACATTCCTCATCCACTACCACTTTACTCCAGTCTCTGATGAAGCAGTGGCCTATTAATTCACCAAGACCATTTTATCTAAATATGTCCTTGATCCCATCTCCTCCCATCTTCCCCAGCAGATTGCCAAAAGATTCCCTCTCCAATCTTCAATCTTTTTTTCTAAATCTTTCCTTATGATGCCTATAAAAATGCCTCTACTTACTCACACACTCTCTCTCCGTATGTAGATAGAGATATATAATACACACACATATACAGGAAGAGAATATGTACACATGCATATATTTATATTTTTATTATATTATATAATATCATACCATATAATATTATATAATTTTATTATTATATATGATATTATATTAGAGGTTTATGTTCATTTTGATTTCCTCATACCTCAAACTCCTTCATCTGTAACTATATTATCTGTACCTACAATGTCTAACCAGCAGGGATTTAAAAATATTTGTTGACTTGTTGAAATGACATAACTATAGTCACCATAAGATATTGCAAAACCAAGGTTAGGAATGACCATACTGCAAATGGGCAAACAAACAAGAAATTAATACAAGAATGAGATCATACTTTGTGCTTCCAATAAAGGTGAATTCAGTGAGAAATAGGTATTTGTTTTCTATGATAATTTTTGTTTACAAATTAGACCTTGAAGTTGTCATGACTACGTGAAATGCTTATTCTTATACAGTCTTTTCTTCTCACCAAAAATATACAAGTACATATAAAATTAAAAATGTCCCAGTTATTTAGCTAGCCACTGTAACTATTATTTCCAAGGTTTCAGAGAAAGCTATTTCTCTCCATTGCAGAACTTTTGTCTTTTCAGACAAATCCTGTAGAAAGAGCAATGAAGTCACACAGGTAATGGGTTCCAATAAATAATTCTCCTGATGACAAGAACATTTAAGAAATTGATATACTGTCCTCTGCTATTTAAGAGCCCAAATCAGCAAGGACCTTTTCCTAATTTCAAGGGGAAGATGATAACAGAGACTTTAGTAAAACCAAGGGCTTAAGAAAAGAACAGGGAATCCTTGTAATTAAAAGCAGTCCAGTCTATGGCCAAAAGATGGTAATTTAGATATACCAGTGATAAGGGAAGATTGATAAGGGCAAACAAAGGATTGAAGTAAATAGATAATGACGAACCCACTTGCAGCAAGAAAGGAAAAACATGATACCTGAACAGAAAAAGAAAAATTTCTCAGTATCTTCCAATACAGCAACGTCCAAACCTAAATTGCATCCATTGTACTTGGGCCATGTATTTTAAACTGCATTTGTTGAAGAAATTATAAAGATTTCTTAAACTGAGGTTATGTCTATTAGCTTAAATGGATCATAAATATATTCACATAACTAAATGAAAATCCATATGTTACAAGTTAGTGTGGTTAATGTCAACGTCAACCATATTCTTTGCATTATGTCCTTAGTACATTTATCTTTTTAGTGAGTTAATGTCAGAATCCAGGAAAAAAAAAATCACTCTCCACTATCATTTTGATTTTACCCACTTTTGTTAATAATGTTTGTCTAACTAATATCGACACGATGCTTTTTTTTTTTTACTTTACATACCTCACACTACACCAGATGTGACTTTCATTTGTATAATTATATAATGAAATCCAGAAGTCAACAAATCTAAACCTCAAGCCAACCAGAATTATTTTGAGGGTGTTTGGCTATTAGGAAAGAGGAGTGGTGGGAATTATAGATTTATTATGAGAGGATCTAGGTTCAAATCTTAACTCTGTTGCTTACTACCTGTGTGACCTTGAGCCAATCACTTTACTTGTTCTCGGTTCCTTCTGTGGAAAAAGAAGGGGTCTTTATTAGGTGGCCTCTCCTATCTCTTCCAGCTCTAAATTTATGAAATTATCATTATACTGTATGATCCAGTTATTGAGACTGATCTCAAAATTTTATCTTTAGTAAATATATAACTATATCTAAATATATATATCCACATATCCATATCCATACACATACATATATACTGGAGATGGAATTATATATATGATAGAATTATATACATATATAAGATGTGTGTTTGCATATATACATAGACACACATACATGCACACACGTATATCTATATAGGATTAGTACAGGTTTAATCTAATACTCTCTTCATCTTCTAAACTGATGAGTTTTCTTTTTGTTTTTTTGGTGAGGCAATTGGGGTTAAGTGACTTGCCCAGGGTCACACAGCTAGTAAGTGTCAAGGGTCTGAGGCCGAATTTGAACTCAGGTCCTCCTGAATCCAGGGCCAGTGCTCTATCCACTGCACCACCTAGCTGCCCCTCTTTTTCTTTCTTTCTTTCTTTTTTTTTTAAAGAGGATTTTATGACAATGATTTAGAAGACTTTATGGCTCAGTGTCAGTTACCAATGGGAAAAAAAAATCATAATACATTGTCCCTTGAGCAGTCTGATTTATCTCTGATAATCTGTAAACTCAAATGGGTAGACTAATGCTGAAGAACTGGTGAACTCAAAAGATCAAATCAAATGTTCTTTTGTTTTTGTTTTTGTTTTTGTGTGAGGCAATTGGGGTTAAGTGACTTGCCCAGGGTCACACAGCTAGTAAGTTTCAAGTGTCTGAGACCGGATATGAACCCAGGTCCTCCTGACTCCAGGGCTGGTGCTCTATCCACTGAGCCACCTAGCTGCCTCAAATCAAATGTTCTTAACAGTAATTATCACAAAATCCATTACAACCAAGTTTGACATTTGTTTCTATATAATTATGAATTCCATGTGATTGGCTAATGTGGTCCCAAACTCAATGGACTTTGAATATGTAGGAAACATTTTGGCCAAATGAGAATTAAGTTTGCCATATCTAGATTACCCAGAATTCAAATAGAAACTTCCTAGGGCTATGGATTCTTCATCTTCTTCTTCTCTCTCTCTCTCTTTTTTTCATTTTAAAGTCTCCTTTAAGGAGAACACAAAGAATGTTAACATTTATGAGTTTTAATGAAATATGGAGAAAGTAATGTTATTAGTAGTATGTTCATTAAAAATGAGGTAACCTGAATATTATATGATTTAGGGATACAGGCTTTCCAGTGGTCAGAAAGCAGAGGAAAACAGAGTGGAAAGGAAGATAAAACATCAGGAGGCCTGTATAATTAATCAGCGATCCCACAAAGTATGCCATAAATTAGGGCTACAATTATACCACTGTGCCTGAAAAATAGGCAATTAGACTCTTTTATATAACCATTCATATTTATTTCTTAATATCTATCTCCAACATAATGCAAAATGCACTTTAAGAAATACTGCTAAGAGAGTTATGCTTTCATCTTTGGTATTTACAACATCATTTGCAATTTTTTATAGCACCTCAGTAGTCACAGAGAGGCTGCAGTTAAATGTAAGAAGGGAATATCCTGCCATTCTTCAAACTCCAGTTAAGCAAGTGAACTTTAAATGTTGCTAGAATATGAAACTAAGTTTGTTCCAGAAGTTAAGATAGACTATAAATAGACTTTTTTAAAAAAACTATATAAAATTTCACTTTAAACATATATTTTTAATAATTTTCAGTAGAAACTCTGAGGGCAGGGACTGTCTTTTGCCTCTTTTTGTATCCCCTGCACTTAGCAAAGTACCTAACACATAGTAGGTGCTTTATAAATGATCAATTGATTGGTCAGTTCTTTCTATTGAAAGTATTATTATGTATTAATGTATGTATACTTTTGGTGTTTAATTGTTATTATGAAATAAATGGAATACCAGTGATCTGTCTTAGAAAGAATTTACAAATCTGGATTGATTGGAAAGTGGAGTTCTGTTAAATTTAAGCTGGATAACCCCACAGTTTAAAACACTTCTTCCTTTAAATTGGGAATCTTTAGAATATCCATTTAGTCATTTTGATAATTGACTAAGTCAATTTTCCATTGATAATGTAACTTTTAGAAGATGTACTTTCCTCACTGGGAGATCCAGATGCTTAATTTTTTTTTTATGTACTTGACCATCTATATCTTCATGCATGATCTCATAGAGGCTTTCAGATTACCCCACCTTTCACCCCAAATTATGATACTACAAAACTATCTGTCGAGCCTTTTTGTTTCTTCTGAAATCTACCATGGAGACTAAAAGAAGCACAATCAAAATTCTTGGCTGCCTCACAGCTCTAAATTTTGGCTGTCCTACCAGAGAGTGTAAATCAACAGATTTAAATTAAATACTTTCAATGTAGGAGGCACTTTGGGAATAAGAGACAGTCACTACCTTAAGGAGTTGAGAATCCAGTTGAGAAAGTGTCAAGTGTCAAGTGTCTGAGGCCGGATTTGAACTCAGGTCCTCCTGAATCCAGGGCCAATACTTTATCCACTGTGCCACCTAGCCGGTCTTTTGTATTTGACACTTGACACTTACTAGCTGTGTGACACTGGGAAAGTCACTTAACCCTCATCGCCCTGCAAAAAAATACGTGCATGTCCGATTTGGTAACTGGTTTCCTGGAATATAAAGTTCATGGAATAATGTGACATAAAATTTCAGATATATACTAGAGAAAGATGAATGATTTTTTGTTTCATGTAAGTGGGAGCCATTGAAATATTTTTGTGAGTGGGAGTTTTGTGATCATTAGGAAGTAGCCTTACATTATAGAGACTTTTGTGACAGCTTCATGGAGGTTGGATTGCAATAGAAACAGAATGGATATAGGGAGACTAATTGGGAGGCTATCACACAGTGAAAAAACACAATGGAGCTCTGACTTTGGGTGGCTGATAGTCTGAGTGGAGAAGAAGGAAAAGATTATCGATGATGTTGAGGAAGAAGAATGGTCAAGATTGACAATTTATTGGATATTAGGATGAGTGGCATGGATGGTAAGCGCTTCATGAGGTTGCTGTGGACTGATGAGTCAGGGAAAATTTTGTGACATATGGGATTTGAGCCAAGTTTTGGAGAATAGTGGGCTTCGGATAAACAGAGAAATAGGAGAAAGTATCAAAGGCAGGGAGGGGAAGGTGGGAACAAAGGCAGGGAAGTGAGCTCATGGTCTGCCAGTCCTGTGTGGGGAAAAAATTTGCATGGTTCCCAGTGAGACTTTCTCAATAAATAATTTTCTAAGGCTTAGCACTTAAAACTAGTAATGTTTCAAAGATTGGCAATACCTTTAAAAGCAAAACAAATTTGAGAACTATCTTAATTATTCAGAGAAGTTGTGCAGATAATTATCACTTGATAATTGCTTAGCTTTTTTAAAAGATCAAATGAGATAGTATACCTAAAACACTTCACAAACCTTAAAATGCCATATAAATGTTAGCGATAATTATTGGTATATGCAAATCTGAGGGAATCTCTGATTTTAGTAGTGTAGGGGAACACTCTGGTGGGGGAACTCCATCTATCAGATTGCCACCTACCTAGGACTTGGTAAACAAGTTCTAGCAAGTTCCCTGAGACATAAAAAATCAAGTGACTTGTGCAGAGACAATTACTAAGTTTCAGAGGCAGGATTTTAACTCAGGCTTCCCAGATAGCACTCAACCCAATATGCCTGGCTTTCTTTCTTTCTTTCTTTCTTTCTTTCTTTCTTTCTTTCTTTCTTTCTTTCTTTCTTTCTTTCTCTCTTTCTCTCTCTCTCTCTCTCTCTCTCTCTCTCTCTCTCTCTCACACACACACACACACACACACACACACGTGTGTGTGTGTATGTGTGTGTCTATTGTCTGGATGGTTCTGTCTGTTTGACAACACTGACAAAATCTACCAGATAATTGCTCAGTTCTTTCCTTCATTTCACCTGGATAGTGCCAGAAATGAAGTATGATCTGAAGGTTTCATGAGTCACATACATTCCTTTAAAAGGGACATTCTCCATCTATTCACAGTTTCTATACATGTTCATAGTTAATATTTAGGAATCAGCCTGAAATATGGAATGATCAGTTCCGATTAGGATCTTGTTTTTGAGAAGGGAAAACATTGTAATCGACTCACAGGAAACTTGGGAGGGGGGGAAAGCGATTTCCTTGGGAGGGGCATTATGTACAGGCATCCAGGTTTTATATGTGAATCAGCTGCTGACACAATCCATTTTTGGAATCATTCTTGAGATTGGTACAGAAACAGTGAATGCATTCTCAGCTTATTTTTTTTTCCAGCTGATACCATCTGAGCAGAAGCCCAGAGGCACAGTCTTTCAAAGATAAGGCATTCTTGCCTTAGTTTCAACCAAAAAATGTTCACACTATGAAGACAGATCACTTATTCCACTTCGAAATGACATAACATGGATCATAAAAATCTAAGATTACCTGGTAACATATTTTAGTTTAATTCTTATCAAAATAGCTATAGTATTTCCTGTAAACTCTAAGAGAGGGTCTTTAGACAAACCTTTCTTCCCTCAGATTTACCTTTTTTTTTTTTTTTTTTTGCTTTTCTCTATGAACAAGTGGTTCAATTGTTTTGACTAAAACAACCACTAGTCATCTAGGTGACATGGAGAAAAATCATTTTACCTATTTAGGCCACAGTATGACTATATGTCTAGAGTTGGAAGTGGCCTCATAAATCATCTATTCCAAACTCCTCATTTCACATATGGAAAAACTAAGGCCCTGCATGGTTAAGTTACTTGTTCAAGGACATATGGACTAAAGGCACCAGAGGTAGAAATTGAACCTAGATGACACAAAGGATAGAGTGCTAGGCCTAGAGTCAGGAAGATCTGAATTCAGATCTGGCCTCAGACACTTAGTAGTCGTGACACCTCAGTTTCCTCATCTGTAAAATGAGTTGGAGAAGGAAATAACAATCCATTTCAGTATTTTTGCCAAGAAAACCCGAATGGAGTCATGAAGAGTAGGACATGACTGAAAAACAACTGAACAACAACAAAAACCTCTAATTCTAGATTCAGTGCTTTATTATGTTGCTTTCCTTTCTGCTCATCCCTAAAATGAGAGAGCTAGGCTTTGTGATCTTTGAACTTTGTGATCTTCTAAAATTTGCTATTCAGTGGTGAGTCAGTTTAAACAAATTTTCACTTAAAAACATAAAAAAAGGAAGCAATTGTATAGTTTGACTAAATTGTCCAGTCAGTGAAGACATGATCACAATGTTATTTCTTTTTTTTTTTTTTAGTGAGGCAATTGGGGTTAAGTGACTTGCCCAGGGTCACACAGCTAGTAAGTGTTAAGTTTCTGAGGCCAGATTTGAACTCAGGTCCTCCTGAATCTAGGGCCGTGTTCTATCCACTGCACCACACAGGTGCCCCTAACCCTACACTTTTCTTCCAATATAGAAAATTGATCACACAGGCTTAAAAGGAAGAACCATAATGGAGAGACAAAATAAATGTGATCTGAGGAATTATTTCTAGGTCTACCACTTACTATTTGTGTGATGTTAGGCAACTCACTAAACTACTCTGGACCTCAGTTTCATCGTCTGTAAAAATAGACAAGATGATATGCAAGGTCTCTTCCAGATTGAAATTCTTGTGATTGATTCATCCAGATTGACTTCTCACACTAACTGAATTAACTAGATCGATAGTTTCCAAACTGGGGGCCATGGCCCTCTCAGGCTGTAGCATAAATCCAAGGATGAATAAAAATTAAACCGAAAGGGTGGATAATCAACTAATCAGAGGGTGAGAAAATGGAATAACTTCCACCATCTCCCCTACAGTCAATTTTGGGTCTATTTTTAATATATTTACAACACTCCCCTTTGACACTTTTAAATTCATTCCTCTTATAAGGCTGGCCTTATGTGGCTCTATGGGGAAGGAACCCTTCAGGTTAGGTAAAACTTAACCTGACCCAGGAACGCCCTAATAGCATCATCAACACCCCATCTCCTAGAACTCACTGGCTTGAGACTTTCCCACACTAATTCACCCACACAGCTGCCAAACTTGTTTTCCTAAAGCTCTTCTCTTACCCTGTTACCTCTCTACTTTAAAAATTCAAGTGACTTCCTTTGACTCTAGAATCAAAGATACTTTAACCTTTCATCTTCTTCTTTTAAAATTTCTGCCATGATATACATAATTCATAGCACACGTGTGGGGATAGGAACTGGACCGATGATTTAAATAGTCTAGGAAATCCTAGATGAAGAAAATCCTTCTACTAACTGCATGTTGGTACCTTCTTTACAACTTAAAGTTTAAGAGAGTTGCCTAGAGCACTGAAATTAATCAACTTCCTCAGGGTAACCCAGCTGTCATCTATTATATGTGGGACTTGAACCTAAGACTTCTTAGTACAGAGGCCAGATATCTATCTACTATGTCATGGTGCCTCATTAGTACAATATATAAATAGACCAATAAATATAAGCTAGAAGCAAGTAGATAGACATTTTATATTGATAAAGGTGCATGGGGGAAAAAGGTTCTAGTGAAATTCATTCAAGTTCTCGTTTTACTTTGGCCATAGGAATACCTTCCGAAAATTTAAGAAATTTTCCCTGAATTTCATATTTATGAAGTATCTTCTTTCCAGCGTGCTATGACACCCTACAATGAATCCATATTGTTTTATGTACAGTTCAGGTAATACCTTTGTCTAAACCTAAGGCCCCACTAAAATATAGACATCATAAGTATTTCAAATTTCAAGAGGATTTAAACAGAAACATCAGGTTGTTAGTGTATCCCCTCTTTTAAATTAAAAAAAAATTATACAAGTGAGTGTGAGTATGCATGTGTGCATCCCTAAAAGACAGCATCCTGGGCTAAACTCTAGACCAAATAATTACATCCTATTTCTTCCATGCCTCTGGCACTTTAAGGAGCTATCATCATCTTGGCTTTTACAGGTGTTGAAAAAGGTTTCTATGCATGGATGGAAAGATGGCTTGTTTCCATTCTCAAGGTGACTTTGAATAAAAACAGGGTAATCCCTCCTTGAAAAAAAGTGGTCAGTAATCTTTCTTTGAAGTATTTGTTGATGAGCTAATCTCACTAACTGCCATTCTTATGGGCTGTATCAGTAGCCCCTGCAACCCTGCAGCTGTTGATGAATAGAAGGCCTGGGAACAGAAAAGTTTCATTATATAACTATTAGACATTTATATATTTAAGTATTGTATACTCAGGCTTGTAATTAATATACATTTTTTTCACTGATCATGTTGAAACAATAACTCTCCTTCATTTGTACTGTACTTTATAAAATGTTTTATGGGGCAGCTAGGTGGCACAGTGGATAAAGCACCAGCCCTGGATTCAGGAGGACCTGAGTTCAAATTTGACCTCAGGCACTTGACACTTACTAGCTGTGTGACCCTGAGCAAGTCACCTATCCCTCATTGCCCTGCCAAAAAAATAAATAAATAGATGAAATGTTTTACATAAATTATCTCATTTAACCATCACACCATTGAAAAGTGTGCATATTCTATATTTTCTTTTTGTAGAAGAGAAAACTGAGTCTCAGAGATGGAAATAAATTATCCTAGGCCAGAGAGCTAGGGAGTAGTAGAACAAGAAATTTAATACATGTCTTTCCAGCATCCCATAACTACTTTGGCCATTCAGAGTTATTTCTTTAGAACTTATCAAGCAGTCTATGGATTCTTTGAATACTACTGAAGATATGTTTATCCGAACATTTTCTCCATATCTATTATCTTCTAGTTTCTAATATATTTTTCACTCCGAAGCTAATTTCCTTGGTCCTTAAAATACTTTTCCAGACTACATTCTTCTTTTTATGTCTGCATATTGGTCTAGCTTCCAGTAATGAGATTTATACCTGCCCATGAGGAAATGAATCATAGGCCCCCTCAGGTGCCTTTCCTTTTTAGCCTGCATAGTCGGCCAGAATGGGTTCCTGAAACTGAAGTCAACAACCATGGGCATTACTTCTGGTCCCAACAATAAACTATACAAACCTCGGTGTGATCTTTTTGTATCCATACGACTTGCAAACAATTGGTCAATTCATTGGGGAAAAAACCCATCAAAACAACCTTGTCATGCTTAGGCAGGTAGATATGAGACATGGTTTATGATATCTATTTTTACAGATGATAAAAGGGAGGCCTAGACAATCAATCTCCTTGCCACCATAGCTAACATAAAAGTGAAAACATCCATTTGTTAGCCAGCTGTTTTGCATAAACATGGCAGACTACCCAGTATATAGTTTAACACTCACTTTTATGCTCTATAAAATGGGTAAAGTACATCTCAAATCTCCATAATAGGGAGACTGTGAAGACATAAGATGGGGAACAAAGGATTACATGCACTGCCTGGCAAATCTTTCAGATTTGTTATTTAGCACTCACTGTACTTAAGGACTTGCAATATAGAAAACTCAAGTCCTATTTACTTTTCAAGCAAGGGAAAAACCATACAAACTCTTTAAAATATACAAGTTTCATTACCTTTCCTGATCCAAGAAGGGTTTGGTGTCCAACATTCTGTGAGTCTAAGAATGGAATACTCTTTATTAACAAGAGTATATTATTGTGCAGTTTAGCATCAGAATGACAACTGTGTGGTCTCCACAGATGAGGCCTCTGCTTTACTCATTAGTATTTGCAGAACCTTGATTCTTTCTGGGGACTGGAAAATGCCTCCTGCCCCTTGGTTGTCTCTACTGGGCAATGTATATAAAAATAAGAAAAGGGATTTTTTTTTTTGTATTTTGTAATGGTTTTTTTGTATTTTTCTAGGGTCAATATCCATTGTATCCAAAGTTACTAATGCTCTTCAAGTTGCCAAATCCAATGGCCTTTTCTCCCATCCTCATTTTCTTTGTCCTCTCTGTAGCCTTTGACACTGTTGGTCATTCTTCTCCTTGAAACTCTCTATTCTCTACTCTTCTGGTTTTCCTCCTATCTATCTGACTACTCTTTTCTCTGTCATCTTTGCTATATTCTCCTCCAGATTCCATCCCCGCATTTTACGTGTCCCTCAGGATTCTGTCTCTGACCCTCTTCTCTTCCCCTTCTCTACTACTTCACTTGGAAATTTCAGCTCCCATATATTTAATTACCATCTCTATATTGGTGATTCTCAAATCTATCTTTCCTAGTCCAACCTCTTTGCTGACTTCCAGTCTTGCATCTCCAATTAGCTTTCTTTTTTCTTTTTCTTTTTTTTCTTTTTTTTTGGTGAGGCAATTGAGGTTAAGTGACTTGCCCAGGGTCACATAGCTAGTAAGTGTTAAGTGTCTGAGGCTGGATTTGAACTCAGGTCCTCCTGACTTCAGGGTCAGTGCTCTATCCACTGTACCACCTAGCTGCCCCTCCAATTACCTTTCAGATATCTCAAACTGGATGTCCAACAGACATCTTAAACTCAATACGTCCAAAACATAAATCATTATCTTTCTTTCTGCTCCAGACCCCATCCTATCTTCCCTATTGATACAATGGACAACACCATTCTCCCTGTTCCTCAGTCTTATAAACTATGAGTTATCCTAGATTCCTCACTGTCTTGCATCTCTTATATCCAAGCTGTTGCCAAAGGCTATCAGTGTTGCCTTTGCAATATCTCTTGGATACCACCTCCCCTTCTCTCCTTTGATACTGCCACCCCTCTAATGCAGGCCCTAATCATCTCACCCCTGTATTATAGCAACAGACTATTGATGAGTCTGCCTGACTCCAGTCTTTTTTTTTTTTTTTGGTGAGGCAATTGGGGTTAAGTGACTTGCCCAGGGTCACACAGCTAGTAAGTGTCAAGGGTCTGAGGCCAGATTTGAACTCGGGTCCTCCTGAATCCAGGGTCAGTACTCTATCCACTTCGCCACCTAGCTGCCCTGGCTCCAGTCTTTCCATCCACCATTAGGTTACTAAAGTAATTTTCCCTAAAATCCAGATCAGGTCTTGTCACTTTTTCTACTCCATAAACTCTAGTGGCTTCCTTCCTGTTGCCTCTAGGATCAAACACAAAATGCTCTCTTTGGCCTTCAAAGCCTTTCATAACCTAATCCCCTCCTTCCTTTTTAGTCTTCTTTACTCCCTGAGACATACTCTTTGATCCAGTGCCCCTGGACTCCTGGCTGTCTCATGAACAAGATGTTCCATTTCTTGGCTCTGGTTATTCTCTCTGCCTGTCCCTCACCCCTAGAATGCTCCCCCTTCTTTTTCTGATGGCTGGATCTCTTTGTTTTCATTTAAGTCCCAACCATATTCCCATGTTCTATAGGAAGGTCCCCCAAACCCTCTTAATTCCAGTGGCTTCCCTCGATTAATTATTTCCCATTTATCTGGTAAATAGCTTGCTTTGCATATATTTGTTTGCATGTTATCTTCCCCATAAACTCCTTGTGGGCAGGGCCTGTCTTTCCCCTCTTTTTTATATCTGCAGTGCTTAATATGGTGCTTAGAACATTGTAGGCATTTATTAAATGCTTATTGATAGACCATTTGCATACGGACTCAAGACCACAGCTTGGCTAAATTGGTTGAAGGAAGGAGGAGTGTTCATCCAAGAGGAGCTCCATAGTTATCTTCAAGTATAAGCACTGTCCTGCAGATCCTGGAAGAGATCTGTTATATTGGGCTCCAAAAGGCAGCACCAAGAGTGATGGAGCAAAACTGCAGCAGAGGCAGATTTCAGCAGAATGAAGGGAAACTTCCTAGCAATTAGAAGTGAAATTTGATTCTTAGGGAGGCAGTGACTGTTCTGTCACTAGGGGTCTTTGAACAAAGGTTCGATGACTCTTTGTGGAGGATATTGAGAAATTAACTCCTTCTAATGTGGGTTGGACTCCATGGGCTCTGAGGCATTACAGTTTTGCTATTTTGTGATTCTGTGTAGGAGTAGCTTCATCACTCTGAATACCCTTAGGTAGATAGAGTTCCGGATTTAGAGTCAGAAAGACCTGGAATTAAGACCAGACCTACAAAGTCCTTTCCTACCTGGTAACAATCTACTCAGCTCTGGAATTTTACTGAGAGTCTGAGTTGTCTTTATTTGTCAATAAGTGCAAAGTTACCTCACCCATTATATCTAGATGGCAATAGACTGATTCTCTCTGTTTTTCTGTCTCTCTGTCTGTCTGTCTCCCTGTCTCTGTCTCTCTCTGTTTCTCTCTCTCTCTCCTTCTTTCCCTCCCTTCTCCCTCTCTACCTTCTTCCCTCTTCCCTATCCCCTCTTTCTCTATTTTCTTTGTTTCTTTCTGTCTGTCTGTCTGTCTGTCTTTCTTTCGGTGAGGCAATTGGGGTTAAGTGACTTGCCCAGGGTCACACAGCTAGTAAGTGTCGAGTGTCTGGGGTCAGATTTGAACTCAGATCCTCCTGAATCCAGGGCCGGTGCTCTATCCATTGTGCCATCTAGCTGCCCCTCTCTTCTTTCTTTAACTCTCATCTCTCTCTCCCTACCTCCTCCTCCTCCTCCTCTTCTTCTTCCTCTCCCCTTCCTCTTCTTCTTCTTCTTCTTCTTCTTCTTCTTCTTCTTCCTCTCCCCTTCCTCTTCTTCTTCTTCTTCTTCTTCTTCTTCTTCTTCTTCTTCTTCTTCTTCTTCTTCTTCTTCTTCTTCTTCTCTCTCCCCACTCTCCTCCTCTCTCTCTTCTCCCTCTTTCTCTCTCTCATTTCTCTTTCTTCTTCATCTCTTCCCATCAATCCTGCTACTATAAACACATGCTACCTTCCTTCCCTCCACCCTGACTTTTTACTCCTTGCTCTGCAAACTTTTATCAAATCAATACCACCATTACTTTTGGAAAGACAATGCCTATCAATTTCCCTATGGGTCCAGTCCAGTCCAAGTGAGTCTTGGGACTCACTACATTAAAACTCCCATCTCTGGCCACCACTTCCCTACATGTGTGGTCTCCATTTAGCAAAAACTCCTTGAAAGAAAGGGAGGGGAGGGAGAGAACAAGGAAATTGATACGGCCTACTATATAAATTCTAATATCTTCCCTCCTTACCCTGAAGGAGCTTGCATGGGGAGTAACTTAGTTTGTTATTTGGATCTCACTCCTCCCCTACCACTCCAAAATACCTTCCCTGCAGTAAGCAGATCCTCTTGAATTCTCTCTTAGTTTTTAAAAAAATGGGTATTCTGCCCCTAGACCATGGGAAGGTCTAATACAAGACGTTGCTTATTCTTGGATACTCATTGCTAGAACAGAGGAAGAATGGTTTGGATAATCCACAACAGTTTTTCTTCTTTAAAAGTCTCTTTAGTTCTTGGAATATTGCAACTTTTCACAGTAGGTCTTCTAATTAATTTGGCTTTGGTGAATGTTAAAATGATAGTGTATTCCCTGAGTCTGTATACCCAACTGGCAGTTGTAAAAAGTCACCCAGAAGTATGCCAGGTGGCAGGGGGAAGCAGGCCTGTGGTTCAACACTGTCTGTGGTTTTGCTACTTTTGTGGGAAACATACGGCCAGACTATTTAGCACTGATAGAATAATGTCTAAAGGGAAGAAACAAGAAGGAAAGGAAACCAAATTTTCATAGCCCAAATGAAATCGACTGAGCACACTGATGCTTAGCCGTAATAATAAATGTTAAGGAGAAGGAAAGTACCTCTGTGTGTGTGTGTGTGTGTGTGTGTGTGTGTGTGTGTGTGTGTGTGTGTGTGTGTATACAGGGGGGTTTTCCAGATGGCATTGCAGAACTACTTTACAGCACTCTAAACGTTTCCAGATTTCATGCCTATTGGGTTATTAAATTATGGGATTAAACGTGCCACAGCCATAGTTCTTTGCTTCTCCAGAACAGACAAAACGCTATTGCTAATAAATGAACAATTTTTCCATATGGCGAAATAGAGTGAACAAGGCTGGCATATAAGTCTTTGTTGGTTAGATTGATCTAGACAACACATACTCTCAGAATCACCTAGAGCCATTCTCTGTAGACCGTATGAAATCAAAGGTCAGAGAAAAAAAAGGATAAATATAATTGCAATTTCTCTACAGCACCTTATTGGTTGACAAGACATCTGACATTGTGACAATTTAATATATAGGAAGGGGGAGAATGACTAGACCTTCTGTCCACTTGCAGTAATTGATCTTCCTCAAAATTCCCAGTGGCTTTGGTGGATACTCCTGGCAAATCACTCTCTGGCATTTCCCAGAGGGAGAAGGTGAAAGACCTTGTTCATCCAGGAGAAGTTTTATCTCTTTTCCTTCCCTCTCAGGTGACAAAATGGCACTAGGTAGAGAGGCTTCAGAGAATGTTGCACAGTTAGACAATCAAGACAAGTTTCATCTGCCTAAAATCATGTTTACACAGTTGCAATTACCTGAAGACAACAAACACATGTGGAGTGGGGGGGTGGGGGAAGACCCTGCTTTATACACAATTACACAAATACCTATGATGAGAGTGGAAGTTTAGAGAGAGTAATTTAGCAAATTGTTTAATACTTCTCTAGACAATGAACCATTGATTCTAAAGGGAGTTCTCTGAGTCATTATGTTAATTTGGAATTAATCCAACTCCAAGTGTCAGGGAGATCACCTCCAATGCCATCTAGTCCAATGCACAAATAGATAGGCAAGCCTTTCTTTTACAACATTTCTGGCAGGGGTCATCTCTGTCATCCCTGATGAGCTCCAGTGAGGGGAAGCCCACTCCTTCCTGAGACCTGTTATTCCACTTTTTGGTAGCTCTAACTTTTAGGAAATTTCCCCATGTTTATTCCCAGAACCTGCCTCTCTTTTAACTTCTACTCATCGTCTCAAGTTCTGCCATCTGGGGTGAAGTAGAACAAATCTCATCCACTCTCCACTGTGACACATCTTCAAATATTTTAAGATCTCTATTATGACCCTCTGACTTCTCTCCTTTAGGGAAAAATCCTTCAGTTCCTTTAACTGGTCTTTGTATGGCACGAACTCAAGGCCTGTCATCTTCCTGGTTACCCTCTTTTGGACTATTTTGTCTTATTAATATGTTTCTCAAAATAGGATAGTAAGAAATGAGTTTTATATTCTAGATGGGTTCTTTTGGGGGCAGAATACGGCAGTACTGTTTCCTCCCACAGTATGGACACTATGCATCTCAGTTCAATTTAAGACTATTCCTTAACTATAAAATAGAAGGAATTTTATTAGGGTTACTACTTAAAAGTTCCACATGTGGAATTATTATTGTAAGTTTACTTGGCAAAGTGACATAAAGTCTTTATATATGAATAACAATAAGATAGATGACAAGCCTGAAAATGGTGTTGAAATCCTTCTTTCTTAGTCAAAATAGGAACAAAAATATCTAGAGATTTATGCTTTTCTTCCTTCTATCGTTTTCTTTCATCTTTCTTTTCTCTCTCTTTATTCTCTCTTCCTTTTTTTCTTATTCTTTCCTTTTTTTTTTTTTTGGTGAGGCAATTGGGGTTAAGTGACTTGCCCAGGGTCACACAGCTAGTAAATGTCAAGGGTCTGAGGCTGGATTTGAACTCAGGTACTCCTGAATCCAGGGCCAGTGCTCTATCCACTGTGCCACCTAGCTTCCCCGCTTCCTTTTTTTGTAATTCTTCCTTTTTTCCTTAATCATTGACTAAGTATTTTCATAGAATGCTTGATTGTAAATCAGTAGACCTATATTCCATTTCTATTTTTGCCACTCATAAACCATAGGAAAGGGAAGTGATACTTATTAAGGGACTATTATGTGCCAGGCTCTATATTAAGCACTTCACAAATATTAGCTCATTTGATCCTCACAGCCCTGGGAAGTAGATGCTATTATTATCACCATTTTATAGTTGAGGAAATGAGGGCAAACAGATAAGTGACTTGCCCAGAGTCACACACCACTACTAAGTATATCTTAATTCACTTCAGAATCTTCCTGACTCCAGGTCAGAGCTTTATCTATTACACCACCTACGTGCCATTGGATCAGGGTAAATTATTTAAACCATGAGACTCAATGTCCTCAAATGTAAAAAAGGTAAACAGTAATACTTGCATTCAGGACAACATGAGGCAATGGATAGAGATCCACCCTTGGAGGCAGAAACACCTGGGTTCATATTCTGCATCTGCCCCTGGGAAAACCACGTAACATCTCAGTGCTTCCAGCAACTTTCTAAAACCAATATGATCCAGAGAAGGTACTAATTATATTGGCAGAGAATTTCTGTATTGAGAGTTTCTCATAACAATGAAATCACAGGTCCAATTTTATTCTCCATTAACTAACCTACCTTAATAATGTACTTGAAGTTTACCAAATATTTTACACTGGTTATTTCATTTTTCCTTTAAATAACCCTTTGAAATAGGTAGAATAATTACTCTGTTCTCCATTTTACACATGAGGAAAACATGATGGAGAAGGATGAACTGATTTGCCTGTTGTTATTCAGTTCATATTATTCATTAGTATGTCAGAGCAGACTTACTATTACATCTCTCAGCTGTTTTCCCACAAGCGACTCCCCTACATGCTGAGAATTTACTCTTTCTTCTTTACTGCCTCTCAGAATGATTGTCTCCCTTCAAGATTCAGCTCCAGTATCACTTCTCCATTGAAGAAGCCTTCCTTGATCCCTTTCCCCAAATAGATTGTGCTCTCTCCTCCTCCATTTTACTTGCACTAACTTGTGTAAATGTTCGATCACTCCTCCCATCCTGGAATACAATCTCCCAGAGGACAGAGACCATCTCATTTTTGCTTTTATATCCCAAGTGTCTAGCGCAGTACCTTTCACAAAGTGGCTGCTTATTAAAAGTTGGTTGAATTGAATTGATCTGACTGAAGTTTCATGTAAGACTCCTGGGCCTAAACTGGCTGACTTGTCTTCATTCTCCGTTACAGATTTGACCTGTAAAGGGACAGTAACTTCTGCCTTAGGCTCAAAACTTGATTCTTGTTTAAACTACAAAGAAAATGCTTGGATTCAGGCCTCGAGTCCACATATTTATAACTGGTTAACAGCAAGAATGTCTGAGGGGCAGCTAGATGGCGCAGTGGTTAAAGCACCGGCCCTGGACTCAGGAGTACCTGAGTTCAAATCCGGCCTCAGACACTTGACACTTACTACCTGTGTGACCGTGGGCAAGTCACTTAACCCCCATTGCCTAAAAAACAAAACAAAACAAAACAAAACAAAACAAAAAAAGAATGTCTGAGAGGCAAGCCAAGAGAACACTAATCTAATTTCCAAGTGATAAATGTCAGATTAGGCTCATTTGCTCTTTTGAGTTAGAGTTTGGGGCAATAAATGTAAAGCTTTCTCCTGGTACCATTCCATCTGGGAGTTGTGTGACTTCCTATAATCCCAGGGCATACTAAAAATTGCTTTTAATTTATTCAGGGCTTTGGTTTACCCCTAGAATTAAAAATTCCTATGACCTGCACAGTTGGGGTGAGAGGTGGGTGGATGCCTTGGGGATTCAAAGAAGAATCAAATAAAAAATAAATGTAAACCATCTTTGACTACTGAAGCATCTTTTCTCTTTCCTAACCATGGGAACTCTGTTCAGCAACTGAGAATTAAGCAAATCCTTTTAGAAAGTCTCAGTATTCTTGGCCAATGTATTATTCTAAAGCATTTACATAGTACAGATATAAAGGGATATTCTAAACCCAGAGTGCTTAATCTGGGGTCCATGAATTAACTTGGTTTTTAAAAAATACATTTTGATAATAGTATTTCAATATAATTGGTTTTCTTTATAATTCTATGTATTTTATTTTGGTAATTTAGAAATATTGTTCTAACCAAGGGTCCATAGGCTTTACCAGACGACAAGAGGGATCTATAACACAGAAAAAGTTAAGAATCCCTGGCCTAAATGGTCTCTCAAGTCCTTTATAGTTTCAACATCCTATGACTTTAACCTAGAGACTCACCTGATCGTCCTTGCTTTTGATCACAACCAAACATCTCACCAGTACTGCCCAGAGTATCTGGCTTTGGGAAAGGTGACCCTGCGGCTCCTTACAGCCCAAATGCTGAGCGTAAGATGTTCACAAAGCAAAAGTGCCACGGGGATAGGAGCTTCTGAGGCTCACTCTGCGGACTTGAAAGAAGACCAATGGGCCAGAACAATACAAGGAGCCCTTCCAGGACGACAATGGTACCAAGTGATTTTAAGCTGCACAAAGGCAGTCAAGGTATTTCAGGCAAGAAATTTCACAGTCATACCTTAGATCCAGAACAATAAGCACGTAATGTCAAGGATTACCATCAAAATATTCTAATGCTCTCAAGGAAAAAAAAAAAAAGGTTTTTTGAGAACCAGACTGAAATAATAGATAGGGCCCTGGGCTTACACCAAGGAAGGCCTGGATTTCAATTCTACTTCAAATGCTTATTAGTTGTGAAAACCCAGTGTAAGAAATTTAATCTCTACAAGCTTCAGTTTTCTCATCTGTAAGATGGGAATAATGATCATTGCAACACTTGTCTCATGTGGTTAATGTGGGGATTATATATGATCATGTATATAAAGTATTTTGTAAATTTTAAAGTGTTTTATGGGAGGGGAAGAGAGACATAAGGAGAGGAGAATAGAGGGGAGGGGAGGAGAAGGGAGGAGAAGGAGAAGAAGAGGACAGTTTCTGATCTGGAAAAATTTTTTTTACACATTTCTATTAATGTGCAAAACGCCTCAAATGTGCCCTGCCTTGTGTGCAAATAAAATGTGGAATAGGAAAAGTCAATATTTATTCTTAAACAACATAAAAATTAAAATGTAAAGAAAATATGAAAATCAAAATAACACATATCAAATTACTAGTTTACACTACAGTCAATACAAAATGCAGCTTCATAATTTGCTCCTGTTGTATCACACAACAGATTTAGGAACAACTAATTAAAAAATACAAATACCTTTTTTCATGGTATGTTAAATTTTTATAGTTTGACCTGATTTTATTCATTTAAAAACTAAGAGACAATGAAGTTAGGAAACTTTACAAAATAAATTGCTTGAAAAATGCATGAAGCCCACTTAAACTTATATAACTAAAGAATAACTAAAATTTAAAAATATGTGCTTGAGCATTATCAAACAAAATTGTACTCCTCAAAGCTAAGATTTCTTTAAAAAGCTACATTTTAAGAACCATCAATTCAGGAGATTTGTGACTGTACACAAGATGAGATTATACTGTCATAATGTCAAAGTGCAGAAGTGACTTTCTATGGAAGTCAGAAATACTTGGAGATGCTCAGTTCAGGGACACGTTCACAAGCAGTTATGCAGAACTACATGTTCATTAAACACACAAAAAACCCATACAGTTCTAAAATTACATTAAATGTAATTACGTTCTCTTAGTACAAAATTAGACGTTGTTTGGTTGAATGGAATCCATATTGTCAGACAACTGGTAGAATTTTGCATATCATTATTATTTTCCTTGAAACTCAACAATTTTACAACAGATGCAAAAAAGACCAAAACCCCCTAATAATTGACAACCATACTACAAAGACAAAAAGATAGTACAGAGAACATGGTCAGGCTATAGACCTTCTTTCCGGGCCCTTGGGCCTGGTGATTTTCTTTTCCTGTCAGCCCAGTATGTATCCAAGGCTGGGATTTGAACTTAGGCTTTCCTTTATTCAGAGAGGCTGCCTCTGTATCCACTCTAGCACACTACCTCTCCTGTAGCAACACCTACATGTTTCTTAGCCATATTATTAGGGCTGGGGTGGGGAATCTGCTATTTGAATTCAAGTGCCCCTGAAACTCTAAACTTTCCAGTCTACTTTCCATCAGACCACTTAATCAGGCAAGAGACTAGTCTAAATAAACCTAGGTTAGAAGCAAGCTGTTTGAAATACACCAGCAGTGAATGCATTTTCAGATGTTCAAATGAGATAAACATTCTGATACCAAAATGTCACTTCAAAAGAAGCTATTTACAAGGTTGCTTTTCACTTTTCTCAGGCAGGTTGTACTGACAAACCATTATGTTACTGATGATTCATCTGTGTGATGTGTTGACAATAGGTGCTTTGTTTAAAAAGAGAGTCAATCCAATTGACATAACACAGCCATTGAAAGATTCTTTGGAGTTTCTCCAGGAGATTGTTAAGCAATACATATATCACATCCAAATTTACTGACTATTATCTGTTAAGGGACCTGATCTCTAGAAGTTATTATCTTTCCTATCAGTTGGTGTTGGAACAGTATGAGTAGTCCATCTTGATATACAGTTTCTGTCTCTCCTTCTATGACAATTGCTGAACTGCTACCAAAGATGCCTCTAATTTTAATCTTGTAAAGATACAACTTTTCCCCAGTGTACTACGCTTCCCTTGAAATGCCATTTGATTTCAACTCAAAATGCTTTTAAATAAAGAATTTTCTTTTTAGGATATTTTAAACTTTTTCATCGTCATGTATTTTTACAAGGGTAAAAGGTGAATGTTTAGAAACCAACCAATAAAAGAACAGTGTGTCCAGAATGAAGACGTCAGTGGTCCCATTGTACTCTGCCCTGGTTGGACTCCAGCTGGACTATTGTATTCAGCTATGGGCATTATATTTTAGGAAGGACATTCAGAGAGTGGAAGGAATCCAAAGGAAGGTGATCAGGGTGTTGGAAGGATTGGAGGTGTCACACAGAGAAAGGTTGAAAGAGCTTGGGATGTTTAATGTGGAATAGAGAATACTTAGGTATCTTCAAATATGTGAAGGGAAGAAATATAGATGGGGTTTGGATTCATTTGTTTGGCCCCAGAGTGTAGAAATAGGAGCAATGTGTTTCTAGAATAAAACCTAAAAGAATTACAGAAATTTCAGTTATCTCATGTGGTTAATGTGAGGATCATATATGATCATGTATATAAAATACTTTGTAATTTTTTTTTTTTGGTGAGGCAATTGGGGTTAAGTGACTTGCCCAGGGTCACACAGCTAGTAAGTGTCAAGTGTCTGAGGCCATACTTGAACTCAGGTCCTCCTGAATCCAGGGCTAGTGCTTTATCCACTGTGCCACCTAGCTGCCCCCAATACTTTGTAAATTTTAAAGTGCTTTATGGGAGGAGCTTCAAAGCTCCAGAAAAACATATGTAGAGACATTGCAAAGTTCTAAGTATCCAAAAGTGTATTTGGTTACCTGCTTTTCTCCTAGTTGTTCTTGCATATTGGTTTTCTTTTCAGAAAGATTTGAGTTTGAATCTTACCACCGACACTCCCTAGCTGTGTGACTCTGGGTGAGTCACTGAACCTTTCAGTTTCAGTTTCCTAACTTTTAAAAATGGGGTTAATAACAGTACCGATGCCACTGGGTTGTTGTATCAAATGAGATAACATCCAAAGTGTTTTGTAAACCTTGAAATTCTAAATTAATATTAGGTAGCTTTATTATTGCTGTTACTATTATTTTTTTATTATTTATGAGCTGGCTAAGTGAGCATTTATGATGGATATGATAGAGAGGGTCCTTTTTCAAGTACAGGTTGGACTTGGGCTCTCTGAGGTCGTTTTCAACTTCAAGATGCTCTGTGCCTCTTGAAATCCTCTTTCCCAAGCGTCACCCTATTCAGGAACAATGAAGTGAACCAGGCTACACAAAGAGAATGAAGCAGATAGTCATATTTTGTCTCATATAGTCTCCTGATTTATTTTGTTTCCAGATTTCACCTTGAACCTCAACTTTTTCCACCTTTGGGCTATGGGAAAGCATGTGTCTGAACATGTGTGTATCCATATATTACACAGTACATCAGGTTAGCAGGATAATGGGACCAACTGGGAAAAAAATATCGCACAAAGAGAGCAAGCCTGCCTATGGTTTCTAGGTCAGAACCTGCTCTAACAAAGTAAGCCATGAAGGGCCCTTTATTTTGTTACTTGTTTAATTAAGATAACAGATGTTACTATTATATAAGTCCTAGTGAGTGGCTGTTTAATAGGCCACTCTTTCATATGGTTTGTGACTGGTGAAAACCAGCTCAAACAACCATTTCCTTTGTAGGAAATTCTCGTACAATTAAATTGAATAAACAATGCACCCAGTGCCCATTCATACAAAGGAGACAGCTTTAATGGGGCAGGAGCGTAATAGGAACAGTAATGTTCCAATAGAAGAATTTCCTAGTTTAAAAGGCCACTTTAATTCTCTGTTTTATCTGTCAGGCACTAAGTCGGCCTGACAATCAGACACACTGGGAAAATATTTCAAGATGGTTAGAAACTCAGTGTTACATCGGAAGGAGGTGAGGTGGGTGCACCTCTTCCTTCTTTGTGCCTATTTTAATAAAAGCTAGGGGAAAAGTCCATTGATAGCTCCCTTGGAAACCCAGTAGGTTTGGGAGACAGGGAGAAAAGAAAGAGGAGAAAAAAATTGATGCATTTATAGCATACACAAAACAAAGGGCTTTGCTTTGCTTTATTTTATTCATTCTTTTGGTGAAGTGGGGAAATAAATCACACGAGGCTAGTTAGTTGGTAGACAGAGTTCTAAACTTGTCCTCTAATTGTGACCCCATATGCATGTCAGCTCATCTCCCCAGGTCTAATTCTTCATCATCGAAATTAAGGGGTTGGTCCAGATAAAGGTGCTTAGCCTGGGTTATGCAAACTTAAAAATATATTTTTATAGTTATGTAAATGAAATTATTTCTCTTTGTCATCTCATGTATTTTATTTCATTAAAAAATATGACGTTCAGTAAAGAGCCCTAGGTTTTGTGGAATGACCAAAGGGACCCATGAGACAAATGAGGTTAAGAGCCTCTGGGCCAGATGATCGCCATGCTTTTTAGCTGTAAAACTGCATAATTCTATTCCTGTTTTGGGAGAAGAACAAATACAAACATAACTTGGCCATTTTATTTACTTATCACTTTACTTATCTATCTCTGGGGCTGTCTATCTATCTGCTTTTCTCTCAGTTTTTCTGTCCATCATTCATGTTCATTCATTCATTAAGTCATTTATTCTTCCCTCCTCTCCTTCCTCCTTCCCTCCTTCCTCTCCTTCCTCCTTCTTTCCTTCCTTCTTCCTTCCTTCCTCCTTCTTTCCTTCCTTTTTTCTTCCTTCCTTCCTTCCTTCCTTCCTTCCTTCCTTCCTTCCTTCCTTCCTTCCTTCCTTCCTTCCTTCCTTCCTTCCTTCCTTCCTTCCTTCCTTCCTTCCTTCCTTCCTTCCTTCCTTCCTTCTTGCCTGCCTGCCTGCCTGCCTGCTGTAGTAAATATTTAAGTTCTTGTGAGGTTGAATGACTCAACAACCTGCCTTTTTAAAGGGACAATACTATTTGGAACCCCAACCAAAATAAGTTACATTCAATGAACTGGTTTAAGTAATATTATAAATTAAAAATAGATTTGTTCACAGCTGGATCTCCACAGAGGCAGCAGAATTGGACATATCCCCAAAATCTGCGGGGATTTGGCTGGCTACAGCAAATGAAGATTACTAGGGAAGAGGAATGTTATAAGAAGGGCCTTGTTAGCTCTGAGTCAAGTGGATTAACCATGGCAAACTGGACCCCCTAACCTTGTGACTCAAATGCTACTCTGATCCATCTATCCAATACGTTCTCCATTAATGCCCTACCTGGTTGCCCCTTTGTGGTAGGATGTGTCCTTTTTTTAAAGGTTATAACAGCAGAGCACATGCTCAGTCAGCTCCTACCAGCCTGGAAAGGTTCTCTTTTCCTTATTCAGTTACTAGCACTTAGGAAGTACTTAATGGATACTTCATCTAATCGACCTGCCATCTAAACACCAATGTCCTTAAGTGTGAAGAGGTCCAGCATCAGGTAGGTTGCAGACTAATTCATTTTGCAGCATTTCCTGAGAAAAGCAAAGGGGTATATTGAAAAGAGCCCTTAATTTGGAATCCTGAGACCAAGCTTCATCTCTTGACTCTGCTACTTACTCTCTATCTTACCTTAGACAAGTCATTTCACCATCTCATTCCTTGGTTTCTCCAAATGTAAAGCGGGAGGGTTAAACTCATGGACTTAAAGATTTCGAGCTAGAAGTTCGTATTGAATACTGACTCTAGGTTCTTGACCTAGATCTATGAAGTTTATGTGCACACACATGAGAGATAGATAATTATATTTCAAAATGCTTGATTTCCTTTGTAATTCTATGTAAACCTACTTTATGCATTTAAAAACATTTTTCTGAGGAGGGATCCGTAGTCTGTGGGATCCAGACTGCCAAAAACTGCCTGACACACAAAAAGACCAAGAAGTCCTGATTTACCTCAACCTCCCAATTTTACCTATAAGTAAACTGAGACTCAGGGAGGTTTACTGACAGGTAGCAAGAAGAAGAATGAGGATTTGAAGCACAGTTCTCAGACTTCAAAACCAGTTAGTTCTCTTCCTCCTACACCGTATCATCCTAATGTAAGTCAATGATCTCTAAGGTCTAAATCTAGTTTGAATCCCTATAATCCCATGTTTTAAGGCATTTGAAAAGCTATGAAGGGTTTTACAATTGCAAGGCAATATAAGGAAATAGTCATTTCTCCTGTTCCTATTACCACTATTAAAACATGCTTATATTTTATAAAATGACAATGGGAGACTTAACTATCTGATGGGTCAAAGGTTCTTCCTTAATTCTTAATTAGGCATAATCAAGAGGTGTTCAGGAGCAGCTGGGTGGATTTTCCTGAGTTCAAATCTGGCCTCAGATACTTAACTAGTTGTGTGATCCAGGACAAGTCACTTAACCCTGTTTGTCTCAGTTTCCTCATCTGTAAAATGAGTTGGACAAGGAAATGACAAACCACTCTAGGATCTTTGCCAAGGAAAACCCAAATGGGGTCCCAAAGAGTCGGATGTGATTGAAATGGCTAAACAAAATAAGAAGTGTTGAGATGAGCTCAGTGCTTGACTAGATGAATCCTTCCCACACAATAATTTGTCAGAAAAGGAGGCTGATTCTTTGGCTTATTCCATGATACTATCATTAACGTTCAACAATTTATCCTCAAATTATAGACAGTTTGTTTTATTTTAATTATCTCCAAACCCCTCTTGTGAGCTGAGTTCTAAAGAAGTATTTCCTCTTCTGGAAAGGGGCTGGAGGAGGCGTTACCTAGGTAAAGTGGAACTACACCACAACTTTTCTAAATAGAGTCTTTTACCAACCACCTGGAATTCTCATCAGGCAACCTCTAATTCCACTCTATGCTCCCTCCAGGTACCATATGCTGTAATTATATGGCAAGCCAAGTCCTGCTCTAATTAGATCATTTGGCAAAGAGGATTTAGAAACACCAGGATAGATATTTACCAGTACCGATCTCATTAACACTGGCATGTTATCTGGGAGTGAATTATGAGCATCAAAAGATATCTCCCAAATACAGGGGTCACAGATCACATGCCATCTTGGATAGAGCAGTCTGCTTCTGGACATGTGAGGGCTGATGAGCAGGCATCATTACCAGGGATGTGATGGCATCAGGTGAAGTGTCCTAATGATCTGCCTGGCTTCTGCTAAACCGGTGAGCCATCTCAGGGGCACAAAGCTGTATTTACATGGTTCAAATATCCAGCTACAAGCTCTCGTGGCTCTTAATGACATGCTGTCTCTGTTTTAGCTGTGGTCATGACCACTTAAGATCCCTCCATAGCATGTGGCTGTTTATTTTACAGAACAGAGACCCTGATGAGACTTTTCCAAATTTTATTTGCTTTTTTTTTAGTTCTATATGCAGCTCTTCACTAAGAGAACTGCAGTTGTGTCATACCCAATTTCCTCTTCATTCTACAGTGTACTGAAAGGATTCAATGATCTTCTATAAACAATATTTTCAGCAAGTTTGTATTCTGTTCAAAGACAATCAGAGGTCCTTACTGCCCACCATGATCAACCCCAAACTCCTTGTATGGCCCTTCAAACAAATCCAACATTCCCTTGACATTTTTGAATCTTGTTATTCTCCTATTAGGAAGTCCTGATTTAATAATTCTAGTAAATGTGGGCTAAGCCTTGCCCACACTACAGACATGCCTCTGCAAGTCCTGACACTTCAGTCCCACCACCTTCTATAACTTCCTTCAAAATATGGCCCAAATTATACTACTGTTGGGAGCCTTTCTTGATGAGTCCCGCTTTACCCATGAGTGTTCAATCCTTTGTGTTCCCCCAGTGCCTCAAATGCAGATTCAAATCCAATAAGCATTTATTAAATCATGTACTGGAAATACAAAGAAAAAAAGTGAATGACTCTTGTCCTCAAGGAGTTTACATTCTATCAAGGAGATACATGCAGACATACAAATAGGTCCAAATAAGTAAGTACAAAATAGATGTGTAGATAGATATATCTGTATGCATATGGATCTGTCTATCTATCTATCATCTATCATCCATCCATCTATCCATCCATCTATCTATCTATCCGTGTATCTATCACCTACCATCTATCTATCTATCCATCCGTGTATCTATCATCTACCATCTATCTATCCATCTATCTTCTATCATCCATCCATCTCTCTCTCTCTCTCTCTCTCTCTCTCTCTCTCTCTCTACCTACCTACCTACCTACCTACCTACCTACCTACCTACCTACCTACCTACCTACCTACCTATATATATATATATATCTAGCCATCTAGCTATCCAGATATCTATTTACCTATCTATCTAGCTCTCTGGGCAGCTAGGTAGCACAGTGGATAGAGTGCTAGCCTTGGAGTCAGGAGTACTTGAGTTCAAATCTGGCTTCAGATTTACTGTGTGACGTTGGAAAAGTCACTTAATCCTGTTTGCCTCAGTTTCCTCATCTGTAAAATGAGCTAGAGGAGGAAATGTCAAACAACTCTAGTATCTTTGCTAAGAAAACCCCAAATGGGGTCATGGAGAATTGGACACAACTGAAACAATTGAACAATAGCAAAAAAAAAATCTACATCTACATACATGTATATAAGTAAGCAAATACAAGTAAATAAGTAAAAATAACAATGTAATTATATCATATATATGAGATGTAATGTGGGTAATTTTTATAGAGAGTTGGCAGTGAAGAAAGAAGACCTGAGTTCAAGTCCTGCCTTTGAAATATAGTTTGTATGACCTTGGTTAAATCATTTAACCTCTCAATGTTTTAGGCAACTCTTTCAGACTCAAAGGCTCAGAGAAGGTGCTGACTAGCATTAGTAGAGGGAATTTTATCACCTGATAATTCCCTATGTATGAATGAAATCACAGACCCAGACTATCTCTTAAAGTAGAGCCTGACAAAGCCTTAACAATGGCGGGCATGGGGGGAACAGCTAGGTGTCGAAGTGGATAAAGCACTGACTCTGGATTCAGGAGGACCTGAGTTCAAATCCGACCTCAAACACTTGACACTTACTAGTTGTGTGACCCTGGGCAAGTCACTTAACCCTCATTGCCCTGGGGAAAAAATGGTGGGTGTGAGGATGGGGAGGGAATCAGGAGAAGCCTCATATAAGAAGTGGCCCCTGAGCTGTGCTTTGGAGGAATCTGAGGTTCCTAAGAGATGAAGATGAGGATAAAGATGTTCAGTGAGCTCATGGATACTTAGCTTGGACTGTACCGATTTTATACATATTCACGTGCTACTTTACAAGTAGTTATTTCACATTTATGCTTTTGGTCACAGCCACTAGGTTATAAATTCTTGGAGGCAGGCCCTACATCCTTTATTTATTTGGAATGTTCTCCTCTCCTTTCTCCCCCTTCACTTATGTTCAGCATACATAAGTGCCCCATAAATGATTGATTCGTTCAATAATTCAGGAGACATTTACTAAGTGCCAACTAGATACAGAACACAGCAGTGAGTGCTGGAGGAGGTGCAAAGTTGAGATAAGATGAAGCTTTGCCCTCAGTGAGTCTATCTGCAGGACACGGCACATATGTATTTAACTGTTATACAGAATAACACACATTAAATATACTATGTGGGTGTAAAAGAAGTGTTAGGGAAGGGTGGATGGTTCCTGAAAGGGGGTTCAGGGGAGGGTTCATAGAACAGTTGGCATTTGATTCGGGCTCTGGAGAATGGGTAGGAATTTCCAAGCAGAAGGAAAGGTGGACATTATAGGCATAGGGAACAAAATGATCAAAATCACAAAGGTGAGAAAGTACAAAGTTGCTTTGGGGGGGGGGGGCGGGGACAGAGGAATTCAGCTTGTTGGGATCATGTTGTGAAGCAGCAGAATTTCAAACCGGAAGGGACTGCTGAAGCTATCTGGTTTAAAGATGAGGCATCTGAGGCCCAAAAAGGTTAAAAAGACTTGTAGTGTCAGAGGCAGGATTTGAATCCAGGTCCTCTTATTCTGTAGTGTGTGATGGCGATATATGGTGAATTCCAGACAAATGTGTTTGAATTTTACTTGGCAGAGGATAGGCAGCCATTTGAGATTTTCTTTCTTTATTTTTTTTCCTTTTTGCAGGGCAATAAGAGTTAAGTGACTTGCCCAGGGTCACACAGCTAGTAAACGTCAAGTGTCTGAGCCCGGATTTGAACTCAGGTCCCCCTGAATCCAGGGCCGGAGCTTTAACCACTGGGCTGCCTAGCTACCCCCTTGATATTTTCAAATAAAGGGAATTAGCCTGGCAGTAGTATGAAAGGGTGGATTAAAGTGGGAGCATTGAGCATGTAAGCTTCAAATAATGTTTAGGAGGCTTCAAATTAGTTATTTCCTTTGATCCCAACGCAAACTTGTGATCTTGGATGGTGTATCTCCCCATTTTACAGAGATGGGGACTGAGGCTCTAAGAAATCATGTGTGTTTTTAAATTTGAAAAGCTAGTAAGGGGTAGAAACAAGATTAGCATTTGGGTTTTCTGACTTCAGATCCAGGGCTCTTTTCTCTCTAGAAAGTCAGTGTTGTAGTCAGTGCAAGAGGGTATTGGAAGTCAGGAAGACCCTGGGTTCAAATCCCTCCTCACACTCCAGAAGTGTAACCCTGGACAAGTCACTTTACCTCTTTGTCTCTCAGTTTTCTCATCCATAAAATGATGTGATTGACTTATTAGCAACTAAGGTCCATTCTAGCTCTAAATCAATGATCCTATGAAATGGAGATGTGAAAATTAACCACTTAATTTAATTCATGGGAATCAGAGATGGCCAACCAACAGATATGACCAAGCAACAGGACCCACCAAGGGATCCCAGAGCTTCAGCCAAGCTTAGCTGCCATCCCCACCACGTTCCCCTTTGTCCCTTAGTCAGAATCTCAGAGAAGTAAAACATCACAGACTGCCTCTTGCAGTCTTGCCAGGTCTACCTTCTCAGCTTAACTTCCTCTCTTCATTCACTCTGCATCAGGTGGGCTCTGCCGATGTGGTGAGAGAACAAAAACACGGGCAAAAGAGATTATGCTCTCCAAGCAATGAAGGAGTGAAGGTTTCTCCAAAAGAAAAAAAAGGCAAGCGGAGCAGGGGGGGAAATGTGACTTCAAGATGCAAAGAAGGCGGCACAACAAACCTTGTTTCCAGAAACTTGTCAGAACTTAGACTAATTGTAGATACTCATTTGACAGGAGAGAGAAATTTGGCTGCCGTTCCATACGTTGTTTTAGGTCTCTGCCAGGGAGTGTAGGGTTTGCTTTGGGTGTGTTTTATATTTCCCCAAAGAGCCCAGATGCTAAGGTAATGGTTGCTTATGTAGATTTCTTGTACATAAACATAAATATTCTGACAAGGAATGAGTAGTCCAGGGATGGCTTATAAGAGAAGAATGGCCGTTTTCTGGAGATTCTAGTTAAAATGCTTTTTTTTTTCCATTCTACAAAGTTTTCCAGTCTCAGTGGAGTATAGGATTTCTTTGGGGGTTGGGGGTGATATGGTTGTAAAGGTAGGCTTGGGTCAATTCATGGATGCCAGCTCCATGTTTGGCTTTATTTCCTAGGCAGTGGGGAATCACCAAAAATCTTTGAACAGGAAAGTGACGTGATTGGAAATATGTTTTAGGAAGATGAACCTGGTAGAAAATTTAAATTGAGAAGATATGCTGGAAGGAACTAAAGCCAATGACTAGAGAAAAGTGTTGGGCAGCTAGGTGATACAGTGCCGGGCCTGGAGTCAGCAAGACTCATCTTCCTGAGTTCAAATCTGGTCTCAGACATTTAATTAATTAGCTGTGTGACCCTGGGCAAGTCATTTAACCTGTTTCTCTCTGTTCCTCATCTGTAAAATGAGCTGGAAAAGGAAATGGTAAACCATTCCAGTATCTTTGCCAATATCCCAAATGGGATCACGGAGAGTCAGACACGACTGAAGCAACTAAACAAAAACAAGGTCCCTTGTAGCTCTAATCCTAAAATCCCACATTTTCCCCTAGATCCTCCAATGAGGAGCCAGCATCAGAACCAGTGAATTCTGACTAAGTAGTACCGCTTCCAGAGTAAGCATGAGTGCTGGCTATACTCCTCCTCCTCCTCCTCTTCCTCTTCAACATTACAATGGATATTTACCCAGTGTGTCCCAAAAAGCCTTAAAGACTCTGTATTATACTTTTTGTAAAGTGCTTTATAGCCTTTGTTGAATCTGAACCTCACAAAACCCCTCTGACATAGATCTTACAAATAGTATCCTTCCTGTTTTATGGATGAGGGGGAAATTAAGGCTCAGAGAGGTTAAGTGATGTGCCCAGCATTTGTACAGCTGGTACATTTGTCAGAGCTGGAATTAGAAAACGGTCTCCTACAGATAGATGGCCCCAGACAAGACCATACTGCACATCCCGTCAAGCTGTTCATCCAGGCCGTGTTGCTATCTATCCTGCCACTCACTTACCTGTTCTCCCCTTCTACTTCTTTCTGTGGACATTTTAATAAAAACACACGTGATACTACCATTGGTTTTGGAAATGCACATCAACCAAACTTTCCAGACTAGTACTGCCTTCCTGGTCACTACTCCTCTATGGCTTTCATTCCTCTACAGGCACTCTCTTTGACTATTACCAATTAAGCTCCATGAGGACAGGGATTGTCTTACTTTTTTATATTTGTAAGCCAGAGCTTAACACATTGCTTGTCACAGAGTAAGCACTTAATAAAGGCTTTTTCATTCTGTCTATCTGCCTCAGGTTCCTCAACTAGAAACTGGGGATAATAATAGCACTTACCTCTCAGGGTTGTTTAAGATGTAACAATATGCGGCAGCTAGGTGGCACAGTGGATAAAGCACAGGCCCTGGATTCAGGAGGACCTGAGTTCAAATTCAGCCTCAAACACTTGAAGTTTACTAGCTGCGTGACCCTGGGCTAGTCACTTAACCCTCACTGCCCAGCCCTCCCCCCCAAAAAAAGTGTGACAACATTTGTAAAACATTTAGTTCAAAGTCCTGCACACAGTAAGTACTTAATAAATCCTTGTTCCGTTCCCCCTCCCATCAATCCATCCATCCATCCATCCATCCTTTTAATTATTCATTCATTTCTTTCTAACTCCATGTCCATTCTTTATCTACTGAAACAGGATACGCAAATGAGAGAGGGCATGCTGTTGAAAGTTGCAGGTACAAAGTTGGAGGGCTCCTGTAACTGCTGTTTTCTCCCCTCCCCCCTTCCACCCCAGTGCTGAATGTAGAAAATTAAAATGATAGAGTACTACCCATATACAGGGTAACAGATTTATATCCAGAGCAGTGATACTAGCATTTCCTTGATGTTGCTTTGCCTCCCAGGCAGGATTTCCATTATTATGGAGATGAACTGCCTCTAATTATTGCAATAACATAATTGTTCCCCAGGGCAGAATTCCTAATAACATCCTTGTACAGCTCTCCAGCAATAGTAAGAGATATCCTGAGGGCAGGTTTCTCATTAAGCCTCACATCCAGAGCCTTCTGCCTCTGGAAGAAAAGCAGGAGGCCGGAAGCAAGGAACCTTCTTTCCACCCCAGGATGGGCCTGCTGGGCATCACATTTCCATTGCCTCCCAGACCACAGGTATACCCAGACCAGAATTCTATGTAACACAGGCCTTGGCAGCCCCCGGTGCCCAGATTCCACCTCTCTACTCCATAGGTACTTTGAACTAAAAGCCTTTGGGAAGAGATTCAAATTAGTAACACAATACAATGGCATCTCCAAAGCAAAACTCCCTGCATCCCAGACAACTGACACATGAATGTGATTTTTATTCCCCTTTGAGTTGAAATGATCTCCTCACAGTATGTCAGATGAAATCTGATTATGCTGTTGGTGATGCCAGGCAAACCTCAAAAAATATGGATTTCAGTTCGGTCACTCAGTCCTAAGAATAAGAATACTTCAAAAAAAAATGTTGTGGTTTTAAAATTGATCTCATGCCCTGAAATTTGACCTGAGTTTCTTAGGCTGAGAGGGCTGGGGAATAATAATTATATTGAAATCACTTCCAAATTAAATGCTATTTATAGCTCTGAATTTCTTTTCAGAAACAGGAAGTGGCTAAATTTAGCTTCTATTAATAAATTATGGTTAGATTAGGGTGTTATCCCTTAATCCTGCTCCCAGTTTCTCCCCTCTCTAATTCATCCTTTGTGTCGGTGCCAAAATAATCTTCTTAAAGCAAAGGTCTGACCATGTCATTCCCCTGCTTGAAAATCTTCAGTGAATAAAATACAGACTCCTTAGCTTGGGACACAAAGCCCTTTGCTGTCTGGCTCCAACCTGCTTTTCCAGACTGATTTTACTTTGCTCTCCACATGTTCCATGATAACTGACCTCCCTCACTATATCCTGAACTCAGCATCCTCCCCTTCAACTTTCTGCCACCCTCCTCATTCTACTTCCCAGCATTCTTATGTTCCTTCAAGGCTCTGCCAAAACATTAGCTCTGACAGGAAGCTTGTCCTGACCCTGCTTGCTCCTCAGGTTCTTTCCCTCTTCAAATCATCTTATACTTAATTATATGTGTAAATGTTGTATGGTCCACCCCAAATGGAAATTCCTTAAGGAGAAGGCATATACTCTTTATTTTTTTATCCCCAGTACCTAACATAATGCCTTATGCATAAGAGCTTAATAAATGGTTGTTGAATGAATATCAGCCTCCTAGCAATCTGTCTCCCAGCAGATTGAATGAGCTATGTGAAAATGCTGTCTAAATTATATTGTCGTTCTGTCATTTTTCAGTTATATCTGATTCTTTGTGACCTCCTTTTGGGGTTTTCTCAGCAAAGACACAGGAGTGGTTTGCCATTTCCTTCTATGACTTATTTTACAGATAAGGAAACGGAGGCAAACAACATTAAGTGACTTGCCCTGGGTCATACAGCTAGTAAGTGATTTCAGGTCTGGCACTCTATCCATTGTTCCACCTAGCTGCCATTAGGAATTATAAACAGTATAAATAAATCTGTAGCTATAATAAGTCAAACAGAATAAAATTCATTTCTTCAGAATTATTAACCGATTATGAAAATTACCTAAATACATTTTTTCAGCTTATCATATTTATCTGTAACTAAAATTTTAGAGAGTTACTTATGGCCCAGGGAAGTTCATTAGTTTACCTCTGATAAGTTAGTCAGTCAGTCAGTCAATAAGCAAGCATTTATTAAGCTCTTACTATATTCCAGGAACTTTGCTAAGTTCTAGGGTTAAAAAGAAGGCAACAATAGTCTTTGTCTTCAAAGAGCTTGTGAATGAGGAGACAACATTTCAATAACCAGGTAAATATAAGAGAAATGCAGCATTGCTGGAAGGTGATTTTAGAGAAGAAGTCACTAGGCAGGAAAGGCCTTCTGAGGAAATCAGGAGTCTTGAAGGAAGCCAGAGAAACTAAGGGAGGAGATGAATGTGCAGGGCATTCTATGCATGCACGGTCTGTGCATGGATGGGAGAGATGAAGTACTGTATTGTAGAAACTGCAAATAAGCCAGGATAAGGGAAGGGATTTATCAATTTTTCAAGAAGATAACTTTGTCAGTCCTGTTAAGAGACTTATCCATGGCAAGAGTCATAAGGTCACAAGTTCATAGAAAATGACTTGCCCAGGGTCACATGAACAGTATGTGATCAAGGAAGGACTTGAAGGTGGTTCTTCCCAACTCCAAATCCAGCACACTACCCACTAGGCCACACTGCCCATTTTTGTGTCCCATGCTTAGAGTAGGATTATGCTACTATGACTGGTTATCCCTGTGATAAATGGGATATGAGAATATCATATTTTGTTCTGGGTAACATGTGTTAAGAAGGCTATCTGCAAAGTAGAGCATATCCAGAGGATTGCAAAACATCATTTTTCTTCTTTAAGATCAATTTCAAAAGCATAAGAAAAAAGATTTTCATAATACTTAACCACATACAGATATTTTATGTTTTAGTAATACTAAAAATATGACTAGATATCAATACAACTGGAGAAAAACATACCCTTTGATTTTGAAATATCCTGTATCTCCCAATTGCTGATGTGGCTACCCCCACACTGAACTTAACATCTCATGGCCTTCGACAACTTTTGTCCTTAAATCAGTGTTAGGCCTTTTGACTTTCCTCAACCGCTAGATATCAACATTTTAATTTATTTTAGAGGCAGGTAGTACAGGGGATAGAGAATTGAGCCTGTGATTTAGGAAGACCAGACTTCAAATCCAGCCTCAGATTTACTAGCTATGTGACCCTGGGCAATTCACTTTACTTCTGTCTGCTTTAGTTTCCTTATCTTTAAAATGTGAAATAATAAAAGCACCTAACTCTCATGGTTGTTATGAGACCCAAATAATACAAGATTTTTAAAGGGCTTTTGTGTTACATAAATACTACCTTAGCTATTATTATTATTATTAATTTTTTAATAAATATCCTGACTCAAAGTTTCCATCATTTTTCCTAAAAAAAAAAAAAAAGGTAGACAGATTTCCATTCCCTCAAAAGAAGCCAAAGATATTGATGACGATGGCAATGATGATAACTTACATCCTCCCCTTTTTCTCATCTATTTCAGCCCTGCTCTGGTCCACCTAAATGTGGTCTACCTGTTTAAGATTCTTTTCATTAGAAGGGAGGAGAGCTGGGGCAGCTAGGTGGCACAGTGGATAGAGCACCAGCCCTGGAGTCAGGAGTACCTGAGTTCAAATCCGGCCTCAGACACTTAACACTTACTAGCTGTGTGACCCTGGGCAAGTCACTTAACCCCAATTGCCTCACTTAAAAAAAAAAAAAAGAAGGGAGGAGAGCTGATGGCTGAGATGCTGTGTTGGGAATGAGCTACTAACAGGGAAGGACTGCCCTAATGATATTGAGGATGGAGTTGATAAATGGTAGGAGGCATGGTGGCAATGGAGAGTTGTTCTAGTTTGACCACATTGCTAGAGTTGGCAGATGTTGCAGTAATATTAGCAATTCTGTGGTCAGGATGCTAAGTGGAAACATTTAACTCTCAACTATAGGAGGGTATATAGAGACTGATTCCAGCAGATGTAATCCCTTCCCCCCCAACACATACATTATTTTTTTTTTTTGGGTCTGAATCACTGTTTTTATCAGTGTAGGGAACTTCCAACAGAAGAAAGCTCCCTCTATTAATACAGGTTTGCAACCATTATGAAACAGGTAGTATTTGAGTTGACTGAGGCACTGTTGTTAAATGACTTACTTGCCCAGGGTCACACAGTCAATATGGATTAGCCCTGGGAATTGAACCTATCACTTCTTGACAGACAGAGGCTCTCCATCCACTATCTTACACAGCCCAAAGAGAGACTTACTAATTAGAGCATTTTAGGAAGTCAAATTGATGTAGCAACCAATTAAATTTACACAGGCAGTTATTCTATGGAATTAATATAGGGTATTTCAAAGGGTAAGTAGTGATAATGCTATAGGAATTAATCTACATTATGGTTTGAGACTGAATTCAGAAGCTGAAAGATAATGCAGATGCCCGCCCGCCCCCCCCCCAGGTTTGACTGAGGCTTTGATCAGACCATCCCAAGTTCACGTAGTTACATAGCTCCTCTCATCCACCAGAAATCAAGGAAAACATACTCTGAATTTAATATATGTGTGAACACACCAACTGTAAACTATGTCAGATTTGTTTGCAGAAACCATTAATAAGGACAACAAAATTACAGGCAATTATCCAATTTGCATATGGAAATCCGATGGGTTGCAGGTGTAAAGGGTATGTATACATTTTTACAGACTTCCCCATTGCATCCTTGAGCAATTGACCTTTTGTAACTATTAAAAATCATTATGTATCCAGATGGTAAGTGCTGTCTTACCTGTGACAAATACAGACGCACAAATAATTGCCATTTTCAGACAGACTAATTGAGTAGTTTACAAAAAGAGGGTATGGGATAATTTGGAGGGATGACAGCCAAAGAAAAGTTTCTACAAATATCTGGCATTTGGTTCCATTCATACCCATTTTGCCATTTACATTATATGTTACACATATATGTATACTCAAATTCTAAGTGTAATCTACAAAGACAAAGATAGTTGTGGAAAGTACGTTGTATTATAATAATGTTATCTAAGAAAGAAAAATAAATTCCATTTTCTCACATATCTTTAGGACATAGAACTATATTCCTTACAGACATAGAACAGAGAAAAGGGAGGGGGAGAGAGGGAGGGAGAGAGAGAGCCAGAGAAAGAGAGAGAAGGAGAGAGACATAGACAGAGAGAAGGAGAGAGAGAGAGAGAGAGAGAGAGAGAGAGAGAGAGAGAGAGAGAGAGAGAGAGAGAGAGAGAGAGATTATGGTCTTTCTGGCAGATTGCCAATGGACCAATTGTAGATTTTCATGAGTCTACAAAAGTTTTATTACCAAGCCATTTTTTCTTAAAACTTAAAAAACCCTCCAACTCATCTTCCTCAAAAAACCTGATGCATTTTTCTTTCCGAGAAATTCTTTTCCCCCTCCTCCTATCCTGCCTCCTTTCTTTTTCTCAGTTCTGGGAACCCATCTATTGAGCTGTGCTTTGCTCGTGGTTCAGTGAGGCCTCTAGCTATGATAGAGCATTTGGATAGTGCTCAGGGCTATTTGGGTTGGAAAACATTGATTTTATGATAATAGATCTAGAACCAAAAGGGCCCTTCTAGAGGTCCTGTATACCAACCCCCTCATTTTACAGATGAGAAAACTGAAGCTGATTGATGATTAATGTTGAATGAGTTGCCCAAGGTCATAGTAAATTGGCAGAACTGGGATTCCAACCCCCATTCTCTGAATCAAAAGATTGCATTCTTTCCAAGGCCTCACTCTAGAACAGATTCTATCAACCTAGCATCTGAGACCCTCATATGGTCTATGGGTAGATTTCAGGGTCCCTGTTAACTTTAATGGGAAAAAAGCCATTTGTATTTCCTTTGTATAATTTAGGTCCTTTGTAATACTATGCATTTTATTTTATAGATTTAAAAACATTATTCTGAGAAGGGGTTCATAGGCTTGGCTAGACTTAACAAAGGGGCTTATGAGACACAAAAAATGTCAAACCTTGCTCTCAAGTCAGTTTTCACCAACGTGCTCTTCCATTTCAAACATCTGTTACTAGAGTTGGTGGCTTCATGTGAACCAGAAAGCTCTTCATTTCCAACTAAGCTTTTGTTTTCAAAGCATATAAAAGGAACAGTGACTTTTGGACATTACCGTTCATTTTCTCTTACGATCTCCTTCCCTTTTTTCCACGTATAGACAGGCCGTGGGGAAGCCTTTGGTTTACACTCAATGACAACTTCGCCTCCCACTTTAACAAGGGTCATCCTTTTCAAGAGGGTTCTGGAGAAGTCTGGACCCAAAGCTGAAAGAGAATATAGAAGCTCAATTGAGGACGAATCTGACAATGACAAAATGGGCAACAAAATAAAATAAACTTTGACTTTTATTAATATATCTTTCCGTGTCTTGACTATCAGAAGAAGTTGGGATCACAGATTCCCATCACAGATGGGAATTATGGCTTTGATTTTAAAAGAATTTTTAAAAAATGGCCATGTCTTTCAAATGGCTTATATTGGGAAAATATTTGGATGATTGACTCATTTATTTTGTCTGTGCTTCCTTTTTTTTTCTTTTTTCTTTTTTTTTTTCAGGGCAATGAGGGTTAAGTGACTTGCCCAGGGTCACACAGCTTGTAATTGCTCAGTGTCTGAGACTGGATTTGAACTCAGGTCTTCCTGAATCCAGGGCCGGTGCTTTATCCACTGAGCCACCTAGTGGCCCCTGAAAGTAGTGAGTTTTCCTGACCCCAGGCTTGGTGCTGTAGCCACTGTGCTGCCTAGTTGTCTTTATGACAGGGTCATAGACATAGAGCTGGAATGGATCTCAGGGGCCATGTGGTCCAACCCCTATATTTTATAGTTAAAGACTGAGACCCAGGGAGGCCAAGTGACCTGCCATGGATCCACAAGTAGGCATTAAAGGCAGATTTAGTCCCAAGTCCTCTGACTCCAGAGGTAATACTTTCCCCCTTGTACCATGTGATAACGGATTACTTTTAAATTTAGGAAGATGTAGGTTCTGATTCTGCCTCAGAAACAGGACAGCCAAGCCACTTAATTCTTTAGTGATCTAGGTTTACTTAAGGCAGTAAATTATAGCTGAGTCATTGACCTGTATCAATAGAGGCCTTGGGCACTGGCCATTCCTTCCCCTTTTAAAAGCAGTCTCACACCAAAACAGACAAACAACTTAGCTTATGCCCTAGAAAGAAATGCCTGAAATGTGCCAGCAATCACCATTCCTTTCCTTCTTGATAAGGACATAGGCAATAAAATTTATAAATTTTTAAATCTAATTTTTAATTTTAATTTAATTTTTATAATTTTTATATTTAATTTTTAGTTTAATTTTTAAATTGTCTCCAGACACAAGTGGTCGCTTGACTTGGATGAGGCTCCACTGATGAGGCTGTTTGCTAGGGGGGGAAAAATAATCTCATTTCTCCACTTTGCCTGTATAGACATTTAAAGGCCACTCAGAAAAACCACTGATAATTGCTTCTCTCCATAAAGGAATCATAGGATAGCTAGATCCCCACAAAAGGAAGATAATGAACATCCTGTTGGAGGACCTCTCTTCAGAATAATATGCGCTTACTCCATCTCTAGTGTAACAATGATTAAATCTGGGAACCTTATCCAACCTCAGCTTCTTAGTGGAGCTTTAATGAGGTAATAGTGGTCACCAGGGTAAAGGTTTGGTGTTGGAGAATCTGCAGGTTGCATGAGCATGAGAATGAATGGCAGATAGCTTTCTAATTTGTATTCATGCTAAAAGTGACTAGAATATACATAACCTTTGATATAGAAATTCTATTTCTGGGTCTTAATCTCCAGCAGGTCAAAGAAAGACCTCAGGCTTGTAATTAATATACATTTTTTTCACTGATCATGTTGAAACAAACAATAACTCTCCTTCCATTTGTACTGTACTTTATAAAATGTTTTATGGGGCAGCTAGGTGGCACAGTGGATAAAGCACTGGCCCTGGATTCAGGACGACCTGAGTTCAAATTCGACCTCAGACACTTGACATTTATTAGCTGTGTGGCTCTGGGCAAGTCACTTAACCTTTATTGCCCACAAAAAACTCCCAAACCAGTAACAGCCAGGACTTATATCACAATTCCAAAAGGTTTGCAAAGTGCTTTAACACTGGTTATTTTATTTGATCCTCAGAACAACATTGAGAAGGAAGTGCTAGCCAAAGTAACTGAGCCTTAGAGGAAGGAGTTAAGTGACTTGACCAGGCTCACTTAGCTAGTAAATATCTGAGGCAGGATATAATTCTATTCACCATGCCACCTAGCTAGCTGGCTATTGGATTGGAAAATAGCTAAACCAACTGGGGACATGAAATTAATGGAATATTATTATTGCCATAAGACATGAAAAAAAAGAAAAATTCAGTCACATGGGAAGAAATGTGAACTGGTGTAGCATGAAGTGAGCAAGCCTCAGAAATAATCTATGCAATGATTATGATAATATAAATGGAAAGAACAATAAAATGAAACTGAACACTGTGTAACCATAATGACTGAGCTTAGCCTTGAAGAAGAGAGGAGAAAAATATACCTCCTAAACTTTCTAGGAGAACTGAGGGACTGATTGACATCACAGAATTGAAGAGTTGGGTGATGCCTCAATGATGATTTTGTAGAGCCCCTACACCAAAGAGATCCCCACCATAATATACCCATCAAATTGTCATCGAATCTTTGCTTGAAGACCTCTAAAGAGGGAGATCTCACCACCCTACAAGTCCTCTTTTGGACAGCTCTAGTTATGAGGATTTTTTTTTTCCTGACATCAAACTTAAACTGACGTCCTTGAAGCTTCCACCTGTTACTTTGGGTTCTGCTTTCTGGAGCTAAACAGAAAATGTCTAAATGTTCTTCCATATAACAGACCTTCAGATAGTCAAACACTGCCATCATATTCCTCTTGAGAATTTTTTTTTCTCCTGAAGGTAAATATATCTAGTTCCTTCAAACATTCCTGGTATGACATGAATTTAATGCACTTTGCCATCCTTGTTGCCCCCTTTTGGACATTCTCTAGCTTATAAATATCCTTCTTAAACCTCAACACAATATTCCAGAAGAGTACATCTTCTGAGAACACATCACAGTAGGCCAGCACTTCCATTTCCCTAGAAGTTATGTCCCTCAAATGGAGACCAAGATTGCAGTATCTGTTTGGTCTGTCACATGACAGAGTTCTCTAAAAGTCCCACATCTTTTCCAGAATAACTGAAATTTAACTATGCTTCTGTTGTCTGGTACTTGGTGAAGCAGTTCATTTTTTCTTTTCTTTTCTTTTTTTTTCCTCTTAAACTTTATCACTATTAAATTTCATCTTACTAGATTCAACCCCATACTGTAGGCTTGTCAAGTTTGGGATACTGCCTCTAATATCCAGTGTGTCAGCTATCCCTTTCAGTTTTGTGGGCATTGGCAAATATTTGATGTGTGACATCTCTTCCTTTATCGAAGTCATTGACAAAAAATGTTAAATATCCCAGGGTCAAAGACAGATCCCTGTGGTACTATACTGGAGACCTTGCTGCCATGGTGAACTTGAACCATTAACAGCTCCTATTTGAGTCTGACTTATGGAGTCATTTAAGTAAGATGTTCTTAGTCTGGAGTATATGGACCTCCAAACAATCCATGAATAAGTTTCTGAGCTCTTGTGAACTTGGAATGGGATAAGTTATATAATTATTGGCTCTAGCCTCTAACTACAAAATTAGCATTTCCTTCAATCATGAAAATAGGCAACAAAAAAATTATTCTGAGAAGGATCCATTGCCTTTGCCAGAGTGCCAGAGGTGTCTGAGACACAAAAAAGGTTAAGAATCTTTCATCTGACTGTATTTTTATCTAATCCCCATGTCTTCATCTTCCCAACAAAATAGCATAAGGTTCTTTCTCAAAAGTTTTGCCAAAATCTTGCTAGTGTCACAATCCTGTCAAATACAGGAAATGAGATGAGTCTAGCATTCCCTGTTCTTGATGCAGCCAGAATGGTTCATTGTAAACACCTTGTCCCTTTCCAGATGTTCACCAAGCATCTCTTTAATGAACTGTTCTGACATTAGCAACGAAGCTGATGTTGAGCTTATTCACTGAGTAACTGGGGGTGTGGAATATTACACATATTATCAGACATGAACCACATGTCTGTTGGTGTTGCAGGATTTGGTTCCTATTTTTTAGCCTTTATTATATGGGAAGATTCATTGTGCAGTGAATGATGGGGAGAGTAAGTTATGAAATGAATAAAAGTTGTCAATTAAAAACTCACACAGGGGGCAGCTAGGTGGCTCAGTGGATAAAGCACCAGCCCTGGATTCCGGAGGACCTGAGTTCAAATCCAGCCTCAGACACATGATACTTACTAGCTGTGTGACCCTGGGCAAGTCACTTAATCCTCATGGCCCTGCCAAAAAAAACCCCAAACCAAAACCAAAATCAAAAAAACCAACAACAAACTCACACACAATACAACAAAACCCTAACAAACAAAACAGAGACATCTTCCTATAATAATAGGGAAACGGGTTTTGTTGCTCTTGTCCTTACAGGGTGTGTCCTTTTAAACTGATGAACCTTAGTCTTGACATGGAAGGAAAGTAGGAGAGTGTGATCAGTTTACATGTAGGAGCCAGATGGCCCAAAAAGACCAGAGTAGGGAGTTGGAGTAAAGGGTAGGCCACCATCACACCTTCTTCCACTCTTTCTATCTTCACCTTCTCTGTGGTAGCATCACAAGATGAACAAGGGAAATTCCGTGACATTTAATTCAGTGCTAATTCAGGAGGTTAGGGTGTATGTTGGGGGGAAGTACCCTTAGCATACGTTTGTGTGTGCTCTTGCCCAGGATAGATAATAGTTGGAAGAATCAAAATAGAGAAGAGAGAGCCACTGGCTCTAAACCCCTGCCACCTCCAGTCTATCCATCATCCCCATCTCCTCCTCTCCTCCCTTCTGGAAGTTAAGCAACAATAACCACCCTGGGTTTGGATAGTTGAGCTTTTATTTTATCTTTCTTGGACCTAGGTCTCCTCTTAACTTCTTGGCCATCAGTCAAGTTAAGTCAACAAACATTTATTAAACATCTACTATGTGCCAGGCACTGTGTTAAGTGCCCCAAACCATTCAGGGGCATATAGCTTACTATCCCATCCTGTTTCCCAGCATCCCCATTAGAATGTAAGCTCCTTGAGGTCAGCGGCTGTTTTGATTGTTTATATTTGTACCCTTAATGTTTCACATAATGTGTGACGCAAAGTAAGTGTTTATGAGATGTTCTCTTTTCCTTCCTCTTACCTTCCATCCCTCCCTCTGTCTCTTGTCTCTCGGTCTACACACACATACGTGCAGACACATGTCCACTTGCCTGTCTGTCTGTCTATCTTTTATCTATTATTAGGTTACTTCTTTTTTTTTTTTTTTTTTTTTTTGCGGGGCAATGGGGGTTAAGTGACTTGCCCAGGGTCACACAGCTAGTAAGTGTCAAGTGTCTGAGGCCGGATTTGAACTCAGGTACTCCTGAATCCAGGGCCAGTGCTTTATCCACTGCGCCACCTAGCTGCCCCATTAGGTTACTTCTTACAGAAACATATCCTTCTCGTCTTTCTTTTATTTTTTTTTTATCAAATAGTAATTTGGGGATTGGAGACTCACTGGATAGAGTGTTGGCCCTGGAATCAGGAAGATTTGAGTTCAAATCTGGCCTCAGACACTCACTAGCTGTATGGTTTGGGGCAAGTCCCTTAAGTTCTGTTTGCCTAATTCACTGGAGAAGGAAATGGCAAATCACTCCAGTATCATTGCCAAGAAAGCCTCATAAAGGATTATGACACAATTGGGGCTATACAGTAATTACTTGGCTATTTCTAAGCTTGTGACTAGTTTGAGGCCTTCAGAAACATGAAGTGTGTCCCACTTACTTAGCAAAATATACTTATGCTGTTTTTTCCCCTTAGGACAGACCTTTCTTTTCTTTATCACTCTCTCTCACTTTTACTCCATAGTTGGCCTGGGGCTTTGAGGCATTTCCTTGGACTCGGTATCTGTCCATTGAGACATATCTCTTTATATTCTTGATATATAAATGGATTTTGAAGATTTCTGTATTAGCATTTAATTCCCTAAGCAAGGATGTTATTTTGTTTGATTGCCTTTGAGCTAAAACTTCCCTAAAGTAGTCAACACATACTGTATTTTAATCCTCTGTGCTTGATAAATATACTCCCAGTTTCCAAGAAGAAATCTCTGTGTGTAACATATTGAAGTGTAATTTACCAAAGCCCAATGCTATCAATATCTTAAAGATTTCTGAGTTTACAAGACTAATTCTATGGGAAAACTGGGGGAAGTCTTGTTAACAATTTTGGTAGAAAATGAAGAAATAGAATAGCGTTCAAAGAGAGGGACATTAGAGGGTCCTTTATGGGAAAAGATTCTGGAATGGATGAACTAATCTCTTGGTGGGTATCATATGATATCTCTACACTAATGTCTGATTCTGACAGAGGCTGGAACTAGAATAGTCCTGGCTAAGGTTCCCAAATAAAGGGTATATGAAGAACAAATTATTAAAGTCTAGTAATTCAACATGTGCATGTGGGTAAGCACACACAAATACACATATGTAGGCATGTATACAAATTGTCCCAAAGCAATGACTTCTCTAGGATCTTGAGTTTGAACAAGTTAATGACAATTCCAAAAGGCCCTCATTTACAATCCAGAAGTATTCCAACCACTAGTTTATTTGATATGAATGTATTTAATGAGAGAGGGAGAATTAATCAATCAATCAACAAGCCAGTGTTAGGCACCTCCCATGTATCAGGGCATCACTTCACCAGCAGAGTAATGAGCTCCAGCCTGCGGATCCTCTTTTGTATAATAAGCATACCAGCAGTCTACCAATATCTCTTCTTCTTTTTTTTTTTTGGTGGGGCAATGAGGGTTAAGTGACTTGCCCAGGGTCATACAACTAGTAAGTGTCAAGTGTCTGAGGCCAGATTTGAACTCAGGTCCTCCTGAATCCAGGGTCGGTGCTTTATCCACTGCGCCACCTAGCTGCCCCCAGTCTACCAATATCTCAATAATACTTTGATGGATTTATGATATCATTGATAGAGGCCCTCTGTTTGGCAGTTTAAATCTAGAGCCATCCACACCTCCCCATTTTTTGTGACTCTTGTTCATGTTGCACATATATTATCTCATTTAATCTTCACAACAACCTGCATTAAGTGCTATTATTATCCCCACTTTATAGTTGAGGAAACTGAGGCAGAGGTTTAGTAACTTGCCCAAGGGTACAAAATTAATAAGCATCTAAGAACAAATCTGAACTTGTTGATTCCCATCCCAGAGATCTATCCACTGTGCCACCAGCTATCTCATTGTATGACAATAAGCTGCAAATTTTGAAATTGGGCAAGCAGTTGTTGGGGCATTGGTGAGGGGATCACAGGGCATCATTTCATTAAAGGAAGAAAGAAATCATGAAAACTAGTCTCATGGGTGGGACACCAGAAATCCGCTGACTGAAGCAGAGCATAGGAGGAGAATGAAGAGATATACCTCATAGCTTCATATTTGAACCAACTATTCTTGCTAATTAGGAGCTAAACTCAGTTGCTTTAACCTGCCGAAGAAATACAAGTGTTATTTATACCCTCTAAATTTCCACACCCTGGGGTAAGGCTCCAATTCTTCTGCTGCCTTAGGTACAATTCTGGCTATATATGACTGACCTGCCTCCTTTTCCTATCATAAACGTTGCCAAGGCTAGCCTTTACTCTATTGCTATTGTTCAATTCCTTGTTGGTAACATGTTACAGTCTACATTCATTAAAATGATCAGAAGCAGTGAGTTGAGAAAAGCTTTTAATGCAGTCCTCAAGCACTAATTTTTATTTCGTTAAACTGTGCTATATAAACCAAGCCATGCTTCACCACACTCTGATGTTAATTACTCTAAGTGGCCAACAGGGGGACTCTTGAAGACGAGCATTCTGCAAATCAGCAATCATTTCCATGAGGCACAAAACTTTACCAAGTTAACTCCTCAGCCTAATCTAGAAATGTAGCCCCAATTGGGGAACATACAAGTGTGACATTTGACTCTAGTTATTACAGTAGGTTAGTTATCACACAAATTACTCCCCTCCTCGGGGCATAAGGTGCTTCCTCTCTAAAATGAGGCGATTGGACTAAATGACCTTGAGGGTCTCTTGCAGCCCCAAATCTATGATCATATTCTAGTCTATAGTAACATCACTGGGAAGACAGTTGATGATGACTGTGTGAGGATGGCTTTTTTTTTTTTAATTATAAAAGCATTCTATTATTTTCCAGTTACATGTAGAGATAGTTTTCAATACCTGCTTCCATAAGATTTCCAGTTTCAAATCCTTAGAATGGCCTTTTAAAAGTTCAGTATTTCATACAGGCTATTATCTCACATTTTATCTCATTATACAATAAAAATAAAACCTATAGTGCATTCATTCAAAACTTTTCTCTGTCAGGGAGATGATGTTAGTATAGGTATATAGAAGCAGATGCATTTCTTGACTCATTGTGCATGCAACTAGTTGGATGGGCTCCGTGTATGAGTTTCTTCATATATAGTTACAGCTCATTGAAAGAAATGGCCCATTTGTTATTTGTGATAATATGTATGGGTTTGGACTGAAGTTCACCTTTACACAAGACTGCTCTCAGCAAAACCACTAAGAGGTAGGTGAAATTTGTCCTTGGAAAGTTTCCATCTCCCTTTTTACTATTCTTTTCTCCCTTCCCAGTGCCTGTCTTCCCATTGGGCTTGTACCACACTGTCCCAGGGTCTCACTTCCAGCTAACCACCATCATTCCCGATAACATATTTAAGTATTTCAAGTCTACATTTGAGCCATCTTTACTAAGAACTTTTATTTTTACAATTTTGTATTGGTGCTCCTTCCCCTACCACTGAACCCTCTCGTAAAACAGTTCAGCAAATACAACTAATACAGTGACCAAGTTTGACAATGTATGCAAAATTCTGCTTCTGGGGTCCCCTGCCTCTCTACCAAGAGGAAGGAATATTTCATTCTGTGTTCTAATATCAATCACTACAAGTACTCAGAGTTCAATTTCCTTAGTGATCTTCTCATTTGCATTGTTAGAGTCTTCTGGGTGTGATTACCTCACTCTATTTCAGTTCTTATAAATCCTCCTTATATTCTCTAAATTCCTTATATTCATTATTTCTTCCTTCATGCACTGCATTGATATATCACAGCTTGTCCAGCCATTCCTCCAATGAGTGGGTATCCCATCATAGCTAGGTCTTTCCTACCACACACAAAAAAATCTGCTATCAATATTTTGTTATGCACAGGGCTCTTCTATCCATATTTTACCTCATCATGGTGAAAATGAAGGTGATGGCAATAGCATTCTGTGTTTAGGGATAACTGGCCTAAAAGTTAAACAGGGCACTGCTGGTGGCCTCCCTTTTCAAGGAGTAGACAAAATGGTACGGCAAACACAGTTATAAAATCCCTAGTAGAGGTTTTTCATCACCTGAGTACCTTCCTCTAGAGCTACCAAACAGTTGCAACTCTATCTATCTTCAGGTATACTTACTTAAAGATTTGGTGGCAACAGTGATCACTGTTGATCAAAGGCTAAAAATTCATGTTTGCCCATTTTGTTTAGTTCTTTAGCATAATTGGAATCTCCTGGTGTGATAGTAGCTATAATTCCCGGTTTTTAATTAGGAGCCTAGTTGAATTCAGCTGCCTACATTTTCTGGTAATGTGGGCACTTCACTGGAAGGCTTCTAGAGGCTAGGGAAGGCAAGTTGCCCTCTTGCTGGAGGCTGACCACACTTTAAATGATTTGAATTTTTCATAATCCAGCTCAACTGGGTAGTGCAAAAAAAAAAAAATAAACCTCCCTTGTAGATAAGCACTTAACGAAGTCTGCATGAAATAACTTTGAGTTCCATCTGAATGCTTTTGTAACTTGGAAACCAATCATCTGGATTAATGCCAAACTAACCAGATAATTGTTCCAGTTTGGACCTCACTTTAATTGCATCATCCATTACTTTATGGTTTCTTGAATGTCTACTCCTGGGTCAGATGACTGCCACAAAACTGACTGGGCAATTCCCATGATGACAGACTGTTAGGCAGGGATTTTTGTGGGGTGAGGACAGTAGATGCAATTATCTAGCTAATACAACTCTCCCCATATCTTCTTTGGACACACAAAGGCACCCCATAAACCCACACTCTGGGCTAACATCTAACTGCTCCCTAGGGCCCTTTGAACCTCATTGCAATTAGGATTCCTCTGTATCTAATTAGTGAATTAATAAATTAGACATTAACCCAGGTCCAGTAGGCAATGCAAGGATACCGTCTCTTAGGCTATGCTTCAGTCCCCCGCTTTTATGCATTTACAATGCTTTGCTTATATGAGTTAGGCCCAAAATTAAGTAAGGAAAGGAAAATGGGTTAAATTATTGAGAAATCATACAATTATTTTAATAACCACCAATGTCCTTCCCGTGATGATATACAATGATGAGTCATGGACTCTTGAAGAACAGAAGTTGAAGATCACTCAAAGGACATTGGAGAGGTCCATGGTAATTGTGAACAGGTTTTAAAATATTAAAAACAAATAATAATATAGGGGAAGTGGTTTAAAGGATATGATTGGGAATAAAGATGGACTTGACACTTGGTAAGAACAAGGTATAACTAAGAGACAGTATCTATACTCCGCTGGTATTTACCTAATGTCAAAAGAACAAAAGGAAGGTCTCTAGCCCAAGAAGTAGAACTCTTTCCCTTTCCTACCCCAACATACATCCATAAATGTTATAGGAAAATATGGATGAAAGTTGAACAAGATGTTCAGATATGAATAGACTTCTATCTACATTACTGGAGGGAGTACCCTCAATCTCTGTTCAATATTAAGTGACTCATCACTCAGATAATCACCACGCAATGGTGGCACCTCTAACAACTATACAATACTGATTTTTATGCTTTGAAAAACCATTCATACACAGTAGACACATAGAACAGCAGGTAAAATGACACTATAGATCTATCTAAAGGGATCAATTTTATTGGAACATTGAGTGGGTACGCAGCGTACACAATGTGTGGGTCAGTATGGGTAGTGGCAAGAAAACTTGACCTGTAGTCAGTAGATAAATTCCATCTCAGACAGTCAGTAAATTCCATCTCAGACATTCACTAATCACGTTACCTTAGGCAAATCACCCCTCATTAGGCCACAATATCCTTGATCTGTGGAATAGAAATTATCTGTGGTGATGACTTAACTGGGCTATTTTGGGAATCAAATGAGATAATGTACACCAAAATTTTCTGAAATTTTTAAAGCTCTATAGATAGGATGAGGGTGATGACGATGATGCAGCATATATGTCTAATCAGAAGCTTTCAGATTTGTTGGTTCAGTCAATATCTAGCAGAACTATCACTCACAGAAATTCCAATTAGTACTAACCTCCAGGGCTATGACTAAGGTTTGGATACATATCCAATAGAGAAGATAATAAACAAGCAATTTCCAAACCCCAGTTACAACTAGCAAAGGGCCTCCAATTTCTACCCCTTTTACTAATGGCCAGGCCTTTTCTAAATGACTGACCTAAAGGTGAAAATATCTGCATTCTATTTGCTGATCTAATTCAGTCTAGCATCCGGGTTAATTATTTAGGAGGTAAGCAGTTGCAATCCATCAAATATGGATATGTCATATGCACATTAAATACCTAGACTGAATGCATAAAACACGATTAAGGTAAAAGCTTATCAAGTTTATGCATCCTAATCATTGCATTTCTTATTCATGACTTGGGGGATTCCTCCCCACCCAGAGAGTTAGAGGAAATTTTCTTTATGACTCTGGAGGATCCAGAAGAATGATCAATATCCGAGCCCAACATTACCTTTTAAAACATTAAACTTTTTTTCCCCTTTGGTCAATATGAAAGCTGCCTCATTCATGACTCACAGAGGTAATCACCACTTATATAGGCTTTACCCCTGAGAATTTTACCATTCTGACTTTTACTCCTTGAAAAACACTGGCAGGGAGAATTTATATACATGTGATATTGGATACAATTATACCATAAGCCTATCCAAACATGGCTAAAATTTGTGAACTTTCCCAAAGTTAAATGCCCTATTTGTTCATATTTTGGGAGATTAGACATTGTGATTTCAGACATTCAAATATTTCTTTTAACTGAATAATGCTTTTGCTATATGGGAGAGGGGACTCAGAGTTGAAACAGAATATAATGCCAAATCCCATGCCTGACATGTGAAATATTCTTTGGATTCCAGAATGTAGCTCCAACCTAATTTTCCAATTTCATCTTCTAACCTTCATTCCAGCTAGGGTAATCTATTTATTATCCACTAATTAAGATCTGGTTTTATACTAAACCATTAGCTCTTGAGTGATTATTATTTGTGGGGTAATGAACTTGACATTCTAACCAGAGTGCCTTCAGTCATCTTCTCTTCCAATTTTACCCATCCCTCAAGGCCTACCCTCCCTTCAATGAAGCCTTTCTTGACCTGCATAGTAAATATTAATCTCTCCCTCCTTATAAATCCTATACCACTTCTTACTGTTCATTCGGCACTTGGCACATTGCCTTTTGCTGTTTGCTAATTTTGTATTGGATGAATTCAGTAAATGCTTATTAAATGTTGATGTTGTAAAACACACTTTGTCTCAGTATTGGGATGAAAAGATGAATCACAGAATTTTGAGAAGGAAAGGATTTTAGAGATAATCTAAAACCAATCCCAGCTTTTAACAAAGGAGCAAATTAAGGCCCAGGAATGTTAAGTGACTTGCTCAATTATCATACAAGTAATAGATATCACAAAGCCAGTACTCTTTTCAAGAAAAGAAAAGAGGAAGAGGAGGAAAAAGGGAAAAAAAAAGAAAGAAAAAAAGTAAAATGATTTAGTATCTGCTTACAATCTAATAGGATGAAATAAGATAATCAGAAATTCATGGTCTTTATGAAACCTGCATAAATCTTGTCTCCCTAATTAGATTGTAAATTCCTTATTGGCAAGAGCCATGTCTCTTTTCCAAACTTAATATACCTATATCCTTTTATGATGCTCCCTCCCCATGCCTAGCATGTTCCCTTTAACACTATTATACATTTGTTCGCTCAATGAAAACCTGTAAAGTACCCGAATTAAATCTGCTCCATAGAAACTTTTTTTTAGATAGTCAAAGCTATCTATGTATTTGGATGCTATGGGTACCACACTGGGGACTAAGTTGGGAGACATCATTAGGGATTATGAAAAACAGAGGAGCTAAGTCATAGTTCACAATTCAAAAGTGGTCTCCTTTCCACAGAAGGCTTTTCAGTAATTTCCTTAAGAATTCATTCAGTTCATCTCTCCCTACAACATTTATTGGGAAAGACATCTGGGTCTAGTACAGAGGCAAATCTGTGGTGATAAAATCTTTCATTTTAGGACAGTGTGAGGACACCCACAGGTTGAGATCATTTTACCCAATGGGTACTTTCCCAAACTGTTGGGCCAGTTGTTGATTTCTATTTGTACAAGGGACCCTTCCATTTAAAGGAGAAACCCACTACACTTTGGAGGAATGTTCATGTGCCCTTAGGGAGAGAAGGCTAGGCAGGCATGTGTAAATGTCTTCAGTTTTGTTTTTATTTATAAGGTGAGAAACACATATGTTTAGGCCTCTGAATGGGCCTGAGCTTATCAGTAGTCTCAGTGGATTTCTGAAGAATGGAACTATCGGTTATTTCCTGAGCAGCTACAGTCCCCTGGGCTCTTAGAGTCAACAGTTTTGTCTTCTCCAACCAGGCCTGGTTTTTGTTTTTGTTTTTGTTTTTTTGGTGAGGCAATTGGGGTTAAGTGACTTGCTTAGGGTCACACAGCTAGGAATCGTTCTGTGTCTGAGGCTGGATTTGAACTCAGGTCCTCCTGACTCCAGGGCCTGTGCTCTATCCACTGCGCCACTTAGCTGCCCCCAACCAGGCCTGTTTTAAGCTGGGCAGAATAGAAGGAGAAGGGAAGATAAAGTTTGAAAACTTTCACATTTGCCATCTCCTCTAACTTCTGTGTTTGCTATTGCATCTCAGTAGAGTCCACTCCTCAATCAGGTGATGGCTCTTGCCATATTGGCAAGAAGATATCCCATTTCCCAAATCTGTGCTTTCGCCGGGCTTCTCCTTCAGACTAGATTCTTACTTTTGCCTCAGTGAACCTCTCACTCCTTTCAAGACAAATTTCAAGTCCTCTTCCTTCACAAGACCTTTTTTGATCTCCTCACCCCTAGTTTAAAATTCTTCCCTTTTTCTAAAATTTTGTTGTTTATCAGTGACTAAATCATGTCTGATTCTTCATGACCCAATGGACCATATCGCACCAATACTGTCCATGGGGTTTTCTTGGCAAAGATACTGGATGTGTTTTCCATTTCCCTCTCCAGTTAATTAAGGCGAGCAGAAGTTAAGTGACTTAATCAGGGTCACAAGTTACAAGTGTCTGAGGCCAGATTTGAATTCAGTTCTTCCTGACTCCCTCCCTAGTGCTCTATCCACTGAGGCACTTAGCTGCCTCCTTCTTCTAAAATTAGATTGAATTTATTTGGTCTGCATTTTATACTAACTTATCCTTCTATATATATTCTCCCCTTCAGTAGAATGTAAACTTCTTGAAGTCTGGCATTGTTTAGATTTTGTATTTATTTTCCTAGTGTCTGGCATATATTTGTTAGTTAGGTTTTTTTTTTCCCCTTATGATTTCATCAGTGATTGGGGTTAGGAACTTATGCTACCCCATGCAGATCAGCACTTTTTCTGTCATTTCTAATTTTAGGGAGTTATCAGGGACACTCAGAGTTAAAGTTATTTGTCCAAGGTAACAGATCTGACATTTGTGAGGACCAATCTTCAGCTGAGGTCTACCAATCTAGTACTCTGACCATTATACCACTGTCTCTCTCACACAACATGTACTTACCAAAAGCTTATGGAGTTGAATTAAATTAACTTTAGGACAGAAACTTGAGGTGCCAGGACCAATCACTTGCAACAACCTCGTGACTGATCAGCAGGATTCTAGAGTTTATCAAATTGTAGATATCTGGGTAAAATATATCCATTATGTTGACCATTATGCTAATGTTTTATGGCCTTATCACAGACTCATATCTATACCAATCAAGGGATACAGATGCACAGAAATCTGAAGGAGCAGTGAAATCATTTAGCTATGAATTCATGCTGTTGACATAGCCTCTGCCCCCTAGTGAATTTATCTTCCTTATTATATTTGGCCTTGGCACATACTAAAATAAATTGATATTAAAATGGACACTTGTCAAGTGATGGTGAGAAAGTAGGCCAGGTTACTAAACAAACTCATGGCTAAAATACAGAATGGAGAATACATATGGAAGATTTTCAGAGCTGTCTGTGCCAATTAAACGGATATTAGTAAAGAGTGAGGAAAGTTTGCTGGCCTCCATAGTACAGATTTATTTGGTAGAGTCTAATGCAAAACTTTTCCTCTTTTTTTCATGATATTTCCCTCTAAAGTGGAGTAAGAGTAGAGTTACATAATCCTTTCATTTTACATATTGTGAAGCTGAGGCCCAGAGAGCAAAAATGATTTCCCCAGATCACACTGGTAGGAACAGAGCCAACATTTGAACTTGGGTCTTTTGACTCCAATATAATTCATATCTTTCACTTGGTTGAGGTCAAATGAGGCACAAAAAATGAGCAGTAAATGTTCTGTGTTTCCAACAGAAATCACTGGGGTTGAGGGTGGGATGGGGAGGGAAGATATATTAAGAAATGGGTCTGTTTGCTTTGCTAGAAGACCATATGGAGCATTCTTCAAGCAACCCATCTTCTGCCTGAAGAATGTCTTTGTGCCGTCTCTTGGCTTGAACACTTAAGCTTGGCAAATGCTATGTTTATTTGGGAAGGGAGGATGTTTTAAAAATAAATTAAATTATATTTCTTTCTTCATAAAGAAAATTACTCACCAATAACACTCAGCTCTGCATTGGCAAAGATAATTCCATGTCTGTTTTCAGCTGCACATTGATACATGCCTGCATCAGAGAGGTTCACGGTGGTTATGTTTAGGGTTCCATGCTCGATTTGGATTCTGTCCTGTAAAAACACCAAGAAGTAAATATAACCCTCTACAACTCAGGCCTTGAAACCATCATACTCTATATTATATCGAGGGGGACAAAACAAGAAGAAAATGGCAGTCATACAAGCAATTTACATCTCATGATCTATTTGTCTGTCAACTGAATTTGTGTCAGGTCAGATGCTAAATGGAATCACCAGTACATCAGCTGGTAAATGGAATTTAAATTGTAGTACTCTCCTGAGTTCTCATTGATTTAATACTGAAACCATTCAGATTAATATCCCCTCCAAATAGATGAACGTGAAATTTAAAATGCTTTTCTATTCTCAGGTTCTGGACGAGCTTGGAAAAAATGCAGCCAACTCTACCGTCTAGGGCATTTAAAACACTCAAATTATTGGAGGCCATGACTTAGAAGGTTAATAGGAATGCAATCATCTCAGATGGTGTAGAAAGAAACATTTAATATGGGCTGAAGTTTACTAAAAAAAAAGTCTATGTTAATAATTTAATGGTCCCTTACTTCATTTCTGCCACTAACATGATTTAAGTTCAGGACCATCTGCTGGTGGCCAACACAAAGCATGTAAAATTAGTGTATGGAACAAAAAACTCAAGTCTCATTTATCAGCCCAAGGATACGTGATATGTGTTATTCATTTTCATAAGTGCAAAAAAGTAGTTCCTCCTGCTTCCCTAGAGAGCCGCCATTTAAAAAAAATAAATAAGTAACATGAAGAAAACATTGGATTTTGCTTTGCTGTAGGGGGGCAATTTAGTGCAGGTAGACACTTATTAGGTTTTGATCAAATCTAGGCATCTATGTTCCCTCACATTAAGCAAAGGGAGAAAAATGCCATTACCTTCATACCTTCATGCCAGCCATTTGTTTTCGTTTGGCTTTATAATCGAGAGAATCATGGGACTGACAGGATCCCCTCTGGTGAAAGAAAGGGAGTGTGTGGGGCAGGGGAAAGTAAAACAATTCTTTCTCTTTCCTTTCTTTTGTATCGCATTAATCTTTAGGCTGTTCTTCATACCATTGCTTGGAGCAGAGCCCTTTCCCTGGGTGGCCTATGTGGGAAAAAATTCCAACGTGAAAAATTGGCTCGCTCCTTAAGACCCAAGGAAATGTCAAATTTCCTTTAACTTTTGAAGTTCAGTTTGAAAATATAGCATAGGAAATTAAATCGGGACAATCGTTCTTCACCCTAAGGCTCCCTGATTTCATTTGGGATCTTTCATTGGGGCCTCCTTATATTTCGATTTCCATTCTAAATGTTATCACACCAATTTTTCTTTGCCTAGAAAGTGATATGTGCTGTAGTCAAATGAAAAAGGACTTAAATTCTTCTTTCTGGACCACCACCCCCCCATTCGTATAAAGGTTTATCTTCACTTACCTTTTTATACGTTTTGTTTTTCTTTTATTTTTTTAATTATAAAAGTATTTTATTATTTTCCAGTTACATTTTTTTTTCTTTTAAACAAATACTTATTAAGTACCTACCATGTTCCTGGTATTGTGTTAAGTGCTTTATCAATATCATCTCATCCATCAACCCTGAGAAATAGGTTCTATTATTATCACCATTTTAGAGACAAGGAAACAGAAACAGAGGCTAACTCTCTTGCCTGAGGCAAGTGAGTGTCTGAGGCCAGATTTGGACTTACATCCTTTGCCCAGCACACTACTTTGCCACCTACTTGCCATCAAGTGATATCATGAAAAAAAAGTAAGCCTCTTGAGGGTATGAATTATTTTCCAATATTGATTTTTTTCACCTCTGTACCCAGAACAATGTTTTACACAGAAGAACTATAAACCAAAGTGATTTTATAATGTGAGGAACTCTTGGTATGGAATGTTCCTTCACCAACGAAGACTGGCAACCCATCTCTAACTTATGTACCTAGAGATTTGCCTAGGCCACTTCTCAGTCACGTGTCCATCATCACATAGTTAGTAGGTCTAAGAGACAAGACTCGAACTGACTCTAAGGCTAACTCTCCATCTGCTCCATCAGGTTGCTACTCACTTTGCATCCTTCATGCACACAGTAAGTTAATATTAAGTAGCTACTATGTGCCAGGATCTTTAGCAACATTATTAATTTTCTCTGTTGCTGTCATGCCATGCCATGCCATGCCATGCCACGCCATGTCATGTCATGTCAATCAGTTGTGGATATTGGAAATATCATGTGATTCCTCCATTCTCATAGAAGTATGGCAGTGTTAAGTGTTAAACTTGCCCTCCACACAACCATTGTCATCAGTCTTCTTACCTGAGTTAGTAATGGTTCACCATTTTTTAACCACTTGTATGTGGGTTTTGGTCTCCCATTTGCTTTGCACTCCCAAAAGATACTTTCTTCAATGGCCACATGGATATCATTTATTTTTTGGATCCAGTTAGGCTGAGCTACAGTGATTTAAAAAAATAAAAAAAAGAAGCCAAACACTCATGAGAAGTCAGTTACAACACTATTCAAGCTTTTTCATTACCTGCAGTCTCTTGAATGATCTTTCATAGAATGATGAAGCTAAAAGATACTGAACTAATGTTCAATGTTCAGGAGTCTATTTGTAAGATGATAGTACACATGGTCCTCAGCCCAGATCCCACGTGTCTGAGCAACAACGTAGTATGACAGCAATTAGGTGAAGAGAAAGTTGTACTAGCTACTGAACCATATGTGTATGTGAATGCGTGTTTATGCATGTATTCTCATGTTAAGCCTGGAAGAATGATCATCATGCCCACTTCCCCAAAGTCCATGGAGCTAACATATATAGACATAGATATAGATATGGAGATATTATATATATATATATATATACACACACACACAAACACTAATATGCACATAATACATACATTCATATATATCCATATATTCTTTTACACACAGGTATATACAACGTATTCTACTTGCTAAATTCACCAAAATTTCCAAAAATAAGATACATGGAGTTGACCCTGCCCCCTCTGTAGAAACCTATAGACTATATTCAAGCAACATGATGTAGAGGAAAGAGCCAAGGCTAGATTTGGGGTCAGAGATCCTGAATTTAAATTCTAGGCTTCATTCCCCTGCAGGTTGCCCTCAGGGCTTCCTCTACCATTCCTCAGAAACCTCTTCATTCTGAAGCTTACTCTAGCCCTAGAATTCACAGGTTAGGAGTACCCTCTGCACCAAGTCCTCTTTTCATTGGGTGGCTTCTCTCAGAACCTCCATTTCAGGTGGGCACCCAGGCCAGCCATATCTCATTCCTTTTCAGGCTGAACTTTGGACTTTCTCTTCCATGCCTTCTCACTGGGTATCTTTGTCTCCTTCCACCCCCACTTTCTGCTTCCTTTCCTGTATCATCTTTCCCCATTCGAATGCGAGCTCCTTAAGCGATATTCCCAGTGCTTGACACATCATAAACCCTTATTAAATGCTTGTTGACTGACTAACCAATTCTTCTCTTTACTTCCCATGTGACCCTGGGCAGGTCACTTCTAGGCCTCAGTTTTATCATCTGTTAAATGAAAGACTTGGATGAAATGATTTTCAGTTTTTTCTTCCAGCTCTAAGCCTATGAACTGACCTGACTCTTTCGTTCAAATTTTCATTCAATCTTTCACCCTGGTGATTTACCTGGGTCTGAAACACTCCCTGGGTATAACAAGACTATAGGAAGACTATAGTCTTGCATGCCGTCACCTTCTAGGGACATGGCTAACTTAGAATCCTCCTTGTTGACATTTTCAGATCCATGCCACTCCCCTTCCCCTGGTCCCCCATCAATCTTGAGTCCTCCTTCTCCAGGTATCCAGTCAACAGCCAAATCTTCCTCATTCTACCTCTTCATTTCTACATATTTCTCCTCCTCTTCATTCACAAAACCCTATTCAGGGTTGATCCATAGGCATTTCCTGGAAGTTGACTAAGAAGGTTGAACTCAGAACTATCCAATTATTTCATCTTTAAAAATAATCAACATTGTGGGGCGGCTAGGTGGCGCAGTGGATAAAGCACCGGCCCTGGGTTCAGGAGGACCTGAGTTCAAATCTGGCCTCAGACACTTGACACTTACTAGCTGTGTGACCCTGGGTAAGTCACTTAACCCCCATTGCCCTGCCCCTCCCCCAAAATCAACATTATAATGAACTTGCATTTTTAATAGAGCCTTTTTTCTGGGATGGGGGGAGGGGAAACTTTCATGAACTTCAGAAATTCCCTTCCTTTGTAGCTTTTTACTTTTCTATACGTTTGCTATGGCATAGTAGAAGTAGAAAGGAGTAGCAGATGAAGCCTTGCACTTAGAGTCAAGAAGACCTAGCTTTGTGTCTTGTCTGAGACACTTGTAGTTCTAGGGACACCTAGCTTGCCAGCCTCAGCTTCTTCATCTGTAAAGTGGGAATTCTAACAGCACTTAGAACACAAGGCTCCGGTGAGATAACATATGTAATGCCCTACACACTTCCAAGCACTACATTAATATCAGCTATTCAAAGTAGTAAGTAGCAGAAGAAACACCTTCTAAGGCACTGGAAAAGCCAGATTCAAGTCCCAACTCCATCTTTAATTGCTTGTATGTCCTTGAATACATCACTTCCACTCCTTAACCCAGTTTTCTAATTTGCAAAAGAAGGGGTTTAATTGAACAAGGGATTTTTAATCTGGGGGATGTAGATTTCAGAGTATTTGTGAACTTGGATAAAAAAAATCCATTGTATTCCATTATAATTAGTATCCTTTGCAATTCTACATATTTTGTGCTTTATATGATTTTTAAAACAGTATTCTGATAAGGGGTTCACAGGTTTCACCAGACTGTCAAAGGGGTCTGGGACTCAAAAAATGGTTAAGAAAACCTGAATATAACAATGGCATTTACTTATTCAATTGTTCTAAATAAAGAGAGATTGTTAATTTCAGGTTCCATAGGATAACTTTATGCTTTTGAAGACAGCTACATCATTAGCCAGCACACGAATCTGTCTTCCATGGCTAGTGGACTGATCAGATATTCCTGAGGAGTAGCTTTTGAGGTCACAGACAATGGAGAATAATGTTGGGAATTACCGAATGATGGCTGCTATTTTTGGACCGTTAATTGCTCACAGTATTCTAGGAGCATAACACCTACCAGTGCACACCTATTAGTTAGCAATTAGAGCCCAGTATTACTTGGGGAAAGTTCATCAGGCTTCATTTCAGAGTGTTTGTGAACTTGGATGGGAAAAATTCCATCTTATTCCAATATAATTTGTTTCCTTTGAAATCCTAGGTTTTATATGATTTAAAAAAAATTCTGAGAATTTTTTTCAACAAATTTGTAAATGCTTTGGTTTCCCCATATTTACTTAGCAAGGTTTCAGATATGCATGTCCACAATTTAATTCAAAGGGGAAAAGACTAGTGATGAGATAGAATTGAGATATCTTCCATTTTTGATAATACTCAACCATGAAAATAATTTAACAAATAGTATTGCCAGTAGAGGTCTCCAGGCTTCTGCATAATGTTGCTTTAGACTTTTACCTTCTATAATCAGATAAGAAAATTTCATGTTTTGCAAAAAAGCCAAAACACAATTTTGTAAATCCCTTTCAGATTGGGATGATGTATAGTTGCAGATGAGAGAAGGTTGAAAGGACAGGCTTTGGAAAAAACAAAGAGCATCAATAAATATTAGCTTGAATGGGGAGAGAGGGTTTATAGCCATTAGCCTAAAAAAAAATGTGCCCAAAGTCTGTCATTGTTCTCTCTCTTCCTACTGCTAATCCAAGGGGAGTTCACGAGGTAGATACCTTTTTGTGCTCTGTTTGGGGAATTTGATGCATAACCCTGTTATGGCTGATGGCAGATATCCACCTAATTTTGCATGCAACCCACTGAATATTTACCCCCTGCAGAGTCTGTAAAAAACAAGGCAAACAAGAAAAGAATACTAAACACTGAGTCAAACTTTTCAAAGGGACTTAGAAAAGGGAAGGGCGAATGTAACTGTGGAAGCAAAGTCAAGTTGCAATTCAAAAGGAAGGATCTACACACCAAAGAGGCAGGGATATATTTAAATGGCATAGATTACTCGTTAACATTTGGGCTCATTCATTGTTTATTTTTAAATTATGGAAAATTTGAAGTAAAAAACCTTGATATATCAAATGAAGGAAGAAGCTGGAGAGAGTATTGAAAAGATCTTGCATAATTCCACCTGATTAAATGCCTTTCATCCAACAAGGTTAGAGAGTTCAAGATCCTCTCAAGGATGCGCAATGGCTTTTCTGTGTGTTGGTCAAGATAACACCAGTACCTAACTCATCCCTTGGGAAAATCTTGTAAAATGCTTTCAGAAATTATAAACTTCAAAGACAAGAGCCATGGTTAAAATGACAATTGATACAATCCTAACAATAGATCGAGGGCAATGAATTCAGAGTGATGGATACAGAATTTGTACACAATTAGGAAATCTGCCACTGATGTTTACTCCTCCTGTAACATTGGACAGGTAAGTTACTGAGCCTCTCTGGGCTTCAGGTTCCATAGCTGTAGAATGAGGAGGTTTGACTCTATGGCCTCTGAACTCTCTTCCACCTTTAAGACTCTGATCCTATGAGATAATTGTTTTCTTCCATTCCTTCATATTGGCACGGAGATGATTGTGGATTAGCATGTCTAGCATATAGAAAACACTTTATAAATGCTCCACCTAGTTGTCTATCCATCTACCTATGCACCTACCCATCTATCTATCTCTTTACACAAGTAGAATACAAGACAGGCAGGGATAACCCCACCTTTTCAAAACTGAAAAATTGCTTGAGCAGTGAATGCTATACACATGATCAAATGAAGTCAGAAGGTTTAGAGGGGGGGCAGCTAGGTGGCGCAGTGGATAAAGCACTGGCCTTGGATTCAGGAGCACCTGAGTTGAAATCCAGCCTCAGACACTTGACAATTACTAGCTGTGTGACCCTGGGCAAGTCACTTAACCCTCATTGCCCTCCAGAAAAAAAAAAAAGAAGGTTTAGAGGGAAAGAAGTAGTTGTGTTTGGGACCAAGACAGAAGCACTTGGTAGACACACAGGTAAAGATGTCCTATAACATACACATGTATATGTATACATACATAGGTACATACATGCAGGTATGGATAGACAGATGATAGATAATTTACATAGTTGGAGATATGATTTTATCAGTGCATAGTGCTACTGGTGAGGAATTTACTTTAGGAGTCTGGCAATTTCTCAGCAACTTACATTCCTAGAGAATTGCCTGAGAGCAAAGAGTAGTTAAATGACTAGCCCAATCACAGGGCCAGTATGTATCAGAAAGGTTATTTAAACCTCAGTCTTCTTGACTGCAAGGCCAGCTGTACTTCCATTTTACCACATTGTTTCTTTGTACTCTAAATAAACAATAATATTATAAACCTTACAGTTCTCTATATTATCATATTATATAGAGGAGTTGATTATTAGTAATTAATAACAGCTAATTATAATTATTTTGATATTAATTATAATAATTATAACTATAATATTTAACAATGATGATTAATTTAAATATAGGTATAGAAATAGTTTGATAGATGGACAAATAGATAGATAGACAGACAGAACCTTAAGGCTTATAATAATATTATTATAACACATAAAGACAATATGGTGAAATGGGTAGAAAGCTCGCCTTAGAGTCCAGAAGACCTAGGTTCAAGTGTCCTGTCTGCTGTATAGTATCCTAGGATAATTATTATTACTCATTCACATGTATACGATACTCTAAAGTTTATTTAACACTTTCTCAGTTCAATATTGATAACGCACTGAGGATCAGAAAGGTTATTAATTTCCCATGGTCACACAGTAAGCGTTGGAGCCAAGATCTTGAATACTGGTTTTCTCATCACAGTGACCTATGCAGTATAGTACGTTGCCTCTCTGAATCATTGAGCTTGATTATTAGAATGAAATCTTTGACTTCAGAGAGAATGGTTTTAATATTGTGCTGGGAATAGGAGTCTGATTCCAAGGGGTTAAGTAGAAAGAGAGAAGTAAGGATGGAGAGGAATCAGGTGTAGACAGTCTTTCAAGAACTTTAATAATGAAATCATCAAAGTTCTTCTCTAAAGCCTTATCATGTCATGGAGATGACTTTAGTCTTTTGAATGGTATGCCACTGATGCACACTGTAGTACATCCAACCAAATTAGAAAATATTTTGTGTGTTGGACCATTATACCATCTGGGGCTAAGCATATCATTTGCAGGACAGTTGAGTAAAGTTTTTAGAGGCTCACCACCAGGTTGATCTCAGACATGACAACCTACAAAGCCCATCTACCAAGGTATGGAAATATTGCAGTCTGCATTGGTAGAAGGGATAAGCAGATTGAAAGGAGTCCTTGAGGATGGTTAAAAGGAGAGGGTGATGGATAAAGGACCGGCCCTGTATTCAGGAGGACCCGAGTTCAAATCCAGCCTCAGACACTTGACACTTACTAGCTGTGTGACCCTGGGCAAGTCACTTAACCCCCATTGCCCCACAAAACAAACAAACAAACAAAAAGGAGAGGTTGGGTGAGATTTGAAGGTGTGTGAGAAAAGGAAAATCTGCTGGGCAAGGTCTCCCAGGACACAGAAGGGGCTAGGATCTAGGATAAGTGTAGAGGAATTAGCTTTAGTGAGCTATTGAATTATGAAAAGAAGTCTGAATAATACGGTCATGTCATTCTTTTACTGTTATTTCAGAGGAAGGTTACATCTAAATGCTTTATTTTTCTTCTACAACATTGTAAGAACACATATTTCCAAACCATACAGATTATCCTTTGTCTTTCTAGTCTTTTTAATGGTTTTAGAGTATGAAGATAGACCTACATGCTAGAAAACATGAGTCTTTTTTATTTATTTTTTTCTTAAGTTATACATTTCAAATTGTAGCTTAAATCATTGTACTATGCTGTGAACTTGTGACATGGTAGGGCCCTAGATGGATGCATTAGCCATTCATTTTCATCTTTTGTTTGAGAACTACAGAATACAGTTCTCCTCCACAACATCAGAGTTCATCCATTCTACTCACTTGAACTGGTTAAGCTTTTTCATTCTCTAACAATTTATGCTTCAGACAGAGTGTAAGCTTAGTGGGTCAAACAGAAGCCAATGTTTCAGAGTTGCCTGGTTATTTAGCTTTCTAAAGGACGAACTGTTAGCGTCAAGTAACTTCACTGTACAAATAAACCCTGATTCACTTACAGGCCCTGGGCTCTGTGATAGGAAGCACAGCCGCATAATAAAAGGTGGGCTTTACTAGATATGTGATCTTTTTTTTATTCTATGAAGAATCTTTTTGGTATTTTTTGGCTTGGTTGTTTTTTCAGTTTGGTTTGGTTTTGGTGTATGTGTTTATTTGTTTTTCTCTAGACTTAGGATTTCAGCACAGTAGATAATTGTCAATAATTTGGATCAATTTGTAAACTACTTCTATTAATGCAGATCAGCAGCTCATCTGCAATTTAAAGTTTCAGAGAGCTGTCCCAGGCACAGAGGGATTAAGTGACTGACTCAGGGTCACACAGCTAGTTTGTGTTACAGGCAGGTCTTGGAGTCCCAGGCCAGTCCCTTTATGTAGTACACCATACTTCTTCTCTTCCTGATCACTTACAGGAACATGCATATGGGGCTAGAAGAGACCTTAAGCATTATCTAGCAATCTCCTCATTTTACAAATAAGGAAACTGATGCCCAGAAAGGTTCAATGTCTTGCTCAATGTTATTGTAATCAGTAGCAGAGCTGAGACTTGAGCTGAAACCTTCAGGTTCTATGACTCCAACTTCAGCCCTCTTTTGAATGCCCCATGGTGCTTCCATTTAAAATTATAAGACTGAAAAGAAATTTATAGACCCAGATCTCGGCTTTTTTTTTTAAAGCAATCGGGTTTAAGTAATTTACCCAGAGTCACACAATTAGTAAGTGTCTGAGGGTAGATTTGAAGGCAGGTCCTCTACTCACTGCATCACATGGCTGTTCCTCCCATCTATGCTTTATGAGATTATAATCAGAGCCATTGACAAAGTTTTGGTTTTATGTATTCATCTCCAATTTGACTCCTTTAACCTATTAATTCGCACCCCTAGCTTCCCAAATCTCTAAGTTTAAAATATAATCTATTTATGTTTTTCCTTCAATCCAACATCCAAGCCAGACTCCTTCTTCTTACAAAATATTTCACAATTAAGTCCTTCCTTTCTATCTACAGAGCCATCATTGTGAATGTCTGCTAAATCTCTCACTCTCCAACCTCTCAGTTACTCTACACACAACAGGAAGAATTGTTCTCAGGCATCATGTCACTTTCCTTCCTCACAGCTTCCAAATACCTCCTCCATCACTGCAAATTATGGGCTTTACGTTCTTGTACCAATTTTCCCCTTTTTACCTAAATGCTTTTATTTTCTGCTGCATCCTACTTCACCTACACACTCAGGCATTCATCCTTGTAGTCTCATTATATAACCTCTTCCCATCACTGAACCATATGATAGTGTCTCCATCCACAGGACCCATCATCCCTCAATAATAAGCACTACTCGGGGGCAGCTAGGGGGCGCTGCAGTGGATAGAGCACCGGCCCTGGAGTCAGGAGTACCTGAGTTCAAATCCGGCCTCAGACACTTAATACTTTACTAGTTGTGTGACCCTGGGCAAGTCACTTAACCCCAATTGCCTCACTAAAAAAAAATTAATAATAATAATAAGCACTACTCAAGAGAGACCTGCTCCATTGGCTCTCCTACGCACAACACCCTTGGTCAGGTCACACTAACAAAAATTTTAGAAAACACTAATAATTCAAGCAATATTTAAGTATAAGCATTGTCCTAAATGATTATATATACGCTTTTGTTTTTCGACTCTAGGCATATCAATAAATAAGATGAATAAATACCTGATAAGTTCTCTATCTTCAACCTGGAATTCAAAGTCCTCAACTACCTTGTTCCAATCTATCCTCCTGACCTTACATTAGACTAATTCCTGTCCCTAAACATACTGCCATCATGATCATAACACCACTGCTACAACCACTAGCATTTTACATACATACACATATATGTCTATTTAAATTATGTCTGTATATAGACATATGTGTGTATATACATATTCACATATATGTACATAAACATATTTGCATAGCACTTTGAAAGACTTTCAATACATCACTTCATTTAAATCTCACAAATACCTTTTGAGGTAGATACTATAGGGGTGCCTAGATGGCCGAATGGATAAAGTGCTGGCCTTAGAATCAGGAAAATCTGAGTTCAAATTCAGTCTCACACAATAGTTTTGTGGTCTTGGGCATCTCCCTTAATTTCTCCCAGCCTAATTTTCTTGATCTGTAAAATGTACCTGTAATCTGTAATAATAGCAACTACCTTTTGTGTTGTTGTAAGAATAAATGAGTCAATGACATGTGATTTGCCCTTTAAACTAGTTTCCTCATCTGTATAATGGCAAAATAAATGTATACCATCAATTTAACAAAGTAGCAAGGAAAGTACTTCGCTTAGAAGGGATATGTGTGTATATGTGCATGTACACACACATATATACACATATGTATACACACATATACATACATACACATACACACATATCAGCTAGGTAGAAGAGTAGATAGAGTGCCAAACCTGAAGTCAGGAAGACGTGAATTCAAATCCAGCCCCCCCCCCCCCACACACACACGGTAACACAGTGGATAGAGTGCCAGGTCTATAGTAAGTAAGGAACACTCCTCTTCCGGAATTCAAATCTGGCCTTAGACATTAGCTGTGTGACCTTGGGCAAGTCACTTAAACCTGTTTGCCTCAGATTTCTCATCTGTAATATAAGCTGAAGAAGGAATTGACAAATCATTCCAGTATCTTTGCCAAGAAAACTCTAAATGGGATCATGAAGAATTGGACATGACTGAAATGACTGAACAACAACATATTTATATATGAGCTATGCCTACTCCTACCACTACCACCGCTACTACTACCAACACTGCTGCTATTGCTGCTGCTGCTGCTGTTGCTACTACCACCACCACCACCACCACCACCACCACCACCACCACCACCACCCACCACTACTTTTTTTTATTATTTCACCTAGTTATTTCATTTAGTTTCTTTCCTTAGCGAGTTTAGTACACAGACCTCCCTAGATCAACGGAGCTGGGACTCCTGCCTATCTTGGGTAGATTTCCTGAGACTCTCTATTCACCTACCAGCTCTGGACCACCTATAGCTTAAGTTCCAATTCTCAATCTTTCCCTTCCTGTTTCTAGAGGCTACAGCCCTTTATTTTGAAGCAAAGCAAAACAAAACAAAACCCTAAGACTTTCCTCCTGCTGGGTTTAACTTTGTATTTTTATTTAAAAACAAACAAACCCTAAAAGCAATCTACAAAACATCATCAGACACTATGGGACACCATAGGGAGTCCAGGAAGGCTTCTAAACATGTAGATCAAGGCACTTAGATCTAGGCAAAACCCTGTAAATGTGAATTTAAGACAATATGTCACAAATTTGTTTCCTGATATATAAATTCAGTCACAGTGAAATTCTGCATTTGGGGTCATTGTATAATGATGGATGCCAGCATGTGTGTGGGGGGTTCAATTTCCATTTATATATCTCCTACATTCTCCAGGATATGTCCACTAAAATCCTACTCTGAAACTTCTTTGTGGTATATTAGTGACCCTGGGAACACAAGCATTGAGTGAAGACCTGGTAATGAAACTGTCTGTTTTCTGAGGACCCACATAGCCAAGTTTGGAGAGGTTCACGTTGGCCTCAAGGTGATGCATTTTTGGCTACAGCAGCCCTTGAAGACCTGGCATGTAATAGGTGCTGAACAAATGTTTATTGATCGAATGATTAACTGACGAATCCCCCTAAGTCATAGAAGGTCTACAATTATGCATCCACAAAGTAACTACCCACACTCATGAGGTTCTATGTCCATGAAGTATTGAAATGAGTTCCCTCCTCCAAGAGGATGAGAAACTCCATTATTCCTTCTTTCTCCTTTGTTACTTTCCATAGAGCATTGTGGGCTCTTGATAAATGCTATTGGCTCTCTGCCATCCTGCAGTAGCTCTCCAGGTCAGTTTGAATAGAAGAGAAAAACAAACAAATGCCTTCTGATCTTGTCTTAAGTGATACACAGGAGAATGTCATGCAGGCTATGGATCAGTTTAGTGGGGAGCAATTAGGGAAACTTGCTCTACTTTAAATTACCTTAGGCATTGTTCCTTCCTGGCCACTCTGTCTGCTAATGCATTGACCACCACTTGCCTAGTGCCCAATCATCACATAGCCATATCACAGCCTGGGGGGAATTAGTATGCTGTTGGGATATGCTTCTGTCATTCTTTCACTGATGAACTCAGAGATGCTGCAACACAGTCTGCAGTGTGATTATGCCTGCAACTTTTGCCTTTGGAACCAAAACATGGACCACATTGGTGTACCCGACCAACATCTGTGTACCTTCTTACTAACAACTTTCAACTTCATAGAAGAAGCCTGGGAGGAGGCTTCAATGATTTACTATATGATAATAGGATATTGATTAATAGGAGAGATTTCAGAGGTCATCTAGAGCAACCTCCGCATTTTAAATATGAGGAAATTGATAGAGAGGTTGGGAGTAGAAAAAGCTTGCTAGGTAGAACAAAAGATACAGAACTGGAGTCAGGAAGACCTAACTGTGTAAGCTTGGGCAAGTCACTTAACCTCTATTTGCCTTAGTTTCCACATCTATAAAATGTGGATGATAATAATAGCACCTACCTTCCAGGGTAGTAAAGATCAAATGAGATAGCATTTGTATTTACCACAGTACCTACCATATAGCAGATGCTTAATAAATGTGTTTCCTTCTTTTTTCTTTCCTTCCTACTTTCCTTTTTTTCTTTCCTTCCTTTCTCCTTTTTTCTTCTCCCCTACCTCCCTTCCCTCTTTCTCTTCCTTCCTTTCTTCTTTCCTCCCTTCCTTCCTTTTTTCTTTCCTGCCTTCCTACCTTGCTTTCCCCCCTTCTTTCTTTCTTTCCTTCCTTTTTCCAGAATCACACAGCAGAAAAATATTTTCTGGAGTCAGAGGACTTGATTTAAAATGCTGCATCTGATTTGTGCTACTTGTGTGACCTTGGGCAAGTTACTTAAATTTTCTGGGCTTTAGTTTCATTATCATGAAAATGAGGGGGTTAGATTACATCGTTTCTAAGTTCCCTTTCAGTTCTAGATCAACACCCCTATGAATATGGATAAATAAGTAACAGAGTTGAGTCTCAAACTCAATTCCTCCAAATCTAATATTTTCCACCACTCCCTCATATGGTCTTTCTAGACATGTGGAAATAAATGTTATTATGGATTGAAAAGTTTAATTGAATTCTGTAGATGAACATAGAAATATATAATCAGTTACCTGCATATTTACCTATATTTTGTAGTTGGATATGATATAGACAAAAGTTCCAAGATGACTGAATTCTCTTTCCTTCTTTCATCCCATTGTTTTGATGTCATGCAAATATAACCTATTATCAGGGGATTATTAATTTTTTTCTTCCTCTGATCAAATGAAAACTCTATCGAATCAATTTTTTTTCAGTTAGAAGAAATGTCACAAAATATATTCAACATAGTTGCCTCATTCAAACATCATTCTTCCACGTGACAAGTAATCTTATTACTATTATTTGTATAAGAAAGTTGTGTTTATGCAGACAAACTGAAATGGAAAGATGCGTAATTATCTGCTGAAGTAAATCAATTTTGGAAAGTCATGGTGGATGATTCAAAAGTCAGCCCTCTTCTTTTCCTAAAAGATGGATATCTGAGCTTGCTTACTTTACTCTGCCTGTGTATGATGGCTGATATGACAGCAAAATAATACCCTTCCCAAAACACAGTTGTACTTTTTCAGCAAATTGATGACTTTTCCCCTTTACTAAAACAGAATTCAAGTTTTAAAAGAACGCTTTACTTATTGAGGGGTATAGGTAGGTGGATGGGTAGAAAAATCTACCTTCAAAATAAACACTTATTTAGTACTTAATGCATATAAGCCCTGAAATCGGCACTAGGAAAACAAAGATAAAAAAATACATAGGTTCTGCCTTCAAGGAACTTGCAACCTGACTGGGATGCTTTATGAAACATTTGGCGGACAGCTGGGAATATAGAACTGGAAGTCTTGGGAGAGGTTGGAGCTGGAGCTGGAGATTTATGGCGGTATTTCTGTAGAGAGGATAACTGAAGTTATGGGGGGGGTCAATTAAGAAGACATGGAAGAGAAATAAGAGAAGAGTGCCAAGGACAGAACCATAGGAGAAAACTTTACTTTTAAGGAATGGAAGGAGAAAGCAAAGAAAGCAGAAAATGAGTAGTTATAAGTAGGAGGACTATGAAAGTACAATGTCATTGAAGGGGAGGGGGGAGAGAGAGAGACAGAGAGAGAGACAGAGAGAAAGAGACAGAGAGAGACAGAAGAGAGAGAGACACACAGAGGAGAGAGACAGAGAGACAGAGACAGGAGAGAGACAGGAGAGAGACAGAGAGAGACAGAGATAGAGACAGAGGAGAGAGACACAGAGACAGAGAGAGACAACAGAGAGAGATGACAGAGACACAGAGAGACAGAGAGAGTATTAAGAAACAAAGGGTTAATGGTGTTTAATGTTGAGCAACTGGGAAGTAAGAGGAAGAGTGCAAAAAGCATTGGGGTTGGTGATAAGTAAACCATTATCAATTTTTACAAACCACACATCTTTGAGTTGGCATGAGATCTGAAAGAACTTCCAGCTTAGCCTGTACTCAAGCAGGAATGCTCTCTACATTAAACCCAACAAGTGATTGTTCATCTATTATTTTCTTGAAAAACTCCCATGAAGGGAAAACAACTATGTCCCAAGGTAGTCCATTTCACCTTTGGCTATATCTCAGCTAGCAGGAAGATAGCCTGAATCAAGCCTAAATCAACTTGTCTGCCTCTCACTTTTCTAGACAAAGGAAAAATGAGCCTAACCCACTTTCTTTCTTTGTGTATGTATGTGTGTGAATACTTATTTTTTAATAATAATAAACATTTTTATTTAAAGTTTTTAATTTCAAATTTTATCCCTCTTTCCCACATCCCCCCTCTTCCTGAGATGGTAAACAATCAGATATAGGTTATACATGTGCAATTATGTAAAACATTACCATATTAGTCTTTTTGTAGAAGAAAACTTGAATAAGAGAAAAAAGTGAAAGAAAGTGAAAAATAGCGTGCTTCAGACTGTTTTCAATCAATATCAGTTCTTTTTTTGGAGGTGGATAGTATGCTTCATCATTAGTCCTTTGCTAACCCACTTTCTACATGATACTTTATAAATAGTCGAAGATAGCTGTCATCTTCCCCCTCCCCCAACCAAGGCTTCTGTTCTCAAGACTAAATACCCCCAGCGGCAGTTAGGTGGCACAGTGGATAAAGCACCAGCCCTGGATTCAGGAGGACCTGAGTTCAAATCCAGCCTCAGACACTTGGCACTTACTAGCTGTGTGACCCTGGGCAAGTCACTTAACCCTCATTGCCCTGCAAAAAACAAAAAACAAACAAACAAAAAGACTAAATACCCCCAATTATTTCAATCAACCCTTATTTGGTATGGCCTTGATGCCACTGACCTGGTCACCCTTCTCTGGATGCTCTTCATCTTGTCAACTTCCTTCCTAACTAAACATAATACTCCAGATATTGTGCGGATCCAATTCAGACCAACAAGGAGGAAACATTGAGATAGAAATGAGTGCCTTTGGGGGGACATAGGTGAGTGGGGGAAAAAAAGGAATCAAGGGAGCAGATGCTAGTCTTGACTAGGAAGCAAGATACTACCAGTTGTGATTAAAGAGAATGAAGGAAATAAAAGTGGAGAAAAAAGTGAGACTTAGAGAAATAGAAGTGGGGAAGTTTGAGGAAGCTCGTATCGCACGGTATCAATCATCTCAGGACAAATGAAAAAAGGTCATAGTTGACAATAAGGGCAAGGAGTGTAAAGGGAAGTTTTAAGGAGAGAGGGGAAGGTTGGGAATAGCAACTGAGGGGAATGTGACAAGACAAGAAGAGAGGTATAGACTAAATTCTGTAAAGCAAAGAGACCCCTTTTGAGGTTAAATGACAGAGATTTAGAATGAACCCAGTCAGCATGGTTTTGTGATTTCCTCTAGCAGGATTTGGCCACTCAAAGCTATAGGAACAGAGAAAGACTGACAGTAGGAGTTACCCAGTAATGGAAAGTTGGCAGTTAGCAGGTTGGGAATAGAAGAAAACCAAACAGATGAAGGCTTCTGAGCCAATTGATGAAAACTGGACCACAGGCTAAATGAAAACTATATAAAATAGTGGGTGCACCAAAATACATTCCTTTGCAATTTTGCTCAGTCTCCTGAAAGCCCCCAGACCTCTAAAGCACAGGCAACTCACTAACATGGCAGCAACACATATCAGCCAGCAGAGGACCTCCCAGCTGAGGTTGGGAGGGAGACGGCGGAGGCAATTTTCTCAGCATCCCAAAGTCAGGAGGGGTGGAAAATGCACACAGACCCAAGCTGGCCTATTCAGAAGGCTCATTCGTTTCAGTGCTGAAGTGAACAGCTTGCCATTTCACCAAGCCAGAAATAGCTCCTAGCACACCTGTGGTTTTTAAAGTGGAAAGGTGAGGAGGGGATTGCAGTGAGGGAAAAACAAAAGAGAGGCAGAATTCTAAACCTAAATCCACAGCCTATAATCCATGAACTCAAAAGACTTGGATGGCACAAGAGCATCTCTCATCAACAAAGACAGACTGTTTATGGAAAAATGAACCCCCTTCTCCCTGGGCCAGAGACTTTAATTATAATATGTACTCTTATGTTTAAACCAGAGAGGCAGGTAGCTGGGTGATGGGGACAAGAGCATTTGGAAAATCCAGTGGGAATAATTTCATGTTCCAAAGTCATGTTGTGCTGGAAAAAGAATATGTACTTGGAGTCAGGTGACCTGGGATCTGAGAATCACTGACTCTGAGAACCAAGGCAAGTTACTTCTGCAGTCCATTCTTCCTTTCCCTCCCCCGCCCCCCATTTATAAAAGAGGAGTTGGACTTGAAGACCTCCCAGGTGGCAGAGCAATACTTCTGTAGGGAATGTCAACTTTTGCAGTAATAACAATTCAGTAATGTCCATGTTATCACTGATATGCTAGTTGAGAAAAAAAAATAATCAAGTAAACATCAAAGCAACAAGAATCATCAATATGATGATATTATAACTAGTAAGAGTAGGCAACAATAAAGGCAAAACTGGGTTATCTATGGAAAACAGGCAGATTCCCCTTCCTTCCTTTTACCTATCGGTAGATATAGATAACTCAGTTTCAAAGAATAACACTGTTAAGCCTGATTTTAATCTCCTGGGCAGGTTTTGTGATAGAACATTTCCCTGAGCAAGTCAGGAGGTAGTGACAAGGCTGATTTGTCCATAACAAATACTCTGGAGTATTTCTTTGTAAGGTTGGGAACCTCTGACCAACTAAATTGACTTAAAGAGGCAGGCCAACCTCAATGTTGAGAGTTCTCCATAGGCTATTTTACTCTGCTTGTGTAGTTCATTTCCAAAGTCACTAAAGGGAGAATAAATTCATTCGATTTTAGCTACTTCCTTGAGATTCAGGAGAAAGATCTTTTCAGCTTGACACTCTAGGCTATATCTGTTGAAAAAGAAATGGAATAAATTTTGACCAATTATTTCGATAGTCTCAAAGCACCTCTATATGAAAGTAATAATAACAACTGACATTTCTGTAGTGTTTTATGGTTGGAAGATCTCTATACGTGCATTCTGTCATTCAAGTCTGTGTATTAGGGATTACAGGTGTTATTTTCCTTTTTTACAAATGAAAGAAGTTGAGATACAGAGGGATTAAGTCATTTGCCCTTGGTCGCATAGCTCAAGGATCAGAAGTCAGAGACAGAATTTGAACCCAGATCATCCTCATTCTATCTCTAGTATTTCATCTCTATCTACTAAGTTCTTGTCTCTCTCTCCAACAGGGAGAAATTAAAACAACAATACATACAAGTCTGAGCTCTTCTCCACTGACTGTAGTTGTGAAAACCAATCTTAAATAGATATAAATTTGCTACTGGCATCTCAGAGGGTTAGTTTATAACCTTCAGGCTTGTGCTTTTCCAATCAATCAACTGGGGAAACTTTTATTTTTCAATCAATCAAATAAAGTATCGCCTCACAAAGAGCAAGAAGGAACAAAGATAAGACACTAAGTCTTTCATGAAAAAACATTTACTCAAATTATTCTTGAATACTGTCAGGCATTTTCTATCCTTGAAGAATGGCATATTATTAAAAAATTTCCAATAAAAATGGGCTAATTTGAATTATACCTCATTGGTTCATGGAAAAGCAAAGCAGTCTCTGTAGGCTTTCATTAAATAAGCATTTTATTTTTTGCCCCTTTCCTCGATTTCTTATCTATGTTATATATAGAAAACCGGCCCTGACATCAGGAAGAAGAGACTTCGAATCCTGCCCCTAACCCATCCTAGCTATGTGACTATGGGCAACTTCTCACTGCTTGAAGTAAATGTAAGCTGATATCACTTTGACTATAATAAATACCCAAATGAATACAAAGGGCCTAGGAAGGAAGCCACTATGTGCATTCAGAGAAAGAACTGATAAGTAGAAGTATGTAGAGAATGATTTTTACATACATACATTATATATACACATACACACATTTGTGTCTTATGGTAGTAATCTCTAAGGTGGGGGGAGGGAAGAAAAAAAGGAATTTACATGTAAACCTTTTTATATATTTTAAAGGAATAGCAAGTTGTATACAACAGATTTGCACTTTCATGTGCAATCATCTTTTTTTTTTCCTATTCTACTCTGTTATGGAAATGCTTATTTTATTTCTTAAGTTCAGAATTTTTTTTAAAGGCTGATATCTTACAAATGGGTTACAGACTTGCTTTGGTGGTGAGAGTTCAAGCACTGAATTAAATCACAGGTCCTTAAAAAAAATATGTTTGGGGGGGTGCAGCTAGGTAGTGTAGTGGATAGAGCACCGGCCCTGGATTCAGGAGGACCTGAGTTCAAATCTGACCTCAGACACTTAACACTTACTAGCTGTGTGACCCTGGGCAAGTCACTTAACCCCAATTGCCTCACCAAAAAATAAAATACATGTGGGTGTTTGACCCACATCTACATATACATACATACATACATACACACAGAACACTAACTTCTTGAGAATAGTTTCATTTTTTGCCTTTGTATCTTCAGTGTCTTGCATGGTATCTGGAGCCAGAGATAGGAAAAGGATAAGGAAAAGAACTTGTGACTTTACTGGAGTAAGGAATTTCTGGATGTGGACATGGTCCCTAGAATAATGAAACTCAGAATCTACTACTCTGCAATTTATAATTTAGTACAAGATCTCTTCATAAAATGTCTATGAACCCATGCGCATTTCGATTTCGTCTAATTGGCTTACTTTGTTATCCTATGTATTTTATATATTTCAGGGGCAGCCAGATGGTACAGTGGATAAAGCACTGGCCCTGGAGTCAGGAGGACCTGAGTTCAAATCTTACCTGAGACACTTACTAACTGTGTGACCCTGTACAAATCACAACCCGAATTGCCTTGAAATATCCAGTGGTCTTAATGTATATCTTGCCACTGGACCCAAGTGGCTCTGGAGGAAAGAATGAAGTTGGTGACCTTGCATAGCCCTCCCTCACTTAAACCCAATTCACTACAAGTCATGACATCACCTCTTCAAAAAGGACAAACAAAAACAACATTTTATGTATTTCAAAGCAATAGGTTTTACCATAAACTATGAAACCATATTTGCTATAAAACCATAGGTTTTTACCAGACTGCCAAAGTGGTCCAAGGCACAAACAAGTTTAAGAACACATGGTTTAGAGAGCTTCCTAAAGTACTGAACAGGTGAATGACTGGCCAAAGTTCATACAGCCAGCATGTATCAGATGTAGGATGTAATCCAGGGCTTCCTGGCTCAGAGGCCAGCTCTCTATTAACCCTGCCATTCTGCCTCTTGGTATACAGACCATATACTTAATGAATGCTATTTGATAATATATGTATATGTATAAAAATTTATTCAATGTGCATGATATATATGAATAATTTTACAATTCCTAAAATAATTCACAGATCCAGGTAAAAATAAACACATATTTTTCCTCCTACTTGAGTATAAGCTTCATGAGGCAAAGTGTCTCATTTCTTTTTGTATCTCCCTCATCACCCAACACAGTGTCCTGATCTCAGTAGTTACTTAATAAGTAGTTTTTTTTTAATTTAGGGTTGTTTATATATCAAGTTTAGCAAGCAGAAAATGGACTGGAAGTGATAGAATTTTAGAATTTGTCATCATAGAAACTTTCCTGGAATGGTTGAGGAAATGCCTTTGGTCACATTTCACAAGACCAAGATGTTTCAGTATGAAAAGGCCTGAAAAAACCACCAGTTATTGAGAGTGGTCATGATTATGAGAAACCCAAAAGATGCATGAAAAACCTACAGAGCAACCCCTTCTTTAGAACTACTAGTACTACTTTAAACAAGCTAATATTTGTCAGCCCACTATTAAATCAGTGTTATAAATGAGCATGATTACCAAGCCCCAACACTTATAGGTACCCTGGGTCTTCCTTCACCCAAGGCTGATATAATCCAAGTAAACTCCCAATTAGCAATTAAGTCCCACAATTCAGTGATAATTGAGCTGAATTATCAAACCTAAAGATTAGTCATCATTAGACAACGTATTTTAGGAGGGGGAAAAATGTTGGCTGGAATGAGATATTCTAGGTTAAAATGTCAACACTGATACTTATTACTATGTGAACCTGTCAGTATCACTTCATTTCTCTGGACCTTATTTTCCATATCTCCAAAATGAGGAGGTTGAAATAGCTTATTTATAAGATTTCTACTAGCTGTAAATCCTGTGAGCCTTTGATGTTACTTTGTAGGGAGTAAGCAAATCGAAAGCCCCATGCATCTAGGTTTGGCAATCTGATCAGTGACTAGGATAAAAGTGTATCCCATGTTTATCAAATTTTTATGATGGCATGAAGCTGAACAGGGTGGCTAATATGTTGGAAGATAAAGTCAAGATCCAGAGATTTTTCTCATCTAGAACAGTAAGATTATATCAAGAAGAAATAAATGTAAAATTTTCACTTGAGTATGAAAACATCAAATAGTTTTGTAATGGTTTGATCGAGATATGGCAAGACAGTACTGCATATAAAAAAGATCTGTGGGTTTTAGTGGACTACAAGCTTGAAAAAAGTTAGTAAGTATGAAATGTATCATGAAGGCAAACAAATAATTATCTTATTGTCTAGGATAGAAGTAGATCATATACCCTTCATAACTAAGTGTAGGTGATGAATTCTTTTTTTAAAATAAAAGTATTTTATTATTTTTTCCAGTTACATGTAGAGATAGTTTTCAACATTTGTTTATATAAGATTTCCAATTTCAAATTTTTCTCCTTCCCTTCCCTCCCTTCTCCCCTCCCCTAGACAGCAGGTAATCTGATATAGGTTTTATATATATACAATAATATTAAACATATTTCTGCATTAGTCATGTTATAAAAGAAGAATCAGAGCAAAAAGGAAAAATCTCAAAAAAGAAAAACAACAGCACAAAAAACAAAAGAAATAGTATGGTCTAATCAGCATCCATATTCCACAGTTCCTTTTTTTTTTTTCTTCTGGATTTAGAGAGTCCCTTCCACCACAAGTCCCCTGGAACTTCCTTGTACTGTTGGATTAGTGAGAAGAATCTAGTCTATCACAGTTGATCAACACATAATGTTGATGATACTGTGTATAATGTTCTTCTGGTTCTGCTCATCTCACCCAGCATCAGTTCATGCAAGTCCTTCCAGGTTTCTCTGAACTCTTCCTGCTCATTGTTTCTTACAGCACAATAGAATTCCATTACATTCATATACCACAACTTGTTCAGCCATTCCCCAATTGGTGGGCATCCCCCTCAGTTTCCAATTCCTTGCCACCACAAAAAGAGCAGCTATAAATATTTTTGTACATGTGGGTCCTTTCCCCCTTTTCATGATCTCTTTGGGGAAAAGACCCAAAAGTGGTATTGCTGGGTCAAAGGGTAGGCACAGCTTTATAGCCCTTTGGGCATAATTCCAAATTGCTCTCCAGAATGGTTGGGTCAGTTCACAGCTCCACCAACAATGCATTAGTGTTCCCATTTTACACAGCTTCTCCAACATTTATTATTTTCCTCTTTTGTCATATTAGCCAATCTGATAGGTGTCAGATGGTACCTCAGAGTTGTTTTAATTTGCATCTCTCTAATCAATAGTGATTTAGAGCATTTTTTCATATGGCAATAGATAGCTTTGATTTCTTCATCAGAAAACTGCCTGTTCATATCCTTTGACCATTTCTCAATTGGGGAATGACTTGGATTCTTATAAATTTGATTTAGTTCCCTATATATTTTAGAAATGAGGCCTTTATCAGAAGTACTGGCCATAAAAATTGCTTCCCAGCTTTCTGCCTCCCTATTAATTTTGGATACATTGCTTCTGTTTGTACAAAACCTTTTTAATTTAATGTAATCAAAATCATCCATTTTGCATTTCATAATATTCTATATCTCTTGTTTGGTCATAAACTGTTTTCCTTTCCAAAGATCTGAAAGGTAGACTATTCCTTCCTCTCCTAATTTACCTATGGGTTAGATGTACCAAATCTGAAGTTCTACTAAAAAGCAGCAGTCATTAAAACTATCTGGTACTGGCTAAGGAATAGAGTGGAGGATCAGTGGAATAGGCTAGGCACAGGAGACACAGTAGTAAATGACATTAATAATGTATCATTTGATAAACTCAAAGACTCTAGCTTCTGGGATAGGAATTCAGTATTTGACAAAAACTGCTGGGAAAATTGGAAGATAGTATGGCAGAAATTAGGCATAGACCAATATCTTATACCTTATACTAAAATAAGGTCAAAATGGGTACATGATTTAGACATAAGAGGTGATGAATTCTTAACCAAACAAGGGATATAGACAATTAGAAAAGTTTAAACTGATAATTTGATGATGTGAAATTGAAATGTTTCTGAAAAAAAATTAATGCATTTAGGAGGAGAAGGAAAAGAAAATCAGCTTGGAAAAATCATTGTATTAAATATTTCTGAAAAGGATTTCTTGTTCAAGACAACATAGAAAAATGTGACCAAAAGACATTCTACAGTAAAAAAAAAAAGTAATTAAAAGATATGAACAAATGATTCTCAAAAAAATTATAGACTATTAGTCTCATATTAAAGAATGTTCTAAATCACCAATAATAAGAAAAAAACATGTTAAAACAACCCTGAGCTTTCCCTTCGCACTAAAAAAGTTGAAAAAGTTAACAAAAGAAGTAAATAGTTAATATTGGAGTGGTTGTGAAAAGACAGACAAACCAATGCATTGTTGGTGGAACTGTGAATTGGTACAACCATTAGGGAAAACAATTAGGAATTACACAAATAAAGTGACTAAAATGTCCATATTCTTTAATCTAGGAATTTCTTTGCTATATCTGAAAGAGGCCAGTCACAAAAGAAAAGATACTATAAGCACCAGATTATTTTTAGCAGACCTTTTGTGGTAGCAAAGAGCTTAAAAGAGTAGATGTGGTGGAGGGGATAACTAAATAAATGATTGTACATGAATGCAGTGAAATATTACTGTACTGTTAGAAATGATGAACATAATAAAGAGAAACATGTTTGTCACCTTGTTACCCCCATACTCAATAAACTCCAGTGACCCCTTATCACCTCTGGATCAAATATAAAATCCTCTTTTTGACATTCAGAGTCTGTTATAACCTGGCCCCATATTCATTCTCATTCTCTCTCTCTCTCTCTCTCTCTCTCTCTCTCTCTCTCTCTCTCTCTCTCTCTCTCTCTCACTCACACACACACACACACACACACACACACACACACACACACACATTTCTTTGATTGAGTGATACCATCCCCCTTGCTTTTCCATATCTAAGATGTTCCATCTCTTAGCTCTAGGCGTTTTCTTTGACAGTCCCCTATGCCTGGAATGCTATCCCTCCCAATCATCCAGGCTTTCTTCAACTCTTAGCTAATATCTCTCAACTTTTAGAAGGCTTTCCCAAACTCTCAATTCTAGTGACTTTCCTCTCTTACTTATTTACCATTTATACTATATAAAACTTATTTGTATGTATTTGTTTGTTGTCTCCTCTATTATATTGTGAGTTCCTTGAAGGCAGGGACTGTCTTTTGCTTCTTTGTGTATCCTCAGTGTTTAACATAGTATTTGGCACATAACGGGTACTTATTAACTGACTGTCTGACATAAAAATTTATGAACTAATGCAAAATAATGTACACCGAGCCAGAAAATATTATACACAGTATTATAAATACTATAAATGGAAAGAACAAAAGCCACAAAGCAATTAGAATGGAATGTTAAATAATTATAAAGAATAAGCTTGGCACCAAGGAAGAGATAGGAGGAAAGACCTCCTCTTGCTTCGTCAAGGTAAGAAGTCACATGTATGTAACATTGTACATATTGTCAGATGCATTTTTTTTGTTTTGTTTTATTTTGTTTTAGTGAGGCAATTGGGGTTAAGTGACTTGCCCAGGGTCACACAGCTAGTAAGTGTTAAGTGTCTGAGATCACATTTGAATTCAGGTCCTCCTGAATCCAAGGCTGGTGCTTTATCCACTGTGCCACCTAGCTGCCCCGATGCTTTTCAAAGTGTATTTTCACTTAAAATTCTTGGTTGAGGGGGCAGCTAAGTGGTGCAGTAGATAAAGCACTGGCCCTAGATTCAAGAGGATCTGAGTTCAAATCTGGCCTCAGACACTTGACACTTACCAGCTGTGTGACCCTGGGCAAGTCACTTAACCCTCATTGCCCCCCTCACCCTCTCCCCCCCAAAAAAAAGTCTATTTAAAAATTCTTGGTTGAAGGGGCAGCTAGGTGGCGTAGTGGATAGAGCAGCGGCCCTGGATTCAGGAGGACCTGAGTTCAAATCCGGTCTCAGACACTTGACACTTACTAGCTATGTGACTGTGGGCAAGTCACTTAACCTTCATTGCCCCACCAAAAAAAAAAAGAGATTACACTTTGTTCATAGGCAATAGGTATCTACTGAATATTCTTTTAATTCATAAAGCAAGCAATAGTCCTTTAGGAAGATTATTCGGGAAGGAATGGAAAGGATGCATTAGAGAGGGGATAGATTGGAGGCAAGAATTAGATGAATATTACAAGAGTCTAGACTAAGAGATATGTAAATCTGCACTAGAAAGGCTTCAGCAGGAGTGGAAGAGACAGGGGAGATATTAGAAATGTTGAAGTGGTGAAAATTGACAGGCCTTGATAATGACTGGTTGTGGCAAACCCTTGTTGCTTCTTAGGAACTGATGTAGCACAAGACTTTTCTAAACAAGTCTTGGTCCAGGGTTTTCCAAGACAGATTAAATGGAAATCCACATGTTTGAAACTTGATATTGATATTATTTTTGGATCAATGCTGATGATTTGATTTGGAACAGGAGCAGCTGCACATAAAAATTCTTCAGGGTGAGAAGAATTTGTCATGCTCTGCTTTGGAAAGCACAAAATTTGGACAGTTTATGTTTGGAAACATTCATGATACTACACAAAACCTTTACCAAATAAGAGCAATCATAAGATATTAAAGCTAGCTTCTAATGAAAAGTCTATTGAAGAAGAACTTGGCACTTTAGAAATAAATTAGAGGGAAGAGTAAGAAAATATCTCTTTGATCAAGCTTGTATCCTTATGTATGCATAAAAAAATATGTTATTTTCCATGCATTTTTCCACCAGTCTATTTTCCTAGACATTTCCAATTAATTTCTTATGTTCTTCTGAGACTTGGTCAACATACTTTCCCCTAAAGCTTATTTCTTTCAATCCTGTACCACAGAGGGAAAGCTAAGAAATGCCGTAAGCTGAAATAATGAAGCAATAATTCTAGGCAACACTACTTGGAACTTTCAGACAGGTTACTTCAATACCAAAGAGTTCATGAATCACTGCATACAAGGAGAATCACACTTACCATAAAAAGTCAACTGTCCTCTGGCCACATTTTTTCCTCTTGAATTTTCAGCTACACATTCATATAAACCAGCATCTTCCTGCTGGAAATTTGGAATTTCAAGAATTCCATTAGATTTGTGTCTTCTGGCTTTCCTGGCTATTGGCTTTCCATCAGCTCTTCGCCAGATAATAGTTGGAACTGGACTAATAATAAAAAGAAAAATGGGGTAAATCATATTGGAGAGGATCATGCTTTTTACTTGAACTTTTGCAAAAAACAAAAAAGCAACCCAAACCCTCCCATTCAAAGTTATTTTCTTGTGTAGGTCATTAATTAATTAATTAATTGGGGGGGGGGGCACAAGGAGGGTTAAGTGACTTGCCCAGGGTCATACAGCTAATAAGTGTCAAGTGTCTGAGGCTGAATTTGAACTCAGGTCCTCCTGAATCCAGGGTCAGTGCTTTATCCACTGTGCCACCTAGCTGCCCCTGTGCCACCTAGCTGCCCCATAGGTCATTAATTTATAACACAGGCTCAGAAGGAACATTTTTTTCTCTGGAATAGAAATGAATGCTAGAATTCTGGTTAGTTCTCAAATATGTATCATATCTAATTGAAATTTTTCTGTAATCATAATAGTTAATTCGAGTGAGTGGGGCATGTGACTTTAAAACAGAAGAAAAGAAATTAACTAAATCATAATGGTTCAAATGGCAGTTTGATTCACATGTGTAAGGATTCTTGCAAAGTAACTTACAAGCCAAGCTATATTAACCCAGCACATGTTTTCTTCCTTTCTGTGTTGCTTCTGTATTAAGAGTATAATAAACTGATAGCAAATGAAGATGCTTTTGTCAAGAAGGCCCTAAGTAGACCCCTCTGTGATGAACTTATGGGAGAAGATATACAAGAGTCATGAAGGATGGGTAGGGGTGGATGGATTGCAATCTTCATTATTGAGAGAGTATCCAAATTGATGAGATCACAGATTTATTTGATCTTCTCAAAAATTCCCCTTGGAAATCTTGTGCAAAACTACTGCAATTAAGGGTAGAATCAGATGCTGGGGCTTTCATGTGGTGTTCAAACATTTGTCTGCTCTCACGTAGCTGCTTCCCACAGCATACATTCTAATCTGCAAACATGGAAATTAACCAAGTCTGAAAACTCACAGGACATTGCATCAACCAATGATATCATAACTGTAGCCCTAGAACAGTGGGTTCAATTATTTACTTTTGGCAATGTACTTATCATATTAAACAGGAATTCTGACAACTCTCCTGCAGAATTTGAGATCATGCTTCAAAAAGAAAAACAATCAAGTTGACCATGCTTTTAGTCTAGAGATTTATGTTCACTAGACACAACCTTGAATAATCAGGACAACAGAGAAGGCTTCACCAAAGCTCATTCAGTACATCTTTATATCTTTGATGACAGACATGCTCAATATGGCCTTTGAAAATTACTTTAGCTTTGGCATCTTTCTGAGATGCTTTGAAGTGGTTGATGATGATGGTGGTTGTGGTGGTGGTGATGATGGGTAGCAGCTGGTTATTCAAATGTGAATATTTCTCTGTAGATTCCCTAAGCCCAATTTTTGTCTTTTTAACATACCAGTACTGCCATTCGGTCAGCAAAAATTCAGTTGAATTAAGAGTCTCCTTTGAAATCCAAACAAAAATATCTTTGCCATATCATTGCTTTAGAGGAATTGTCTGAGGTATTCTACAGAGGCTTTGCTTGCAGACTGGAGCTAACCAGGTCCCCTATTTAGCTACTTGTATTGGGCTAGTCTCCCTTAGCAGGCCAGATTTTATTACTTGAGACCAAAGACCACTGAAAGATCTTTTTTTTTTTTTTTTTGGCAGGGCAATGGGGCTTAAGTGACTTGCCCAAGGTCACACAGCTAGTAAGTGTCAAGTGTCTGAGGCCGGATTTGAACTCAGGAACTCCTGAATCCAGGGCCGGTGCTTTATCCACTGTGCCACCTAGCCACCCCAAAAGATCCTTTACACTAAACTGGTTTGTGTCACCTTTGCCCATGCCAGAGCACAGTATTGACAATACCAATGTCTCAGTTGCCTCATCTGGCTTTCAGTTTTAAAATTCTATGACACTCTGACTAATCTCTAAAGAATGCAGGGAGGTCTTGGGTACATTATATTACTTCACAGGCACAGTGAAAAATATAGCATGCTAACAAAACATGATTCAGGATGATGGAAATGACACTTCAATATTTCAGTAAGAACTATGGGGAAAGAGGTTGATAATTAAAAACCACAGAGGAGTCTCAAGTCCTTAATTTAGTTGATAGTTAAAACCACCCCACCCAAACTTTTTATTGACAGTATGCAGAAAAATTCTTATTTTAATTTCATTGTCCTTTATAGGATAAGATATTTTAAAACAGATCGTAACTATAGTCTTTTGAACAGTAAGATGGCCCAAAGGAAGGTAGGTAGAAGGAAAAGAAGTACAGAGTACAATAAACCCACAAAGAGTCTTAGCATCATAGATTCAGAGTTTTAAGGGATATGAGAAGTAATTTGATTCCCATTTTATAAATGTACAAACTGAAATCTGAAGAGTTCAAATGATTTGCCCAATGTGACACAGGTAGCAAGTAGCAGAGACAAGATCTGATCCTGGCTCCTATTATTCCAAACCCAAGGCTTTATACATTGCATTATAAAATTTTGTTAAGTTCACAAACCAGGTTAGAAAGTATGGTGTCATCTACTTCCCTTCTTTGGGGGATGGAACAAATAGAATATTTCATGTATTCTCAGACTGGGCTTATATGTTTGTTAGTTTTACTGAACCAATTTGCCCCCTCTATTTATTTTTTATATAAGGGATGGCCATCATGGTGGGGAATGGAGAGATATATCAGGAAATAAGATATTATAAAAACAAAGGACATTGGTTTTTAAAAGATAGAATGGCATCTCTCAGAGAATACTCTAATTTTCTCTTGCCTATAGATGGAGTAATACTGTGTTCCTCTGCCCAAACTGTAGGAGGAAACTAGATAATTACCTAGAGACTAGGTAAGTCAAAACCAGTTTAAAGATATGCATGATGTATCTGTCCTCTGTGCACCAGGCCAGAAGCAAAAGTCTGTATTTTCCCAAACAGTTGACTTAAATGTACCTCAAATGAAGAGCACTGTTTTCATGTCATACCCATTTAGACAGTGTGACACATTATAAGCTGTAATAAGTGAATGAAATACACTTTCAGAATAGCCCATTCTTCTCTTCTTTCTGGTCACATCAATTGTGACAGCTTAATCTTTCTAGGGCTATTACAGTGCTTCTTGGGGAGAGAGTAAAACCAAAGATGCATATTCACAGAATTAAAAAAACAACACCACCCAGAAATGCTTTCTTAGTTCCTGAGTCTCCTTTAAAAAGTCACTTCAAACTCTAAACCTACCAAAGCTTTAAAAACAACAATATTCTCCCCCAAAATATGATAAAAGACATCAAAACTTACTTTCCCAAAGCAAAGCATTCCAACTTCACAGTTGCTCCTTTTGCAGTTGGGACTGTCTCTGGAAACTGCACTTCTATTTTTGGTTCATATTCACCCATCACCCCTGGGAACAAATAATAGATGATAAATCTTGGGCTTTATATTGTTGAAAAGAAAACATTTGTGTTTGTTGTCAGGTTCTCTTCATCATTATGAATACAATTAATAAATACATTTTAAATAGGTCTAGACTCTAAGAGCCATTACCCAGCTGTTGGTAGAACATTGGAGCTCTATATCATCTTCCTAAGATTCCTATTTTCATGACTCTATAAATTAGGAGCTTGCAAAAAAAAAAAAAAGAAAAAAAATACTAGTAAAATGATAGCCAAACAGAGGTGCCACCTTTTAGGAAATGTAATGCAAAATAATTAATGTCACTTTTTATAAGAACTTGGAAATATTTAAAGGTTCTTTGTATTTTCTGCCACTCCTTATGAAAGCTAAATCAAAACTGACTTCAAATATTTATAAAATTATCTATTCATCACTAGATTGTCACAAGATGATTATTTATTTCATCTCAGCAGTTCTTTAAGAATATTTACTCAGTAATAGGTGTAGTATGATATTCATTGGTGGTAGGAGGACCCTCAATTACAAAGTTTCAGAAACCTGATTTTCTAAAATATTGGTGACTACTAGACTAACCTCGAATGTCTGTCAATACACTGCATCTCAAGCAATTTAGTAAAGATTAGTTTCAGTCAAACATAAATTCAGAATTTTATACATATATCCCTTGACAATTTAGTATTTAGTTTTGCAGTTCATTATTCATCATTTTTTTCTGTATCCTAGAAAATAACTTCTTTTATTGTCTCAGCAAGATAATCTAAGGAACTGCATCAATAACTACTGATTCAATTCAATTAAATCCTAAAAACATTTATTAATTGCCTACTGTGCATAGTACTCCTCTTCCTTCAATCTTTTAAATAATTTGTTAACATTATTGGAAAAAGGGGCAGCTAGGTGGAGTGGTGGATCAAGCACTGGCCTTGGATTCAGGAGGACCTGAATTCAAAACCGACCTCAGACACTTGACACTTGCTAGCTGTATGACCCTGGGCAAGTCACTTAACCCCAATTGCCTCGTCAAAAAACAAAACAAAAGAAAACTCAAAAAACCAAAAACAAAACCCAAAACAAAAAATCATTGTTGGAACCAGGGGAGCTTCAGCACCATGGCCAGTGGCTGCGGTAAAATAAAGTGCAATGGATTCATTTTACAGGTGGGCCACATTGCTTTGTTGAATGAGGTATTCCAAGATATGTTTAAAGAAGAGATCTTATGAGACCTGGGAGATATGACAAAGTTGGCCTACTTTGGGGCTTATTTGGCACTGTGGGGGTATTTAAAGAAAAATGAGATATGGGTAAACAACTGTCTCATGGGAATTGTCCCCCCGGCATTGTATTTTCCAAGAAACTTCTCTCTTGTGGGTGTGGTTTTTGTGTCTTTGTCAGATTTATGGTAGATAGGGTAGGTCATGGAGTGTTTGTATATCTATGCATCTCTGCCTTGTGTGACTTGAGGCAACACTTGGAAAGATTCAGGGTTTGTTAAGGGCAGAGGCGATGAAGCAGAAGCCTTCTGGAGACAAATGTGGTATGGCATTAGCTCTGAGATACTATCCCATCACCCAGAGGGTATGTATTGAGAAACTAGATTTAACGATGTACAGGGCTAATTTTAATGTTAATTCTTCTCATTCTAATCTTCCTATTATTCTTATACTTTAAATAAATCATGAATTTGTGGAAAGGATACTAGGAAGAGTCAGTAGAATTGAGGTTTGAGTTTTGGCTATTTCACTTTTTTACTTAGACAATATTAGGCAAGTAATTTAGTTTTCTGGGACTCAGGTTTCCTCATCTGTAAAAGAGGGGTATACATTGTGCCTCATGGGGTGGCATTGAAGTTTACATGGGATAACCAATATAAAGTGCTTTATAACCATAAAATGCTACTACATGTTAGCTATTGTTAGTATTAAACATATCCTCTTATTTCCACACTTATTTGTACATTTTGGGTTATGACTACTAATATTTACAATTTAATTTTACCCATTTCCCCCCATTTCCAAGCTCATTTCCCTTGAAACTAAGCACACAAAGGCATAATGGTTCATGATAGCATATAAACTTTGCTACAAAGGTTAGAGAGAAACATTTCCTCTTCTATAATGAAATGTACCTCTACTTCCCTTGGCTTAAGAAATAGCTGATTATCCAGATTACTTCCAGCATTAAGCTCAAAAATCAGAAATGTTCAGGCCAAATATGCTATTAAAGAGAAACGACAACCATTTGGAAATGCTGAAGAACTGAATCACCTTTACAATGTTTGGAAGGAAGAAGTTCAAATAGATCTCTAAAAACTTACATATAATTTGTTCATCCTATAAATTGGAAGACATTCTTTTTTTTTCTTTTCTTAACTTTTTTTTTTTTGGCTGTGCAATGAGGGTTAAGTGACTTGCCCAGGGTCACACAACCAGTAAGTGCCAATTGTCTAAGGCCAGATATGAACTCAGGTCCTCCTGAATCCAGGGCCAGTGCTTTATCCACTGTGCCACCTAGCTGCCCCTGGAAGACATAGTCTAATTAGGTTTGTTAGTTATATGTTCAAAAGCTCAAATTCAGTGTTCAGTATCGACAGACACAAGGATGGTGGAAGGGATAGATGTCTATTTTCCCCCTGTAGATTAAATCCAGATCCAGTTATCCACTATGTATATGGATATATTATAATATATTATATTCATATATAATATAATGTATCCATGTAGATGTGAGCACATGTATATACATACACATGAGCATATACACATACCTATATGTGTATATAGGTATGTGTATGTGTGTATGTGTATATAAAATGCTAATACACATGCATTATATATACACATATACACATACACACATACATATATACACACACATATATATACTCATGTGTATGTATATATAATGTATGTGTGTATATATGCACACATATGCATTATATATACACATACATGCATACACACAAATATGTGTGTGTATATATATATATATACACATAAAATATGTGTGTGTATATATATATATATACACATAAAATAAATAAACTGAGCCATCTCTTTGCCCCCTTTCAATCCCAGAATATTGCTTGCATCCTCTGGGAAAAAAAACAACAACAAAAAACAACGTTCCATTAAGGCAGACGTGGGCTAAATCCACATTTTAAATGTATCATTTAAAGTGTGTACATGATTTTCTCATATCTTTGTCATCTTTCCATATGAATAAGACTGGGAAACCAGCTAGAAAATTGTTACACCCTTTTTCATGAGGGGTATGTTTACATATTTAGAAAATACTGTTAATTAAAAAAAAGAATTGCCCTCTGACTAAAGAGTCTTCATCACCTCCATGCAGGAAATTAGAATAGATAGAATTTCCAGGCATCATTTACTGGAAGGAGATGAGATAATGAGGTAATAATACTGAGCAAAAGGATGATTTCAAAGCATAAATGATTCTCACCTGCCTCCATCCAACTTTCTTTTTACATAAACACTACAGTAATTGTGTGCATTTTTATTTATTTCAGTCATGAAAAGTCAGAGTGAGAAATATACTGCCATGAATGACCAAGGGAGTCATGTGACCCCTTAACCAACTGAACAGTCCTTTGGAAAGCAAGGTTGCTTGACATATCATATACATGCAGCAACTCTTGCAATACCCATTAACTTAAGTGCATCCTTTTCTCCCCCTACTGTATAATTTTGAAATATCCCCAGTATTTCAAGTATGAGTTTGTGACTTAAGACCATCTTCTTTACTAAATGGAGTGCTGTAGGTTGATCGTATGGTCACAGAAAGATTTTGAGTTTGTTGTACACTGATTTATATGTATAGTTATAAGATTATGAGTGACACAAATATCAGCAGTGACAGAATTTAGCAGGCCTTATTGTTGTAGATACAGCACATAAATGACATGGTTATTAGTGAGGAAATGGCATGTGGTTATCACTGCTGTTTTAAGGATTCTTATTTTAAATAAGACTGGGCTTTTTTTGCATTAGTCATAAAATAGCATGGAGTGATTTTTTTTCAGATAAATTATGAGCAGTTTCTGTGAACACCTGTGAACTGTTAAGTTTAATTTTGTTACATCTGGTACTGACTAGGTTTTATTCCACTGTTATCATCGAGGTTTTTTTTTTTTCTCTTCAACTCTTTTCTCTCTTATTTTTTTTGGCACCAAACAGAAAGAGATGTAATATTTTTAAGAAATAAAAGCCTCAAAACTGGAGTGCATTTTTCAAGTCATCTCTCTGACCACCTGTACACTTTTGAACTTAATTGGTCTACAGCTGTTATTGGTGATTTACAGAATCATCAGGCTACTGAATGAGGCCATTGATGGAATTACTCCAAAAGTCATTTCACACCTTTTTTCTTTTTCTTTAAACATTTTATAAGGCTAGAGAGATCCAAAATTGTAGTCTGTGTCTAGGTAGGCAGTGGAAGACTGAACAATTATCCAGTATAAAGAATCTGGAGAATTCAGAATAACAATTTTCTTTAACAGTGGGCATGCTTTTCTCCTGTGAAATTTGCCTAGATAATAAGATATCCATTTTGCTTATAGAGACATAACCATAACTAATGATTTATTAATAGACACACATTTAGTATAAATTATTAAGATAATCAGAGCCACAGTACATTTTTGAAAAAGTACTATCATTGTTTTTGTATTAAGAAAGTTAATATAACCCTGGCACTGAATTTTGCCACATCAGAAACATCAGAGATGAAAAACTTTTTGCCTTTAATGAGCAAAATTGTATAGGCAAGTCCCTCAGAATTTGCTGTCAGTGGGTTCTTTGAGGTACTAAGGATCTATGCTGAGGTAGTTGAGCCCACAGGACCTACTTAGCTCTGAGTTTTTTGACAACATTCACTTCTTCCTTTGTCTGCTACTCACAGTTTCCCTTGTTGCCAAAGGCACATGATTGGGCAAGATCTAATTTTATTGTACTACTTCTTTCCTTCTTATTGTTGACAAAGTCCAACATACTAGGAACAAACCCATTCGAAATGATATCAAAATTGTCCTTTGACAAGCCACTCCTGGTAAACTGAAGAGGAGAATTGAGATAATTGCATTTGGGGTTAGGACTGAAAAGTTTTTGTTTGAATTACTCCAGCACTTCCTTTAATTCTTTCCTTTATTTCTAGTGTGTTTATCTAATTCAAAGAGGCAAAAGAAGCTTGGAGTAAAATATTTATTCAACTCCATTTTGTATGTTTTATGGTGCTCACCAACTAATTTTACTTTTATTTTACATTTATTTTTCTGCATCAAACTTGCTGAATAAGGTAGGCTATGTAAGGATGTAGCTCAAGCCCCATAAATAATCTTTATTGTTGAGAAATCTGATAAAAATGGTGAATTATATTCCTTTTTCTAGCCACTCGATATATAAATCTCTAAATTGTAACTTTGGGACCTGTCTTTCATTTCTCCTCCTAGCACCTACCACAGTGCTTTTTACACAGTGAAGACTTAACATACGCTTATTAACTAACCCACCAAATGGCCATTCAAAGGTTTCTCTGGTCCCTCATGGGTTTGAACTTCATTTGACAGTGTTAGAGGTCTGTAGCTGACTGCCAAGTTTCTAAACCTGTCAAACTTTCAGAATATCTTCAGCCACAAAGACTCTATTATATCAGATTAACAGTGGCAGTCAAACAAAATATCTTGCATTCTTAGTCATTAAATATTCTCCTCATAAAACATGATTTACTCCCACCTATCTTCAATTCTGATGTTGTTAGAGACTTTTTTAAAGAAAAAATTTCATGACAAAAGCACACAGCTTGCAATTAGAAGTGAGAATAAAATAAAGCAAAGTGTTTTGGTATAAACTAGACACCAAAACTTTTAAAATATGATTAAAAGTAGAACAGCTTTTAAATAGCTTCCAGACAAGAATTTTATATCAGAAAGGTCTCTAAGTTCTTCTATAGCATCATTGGTTGAAGGTAAAGACCAGGATACTGTATCAGATTGTCAAATTTTGGATCTACTTGTTTGCCTGGGGGTTGGGGAGGGGGGAAGTAAGCTCTGAACAATAGATCAGATTACTTTAAAAGCAAATTGATCTTGTCATTGAAATGAATAATTGGAAAGATTTATAGGTAGATCCAACATAGTGAAAGTTTTGTATCTTTTTAATATCCCTTAAAGAGCTTTGTATAGAGAAGATAAAAGGGACACAGTCTCCTTGGGAATCACAGTCCTCAGAAGTAAGTGCTTCATGTACCAGTGATAATGCCACTCCAGCATGGACTCTGGTTGCTTTGTAAAATATATATGAACAGGAAGAGGAGCTGTGGGTTCTTGTGATACCCATGAGATTCAGTAAAATTCAACCAGGAACTTAGAAGACAGCAAAGAGGAAAATGGGTGTGGAATCAGGAAGCTGCCCTATAGCTGTATCTAATTCATTTCACAAACAGGAAGTTTTCCCTCTTCTATCCTGAGAGCCACAGGTGCAGGCATCTGCCTAGAGAAAACATAGTTGCAAGACAACACTGCTTCACAGATATCATGGTGAGATGTAACACTTTTCATACCCTAGGGCTCTTAAATTGCATTTCTGTTCAAATTCCTAAACTTTTAACATTCTTTAAGTTACTGCAACGATTTTATATGGTAATGTAGGAAGTAATGAGGGAGTGAGTGGTCTTACAATTCTCCTCCACCCTCCACCTCCCACTCCTCCACAAACCTTCTACTAGTTCAGATGATAAACTAGACAGGGAATTTAAAGTAGGAGAACTTGGGGGCAACTAGGTGGCACAGTAGATAAAGCACCAGCCTTGGATTCAGGAGGACCTGAGTTCAAATGTGACCTCAGACACTTGACACTTACTAGCTGTGTGACTCTGGGCAAATCACTTAACTCCAATTGCCTTACCAAAAAAAAAAAAAAGCCAACAACAACAACAAAACAATAAACTAAGAGAACTTGAAATTTACATTCCTTGAAGTTAGAGAAATGAAGATTGACCATTAACTGTTTGATTATTATCTCTTATTATGGCTTTCTTTTGTTCTCTTTGCTTCTTTCCTTCTTTCTTTTTTCTTTCTCTTCCTTCTATCCTTTCTCTCTTCTTCCTTCATCTCTCTCTTTGTCCCTCTCTTCCTCCCTCCTCCCTTCTCCTTTTCTTTTTTCCAGACCTTTGATTACATCACTGCTGTAAGATTACATCTGGTGTATTCCATCTTCTCATGCAGACTGGCAACTCATATTGTCTTAGAGAGTTGTTGGAATACTGGGAGTTTAATAATTTGCCAATGTACATAAAGCTAATATGAGGTGGGATTTTAAAAAATAATTTTTATCTCACAATTCCCTTAAAAGAGTGCTGGGGACCACACTTTTCTTTTTCTTTTTTTTGCAGGGCAATGAGGGTTAAGTCACTTGCCCAGGGTCACACAGCTAGTAAGTGTCAAGTGTCTGAGGCCAGATTTGAACTCAGGTCCTCCTGAATCCAGGGCCAGTGCTCTATTCACTGTGCCACCTAACTGGCCCCCAGAGGCAGGATTTAAGCCCAGTTTTTCCCATCAGCAAGGTTGGATCTCTATCCACAATGCCATACTTATTATTACACTATTCTTGCTTTGCATTCAATATAACACACACACACACACACACACACTCTCTCTCTCTCTCTCTCTAAGGTTGTCTTCCAGTACCTCATTGTGACATGGAGATGATCATAGATTCTCAAAGGCTACACCAACAGAGAGGTGGGTTATGGCAGATCCTACCACACAAGGGTAGGATTAAACAAGGGTTTAATGGATGGGCCATGTGATGGCCTATATATCTGTCATCTGTGATAAAATAATGGGATTTAGCAGATACTAGGCCCACCTGGAGATTAATCTAAACTGATTGAATTAAGTGAGAGTGATTGACTGCTGTTTAACCTACTTCAAGTTAACTAGATTGTAAGCACACCTGATTAGCCCTTAAGAAGGTATTGTTCTCAGAAGCTAAAGACTTTGAACTTAACTTGAGACCACCTTCAAGTCCAGTGAACCAATGGATTGAGATGACGCTAACCAATCAGCTTGAAGCAGTGTGTAAGGACCTCCTATGCTCTGGACCTATAAAAAGCTTCCACATTCAGTTTGAGGAGAGTTCATGATTGAAGCAGGCTTGTGGCAGAGGACTTGAGGAAGAACCAGACCAGGCTGGAACTCTAGGCTAGATAGGCCTTTTCTTAACTTTCTGAACTCCACGTGAATATCTGGTATGCTTTAATAAATGTTTAATGCCCAAAGACTGGTGCTAAAGCTTCTAATTTAAGGCGACAACACATTTAGATTTTAAACATCACACATCCAAGGACTAACCTTGCTGAGTTTAGAGAGGCTCATCTCATCAGATTGACGAAAAGCTGATAAACTCTTATAAGCCACAGAAACCCAGGAAAGCTATGTACTAAAGTCACTAAGTTTTAGTAATTTTGTCTACAAAAGGAGTTACCCATTCTGTCCAAATCACAGATTCCTGAACTAATCAGTTCCTGAACTATTCCTTGCAATACTCATTTCCCAAAATCAAACAATAGCCTTTTCAAAACTGGAAGTATATTTTGACACAAGTTCATGCTATGCATACCATGGGAGGTCACCTGGATAATTCAATTTAACAAAGATCTAGGAAATTTTCTAAAAGGTTTGCCCCCAGTGAATTTCCAAAGTCAGATCTCAATTACGTACAGTAACTGGGGACATGAATAAAATGAATCTAGATACTCTAATAAATTGTCTCATTCTATCTGATGATCCACCTCTATCCCCTGGTAAATGTTTCATTGGACTTTTAATAAGAAGCAAAATGAATTGATGGGAGACAGAGTGATACAGAGAAATGATCATCAGCTCTGAGGTCAGAGGACATGAGTTCACATTTCATATCAGATGTGATTTGTGTGGCCTTAGGTAACTGACCATGTGTTGGACTTTCATTTTATTCCTGGCCTTTAGCATAATGCCTCACATGTAGTAAGTACTTAATAAATGCTTGGTGTCTAACAATTTGCCTGTGCTTTAGTTTACACACGAGGGGGTTGAACTAAATAGTCTCTGAAGTCCCTTCCATCTTTAGATAACAAGAATGACAATAATAGCTAGCATTTACATAACACTTTAAAGTTTGTAAAGCATTCACACAAATTATTTCATCTGATCTTGAGGAACACTGGGAGGTAGGTGTTATTATTACCCTCATTTTGCAGGTAAGGAAATTTGGATAGGCAAAAAAAAGTTCAGTGACTTGTCCAGGGTCACAAAGCTAGTGATTATCTGAAGGAAGGAAAAATGCATTTATTAAGTGCTTATTGTGTACCAAGCATTGTAGTAAGCAGGATTTGGAGTGAGGTAGGATTTGAATTCTGACTGTAGATTATTTACAATGCCATCTTGCTAGATCTATGATACTATGAAATACCTCTTTAATTTTAACCAGAATCTACAATTGAGTGTCTATTATATGCCTGGTACTATGGTAGGTGCTATTGATGGAAGGACAAAAGAAAGAGAGGAGGAAAAGAAGGAAGGAAGGAAGGAAGGAAGGAAGGAAGGAAGGAAGGAAGGAAGGAAGGAAGGAAGGAAGGAAGGAAGGAAGGAAGGAAGGAAAATACCTCTGCCCTCAAGAAGTTAAATTCTACTGGAGAAATATAGTAAGTATATAGACAATAAATACTAAGGAATTTGGAGAGGGAGAGCACAGTAGTAATTGTGATGGGATTTGGTAGAGGTGGTGTTTCTTGCTATCTGTGTTTTAAAATATAATTGTCTTTCTGACAAGGACTTAATACTTAGCAATTCCTTTCAAATACAAAATCACCCCATAAACCAAATAGTAGAACACATAGGTGGCATGAGGAAAGTAGCACTTTTCACCTGGGGTCTATTGTCTGATTTCCTTTAGTTCTTGCTCCTTTGGGATCACTATGTCCATTATTGGAATTTTTTTGGTTGAATTTTTTTAAAAAAGAACTATCACAATAGCAGCAGCTTAACCATCCAGGGGAATTTAGCTTATTGGGCTATATCTGTATATCGCAAAGTAAGTGAAATGCTGATATAATTAGCCAGATAATTCAAACTATACAACACCTACCATTGATCATCCTAAAATTAAATGTGGGGATTAGAGGTGTAATTATCACAGTGATTGCATCAGTCCTCCACTTGTTTGACCTGTATAGATCTAGTCAAATCCATAAGCATTTACACTGTCCTAAGAGTGGAAGGGACAAAGGTAACTGCATAATCCCGACTGTCAAGGATCTTAATTCTAATAGGGGAGATAACATGTAAACAAACTAGGCAGAAGCAAGATATACACAGAGTAAAAGAAAAGATCTACCTGGGTGGATGGAAAAGGCCTCCAGGAGTAGGTGGGATTTGAGTTGAGTGTTAAAGGAAGCCAGTTAAGCTAGCAGGCAAAGGTAAGGAAGGAGAGTGTTCCAGGTGCTGGGGACAACCTACATAAAGTCACAGGGATGGGAGATAGAATGAGGTTTTCAAGGAACTGAAAGTAAGTCAGTGTTTCTGGAATGTATGGTACATGGAAGAAAATATAGTAAAAGAAGACTGGAAAAGTAAAAAGGACCCAGATTAGGAAGAGCTTTAAATGCCATACAAAGGAGTTTATGTCAACAGACCTTTTCTCCAAATATTAGATATATAATTGTAGAGACTTAGATCCTATTTTCACCAAGTTAGAGATTTACAAACACATATATCACCTTTGTTGTACAAAGTCTACCCACTCTGCCTGTCAAAATGAATATCGTTCCATTTTCCTCTCTCCCATAGCCAAGAATTAATTAAATATCCCATTTTGTGCATAGTAAACTAGTTTGAATTTGAGTTTTATGTACTATAACTTAAATGGGAAAGGCATATTATAGATTTCCCCCATGAAATTCACATGGAAATTAGAAATGAATGGGGTATTAATTGCTAAAAGATGAGATTCTTAGTCTGCTAATTTTATGATAAACGAGTCTAATGAAAATCATTCGTCACATCTGTAAAAATATACTGGAGAAGTCAATATAAATCCAAAATCCAAGAGGAAAAAAATCACGAATGGCCTATTTTCAGCATGAGGACAGTGTGGCAACTTGACCGTTTGCATGTCACTAAATTTTTCTTTCTTCCATTTTTCAACATCACATGCCCTGCTGTGGCATCTCTCATCAACTGCATCTTGATGCATCAAAGTCAATATTTCATTATACCGCTATGACCTGACACACTGAAATGGAAAATACCACTGAACAGATGTCTTGGTGCAAAGGCATTTGGAGGAAGAGCTTGGAAGAGCTGTATTTTAAAATGATTACTTACAAACTGCCAGTGGAGCACATCTTTAGAAAGAGTCTATTAATACTTGAGGTCTAAAGGGAGTGTGCCACTTCTTACAAAATTGGTAGCTTGCCTCCTTTTCTCTTTAACTCAACAAGGCTTTTCTGAGTTGGACAGCACTTATTTAAATTGAAGATATATAATAAACACTATATTTTATTATAAATAAGTGTGGCGAGTCATTTGGCCTCGATGCAGTGTGATATACTTACTTAGCTTACTAAGCTAAGAGCCTCCTAATAGCTCCTTTTCTTAGTGCTTGACTAGGTTCTTGGTGGCTTTTTTTTATTTTGTCTAGTCGAAGCTGGAAAGTTTTAGGAAGCTATGTAACTCTTGACCAGATAATCCATACAAATCCATTGAACAAACATGAATAGTAAAGAGGTTAACTTTGTTTCACGTGACATTAAATTTCAGATCAGGTAAGGCAACATGATGATCACTGTTTTATGTATAGGAATCAGATAGCTGATTCTTGGGGCAGCTGGGTGGTGCAGTGGATAGAGCACTGGCCCTGAAGTTGGGAGGACCTGAGTTTGGATCCAGCCTCAGACACTTGACACTTACTAGTTATATTTCTTGGGTGAAAAGGTGTTCTGAGTGGGAAAAGTTTAAGAAGCCCTGGTGTAGGGCACTGAGGGGTTGTGACTTACCCAGGGTCACAAGGCCAGTATGTATCAGTAATGGGACTTGAACCCAGATTTTCTTGGCTTTGGGTCCAAGAAGACCTTGAGTTCAGGACAAAATTCCTAGTAATTTAGAGTCTGCCCCTGGCTTCCCTTCAAGCAGAGACTAGATGCTGCTTATTGGGGATGTTATAAAGAGTATTGTTTTAAAGGTACAGAAGGTACTGGATGACTTTGGAAGTTCCTGGAAGTTCCGGGCACTTAGGGGCAGCTTGGTGGCACAGTGGATAGAGTGCAGGATTGAGAATCAAGAAGACCTATGTTTTGATGCTATCTCAAATACTCCCTAACTGTGTGAACATTGGCAAATCACAACCTCTCTGTGCTCAGTTTCCTCATCTGTAAAACATGGATAATAATTGTATCTGTATCACAAGATTGTTGTGAGGATGAAATGAGCAATGTGTTTGGCAGACCTTAAACTGATATATAAATGGTAACATTTTTTTTCAACTAAGGCATTTTCTGGATATTATATTCTTATAGTTGTATCTTATACATATTTTAGCTCAACAAAATTTGTTAGCCAAGTTGAGAAACTCTCATTTTCAAAATGCCTCAGTGTGAATTATCACCTGGAGTCAAATCTGGGCTTTGAGGGTTAGCTCATGTGGGGGGCATCTCATTCCACTTTAGGGTATTTCTGATCATGGGATTTCCCTGACACCAAGCTGAAATCTGCCTATTTGAAAAGCTCCTTGTTCTGCTCTCTGAGGTCAAGCTGTACGTGTCTAATTGCTCTTTCATATGATGCTCTCTTGGGTGAAGCAATAATCATGACCATGCCCTAACTTTCTTTTCTTTTCTTTTTTTTTTGGTGAGGCGATTAGGGTTAAGTGACTTGCCCAGGGTCACACAGTTAGTTAAGTGTTAAGTGTCTGAGGCCGGATTTGAACTCAGGTACTCCTGACTCCAGGGCCGGTGCTCTATCCACTGCACCACCTAGCTGCCCCTAACTTTCAAAGAGACTGTACTAATACGTTCAACGAGAGTCATTTGGAATTTTTGTTCATTTTTCATATGAAGGAAAGATACTCTTCCCTTCCGTCCTCCACCAGTCCCTCACTAAGGATACATGGAAATATTAGGTACCATTATGTTCCTTGGCCAAGCACAGCTAGCTCTAGGCTAGGAGTGGGGAAATGTTGATGTCAAGCCCAAGTATACAGCCTTGTTTTATTATTGCAAACGTGTAACTTAATCATCAACTGCTTTCCCTTTCAGCAAGCCAAAGGAGTAAGGCTAATAGTCTACATTTATCGGTTGCTGCTATACTGTTTACAAAACACTTTTCTCATATCTATCCAATGACATAGCTTGTATAGACATCATTAACCAGCAATTTTTAGATGAGGAAACTGAGGCTCAGTGAGATTCCATGACTTGTCTCTCCTGTCACCAGCACTATCGGTGCTTTTGGGCTAAGCAGAAGAGGCACTAACCTGCTTTGATAGAGAGAGTTCTCACATCTAAGATTTCCCTATATCAATAAACACACAGTTCTAGTCTTTAGCACTCTATCTCATTTTCTTTTTTTTTTTTTTTACTTTTTTTAAATTACGGAATAAAACAAATATTTCCATTAACACAGTATAATAAAAAAGATTGCACATGAAATTGCAGATCTACTATAAACAATTTGCTATTCCTTTTAAGTATACAACAGACTTATCATGTACATTTCTTTTTTCTTTTCTCTCCTATTTTTTCTTCTCTCCTTTCCTCCATCTACCCCCCCCCCCCCACAACCTAGAGATGGCTACCATTAGATACAAATAGATGAGTGTATGTAAAACTATTCTATTGTGGAAAGATTATTGGAATTTGGCAGACTGATTGGGATGAGCCAAACCTGGCCTGCCTTGAGTGATGTGTGTTACTGATGTCAGCAGGAGAAACCACTCTCCACAGGCAGTTTTGAAGGACCTCCCCTTTTGGGGGAGGAAGAGTAAATGCTCTCTGAGTGGAGCTCACTCTCTTCCCGAGTGACTTTCTCTTCCGGTGGTGAGAGCAGCAGGAGCAGATGCCCCAGGGGGTGAGTTAACATAGGAGCCCTGCTCTTTTGAATTAGCTAAACTGGAAGCAAGTTTGGGGATTGTATAGACTTAGGTTAGAGTTAGGAGGATTATCTGTATTTCTTTTTCCCTATTCCCTTGTCTTTGATTTTATTAATTTCACCTTTGCTGTTTATTTCATTCCCATTCATAAAATCTGATTAGTTGGTGGAAAAGAGGCTGTTAGGCTCCTTTCTTGTTTGCCTGGGAGAAATATCTAAAAAGGCAGTTCGGAGGGGAGGGAACTTTGGACCTAGAGGTCCCTCATTATTTCTGGGAGCCCAATATTATGGTGAGCCACTCAATTAACTCTCCATATATTAAATTTGGCCCTCACGCTATACATACTTGTATTTATCAGTTCTTTCACTGGATGGATTTGAAGTATTCTGTGTGACTTGTGTTCACTACACAGTCACATCTCTAAAATTCCATCTTGCCCTCTTGGAAGATGACATCTTGGCTTCCTCCCCTATAAACATCTCATTCCTGCCTCTTAGTCTAAGGATCTCTCTTCTGAAGTTAGCAAGCTGTCATAGTTAGTCAGATCTGTGATTCACGCAGCTGATTATTCTGTCACCAAGAGGCCTCGAGGGATATGCATGGGAAATCTGGCTTCACAGATTCACAAGGTCTTTGAGTTAAAGGCATCTGAGAAGAAACCTGAGTCCAACCTCCCACCCAATGAAGGAATACTCATCTACTACATGCTTGGTTTCCCTGATAGCAAGTTTAAAGATTAGCCATTGCCAAGCTTCTTATGGATTTATGTCATTTACCACTGTGCTTAAGCTTTCTGATTGCATCCATAATCATTTCAAAAATTCACTTAAAAAGGTTGCTGAAAGTGGCATTTGACCACACTACCTTTTACTCCAATTGCCTTGATTCCATTTTCTAAGTGTCTGTAGCATTGTGAAGAAGGCAGTCATCCAGAACATTTTGGTTTTGAAACTTTATTCAGGAAAGTAAATGCTAAATTACATTGAACTAATTAGCTGAAAAATTGCTCAACTGTCCACTGCATCCTTCACAGACATGGGCTAAGCAGGAGGAAAAAATAGGGAAGATTTTCAATCCTTGACTGATTCTATTGCAAACACCTTTAGCTTTCAGGTGAAGGAATTCTTAAAACATAGGTGTAGCTATCCCCCCCCCCCCTTAGTAAGCTCCAGTGACTCCCTATTATCACTGGGATTAACTATAAACTCCTTTGTTTGTCATTTAGAGTTTTTCATAACCTTATTCCAGTATACCTTTGTTGCTTTATTATCCAGTAATCTCTTAACCTACAGTAAAGTCAAGTCACAGTTTAATCAAAGTGGTCTTTTCCTCATGCACAGCACATTCCATCTCTCTTTGCCAAGCTTTGGCATAGCTTGTCCTCCCAAGCCTGGAAGGCATTCCCTCTTCATCTCTACCTACTAGAACTTCTTGGTTCCTTCATATCCCTGCTCAAGTATCTCGTTCTACTTGAGGAACAATCCCATTCTCTTACATACAAATGTTCTTCCTCCCTGAAATCATCTTGTATCCACTTTATTCCTAGAGGATAGGGCAAGTCTTGAAGCCAGACCTTTCATACATAATGGCTGGACAAATCATTCAACCTCTCAATAGTCTTGGCAATTCTAAGACTATACATTGCAGAGAAATGATTGACCTGTACCAGTAGAGAGAGTCCTATACCAGGGTTCAACTAACTATGGCCAATGAGTCCAACTAACCCACTATCTGCTTTTCTAGGGCCCTTAAGATGCATATTTAAATTAAAAAAGTATTCTTAGCTCATGGACAATACACAAATAGGAATTGGGTCAGATTTTGGCTAACAGGCTATAGTTTGCCAATCGCTGCCCTAAACCAATGAAATCAGGTCTAGTGTCTAGCCTCATGTTGTAAATATACTTATACGTGTACATGATATCTGCAAGTTTCCTTCCAGAAAGCAATGAATGTTTCATTTTTGGTTTTATATCCCCAGTTTTTGGTGCTGATTTTGGCATATTTGTTGTTGTTTACTTATTTCATTCATATCTGACTCTTCATGATTCCATTTGGGGTTTTCTAGGCAAAGACAATGAAGTAGTTTGCCATTTCCTTCCTCAGTTCATTTTACAGGTGAGGAACCTAAGGCAAACAGGATTAAGTGATTGCGCAGGGTCAGATGGCTAGTAAGTATCTGAGATCATATTTGAACTCAGGTCTTCCTGATTCCAGGCTTGGTACTCTATCCACTATGTTCCCCAGCTCCTCCATTTTACTAATTTCTTGTTTATTGACTGATTTATGTTTCTCTATGTCCTATGTGATGAACACTTATGTGCAGGTACTTCAGATGCCTATAATTTCTTTCTTTTTTTTTTTTTTTGGTGAGGCAATTGGGGTTAAGTGACTTGTCCAGGGTCACACAGCTAGTAAGTGTTAAGTGTCTGAGGCCGGATTTGAACTCAGGTCCTTCTGAATCCAGGGTCAGTGCTCTATCCACTGGGCCACCTAGCTGCCCCACAGATGCCTATAAATTCAATGGAATATATTTAGCTTATCCTTCCTCTATTCATTATAAAATGATAGTACAAAAGGAAACATTCTGCCTGTTCACAAATAAATCAGGATCAGTAATTTTGACACAAAAATCAGTAAGTCATCGATAATGCAGTAGGCTTTGTGATGGGGCATACACACATTTAAACTAACAAGTACATAAAACCATGCAAAGAACTCACCATCATTCCTCAGTATTAAAGGTGTAGGAGGTCCTAGCACTTTATGGTTTGTGACTGTGTTGGTCACTACACAGGTATAATTCCCAACATCTGATTTTTCCACTTTGGCAATGTATAGGTTTCCAGTCTCTTGAGAAACAAAGCGTCTGTTATCCTGGTATGATGGGTATTCATTGAAGATCCAGGCATAGCTCAGTTCTGAAAACAATGGATATTATCATTACAAACATGATTCTTGGTACTGGAAATGCTCACTCATTGAGGAAAAAGTCAAGATAGAATTCCGAGCTACTTTAAAAAAAAAAAAAGTAGACCTGGGGGCAGATGGATGGCTCAGTGGTTAAAGCACTGACCCTGGATTCAGGAGTAGCTGAGTTCAAATCTGGCCTCAGACACTTGACACTTACTAGCTGTGTGACCCTGGGCAAGTCACTTAACCCCCATTGTCCCACAAAGCAAACAAACAAAAAAGTAGACCTTTAAATCAGTCTTGCATGTAAACTACAAAAAGGTGCATTGGCATACTAAATTATATAAATAGCCTTCCAGTCCTCCAGATGTGAAGCTGTAATGAGGGTAGGTAGCTGGTGCTTTGATATAGGGCACTGAATTTAGAGGGTACTTTTAGCATTTAATGTCTTTTAGCATAGAAAGAACAAAGCTTAACACCTAGTTAGTACAAATACTTTGTTTCAATTGGAAAGTATCATATGGTAAAATGGCGTAGACTTTTATCCAATCCCATTTCCCTTCATCTTGAATAATTTCCTCATCTAAACCTGATGCTTGGTTCTTCTCCTACCTCTGTGACAGCTTTTTCTCAGTCTCCTTTGCTGGGTCATTATCTATATCATTCCCCTTAACAGTGGGTAGGTATACTCCAAGGCTCTGACATGGGTTTTTATATGTTTGTATATAAATATGTATATATATTTATACATACATCTATCTACACATGTATGTATATGTAGATAGATGTGTATGTATATATGTCTATTTTCATTTGGTGATCTCATTAATTCCCATGAGTTTAATAACTAACTCTGTGCAGATGACTTCCAGATCTATCCATCCATCCATCATCTATCTATCCAACCATCTATCCATTTATCTATCTATCCATCCAACACTTATTCTTTCTCTTGAGCTCCAGTCGTGTCTTCAAATGTCCACTGAACATTTCAAACAGATGTCCGATAGGAATTTCAAATCCCTCTAAAAAGAATTCACTATCTTCCCCCAACTCCCATCCTTCCACTAACAAGCTGTGTCATCCTACATGCCTCACTTTCATCTCACATCTTTCTACCTCCACAACATCTCTCCAATTTGTGCATTTCTCTTAACTCACTAAAGTCGAGGCTTTCATAAGTGCTGATCTGGCCTACTGTAATAGCTCTCAATTGGCCTCTATGCCTCAATACCCCTCCTCCAATCTATTCTATTCCTTGCTACTAAAGTGATTTTCCTAAAATGAGGATATGTGCATGATATTTCCCTACTCAAGAAACTTTTATGGCTCCCCATCATCTTGAGGATCAGTTTGAAATGACCTTTGTGCTATTCTTTTTTTTTTTTTTAAGTGAGGCAATTGGGGTGAAGTGACTTGCCCACGGTCACACAGCTAGTAAGTGTCAAGTGTCTGAGGCCGGATTTGAACTCAGGTCCTCCTGACTCCAAGGCCGGTGCTCTATCCACTGCGCCCTTTGTGCTATTCTTCACACAAGGCACTTCATTTCCAACTCCTAGTCTTTGAACTGAGTGATTCCATGACTGGATTGCACTCCTACATCACTTATGTTTCTTAGAATCCTTAGCTTCATTTTTAAGACAACTCAAATACCACATTCAGATGGCAATTTTGTCATGATTGACTGGTTCTATACATTTTTGGGAAATATTTGGCCCTCAACAATAGAATCTTCATTTATGCCTAAGAAGGCCAGGGTGACAGTGGGATATTTGTAACATGGCGAGCAAACGTGAAAATTTCCCGTACCTTTGCAAGTTCCCAAGTGTCAAAAGAAATAACATGGTTTTTGGTTAATCTCTCCAAAAGGCCATTATTCCTCAGAAGAAAAAGATGATGCACCAAACGGTTAATTGATTTCCCAGAGTAAGCAGATGAATTCCAAGGAACTCAAAAATTCTCAAGTCATGACCTTCAATTTTATAAAAGCTTGAAAAGTTTTATAATTATCACTGACACTCATTGGCCAGCAAGTGTTGCAGAATTTCTGTTCAGGAGTAACAGCATATGGCAAGAAGTAAGGCAAGTTATTTCAGAATTCACAGGTTGGATTAATATTCTTCCTCTCCATGATTTTCTCTAAGGCTAAAACTTAAAAGTATCACAAGTCCTTGAAGAATGGTAATCAGAAAATTCATTCGATTTTTGCATGGGGAACTGCAATCCTTCAATGAGTTGCACAGTGGTAATTGACCTCAAGAACTGCATGTACTCCAGGAAAGATATTCTACCTCTGTGCACCACTGTTTGCATACAAAGAACGGCTTTGTAGATAGCTTTCCCCTTTTAACTGTATTGTAATATTTCCTTGAGCTCTATTTTAAGGAAATATAATGACGTTTACATGAGAATAGCTAATCACTTTATTTACATATGTGCATCTAATTATAAGTAACACCATGCTGATGTCAAGAGGAGGCTAAAAGTAAGTAAGTAGAGCTTATCAGTGAGCTTGCTACTTCTTCAAGAATCCAAACATTTAATGAAGCTACTTTATTCATGTAAGTCTATAGTGAAAAGTATGGGATAAAAAAGAGTATCAGACATACGATCTACATGTTTCCTCATCCATTTGGCAAATGAGCTGGTAAACTTGATCAGCTTCTGAGAGATATTTTGTTACTGTGAAAATGGCACTTGTTTGGTTCATGTGACTATTGAAATGATCCCAGGAGAAGTAAAAAAAAAAAAAAAAAGATTGGAGAAACATGAAGGTGTTGTCAAAACTTTTTTGAATGCCTCACTGGATTCTTTCCTTAAGAGAGCCAAGTACTACCTGGTTCATTGTAGAACTAATGTGCCAAGCCGTTGGGTGACATGAAAACATGACAATTTTGAGACCAAATTCTAGCTGTGATCTATAAGATCATAGGCAGCTAGTTGGTGTGGGAGATATAGTGTTGGACCTGGTTTCAGGAAGACCTGAATTCAAATTCATACTCACTAACTGTGTGACCTGGGGCAAGTCAATTAACCTCTTTCAGCTTCAGTATCCATATGAGTAAATGAGGATAATAAGAGCACCTACCACCTAGAGCTGCTGTTATAAAAATGATATGACATTTGTAAATCAATTTGAAAAACTAAAAGTGTTATAAGTATTAATTTCATAATCATTAGTATTATCTTTATCATTATTTAGAGCTGAAAAACACCTAAAAGGTTACCTTGCACTGCCCCTCATTTAATGGATGAGGAAACTGAGGCAAAAAAAGAGGTTAGCTGACTTCAAATTCAGTGCTGTTCAACATCTCACACCGTATAAAATTAGGTCAAAATGGGTCCATGGTTTAGACATAAAAGGAGACATCATAAGCAAATTAGGAGAGCATGAAATATCTTGTCAGATCTATAGATAAGGGAAGAATTTATCTAAAAATACAAGAGACAGAGCATTATGGGAAGTAAAATGGATTTTTAAAATATATGGGAGAGGTTTTAATTCATTTTATGGAAAATATGGAAGAATTTATGACTTAAGACCATAAACAGTCAAGACAACTCATCATGATTTTATTTTGCTAGACTTGGGTGGGAACTATATAGTCCTCTAGACTTTTTTGTTGTTGTTTTCATAGGATTTTTAGTTCCAAATTTTTCTTCCACTCTCTCTTCCTACCCAAGACAGAAAGAAATCTGATAGAAGTTATATATGTACAATCACATTAAACATATTTCTGAATTAGTCATATTGTGAAAGAAGAATCAGACCAAAAGGGAAAAAACCTCAAAAAAGAAGGGAAAAAAGCAGCCCCAAAATAGAAACAATATGGTTCAAAAAATGAATAATTTTGATTACATTATATTAACAAGGTTTTGCACAAACAAATCCAATGAAACCAAGATTACTAGGGGAAAATATTTACAGCAAGAACTGAGTCAAAATTTATAAGAATACAGGTCCTTCCTTAATTGATAAATGGTCAAAGAACATGAACAGGCCATTTTCAGAAGAAATCAAAGCTCTCTATAGTCATATGAAAAAATGCTTTAAATCACTATTGATTAGAGAAATGAAAATTAAAATAACTCTGAGGTATCACTTCATACCTATCAGATTGGCTGATAGAACAGAAAGTGGAAATGACAAATGTTGGGGGAGATGCAGAAAAATTGGGACACTAATGCACTGTTTGTGTTGTTGTGACCTAGTCCAGTCATTCTGGAGAGCAATTTGGAACCATGCCCAAAGTGCTATAAAAATGTGCATGCTCTTTGACCCAGCAATACCACTATTAGGTCTATATCTCAAAGAGATCAAAGAAAAAGGAAGAGGACCTACATGTACAAAAATATTCATAGTAGCTCTTTTTGTGATGACAAAGAATTGGATATTAAGGGGATGCTCATCAATTGGGGAATGGCTGAATAAATTCTGGTATATGACTGTGAGGAATACTATTATGCTATATGTAATTATGAGCAGGAGGGTTTCAGAAAAACGTGAACTTACCAGAACCAGGAGAACACTGTCCACAGTAACTGCAATACTGTACAATGAACAATTGTGAATGACTTAGGTATTCCCAATGGTCCAATGATCTAAGACAATTCCAAAGGATTTATGATGAAAAATGCTATTTAACCTTCAGAGAAATAACTGATAGATTCTGTTTTTTGTTTTTGTTTTTGTTTTTGTGGAGCAATGAAGGTTAAGTGACTTGCCTAGGGTCACACAGCTAGTAAGTGTAAAGTGTCTGAGGCCTGATTTGAACTCAGGTACTCCTGAATCCAGGGCCGGTGCTTTATCCACTGCACCATCTAGCTGCCCCTATAACTGATAGATTCTGAATGCAGATAGAAGTATACTTTTTTAGCTTTCTTTTTCTCATTTTTGTTTGTTTTGTTTTGTTTTCTGGACTGCGTTTTCTTTTACAACATGGCTAATATGGAAATACTTTTTGTAAGACTGCGCATGTATAGTCTATATCAAACTGCTTGCCTTCTCAGGTAGGGGGAAAAGGAAAGAGAGAATTTGGAACTCAATTAAAAAAAAAACAAATGTAATTTTTTACATGTAATTGGAATAATAAAATTTTAAATAATATTTTTTAAAAAATAAATGAATTTATATCCTATGCATCATGGTCAACACTCTTTCCATTACACCTCCAATACAGAATCAGACCCTGGCTTAGTTGTTGGGTATAACCTGCCAAGACACATTATTGTCAATGCTAAACAATCTTAAGTTCATGGAACTGTTAGAGCATGTGTTAAACAAAAGTACATATCCACAGTAGATCTAAGATAGCCAGTGAGGGTACCTAATGGGGCATATCTAGAACCCATCTACAAATGGGGGCCTTTCTCCCCTAACCTTCTTTGCCAATGCCTCCATTCATTTCTGCCCCAAGCTGGAATTACCACCCCCCCCCCCGCCCCTTGTTGAAGGGAATCCAGAATTCCTCTTCCACTTTATTCTTCAGGCCCATTCTGTGCTTTTTAATTGCAGTAGGACTAGACCCCTCCAACATCCCTCTTCTCCACAGAGCAGGCATGGCTGCTGCTGCCATTTGGATGACCTTGGAGTCACCAATTATAGTCTTTATAATAAGATGAAGAATCACCAGACCTTACCATCTCTCCTGCCACTGCATCCTAAGGTCCTTCAGACCCCAGCATTTCCCTTATTATAATATTCATATTCTCCTCCTCCTCCTCCTCCTCTTCCTCTTCCTCTTCCTCTTCCTCTTCCTCTTCCTCTTCCTCTTCCTCTTCCTCTTCCTCTTCCTCCTCCTCCTCTTCTTCTTCTTCTTCTTCTTCTTCTTCTTCTTCTTCTTCTTCTTCTTCTTCTTCTTCTTTTCCTCCTCCTCCTCCTCAGAGCTCTAGCCATTGCCATCTGTGTTATCAGAGAACCTTAGAATTTTTGACCTGTATCTTCTCCAAAGGGAGTGTGAGTTCCTTGAAAGCAGAGATTCTCTCAATTTTTTTCTACGTGTACCCCCAGTGCTTAGCACAGTACTTGGTATATAGTAGGAACTTAACTTTTTTTAAAACATTCATTCATTTTGGGACAAAATACAGGGGCAAAATAACCCAACTTAAAATGAAAAGGTACCATCTAACTATATATCTACTGCTATATAGGGAAGGATCAAATGAAATGATATACATATACATACATGAGTGTATAAATACATAACATTCTATTTTAGTTATTGCCATCGAATTCTTACTATTATTTTGGGAGGAGGGTGTTTATTTTTTAATGTAAATAAACATTTTTATTTATAGTTTTGGGTTCCAATTTTTATTCCTCCTTCCCTCCCTTCCTCCCTCCCTGAAGCAGCAAGCAATCATATATGGGTTATACATGTATGATTATGTAAAATATTACCATATTTGTCATTTTGTACAAGAAAACTTGATTAAAAGAAAAAAATGAAAGAAAGTGAAAATTAGCATGCTTCAATCTGTTCCAACAATATTAGTTCTTTCTTTGGAGGTGGATTATATGTTTCATCAATAGTCCTTTGGGATTGACTTGGGTCATCTTATTGTTGAGAATAGTCAAGTCATTCACAGTTCTTCATCAAACAATGTTGCTGTCTCTATGCACAATGTTCTCTTGGTTCTGATCACTTCACTATACATCATTTCATACAAGACTTTCTAGACCTTTCTGAAGTCATCCTGCTTGTCATTTCTTACAGCACAATAATATTCCATCACCATCATATACCACAGTTTGTTTAGCCATTCCCCAATTGATGGGCATTCCTTTGATTTCCAATTCTTAACCACCAAAAAAGAGCTTATATATATATTTGTGAATAGGTCTTTTTCTTGTTTTGGGGCTGTCTTTGGGATGTAAACATAGCAGAGGCATTGCTGGATCAAAGGGGTATGTACAGTTCTATAGTCCTTTTACTCTCAGGATGGTTGGATCTTTTCACACCTCCACCAACAGTGAATTAGCATCCCAGTTTTCCCACATCCCCTCCAACATCCAATATTTTCTGTTTTTGTTATATTTGTCACTCTGATAGGTGTGAGGTGATAATTCTCACTGTTATTAATGGACAAAAGAAATGTCCACAGGGGCAAGGTGGATCAGGAATAGAACATGGACCTATAATTTCATTGGGATAGGGAACTCCCAAGCAAGGAAACTCCCTTTATGGGTGTAGACCAGAATCTTCTCTGCAGCTTAGGGTCTAAGAGTAGCCTAGAAAATTACAAATTAACATTATCTTTGTGAAGTTGTATTTCTATTTGTTTTGTTAGACATTTCCCAAATACATTTTAAATTACTCCCTTGCGGGGGCACTATGGACAATGAGTTTGATACATCTAGTGAAATACACTGGCCAGGGTCATGAAGTCAGTATGCGTCCTAAAACAGAACTTGAAACTTCTTGTTTATTCTGAGCCAGAACTTTAACCATTATACCAGTGTCTCAGATATTTAGGTTAGATATCTACTATTACATGGAAAAGTAGGAGATGTCACTGATGCCTCTTTTATAGATTGAAGTCACACAAATAATGGAGAATATGGCTAGATTTCACTCCTATGCCTCCCCTTTATAGAATCTGTTGGAGGACCCTTGTGTTGTGTCTCTCTGAAGGAAACTTTGCAGGTGGGTTTAACAGGGATCAGGCTCACTAATTGTGTCTGAACAGAAACATTCTCTTCTTCTGCTCCCCCGTCCTTTTTTCTTTTTACCTCCTCCCTCCTCCCCTTTTCCCTATGAACTCTCATTATTCCTGGTGGCTAAAAGCCTTAGATATACTCTTACTCTCTCATTCTAACCAAAAGTTTCACCACACCCACCAAGAATAGTCTAGTAGCACCTTGGACCTGGACTATGCTTTTTTTTATATACTTGTGGGTTTTTTTTTTAACACTTTGACTTCTCTTTATGAGGTATATTGCCTACATTAATTTGTATACCCAATTTTATACCTGTGGCCATTTTCTTATTACCCTTAAACTCTGCTATACATGTGTCTTCTCTATCTTTTTGTGGTATATGTAAGTTATTTTTAAGCCTAAACTACTATTGAAATTGAGTAAATTGCTATTTTGATGATCTATGATTTGCATATTTGTCTCTGGACTTAAATTTCCCCCAAGTGATCAAGACATATATATATATATATATTCCAGATGCTTCATAAATGTATATTCTTGTTTTCAAAGAATATCCAATGTGAACATGAGTTGTTGGGCAAAATCTGTCAAGATTCATTAGTGCCAAAGCCAAAAGATGCTAAATTTATGAGGATCTTGGAATGTCTACAAAAGAAGCACATGCCCACTCAAGAAATGCTAAAGCTCTAATGGAGGGTGTTGGCACAGAATTGGAAAAGAAAAGAAAGAAGCCTCACTAACATTGGCCAGCAGATGTAAAAAAGGAGGATTACAGTGACTGTTCCCTGATTATCTCACAAGAATCTTCTAAGGATAAATGAAGTGCCATAAAAACATATTTTTGGAGAAGACCATAGAATCTCAAAGGCAATATGACTGAAGCACAAACTTTGACATCCTAGCAAGCTGGAAAGGCCTCAAGTGGAAGTTCACTGATGGACTGTATGTCTGTTATCAGGGACCAGCATTAGATAAGACCAGCGAGTTCATTACCATGTTGGCCCCAAGGTTCAGAATTTTTCAGCAATACTTGAAGATGATCTCCTGAATTATAAAAGAATTATAACCTGTCTCACAGCAATGAAATTGCAGATCCTTACAGTATGAGGATATAGGATTTAAAGAAAATTAAAATTATAGGCATAATTTAAAATCATTTTACCTTCTCCAAAGAGACAGTTTCTCTCCTTTCTCCCTGCCCCTTGTTAAACCAATCAAATCCACATTTTCCTTACTCATCCAACAAACTCTCTTTTCCCTGATTCCAGTGGCTACAAGGTGGTTTGAACTCTGGCAGAAGTTGATGCTCAAATGAATATGAGATATGTGGTAAAAAAGGCACAAAGGACATATTAAGGAAGATGCTATCTGCATCCAAAGAAAGAACTGATAAATAGAAGTATGTAAAGAATGGTTTTACATATATAATATACACACATATATGTGTATACATATATGTCTGTATTTATATACATTTATATTTAATATATTCTAATAGTATCCATTTGAGGGGGGAAGAGAAGAAAAAAGGGGGAAAAGAAAGTCACACAATAAGTTTATTATATATTTAAAAGGAATAAGTATGTAATAGATATATAGTTTCATGTACAATTACATTTTTAAAAATTCTACTGTTATGAAAATGTTTTATTTCTTACCTTCGAAATAAAATTAAAAAGTTAAAAAGAAAAAAGAAAAAAGCTTGAATTTTCTGTTAATGAACTTGCCAAAAACAAGAGGAACACTTTAGATTTTTTTTCTCCCTACATGACAGCAGTATAACTAAGATGTGAACAATTCAACCAACTTGCTGATTTTTCTCTATCATGTTAAAGAAAAGAGCCTGGGTTACATCTGAATCATGTCTTGACTACAATGACCCAGAGCTCATGGGTCACATATATAATATAAATTCTGGTAGAGGAAAGAGGTTAATATAAATTAGTAGCTAATTATCATCTGAGAAACTGCCTAAAAAGAGTTATCAAGATTCAGTTAGGAAATCTGCCTCTCTTTGAAACTTGTTTGTTTGCTATCTCTGATATCTTTCTTTCACTAAGATTTTAGGGTATGTAAGCCTAGGGTCAGTGACTATATTACACTGTCAAGAACTATCACAAAAGAGATTAATTAATATTAGCTAATAATAATGAAATTATCAACTAAGGTGGTAAAGAACATCACTCATCACCATCGCCATTAATTGACAGTCCATGTTTATTTTCTGTGTTCCCAAAGAGCTTTGTTTTCACTGCTGTCCTAGAAGATACTTCATTCAAGTATTGTGTCCATTTTGCAGTAAAAGAAACTAGGTCCAGGTCCTAAGACTTCTTAAGTGAATTGCTCACAGTCAAAGCCAGTAAGTCTTGAAATTGGGAATCAAACCCAATTCTCCTGAATCCCAAATTCAGCACTCTGTCTTCTATAGCTACAGCTAGAAATCATTTAAATTAGGCTTCTTTTTTCATGTTCTTTAAAACATTTATTTTAAATTTATTAAATAAAAATATTTTCATAACAGCATAATTCAAAAAAGGATGATTGCACGTGAAACTGCAAATCTATTATGTACAACTTGCTATTCCTTTTAAATATATAATAAAATTATAATGTAAATTTCTTCTCCCTTTTTTTCTCCCCTGACCCTAGAGATGGCTACCATTAGATCCAAATATGTATATACATATAAAATCATTCTATACATTCTTAAAATAGCATCTTGCAAATTTCTTTTAAAATTACCATGTTAACCGTGTTTAGTAAGTTGTTTTCCTTTGTAATCCTATGTATTTATTTTATGCATTAAAAAATAGGCTTCAAAGGGGTCCATGGTATAAAATAGGTTAAGAATGTCTGCTCTATAGTAGGGGGCAGCTAGGTGGCACAGTGGATAGAGAACTGGCCCTGGAGTCAGGAGGATCAGTGTTCAAATCTGGTCTCAGACACTTGACACTTACTAGCTGTGTGACCCTGGGCAAGTCACTTAACCTTCATTGCCCTGCAAAAAAAAAAGAAAAAGAAAGAATACCTACTCTAAACCACTGCCTTCATTTTACAGATATGGAAATCTAGTCTAAGGAAAGTGAAATGATTAAGCCTAGGGTCCACAGGTAATAAATGGCAAAAGGAGGCTAGAACCCACATCTCTGAACTCCAGCACTAGTGTTTTTTCTTTATTGGTATCACAAGGTTAAATTTATTTCTATTTTTTCCAATGTTCTTTTGCAATGAAATTGAGTGTTGTGTTTTGTCAGAACCTTTTTCTACATCTATTGCTCTAATCATGTGGTTTTTATTGTTTTTGTTATTAATATTGAAAGATTTTATTTTAAATCTGAGCAAAGTTATAATACTTTGGAGCATCGGATTGCATGATAAAATGCTATCAAATTTCTGCAAAGTTGAACAAAGAATCAAAGAGTAAATTCTCTTGTGTTGAAACACAGAAATATATCTAATACTGTTTTATTTCCCGAGGGACTTCAATGCAATATTTATACTTATTCAAACTTGACAGATTTCTTTTGATAAGTTTTCACATACTAATTGTTCTAGAAGTAACAGGCAGTGCTTGTCCCAGAGGCAATTTGTAACAACTGAGTAAACAGACACTTGAGTAAAGGATGAAATGGCTATTGGTACTTCAGATGCTTAATTGAAAAAAAAAAAAAAGATTTTGGTGATGACAAGTTAGATGCCCACCAGGGCAAAGGGTCTTCTCAAAGCAAGTGATAGCTTCCTACTTTATTTCTTCTGAATCCTTTGAGAGTTAATGTTAAAATTCCACTTTATAATGGATTACTTTTTCCATGTCCTGTATGGCTAAAGAACATTTGATTGTTTTAAAAGGGAGAAATTTTAAGATTCCCTGATTTAGGGTGCTGCTCACTAAGCAAAGTCACCCTGTGACCATTACCTTCTGGATTCATTTTAGTCACAAACATCTACTAGGTTCCTAAGAGAAATGTGGGCAAAGAAGTATGAGAGGTTGCGGATGCTGGAAAGGAGGAACAGCTGTGTGCCCAAGGCTGTGGAAGCATTCAGCTGTTTCAAACTGTCAGTAATTTCCCAGGTTTACTTAAGGATCATAAGATCATGGATTTAGGGATCAAAAGGATTTAGGGATTATTTAGGAATCACAGGTATTAGCAATAGAAGGGACCTCAGGGATCATTTTTTTTTTTTTTTTTGGTGAGGCTTTGGAGTTGTGATTTGCCCAGGTTCACACAGCTAGTAAGTGTTAAGTGTCTGAGGTTGAATTTGAACTCAGGTCCTCCTGACTCCAGGGCCAGTGCTCTATCCATTGCACCACCTAGCTGCCCCCCAAGGAACATTTTTACAGATAAGGAAGTTGAGGCTTGGGGTGGCTCAATGATTTCCCCAAGATGTCAAAGAGTGTTAGCAAGAGGGGTTTGTATCCAAGTCTTCTCCCTCCAGAACCAGTATTTCTCCCACTATACTGTGCTGCCTCTCTTGAGGTCATTATATTCAACCCCATGTTACAGATGAATACACTGAAGCCCAGAAAATTTAAGTATCTTGCCCGAGGTCACAAAGGCAATAAGTGATAGAGCCAGGAGACCGATCCAGGCCACTGACTTCATGTCCAAACCTCTTTCCATTGCACCATGCTGTCACTTAGAATGGTGTTGGTCACCTTGGAGTTTGAAAACTGGCCTGAGGGCAGTTGAGGAGAGAGAGTAAATGGAAAACTAGTATTGTTGAAGAGAGTGGGAGTGGATGGAGGAGCATTGGTATGGAATGGTTGTGTGCATGAAGCTGATGTGGAGTGGGAGACTGAGTCAGTGGTACAGAGAGACAATAGTGATATGAGGGAGAGTAAAACAGGAGAGGGCAGCTAGGCGACACAGTGGATAGAGCACTGGGCTGAGAATCAGGAAGACATCTTTAGTTCAAATCTGGTCACAGACCCTAGCAGTGTAATCCTGGGCAAGTCACTTAATTTGATTTGCCTCAGTTTACTCATATGTAAAATGAGTTGGAGAAGGAAATGGCAAACCAGTGCAGGATCTTTGCCAAGAAAACTCTAAATGGGGTCACAAAGAGTTGGACAGAACTGAAATGAATCAACAACACAATAACAAATCAAGGGAAGAGGATTTATTGTTTTCTCTTCATCATTTTCTTTTAAAAAAGATTCTGTTTAAAGGATGGTTCTCTAGGAAGGAGAAGGTTTTCATTCCTCTCTAGGCTACATTCCTAATTCTCTGAACTTTTTTTACACTCTTCCCCTCCTCCCATCTCCCCACCTTTTTTTTTTTCTGCTTCATTTGATGTGTTTGCTTCCCTCTTTATAGTATAAACTCCTTGAGGGTAGGGACTTTTTATCCTGTTTATATGTTTATTTCCACTACTTGCCCTACTGATCACTAGGTGGCCCAGTGGATAGAGTGCCAGACCTGAAGACAGGAAGACTCATCTTCCTAAGTTCAAAACCCTTCTCAGACACTCAATAGCTGTGTGATCCTGGGCAAGTCACTTAACACTGTTTGCCTCAGTTTCCTCATCTGTATAAGAAGCTGGAGAAGGAAATACAAAACACTCCACTATGTTTGCCAAGAAAACCCCAAATAAGGTCACAAAGAATTGGATAAGACTGAACAACAACTTGACACAATGCCTGTTATATAGTAAACACTTAAATGTTTGTTTAAAAAGGGGGCTATGGAGGCAGCTAGGTGGAGCAGTGGATAAAGCACCAGCCTTGGATTCAGGAGGACCTGTATTCAAATCTGACCTCAGACACTTAACACTCACTGGCTGTGTGACCCTGGGCAAGTCACTTAACCCCCATTGCCCTGCAAAAAACAAAAACAAAAAACAAAAAAACCAAAAATAAAATAAAAAGGGGGCTATTTAAGTGACGTAAAAACAAAAGATATCACTAATACATACATGTATATTTAAATATTCTTAAAACTAAAGAGGATAGAAGATGCAGTATACCCTGTGCCCAAGAATGAGTTCTAGGGTAACTAAGGCCTTGGGTGCACCTCTGCTCTGCATTAAGCCCTGCCCTGAAAGGGACTGGATGCAGGGGACTGTCAGGGAAAGAGAATGAATGGAAACATTTTACTTCCCACCCCAGCCATACAACAAATTTATACCAGCATAGAAGTTGAAAAGGGGATTTCAACTTTTTAGTACTTATCTGAATTAGTTATTTACTAAGCCCTTCTTAGGTTCTATAGGGAAGGGAGTCAGGACCGGGATGGTAGGGGGACAAGAGAATCCAGAGCATAGGAAATAAATGATGGCAGCATGACTGTGAGTTTCACACTTATGATCATGACTTAGATGCTTGTGACAGTTACTTGCTTCCCCCCCCATACGCATCTTATTTATAATTCTATGTGGGGTACCTTATAGCAAGTAATACTATAAGGAGAGAGAATATATGATGCATAATATCTGAAATATTTCGCCTAAAGTTTGCCAAATTGTGAATATAGGTATTATTACTACTAATTATAGCCTCCTGGAGTTGCAGTAACCTCCTGTAAACCTTGCTACTTTGGAGTCAGTGGAGGGAGAAAGGAAGGGAGAGGACTGAGCCTGGTGGAACACTTTGGCTTGGGGGTTCTAAGCTTCAGTGAGCTGAAGTGAACAGATGTCCACACTAGGTCCTGTGTCAAAACATTGAGCCCTGAAGGGTATGTGGCACTAGCTGCCTAAAGAGGGGCAAACTGACCCATTACATCAAAGGTCAAAATTCCTGTGCCATTTACCAGTAAAATCAGGTCTATGACTGGCACCTGTACTTCCAGCCTCGGTAAGATAGGAAGACATAATTTCCACTGCCACCACCACTGTGCCACTATCACTACTCCTACTTCTACTCCTACTCCTACTCCTACTCCTACTATTATTACTGTCAACACCAATACCAACACCAACACCAGATGACATTTATATTGTGCTTTAAGGTTTACAAAGCACTCATTTGACCTTCTGATAAATCTTGTGAAGTAGTTGTTGTTATTAGCCTCCTTTTGAAGAAAAGGAAACTGAGATTCTGAGAAGTTAGGCAACCTGTCAGATTGAATGACAATCCATATCTTTCTGACTCCAAGTCTCACTACCATATGGCACTTCTCAATATATTCAATGTGGAGCTCATCGGGTAGAACGGTGGTGCAGTGGATAGAGAGCACTGGCCCTGGAGCCAAGGGACACTTGACAGTAGCTGTGTGACTTTTGGTAAGTCACTTAACCCTGATTGCCTCAAACACTTGGGGCCATCTCTAGTCTTCCTGATATATATCTTGCCATTGGATCCAGATGGATCTGGAGGAGAGAGAGAGGCTGATGACTTTGCACAGCTCTCCCTCACTTAAATTCAATTCACTCAAGTTATAACACCATAGCCCCCACCCATATCATGGTCCTCTTCTAGAATGAAGCACAAATAACAACACAGGAGTACTGGACTTGCTATTTCACAGTCTTAGAGAGCTCCTGGTGGGAAACCCCCTCTATCAATGCAGAGCGATACCTTCTCTGACATTTATAGGCTTAGAGAGCCACCTAGAGCACTTGGACGTTAAATGACTTGTCCAGAGTCTCATAGCCTGTAGGCTTTACAAGTGAAACTTGAACTCAGGTCTTCTCTGAGGTCAGCTCTCTTTCCTCTATTCCACAGTGCCTTTCATGTATACACCCATCAATTTAGAGTTGAAAGCCTCCTTGAAGGACACCTAGCTCAAAGTCTTCACTTTACTGATAAAAAAATTAAAAATTGGAGACTTTAAATGCCTTGCATAAAAGTGTGCATCTCCTAAATAGAAAAGAAAAGATCTGAACTCAAGCCTTCAGAGGCGAGATTCAGCACTCTTTTCACTATAGCAGGCTTCCTCCTGCTTTTGGCTATAAAAATAATTTTTATTTCACACATCACTGTAGACTACTTACTCCCAAACCAGAAAACCACCCTCTTCCTTCATCCCGAACACACCACCACTATGCATAGGAGGAGGTGTTTGTCTTGTTTGTTTCTTGTGTGTGTGTGTGTGTGTGTGTGTGTGTGTGTGTGCGCACGCTCCCAGAGCCACTGTTTATATCTTGAATTCCACAAGAGATCAGGAATCCTAGAACAATGTATACCATTTTGGCAAGAAACAGGCAGCCATTAATAGTGTACTCATCACTAATGTAGCATAAATTCATTATTAAATGCAAATGGTATAAAGTAGAAAATTACATCATTATAATATAATTTTCATTATATTGTATAATATTATAAGATCCATGCATATTATAATTAGTATTATAAAATGCTAACTTTTTCATAAAGGCATAAATAAAACAACTTTGCATAAAGATAACTGATCAGATTTACATACTCATATATGTATACATAGATTTCACTAAGTACTAGAAATATTATTGTTGAATAATATTGTTGAATATTATTATAATAAATTGTAAACACAATGTAATTCGTCCCTCCCTCTTTTGGTTAATTTCCTTTATAAACATTCTCTGGTTTTCCAATAAAAGGAAAAAAAAAGTGTCACTGAACTATATATAACTTGTGGAATTTTTAATGTTGCTTCAAATTGCCATTTTAAATTTGAGTTGCTTCTTTAGCATCACCGTGGTGTGCCGAATGCTAAAAAGGAAGAAGGGAGGAGTGTAAGAGGAAAAAGGAAGAAACTTGGAGTCAGGAGACAGATCCAAGTTTTACATATGACACCTATTAACTATGTGATCTTAGGCATGAGGCAGTCATTTTAACTCCCATTAGCCTCAGTTTCCCAATCTATTCAACTATTCATATATTATTGATCTCAGAGGGTTGTTGTGAGAAACTTGCTCCCTAAACCCTAAAGCTCTCTATAAATATGATATTGATAACAACACTTGCTTTCCTTGATTTTTTCATCTTTCACTAATTTTAAAAAAGTTATAGCCTGGAAATAAAATATTTAAAAATAAATTCTATTGATATATTTTATTTTTGTACATCACCAAAGTATCTTCCCTTTCCCTCCAAGAGAATGCAATTAAAGTTTTAAATTAATGTATATTGACATATATGTCATGTATTTATTACATCTTTATTTTAGGGAGAGGGAGAGGGGCAGAGAGACAGAGGACAGAGACAGGGGAAGAGAGAGAGACAGAAGGATTGAGAGAAAGGGGGAGAGAAAGAGAGACATTGAGAGAGGGAGACAGAAACAGAGAGACAGAGAGAGGGACACAGAAAGAGATAGAAAGACAGAGATAGGTGGGGGGAGGAAGAGAGAAAATAGGTTTGTTTGGTTTTTTGCCAGTCTAATTCTTCAAATATTTGGTGACCCAAATCTGCTAGTAAGGCTGGAGGCAAAGGACAGTAATTAAAACTGGCAGGACTTTGAAGGGTCAGTAGAAAATGGAAAGATGTCATTGTCAAGTTCAACAATTCAGCAAGCTTATTAGGTCCAAGCTATTGGGGAGGTAAAAGACAAAGGTAAAGTTTTTACACTTGAGGTGCTTGCATTCTGCTTAGCCAGGGATTCTTAACCTGGCATTCACAAACCACTTGATTGTGGGGAAAATTATATCTTTATTTTCACAAACCTCTAACTGAAATTTAGCATTTCTTCAATTATTATTTTAAGCCATCAAAGCTTAAGATGCATTAAGACTTCTGGGATTTCCTGTATCACCAACAAAACATTATTCTGAGAAGGTGCCCATAGGTTTCAGAAAACCATCAAAGGGCTCTATGACACAATAAAAATAAAAAATCCCTGTACTAGGGAGATACAATATGCGCAGAGGTAAGGGCATACACAAAGTAAATTCAAAGTAGTTTTAGATGCAGGGAGCACCAGCTCTTGATTGATTAGGAAGGGTTTCCTGTGGGAGGTAGCTCCAGAGCTAAGACAGGAAGAGCTCCCATACCCACAATTTCATGAAAACACTCAGAAGTAGCCTCAGGTCTGGTATTGGTTGAGTGGAGAATGAGAGACTAAAATGAGAATTATGATTATGGGAACATGAAGAGCAAACCACTGGTTGAGTTGAGAGAGGATTCTGGTTACATAAGGACTAAGATTAGAGAGGAAGAGAATGAGTCTTGGTGAAAATTATTAAAGGAGGAATGAGAGTAAATAAATCAGTGATGCTTTGCTTTGAATTAGGAGACATACTGGATGTGGAGGTAAAAGAGCCAGCTGGGTCCTAGTGGCCCTTTCTTATTCTTTTTTTTTTTTTTTTGAGGGAGGCAATTGGGGTTAAGTGACTTGCCCAGGGTCACACAGCTAATAAGTGTTAAGTGTCTGAGGCCAGATTTGAACTCAGGTACTCCTGACTCCAGGGCCGGTGCTCTATCCACTGCACCACCTAGCTGCCCCTGGCCCTTTTTTAAATAGTGAAGAAAAGGCAAGTTGTAAATTATTTTAAAAGTTATAAATTCTATCTTATATGGCATATTTGCAATGGTCCTTCTAGTTCTATTTGGGGAAGAGATTGCCTGTGGGGTGGAATGGCAGGAAAACCTTTTTAGGCAATAACACAAGGAATCAGCAAATGGTCCACATCTCGAGAGAAAATTCAAATTTATTATTCTTTAAATGAAAAGAACAAATAGCCCATTGTGGGTATATAATCAAAATGATGGAAACACAAAGTGAGGGTGGACTAAGGATAGACAGCTGAGTCTATACTGTGTAATCATACCTAAAATAAGAATAATCTTGGCAAATTCAAAAGAACATGTGAACCAAAGCAGGATGATGAGAAAGATCATGTGGAATTGATAGGCCGATTTTTCTCGGAAACGGTCAAGATGACTCCAGCACTGAAGGTCATGTTTAGAAGGATAACTTTAATGAGAAGTCAATTGAAACAGGATAGAGAAATGCAGCTAAGTGGCATGCTGGACAGAGTGCTGGGGGAGGAGTCAGGAAGACCTGAGTTCAGATCTTATGTCAGATATTTACTAGTTGTGTGACTCTGGGCAAGTCACTTAACTCTGTTTGCCTCAGTTCTTTCATCTGTAAAATGAGTTGGAGAAGAAGGCAAACCACTCCAGGATCTTTGGCAAGAAAACTTCAAATTGGGTCACAGAGAGTGGAATACTGAAATGACTCAACAACAACAACAGGAGGAAATAGGTATCTCAGAGCCCCACTCTGTGTCATGCCTTCTCCCCATGAGAAGTCCAAGGATTTCTCTCTTGGTTTCCTTTCCCTAGCCCCTAAAAATCTATTATTTTATTCTAATTGGAAAAACAACAACTGAAAATGCACCATTCTTTTCTATTCCAGTTACCACTTCAATCACTGTTAGACTAAAGCTTAACACACACACACACAAAAAAAAGAGTCACAAGCTTTTTATGGGGTCTGAATAGAACATTAGACCCAGAGTTAGAAAGACCTGAGTTCAAATCCAACCTCAGATACTTAATATCTGTGTGACCCAGGGTAAGTCACTTAATCTCTGTTTGCTTTAGTTTCCCCATCTGCAAAATGGGGATATTAATAGCTCCTGCCTTCTAGGGTTGTTGTGAGGATCAAATGTGATAATAATTGTAAAGCACTTAGCAACATGTCTAGCATGTCAGCTACTTTACAACCATTCAGAGTTCCAAGATACTGTACAGAGATGACACAGAAGTTTCAAAATGATCATACAAGATAAGGCAATGATATTTTTCTTAATTCTGAGCTTTACAAGGAACGAAAACTTTCCCTTATGCAGTAGAGGAATTCTGGAAGACAGAAACTCTTTTTATAATATTGACACAACCTCTATACTTGCTGAAAGATGATCTCAGAGTGTGTACCTGAGCAAGGCTCCCCATGAATCTGCAACAATTCTTTCCAACCATTTCTGGATGAAGGTTAATTCAGTAACCAGCAGTCCACTGTACTAAATTGCTGCTGTCAAACAATTAATCCCATAGCCAAAGGACTTACTAAACATCTGATGGTTTCAAAAAGCTCAAAGCCCTCTGAAGCAGCCTAATTATGGAGCTCAGTGCTAATAAGTCTGATCACCCTCATCACCATATTCTACCCAATTGCCAATACACTCTAACATCATAGTGCAGGGTATTCAAAGCCAGCCTCAAAGGCAGGAAGAGCTGACTTCAAATACTGCTTTTGACACATGCTGGCTCTGTGACCCTGGACAATTTCCTTAACTTAGTGCTATAGGCAACTGTCTAAGACCAAGAATACAAGAAAATGTGCTGATCTGAATTGGCTTAAGAAATTTCCTCACTGGGGAGTTCCCTGTACTAATGAAATCACAGGTCTGGTCCCTGTCCTTATCCATAAATTCCAAGTAGCCTCAGTAGAAAATCAAAATCATTGGGTAGTCAGAATCCAATATGAAGCTTATTGGATTCTATTTGTATTTATTCCTATCAGTCATGAAAATTCTTTACCCAACTCCATCTATATGTAGTAAATAGGAAATCTAATATACTTATTCTATGTTTTAACAAAATGGAGTCACATGCCAATGTATATTAAAAAATAATTCCACATAGCTGGTGTAATCATTATTTCCAAGATATTCTATAGTGAGAAGCATGATATCACAGAGAAAGGATCACTGGACTAAGAGTCAGAAGACTTGAATTTCAATGCCAGTTCTGGCACAAGTCATGTGACCAAGGGCAAATCACCTCAACTCTGAAACTTAGTTTTCTCATCTGTAAAATGGAGATAATAAAAATTCCACAATTAAGCCAATATGAGTTTGTTAACTGACTGATTGATATAACCTTCTTACATACACTTTTGGGAGCAAAATGATTTGTGGATTCCAAAATGCAATGTGAATGTGATTTGGCATTTGTAAACTATAAAGTACCATTTTTTAAAAAGGAGATTCTAATGTGGTAGTTTAAGGAACACTTAATGCTGAATCCTTTATCTTAAAATACACAGACATGCGTTTCTAGTATCTGCTCCCTTTCTCATGTCTTTTTATTAATTTCATTGAGTTTACAAAATGATAGGGAAGGAATAATGGCAATACTCAGATCCAAATTCTTCAGGGCTATTTGGAGAGGTGATTACAGGATCAGTTCGAATCCCTGTTTTTCCAGTCACAATTTGTGCAGATTTGGGTTAGTCACTTAATCTCAATGGGACATGCTTTCCTCATATGTAAAATGAGAAAGGTGGAGAGACCTCAAAATCTGTGATCCAAAGGCTTTTCCATAAACTATCTAATGTCTCAAGCATGTCTTCAAATCTTTTTTTTTTTTTTTTTGCGGGACAATGAGGGTTAAGTGACTTTCCCAGGGTCACACAGCTAATAAGTGTCAAGTGTCTAAGACTAGATTTGAACTCAGGTCCTCCTGAATCCAGGGCCGGTGCTTTATCCACTACACCACCTAGCTGCTCCCAAGCTTAAGCATTTCAAAGAGAGAAAAAGGGAGGACCTAAAAATATGTATAGACATTTCAGTAAGGTCATAGTAAGTAAAACTTTGAGGTATTGACCCATAAAATAATTCTAGTAACTCACAATGAATTCCCAGTTATCATTATGATCTAAGTAAATAGAGACAACTGGAAAAATATGTCTTTTCTTGAATATGGCAGTTAGGTTTATACTCATTTCTTCCTCATAGGCATCCTATAAAATAGGTAAAACAGGTGTCATCATCATCTTATAGATAAAGAAAACAATCACAGAGTAGTTTAATAGAAATATCAGGCTTATTAGATTGAAAAACAAGTTGTATCTAAATGAAGGTTGGCTCACAGGCTCTCCTTGATGGAAAAAGTGAAATTTATTTCTCTAAGAAATATCATTTACAGGTTTGCGATTTAATAATGAGGAAAAGCCAATGCTGATATTTATAATTATCTATACTTTTACATGGCTTAAAACAAAGATGGAAACAATTGAACAAGATTTGAAACAATCTAACTAACTCTCCTGCCAAGTCACTAATTTGCATCCTTTTTACCATATTTCTCAACTGTCCTGTCCTCTTCGATTAAGCCTGTGGTTTATAAAATATTCAAATATTTGACTTTAAAATGTGCAAGGTATCTTTATCCTGTCTAAATTTCAGCAAGGAAAGCCTACTTTTTAATCCAACCAGAGGCTGTTCATACTTTTTCACCTCACTTAACCCTCAGGTGAAACAAGGATAAAGTATCTGACATTGAGGGTTATTAAACTAGAATTTAGACTCCCCAAATAGCCTGTGAAACCTCTGTCCCTGCAGACTACTGAAAACAGAAGAGAAACAGCTGTCTGTAACAGTTAACTTTAATCCTGCTTGAAGATGGAAGTTTGACTACATATGATCTGCTAATGCCCTTTTCAGCCTTAAAACCTGACCCTTTTCCCAATTCTGGTCTGTGACTTGTTGTTTCATACTCTTTGGTGATATCCTTTTCTACTCAAGTCCCTTGATTGTGGCTCCTATTTTAAAGTGTTCCAACATGATCAGTCAACTTCTCTCCTTATAACAAATTCAGTTACACACACACACACACACACACACACACACACACACACGTTACTTTGTGTAAGGCACTGTCCTAAATGCTGAAGGTAAAATAAGACAAAAATCATAAAATAGCCTTTGTTGTGTAGGAGCTTCCTTTCTCCTGGGGAATATAACATAAAGAAATACAAGTAAATATAAATTACATTTTAAAATAATGTGGAGTATTTTGGGGAAAAGGATAGAGTACTAATACATGCAGTGATCAAGAAAGGCTATGTGTACCAAGTGATACTTAACATGTGCTTCGAAAGAAGCCGGGGTTCAAAGAGTTAGAAGTGGGGAGAATGGAGGAGGGTCTTAGAGGAAAAAACCCTATAATGCCACTTTCAATACATCCAGCTGTATTTATACTATGTATTTATAAAATTCTTTTAAAGTAAGCATTTTGTCAATCTTAAACTATTTTATATATTATTATTTTAACAAAACAGTAATTCTTTAATTGATCCCATTATTTCCTTAGTATTCTGCTAATATATAATATATACAATATTTGTAATGTTATATATATCATATTTGTATTATATATAAATTATAGTATGTATCCCGCATACTTAGATTAAATGTATTCCTACATATAATATATGTAGACAAAATGTGCATGTACCTACATATTATATATTTGTTTATGTATATGTCTATGTATGTATTATGTATGTGTATATTTATCTATCAATCTATCTAGAGTGATTATTTCCAAACATACCCACCCATCTGCACACACACACACACGCACACATACACACAACACTGATTTTAATAAAGATTTCAGGAGACTAAGACATTTTTCAGCATTTGCAGAGACCTTAGTGACCATGTTGTCCTACTCCTAACTGAAGCATCTTTTTTATCCTGTAGTGTATTTGACAGATGGGCATCCAGACTTTGCTTGATAGCCTCCAATAATGGGGAACTTACTATCTCCCAAGGCAGCCCATTCTACTTTTGATAGCTCTAATTGTTAGGGAGGTTTTTCTGAATTTAACAAGCTTAAATTTGCTTCTTTGCAGTATCTACTCATAGCTTTTCATGCTGACCTTTGGGACCAGGCAAAATAAGTCTAATTCCTCTTCCCTGACAGCCTTTCAAATACCTGAAGACAGCTCTCAGGTCTGAAGTCTACAGCGTCTCAGGTCTTAAAAAAATACTGTTCTGTATATGTGTTTCCAAGATCTTTTTCTTCTTAAACAAAAACTTTCTAAAAGAGTTTGTGTCTAGTGATAATCACCATCCAAGGACTACTTCCATATTATATTAAGCAAGGATAATTAAGGCATGTCAGTGTTGTATATTAATCATGGATTATCTCCAGAGGTTTTCTACTAGTCAAACACAGCAAAGAACAACCAAACCCCACCAATCTAATAATGATAATGGTGAAGATTCCTATTGATATCTTTCCTCTGATGGACGTAATAGAAAAATATCTTGGTGATAAGTAGCTGGATGCTTTTATTTAGTCCTTTATGACAATAAAGTCCTTCCACACATATCACATTTGATCCTCCAAATAACTTTGTGAGGTTGGTGCTATAAGCATTCCTATGAGATAAATGGAGGCTCAAATTGGTCAGGAGACTTTCAGCTCCATGGAGCTGGGATTGGAACCCATCTGCTGACTTTCAGTGGGTATGAAAAAGTTATGGAAAATTACACCATGCCTGTTATATAGTAGTCACCTAATATATCTTTGATTTATTGCAACTGAGTGTTTCTAGTACTACCAATCTCTTTTGACAAATTTTTGTGAAAATAAAAGTTATCCTTCCTTTAGAAACAGAAAACAATAGAAAACTACTTTTATTTACCAAATGTTAGTCAAAAGTGAATTTTACCTATATCTTGATTTCTAGCTCTTTTCCCCTGTCACTCTAAATTGGCTAAATGTTTGACAGATGTTTAATAATTGACCCAGCTTATCTTCTCCACTCAGGCTCCCTTCCTACTCAATTGCCAGCAATTCCAGTTGCTATAGCAACTGTAAACATTAATGATTATTCCAACAGGCCAAGAGGATTTCAACAAGTTCTTAAGTTAAAAGTTCCCCCCAGGGGGAAAAAATCCATCCATCTATGGCAGGATGGAAAATATTATATGATTGAAATCCCCTAGTTATTGCATTTATTACAGCTAAATACACAAGCCTATTTCTATAGCTCTTCATAGGCAATGATTTTTTTCCTCCCTGATTAATAAAAAGGAAAATGAAATGTAGAAAACAGAAAAATCCCTGTTTTCTTGAATGGAAAAGAGAATAGAGAATTAATCTGGATAAATTAAAAAATGGAGAGAAACAAGAAAGTCAGTGTTCAAAGCAGCCATGTAAAGTCATATGAATCAGATCAGTAGGGTCATGGCAAACCAGAGTCCTTCTCTCCCTTCCTCCCTCCCTCCTTTCCTTCCTTCCTTCCTTCCTTCCTTCCTTCCTTCCTTCCTTCCTTCCTTCCTTCCTTCCTTCCTTCCTTCCTTCCTTCCTTCCTTCCTTCCTTCCTTCCTTCCTTCCTTCCTTCATCTCCACAATTGAATTCTACTTTGGTCCTTTTCCTATGATCTGACAATTAGCTAGGGAAAGTTGAATAAGAATCCAGATAAGTCAGATCTGTTTCATCCTGTCAATGCCTAGTTCCTTGACTGTTGCCTCCCTCCTTGGTTTCAAAATCCTGCTTCATGTTTCTAGATTGCTGAATTTTTCGATTCCTTCTACCTGTCTGTGGATTCCTGAACTGATAATTGATTCTGATTTGCCCAATGATTTCTCCAGAGGGGGTCTTTTAGACTCTGGGGAAAATCTGACCAGGCAGTGACACTAGTTAAATATAAGAATGAGAATAATTGTTTTTTTCTTTTTTAAAGCAAATCAGCTAATAATAACTCAACACTAACTGCTAGAAATGTGCCCATTTTCAAACCATCACTTTCCCAGTTCCATACAGGAAAACTTTTCACAAAAATAGCCATTAATACATCTAGGTTGCTTTTTTTTCATTTTTCTCCAGAAACCTGCCTATTCTACTTACTATATGTCAAACCATTCAAATTGATTTTTTCCTTGTTGAATTGATCAATATAGTCTCATTGTTAGTATTCCTCTGGCCATGGATAAGCATGGCTTTAATGCTACCAGGCTAGAATTCCACTGAGCAAGATATGTGTGGAGAATGAATAGCAGCAGCACACCCAAGCAGAATACAGGAACATGGCAACATCTAATTGGCGCCAGCCCAAGATATGATTGAAGGTAACACAGAAGCACAATTTCCAACAAGGTCACATTTATCTGAAAAAAGACAGTGGGGACTGGTATGGGCATGTTGATGGGGGAAATCACACTATTTCCCAACTCTGTGATCCCCTTAATTCTCCTTCCACTTTCACCATAAGCCTTGGGTCTTCATTACTTTCCAATTACCAGTCCATCAATGTTTTTGGCTGCCACCCTGAATCATTCCAGTTGGTCTATTTTCAGAAGAAACAATAGACCCCTTGAAAAATATGGAAGCCTGTCGTGTGTGTGTGTGTGTGTGTGTGTGTGTGTGTGTGTTTCTGTTCCAGTCTGGCACATAGCAATAGGGATTTGAAGTGGACACAGGTATACCTGAAGGTGGGAGGCTCTTTTCTGAGAAAAAAGCTTTGAGTAGACCGAACTGAAACTGATTGCAAGTAGAAATTACAGTCACAGATCAAGGAACAGACTGTGCCAATTCAGTTTCCTAAAGTCCTTGTGTACGTTTCACTTGATCTATGTAATATATGATGTAACTGAATGTACATATTATATATGATATATGTGTGTACATACATACATTCATACATACATATATACCTTTTTTTTTCAGTCATGTCTGACTCTCTGTGATCCCATCTGGGGTTTTCTTTTCAAAGATATTGGAATGGTTTGCCATTTCCTTCTCCAGCTCATTTTTCAGATGAGGAAACTGAGGCAAATAGGGTTAAGTGACTTGTCCAGGGTTATCTAGCTAGTAAGTATCTGAGGCTGAATCTGAACTCAGGAAAATGAGTCTCCCTGACTCCAGGCCTGGCTCTCTATCCACAGTGCCACCTAGACGCTCATATGTATAGTCACATATTTTAAACAAAATCAATATAACACTCTGCTGTTTTATATACAGTATTAAATATATAATTACACACATATGTATATGTACACATGTATGTATATATACGTGTGTATACATGTGTATATGTTTGTGTATATGTATGTATGTATATATCTTCAGTTCTGCTTGGCTGGAACTCCATGAAACATGATGCTCCCATGCCAAGCACTCCCTGGTGTGTCAGTACCTCCATGTCCACATTACCTTTGTGAGTTTCCCCCATTAGATTGTGAACTCCTTGGGGGCTTAGACTGTCTTTATTTTTCTTGTTTGTATCTACTTCACTTGTAACAGTTCTTGGTACATGGTAGTTGCTTAATAAATATTTATTGAATTGAATTGAATGTATATACATATACGACTAGCATTTATATATCTCTGTAAGGTTTGCAAAGTGCTTTACAAATAGTATCTCAATGACCCTGGGAGGTTGGTGCTATTTTTCCCATTTTACAGATAAGGAACCTGTGGCATAAAGAGATTAAGTGACTTTCCCAAGGTCACATAACTAGCAAGTATCAGAGACAGGATTTGAACTTAGGTTTTTTTGCTTCCAGGTCTAGTGCTGCAGTCATCATTTCACTTAACTAGTTATCTGTCTGTCTGACTATTGAAAAGAGAACATGATATTTATGATGGGTGCCTTCCTACATACAGCCCATCAGTTTCACAAATTACTTAGCTGTTTGTTTAGTTCATCTCCTTCACAATGCTTGACCCCTGAATATACTTATTCTTTCTCAGGTTAGGTGATTGATTTAACTATTCTCTAAAAATCTTACCAATCCTTGACGTAGGGAGTTGATTTCCAACTTTACCTCAATTTTTCTATCCTTGGATAATTGCATATGGCTTTGACCTCAACAGAGAATGGGCCGTTTATGTGTCAGAAGGTTCAATTTGGCTATTAGAAAGTAAGCATTAGGGCAGCTAGGTGGTACAGCGGATAAAGCACTGACCCTGGAATTCAGGAAGATCTGAGTTCAAATCCATCCTCAGACATTTGGCACTTACTAGCTGTGTGACCCTGGGCAAGTCACTTAACCCTCATTGCTCCACCAAAAAAAAAAAAGAAAGAAAGAAAGAAAAAGAAAAAAAAAGAAAGTAAGCATTTGGGTCTATCATTTGGGGGCACTTGTACTATACTTTTTGGATGAATATATAAAGAGTGTTGGAATAATATACAACACAATGGTCAGAATAAGATGATTAATCAGAGGAAGTACAACTTGGGATTTGAAGGCTAGACTGTGGAGATAAGGGGTTGGAGTGGGAGGTGGCACATGTTTCAATACTGCTTTGTAAATAAAAATAAATTCACCTGCCTTTAGTGTCAGTAAATTCTACTATGCTATAGAACTTTGTATACCCTTTGATCAAGCAATACCACTGCTAAGTTTATATCCCAAAGGCATCCCCAAAAAGAGAAAAAGCCCTATTTGTACAAAAATATTGATAGCAGCTCCTTTTTTTCCTTGTATAATGAAGTGAGCAGAACCAAAAGAACATTGTGCACAGAGGCAGCAATATTGTTTGATGAAGAACTGTGAATGACTTAACTATTCTCAGCAATACAATGTTCCAAGACAATCCCAAAGGACTATTGAAACATATTATCCATCTCCAAAGAAATAACTCATATTGATGGAAGACAGACTGAAGCATGCTATTTTTCACTTTCTTTCATTTTTTCTTTTATTCAAGTTTTCTCATATAAAATGACTAATATGGTAATGGTTTATATAATCATAAAGAATAAATTCTGTTATGACATATGGGGATGCATTTTTGCATCAGCATGGCATAGTGAAAAGAGTGCCAGACTTAGGGTTAGGAAGACTTAATGGCAAATCATATAATCTCTTGGTCTCAATTTGCTTACCTTTACAATGGGGATAATAATAACACCTAGTTCATAGAACAGTTATGAGTATGAAATGAGAATGTATATACTTTCATGTGTGCATAAACACAAACATACATACATGCATGCAGTTTTTTTTTTCCTTAAGTGAAAATCCAAACATGTGACTGCTCTACTAAGTCAATTCCTTGCCTTCTAGGATAAAACATAGACTCATCTGTTTAATTTTTAAAGCCCATCACAACCTCCTACCAACCTGTAGTTCAGTCTCATTGGACATTTCTCACCCTTCTTTACTCTGTACTCAAACCAAACTGGTCTTTTCCCTATTCCTTACACTCCATTTCCAGTCTCCAAGCTTTTGCATTGGCCATACTCCATGCTTAGAATATACTCTTTCCTTACCTCTACCTCAAAGTCCTTCTCTTTCTTAAGATACAGCTCAAGCAATATTTTCAGTAACAAGTCTTTCCTGATCCTCTCTAATGTTTGTGTCTTTTCTCTCTCAAACTAAATTGTGTTTATATTTTGTATAAATTGTATTTATTCTTGTTCAATGTATGTTGTATATATTTACGTAGCTATGTGTAACTTCATTTATTGAACTAAACAGTAGGTATTATTGAGTAGGTATTATTTTTATTCTTTGTGGGGCAGCTAGGTGGTGCAGTGGATAGAGCATTGGCCCTGGAGTTCAGAAGACCTGGGTTCCAATCTCACCTCAGACACTAACTAGCTGTGTGACCCTGGGCAAGTCACTTAACCCAATTGACTTAAATATCTGGGGCCATCTCCAGTTATCCTGATAATATATCTTGCCCCTGGGACTCAGATGGCTCCTGAGGAGAGAGTGAGGTTGGTGACTTTGCATGGCCTTCTCTTACTTAAATCCAATTCATTAAAAGTCATGACATCTGTCATGGCCCTCTTTGAGAATGAAGGACAAACAACAAGAAGAACATTTGAATTCTTTGTACTGGTATTCCCAATACCTAACATCATGTTTGGCATATAGAAGACAATAAATATTTTTGATTGATAGAGACCTTAGCAAAACTTAAAGTGTTATATAGATGCCCTCTATTATTATTTTGTGATAAACTAAATCATGTGTCATTAGGAAGGTTAGGAAGCCACTAGCATGACACAGAGAATAATAGTCTTTTAAGGATAAAACTTTCAAACATTGTTTCAAGCTCACCAATGAGTATGTGAAAACAGAACTTGAAAATAAGATATAGGGAAATCATAAAATAGCTTTGGCCTTAGTATAGTTCTTTAGCTCAATTTTAAGGGTTTAAATGGTTAGAAGGGCCCAATAAGAAGAGCAAAGCTTGTCTAATTTACGCTCCACCAATTTATATCTGTGATCATCTGGGTAGAGGCCACGATGAATTACTTTGGTTCATATGAGAAGACAAGGGCTCACCAAATCGTGTCAAAGGGTTTACATAGAATAAAAATCTTAGAAAAAAACTTCAGAACTGCAAAGAACTTTGGAGAAACTCTAATCAGCTCCCTTCATTTCTTTTTCTCCCTTCATTTTTAAGATGAGCAAAATGCGATCCAATGATTTGTTTGAGGTCGCATAGCTAGTTAGTGGCAGAGCCAGTTAGAACCCAGGTCTCTAGTCTCCCAGTCTAGGGCTCCCAGTGATTCTCTGTCTGACTCCACATGGCTGCCCTCCGTGGCTGAGTCAGCGTTCAAATGCAAGAACAGGGGACAGACTTAGTCAACTGTGCCAAGGAGAGGGTAGGGGAAGGACTTTGGTAAAATTAGAGTCTTTCTGATGATATCTAGGACAGTATATGTAGACTTATCTTTCTTGAATGACTCACGTTACTCCTCCCTCAAACATTTTCTAGAACAGATCCCCTTGATTCCTCTGCATGACATTTCCTTTCCTTTCTACAGTCTCCCTGTTACCCACCCCCAATGCCTAGAACACTGCCCTTCCTTAGCGGTCCCTTTCATCTATAAATCTATGATACCATGGAGTCCCTAGGTCTTTAAAGACTTCCTTTGACTTCTTTCTCCAACATGAGTCCTCTGTCCCTCCTTAGTTTTTAAGTGCTTTTATTCTTTCCCCCAATTGCTTTCTATTTGGTATTTATTCCCTGCTTCCTCCCTACCCCCTTTCAGTAGAACATAAATTGCTTGAGGGCAGGGACTTTTTGTTTGTCTTTCTGTCCAAGACCTAACATTCCAGGGTGTTTGATAAATTCTCATTGCTTTTGACTGAAATGAATTGGCCATATTGAATTTGAAGTATCAAATATAGTTCACCAATTCTTCCATTCAGTTCCACTTTGACTATGTCCTTCTCCATTGACCTCTGCTATGCCATCAATGAAACAATTGAGGGTTAAGGAGACCTTTGATGGAACATTTCTTAAGTGCTGCAAAAGGACTTTGGGGGTAACTCTACAGTGGAGATATCAAGCTGGACTGCAAAATTCCAGAGTGAGACCAGAACCAGATCAAAATGTTACTTGGAAATATTTAACCAAATAAATAAAAACACAATACATTATAGATAATGTTAACTTGTGACTTAGGTCAATATGAAGCTGGTAGGATCCCTCTCCATTTGAGTCTGACACCACTGCTCTGCAATATGCCAATGGACTGGTGATCTCATCCATTTGGCTATTTCCTCTAAGGACACATGGGGGCAGTTAGGTGGCACAGTGGATAGAGTATTACTCCTGAAGCTGGGAGGAACTGAGTTCAAATCTCACCTCAGACACTTACTATATGTGTGACCCTGGAGAAGTCACTTACCCTCCAACTTTGCATAGGCCTCCCTCACTTAAACCCAATTCAGAGCAAGTCATGATACCACCCCAAAGTCATGGTTCCTCTTTGAGAATGAAGGACAAACAACTAAGAAAACATATCAGAGAATCTCCATGTACCTGCCTACTCTGTGTAACTCTTGTTCATGTCCTTCTATAAATTCACCATAATGAATCCCCTCAACTTTCCACCTGTTCTTTTGGTATTATTGCCCAGATGCCAATGGGGCAACTTAGTAAACTACAGAAATATGAAAAGAAGGAAAAGCTCTAATAAGGCACCTTAACATTGCCTGGGTTGAACAGAACCTTCTCCATTCAGGCACCACAAGTTTGGGGTCTCCCTGAACCATCTTGGGCTTCCCACCAGAGCCCTGCCACTCCTTTGGAAGTTCTGACACATTCTTTCAGGGAAGACCTTACTCCAAACTGGTGAAGGGATAGGCTGATTTGAGCCCAAGTGTTAATGTCAGATAATTGCCTAATATTTTATTATACTACAGATAATATTTGCATTTTAATAATGCCAGTGGGGATTTCAGACTGAGCAACAGTGAGGAGGAATCTTCTGGGGCCTAGAAGTATCCCCTCCCTTACAAATCACGGATGTCCAGTTCACCTAAAGTTAAGGTTGGCCCTATAGGGAGGAGATAATTAGGACTAATTTGTCTGGCCCTATAGAAAGCCTAATTGTTAGTACTATGGCATAAGGGGGTGGCCAGGTGGCACAATGGATAGAGCACCAGCCCTGGAGTCAGGAGTACCTGAGTTCAAATCCGGCCTCAGACACTTAACACTTACTAGTTGTGTGACCCTTGGACAAGTCACTTAACCCCAATTGCCTCACTAAAAAAAAAAAAAAAAAAAAAGAAAATTAATATGGCATAAGACAATGATGTACAATGAAGAAATAGTAACACGTCAAAGAATAATTCACCAATTTAATCCTTTTTTTTTTTTCTTTCCAGCTGGTGGTTTTTTGGTTTAGTGATCAATGCCTTACCTAGGAAGGGGGAAAGTACTTTGCCTCTTTGTGTATGTGTATTTTTACTGAGGAAAAAAAAATAAGGTCCAAGTGCTGTTTTTTTTTTTAATAATGCATTTCAATGTGACCCAGCTAATCCTTTAATGCCATGCTTTCACCACCTTTGATCAGACTCTTACTGCAGTTGGAAGAGATTAGATCCAGTCTTTAAAGGGAAGTATCCTGTGAATAGGTTCCTTCGTGAAATGTATTAATATTGTGATCCACAACAAGGCTGAGGTTGCTGCACACCATGTGGTGTAGAAGGAAAGGCACTCTTTAACTACCAAAGCTAAAATCACAAGTCCCGGCTCCTTCCCAGGGTCTTTGGCCTTACCACCTGCCATGGCAATTAGGCTTCAAGAATGACTTGAAGGGAGAACCTAATGCCTGGACTCTGCTAAAGTTAACCAATTTAGACAGCTAGATGATTCAATGGATCTCAAGTCAGGAAGATGTAAAGAATTAATTGTTATTTGAGGTTTTTATGACCCCATCTTTTGGCTAGAATTTGAAAGAAAAACCTTGGTGTGCACTAGCCTGGGGCTCCGCAAACCGAACGGGGCTCCACCCACTGGTTGTAGCCGTTGCCATGGTGCTGGCACCTCACGTCATCACCACTTGCCAACGCCTACATGGGCCTGGCAAAATTATAATGATTGGAAGCTTAGTGAGGGCAGTCATGTGACTGTCAGGGCGACCAGCCAATTGGCTGGGGGCTGTGTGGGGTGTAGTGGGAAGAAGGGAGGGTTTTTTTTCTGGCATTCTAGCTGGAAGCTGGAAGGCGCTGGAAGACACTGCTGTGTATTCTCAGCTGATTCCTGAGCGGTGGTTTCAGGTTGTATAATTGCCCTTTCCCCATTTTATTTCCTTTCCCTTGAGCCTACTGATCCCGTTTGTGTTTTTTTTTTAAGTTCATTCTTATTAAAATAAATCCTTCTCTGTTTTGAGAGGGGCTGCTGGTCTCCTTCCTTGCCCCAATATTGCAGCAAGCCGCTTAGCTAACACTCCCCAATTAAAAATTGGTCCCCACAAAGATGTGAGTTCAGATGAAGCCTCAGATGCTTATTAGCTGTGTGACCTGCAGCAAGTCATTTAATTTCCACCTGCTTCGGTTTCCACATCTATAAAATGCGAATGATAATACCTCCCATGATTGTTTTGAGGATCAAATGAGATGATATTTATAAATTGTTTTGAAGCTCCAAAAAACCTCCAAATAATGCCATAGGACATTCCCTGGAGCAGCAAAACCCACAAAAGAATGGGCCGAGATAATTTTCCAGCCAAAGACGGCTTAGAAGGTTGGAAGGAGGGGCTGCTGTCCTGGGGTGGGAGTGGAGCCTAACCCCACAGTTATGATGACACAGATCCAGTCCCAGGCAGGCCAAGCCAGGGAAAGAGACCCCTAGAGTCCCTGAATCATCTGTAGTGCAGGTGTCATCTGGAACTAAACTCACAGTCTCTTGAGAGGGCTACATGGTTGGCCTGGGGGAGATTACAGGGGTCTATGCTGGCATTGAGGCAGAACTTGTGTGTTTCACCCCTCCTGAGAACCAGGAAGTAGGCTTGAGTGTCAGTGGCCCAGGTGGGGGAGGGGCACAGGCTCATCAAAGCTAATAACCACAGCACACAAAGTTTTTCTGTCTGGTTAATTAGCAAGTTGGCCTGGGGTTATCTATAGACCAGGGAACAGGCCAGGAGAGTGAAGGACCTGTGTCTCCTTAAATCATACCTCCTGGGACTCCCTGAAGCTTGGGAGCAAATAGAGGCTAATGACTTTATGAGAAATCAAGACATAATAAAACAAATCTACAATGAATAAAAAAATAGAGGGCAATGTGAAATATCTCCTTGGATAAACAGCTGATCTAGAAAATAGATCCAGGAGAGATAATTTGAAAATTATTGGAATACCTGAAAACTATGATCAAGGAAAGAGCTTATACATCATCTTCCAGGAAATTGTCAGGGAAAATTGCCCTGATGTTCTAGAAGCAGAAGGTAAAATAGAAATTGAAAGAATCCACTAATCATCTCCTGAAAGAGATCTGAAAATAAAAACTCCCAGGAATATTATAGCCAAATTCTAGGGATCCCAGGTCAAGGAAAAAATATTGTAAGCAGCCAAAAAGAAACAATTCAAGTACTGTGGAGCCACAGTCAGGATAGCACAAGATCTAGCAGCTTCTACATTAAAGGATCAGAGGGCATGGAATATGATATTGCAGAGGGCAAAGGAATTGGGATTACAACCAAGAATCACCTACCCAGAAAAACTGAGCATAATCTTTCAGGGAAAGAAAGTCAATGAAAAAGAGGACTTTCAGGTATTAGTGATGAAAAGACCTGAACTGAATAGAAAATTTGACCTTCAAATACAAGACCCTAGAGAAGCATAAAAAGGTAAATAGAAAAAAGAAATTAAGAGAGATGTTAAAAGGTTAAACTCCTTACGTTGCTACATGGGAAGATGATATATCTAACTCATAAGAACTTTCTCAGTATTAGGAAAGATGATAGTAATAAATTTAAAAAGAGAGCACAGGTAGGAATTGATTATGAAAGAATGATATCTGTAAAGTATTTATTTTTTGTTCATCTTTTTTTGGTGGTGTGGTTGGAGTTGGGTGACTTGCCTAGGACTGTGCAGTCATTGAGTGTCTTGTGAATGGGGCTGGATTTAGGCTTGGGTCCTCCTAGGTCCAGGACAGGTTCTTTCTCCACTGTGTCACCTAATTGTTCCATCATGACATCTTTAGGATAAAATTAAGGGGTGAGAGGAATTCACTGGGGGAGGGGAAAGGGGAGAAGTAGAATGGGGGTGAAATCCCACATGAAAGAAACAGAAAAGGGCTTATGGAGTGTGTGTGTGGGGGGAGAGATGGGGGAGGAGCAGGGCAGTAAATGAACCTTACACTAATCAGAATAGGCTTTAATCTCATCAGAGTTGGCTCAAAGAAGGATTAACATACACTCTCGATTGGGTGGAGTGATCTATCTAAGATGGGGAGTGAATGATCCTTACACTCATCAGAATTGGCTCAAAGACCCTAATCTCATCAGAGTTGGCTCAAGGATGGAATATCATACACACTCAATTGGGTGGAGTAATCCATCTAACCCTGCAGGAAAGAAAGAAGGGAAGGGGATAAGGAGGTAGTGGTAAAAGAAGGAAGGGCAGATTGGAGGGGGGGGCAGTCAGAAGCAAATCGCTTTTGAGGAGGGATTAGGTGAAAGAAGATAGATAATAGAGTAAATATTATGGGGAAGGGAATAGGATGGAGGGAAACAGTTAACAATAGTAACTGTGAACAAGATAAAAGGAAAAAAAATATACAAAAATATTTATAGCAACTCTTTGTGGTGGCTAAGAATTGGAAATTGAAAGAATGTCCATCAATTGGGGAATGAATGAACAAGCCGTGGTACATGATTCTAATGGAATATTATTGTGCTATAAGAAATGACAAGCAGGATGATTTCAGAAAAAACTGGAAATACTCATATAAACTGTGTATAGTGAAGTGAGCAGAACCAGGAGAACATTGTGTACAGTGACAGCATTAGTGTTCTATGAGCAATTGTGCATGACTTAACTACTCTCAGCAATACAATGATCCTAGACAATCCTAAAGGACTAATGACGAAGCATACTATCTACCTTCGGAGAAAGAACTGATTTTGAATGAACACAGACTGAAGCAGGCTATTTTGTGCTTTCTCTCTTTATTTTTCTACTTGAGTCTTTTTATGTAAAATGACTAACATGTTAAGGTTTTACATAATTGCACATGTATAACCTATACTGATTACTTGCAACCTTGGGGAGGGGGGAAGGCAGGGAGGGAGGGAGGGGAGGAATGAATATAATATATAACGGATATAATTTGGAACTCAAAACTTTAAATAAATTTAGACAAAATTTAAAAAAAACTGCTTTACAAACTTTAAAGAGTGATATAAATGCTATATAATAATATTATTATTCATCAACAAGCATTCATTAAGCACCTACTATGGGCCAAGCACTGGGAATAAAAGACAAAAATGAAACAGTCTCTGCCCTTAAAGATCTTGTATTCCAGTAGTGAAGTCAATATAGCCAGCCTTTGTTCAAGCCAAGACGTTCATAGCATCTTCCATAAGTTCAGAGATTCTCAGGTATGGATCTATAGCTCTTCTTCCTAGACATTTCCACAACATGTTTCTTCTGTTCTGTCCACGAAATGCATCTACCTCCACTAGAACCTTTGGCCCCTTATTCTGGAACACTGGGTTTTGATAGGTGAGTTTTTACCTAATCTTTCTGAGAAACAGGCCCTGTTAACACTTTTTGCTACCTCCCTGCTATTACCTGATTCCATCTCTATTTTATTCATGTCTCCTCTCATTAGAACATTAGCTCCTTGAGGGCAGGTATTGTCTTACATGCTTGTATTTATATTCTCAGTCCTTAGCATACTACCAGGGCACATAGGAAGCCTTTAATAAATATTATATCAGAGATTCTCAGCTACGGATTTGTGGTTTCTCTGGGTCTCTTCAATTGGTAGGGGGTATTTCCACATCTCTTGATCCCTCATTTCTTCCACTCAAATCTCATAACAAAATCAAACTAGTTCCATTCCTTTTTTTTTTAAAATAATAAACATTTTTATTTATAGTACAAAATAACTAAAATGGCAATGTTTTACATAATTGCACATGTACAAGAAAACTTGAAAAAATGAAAAAATGAAAGTGAAAAATAGCATGCTTCAGTCTGTGTTCAATCACTATCACATTTTTCTTTGGAGATGGATAGTATGTTTCATCATTAGTTCTTTGGGATTGTTTTGGAACATAGTAGTGCTGAGAATAATTAAGTAATTCACAGTTCTTCATCAAATGATATTGTGTCTCTATGTGCAATGTTCTCTTGGTTCTGTTCACTTCACTATACATCTGTCCATACAAGTCTTTTCAGGCCTTTCTGAAATCATCCTGCTTATCATTTCTTATAGCACAATAATATTCTATCACCATCATATAACACAACTTGTTTAGTCATTCCCCAATTGATGGGCATTCCTTTGATTTCCAATTCTTAGCCACCACAAAAGGAGCTGCTATAAATATTTTCTGTACAAATAGGTCTTTTTCTCATTTGGGGATATAAACCTAGCAGTGGTAACACTTTCCTAACAAAATCAATTCCATGAGACCTCTTTTTGGAGGGACTTTGTGGGGTCAGCAGAATTGATGTACATCTGATTCTCTGAGGAAAGAATGAGGCTATAGTATAAAATCATAAGTAGGGTTTTACAACTCAAAAAAACAAAAACCTGGGAATTTTTGCATTAGATTGTAAAGTAAGGAATCAGTCAATATATATAAACTTATTAGGTGCCTGACTAATAAGTATACTTCAAAAGACAAGTGGAAACTTATGTCTTCTCTCTTGAAACTGGAAGTCTCAAACCCTGGCTCTCTCTACTCCCAAGTATTAGACAACTCCACTCAGGCAGAAAACAGTGAATAATCAGTTTCCATCAATGAGGAGACCCTTACACACATCAATTCAAGCCCTGCGTTACAGCTGCATTTCCATTTGTGACATATTGCAACAAAACAAAATCTAAGAGTACAGGATTTAGAGTTGGAAAATTTGGGTTGGAATCTGAGCTCAGCCTCTTGGAAGGTTTGTGACTGTTTGCTAGCTACTTGACCCCTTTAAAACTCAGTGTCTTCATCTGCAGTGTAAGGACCATACTATAATCCCTACCTCATGGGGATGTAGGGGGAAACAATGTGAATTTGAAGCCTATATGTGAGAGTTGGTCTTATTGTTATTAAAATAGTTCAGTAGCATCACTTTCACTTTTACAGCATTAAGGGGTTAAGTCAATGGGAGGATGGCTAAAGGAAGAAATTAGTGTTTACAATTGACCTTCTTTCTGCCTGAATACTTGGCTAGATATGGGCAACTGGATTACAAGTCACCCTCTTGAAGAAAGCAATGCATCTCAGCTCCATCTAGTTTCTTGCCAATACGCCAAGACCAAATGACTAATGAAGAGTTGATCCCCTTCACCATTTATGTGGAGATTCCTCCATCACTCACCTTCTGCCTTGCCATATAAACAATTTACCCTTTATTATAATCATTAGCTGAGAGTACAACACCCTGGAAAGTGCCACCAGCCCTTCAGATCACTAAATTTCCCAATCTTCTCTCTTCCCTGAGTCTGTGTTGTTGTTCACTTGTTTCAGTCGTGTCCAATTTTTTGTGATCTGATTTGGAGCATTTTTGGCAAAGGTACTGGAATGGTTTACCACTTCCTTCTCCAGCTCATTTTACAAATGAGAAAACTAAGGCAAATAGGGTTAAGTGACTTGCCCAAAGTTACACAGGAGCGATTGAACTCAAGTCTTCCTGACTCTAATCCCTGGTGCTCTATCTACTGTACATCCTAGTTGCCACTTTTGGGCTGCTTTGAGACCAAAGTAACAAATAAACTTGGTGGAGAGAATTTTTTAAAGGCAGTTTTGATTTACTTCAGAGAATTCTTTGTAACAATTAATTGGAAAATAGGTCCTGACAATGTATTAAGCTGTTACATCTTAAGACAATTCTTTTGCAGATGGTGAAAGAAATAGTGTTTTCAAAATAATTGGGCTTTATCTCTAAGGATTCTGCGTGACAATTAGAAATATGTCTCTTAAATAAAAATTGAAGTTAAGTAGTCTTTTTTTTTTTAAATTCTCCCTCACCCATTCTAGGCTGTCAGCAAGCCAATAAAAGAATCCTATTAGCATTGCATTCGTCATCCCTTCAATATTTTCTGGAACTTTATCTGAGAGATCAATCTACCTGCTTTCGATTTCATCAACCCCATATGAGTTACAGATGCCAGATGTCTTTGCTCTAGCTGTCTGTCTTTTGACAGTCCCAGTAGCACATGAAGGCAAAGGCGTGGGTGCTGGGGAGGAAGCTCAGGACTTAGTGACTTACTGAGGGAAGGTCCATTATTGATGGGAAAAGTCATTGGGTAGTTAATGTATATGTGTCAGCCTTTCCATCTTTCATACTGCCCCTTTGGGAATCAGTGCTGACAGATGTGCTGAAGGCAGAAAGGACTGCAACCAACGGGACTAGGCAGTAGGAGATCATTAGTCTGTATGAAGACCCAAGGCTTCCTTAGTGATTAAGAGGTAACGGTTTATGGGAGCAATGCATGAATTATATATACCAAGGTCAACACCCCAAATTTTTCTCTGTTCTCTCTCCTCCTTACCCAATTTTACAGGACACAGAGAAAAGCAAGGAAAGCTAGTGTAGTCAATGGGTCTTACAACAGGAAACCACAAAACAGAAATATTTCCTAGAATCTCCAAATAAATAAGAAAACAATTTTTTTTCTTATTTTCAATAAAGTAGGAATAGAATACCCAAGAAAGAGGTACCCAGAAGATTATAATTCTTTGGAGGTATAATTTTTCAAAATACATATTTACTGATATCTTTCTGTTTTATGTCACTCATTTCCCACTTTATCCCCACCCCCAACTCATGACAATAACAATGAAATTAATAATACTGACCAAAAGTTGTAAACTACTCTTCTTTTGTATTCTTTCTCTCTGGAGAGTCAGCTTGGCAGAGTGGGAGTTGGCTGTGGGGTTAGGTTATATGCTATACCTGCCTCCCTCCTACCCTATGAAAGATGGGGAGGTAGCACAGTAGACAGAACACTGGATGCTTACTAGCTTTGTAATCCTGGACAAGTTACTTAAAAAAACAAACAAACCTCTATTTGCCTCAGTTTCCTTATCTGTAAAATGGAGATAATAACAGTACCTACCTCCCAGAATTGTTGTAAGGACCAAATGAGATGATAATTGTAAAGTGCTTAGCATAGTGCCACCTACCTGCCTGCATTAAGTATATATACATCTATGATTTGCCAAATACACACATATACACACACACACACACATTGTTAATAAGAATGTATGGACCACCTAGATTTGATGGAGCTGCCTTGTTATCCAGGTGGATTTTATGAAACCCTGGATTAATAGGAGCAAGGTGCCCTTTGCCTAAATTTCAAACTGAACCTAGCTAGTTAGCAGATAAGTCCCTATTTACTTCTTTCCCCAAGAGAGTAAATAGATCTTATTGTTCTCCTTAACAAATATCTGTTATCTCTGAGCTTGATAAACTCTTCCTGTTTCTTTAAGTTGCCTTTTATAGTATTTGCTTTAGGTTAATTTGTATCATGCTAATAAAACTGACATTACTTTGTAACCAGTGAACAAAGAAACTTAATATACCCTCAGAAAGAGGGAGTCTCCAAGCTCCTTTGGAAGGGGTCTCTGCATAAATCATGCTTGTTTCTTCTTGGGACAAAATAAACCGGTACCATGGTGTTTTTTCCCTGTCTCTGATCTGGTTTTTCATGTAGGAGAAATTATAAAAATATATAGGAGAAATTATAAAAATATATAATTTCTCTGATCTGTTTTTTGGGTAGGAGACATCATAAAAAAGTAATTTCTCTGATCAGATCTGGTTTTGTCCTGTAGTAGACATTATGTTCTCTGATTTTTTTTTGGTAGGAGACAGACAAAATATAGTAATTGACAATATATATACATACATGTGTGCACATGCATGCACACACATACATATATATGTGGTCTTTCTTCCCCTTCTCCTTCCCCTTTTTTATTCAGAACTGTGATTTCTTCAAGAAAGGGAAATTGCCTTGTTGAACTTACCTCCACAACTGTGGACAGAGCTACTCTGTAATTGATGGTCTTAGAGAGTTTCCTGGGAACATTTAGACATTAAGTGGCCACAGTGCCTGGCACATGGTAGGCATTTAATAAATGTTTGTTGACTTAACTGGTTTTTACATCCATGCATGTTCCTCATGCCATTACCAGAAACGAGCCACCTTCTCATCTCCACTGCTTGGAATCTCTAGTTTCCTTCAAGTATTATGTTCCATGTGAGACCCTTCTTTACCCTTCTAGTTGCTAGTACCTCCCTGTGAATCCTCCTCAGTATTACCTTGCTTGTGCTTTGTATGTGTTTTGTATTATATCTAAATAAGTGCATGTTGTCTCAACACTTAGATATAAACTCCTAAGGACAAGGAATGGCTTATTGTCTTTTTACAACCAGTATATAATACATAATTGCTGGCACTTAATAAATACTTGTTGATTGAGTAGATACAGGTTTAGAGCTAGAAGATAACTCCTAAAACTAGAGGTCATCTGGTACACACACCCCTCTCCCATTTTGGGGGGGGGGCAGTGGATACAGTACTGGGCCTGAAGTTGGGAGGACCTGAGTTCAAATCTCACTTCAGACACCTCCTAGCTAGCTGTGTGACCCTGGGCAAGTCACTTAATGCCAATTGCCTTAAATATCCAGAGCCATCTCTAGTCATACTGATATATATCTTGCCACTGGACCCAGATAGCTCTGGAGGAGAGAGTGAGGTTGGTGACCTTGCACAGCCCTCCCTCACTTAAATCCAATTCACTGTAAGTCATGACATCACCCTGATGTCATGGTCCTCTTAGAGAATGAAGGACAAACAACTCCCATTTTACAAATTAGGAACTGAGGCCCAGCGAAGTTAAATGACTTCTCTAGAGTCACACTAGTAGTAAATGCTAAGCTAGTATTTGCATTTAGGTCCTCTCAATCCAAATCCTACATTCTGTCATGGGGTGCAGAGCACCCCAGAAGTTCTCTAGGGCACACCGAGGAATCTTGTCCTTGAGAGGCTTAACCAGAGGACAGATACACCTAGAGAGATAAGTGGAACCAAATCAGACTGAGCTAGTTTCAGATTCCCACCCTTCATTCTGGTCTCCCTTACCCCTGGGGAGATAAATTTGGGTGTGGCTGTGGCCTCTGTGTCCTGGAGAGAGATCCTTAGCCACCCCTCACCCAATTCCTCCAGTCACTGCCAGTGGCGGATGGGCATCCCTCACTAAAGGAACTTTCCACAGGCAGATGGTCCACCCCCATCAGTCCTCTATAAAAGTACCTGCCAGTCTCCTGCTGAAGGAGATTGGTACCTCTGAGCCACGTGCTTTGTGCCTATCTCCCAATGAGAAGTCCAAGGATTTCTTTCATGGTTTCCCCTCCCCCCCCCTTCCCTTCCCTTGCCCCTAAATAAACTACCACCTTATTCTAACTACTTTTGTGTGCAAGAAGGTGTGATTCTTTAAAGAGGAATTCCTAAGAACCCAAACCACCTAATCCTACCCGTACCCCATTTTCCCCCATAACAATTCTTTTAATTCTACAACTTGGGAAATAGAATTGACTGCTATGTGGCACAGTGGATGGAGTGCCAGGCCTGAAGTCAGGAAGACCCAAGTTCAAATCTACCCTCAGTCACTTACTAGCTGTGTGACCCTGGCCAAGTCACTTAACCCTGTTTGCCTTAGTGTCCTCATCTGTGAAATGAGGAGATTGGATTTGGCCTCTATGGACCCTCCCAGCTTTAAAATTAAATATAGGGGTCTTAGTGAAGCAATGAATAGCTTCTTAAGTATCTATTCACTGGGCTGTAGAAAATATCAAATATTTATTGACAGCCCTTATGTTCAAGGCTTTGCTCAGATAATAATGACACGTTTGCATAGCAGTTTATACTTTGCAAACACTTCCCCATAGGTTAGCCTATTTGGTGCTTCCTAACAAATACTTTTTCTTGGCTTAGCAGCCCCTCCAACCCCAACCATAATGAATAGACATTAAAGCAAAGCACTCTGGAGTTGGGTATTTTCCCTTTTTATCCTGAATTAGAATCAGAGAAGAATGTAAACTATAAATAAGGCATGCTAATTTGTGTTTTCTTCCTCTTTCTTCCATATTCATTCAGTCAACATTTATTTAAACCCCCAAAACATTCAAGGCAACTAAGTATGTATTTGTACCCAATATTTTAATGTAAGAAAGTCATACATAATCTGTGTTTTAAGTAGCAAAAAACCCTCAGTGATTGAATGGACACAAACTGTTTTCCATTTGAAAAGCTGATACACCAACCTCCTCCTTGGCTTACCTCTGTTAACCCTGAACTAGGGGATTTAACTCTGAATTGACTTTTCATTGTTTATGGACTATCTGGAATGCAAGTACATAATGAGATAACTTATGTTAATTGAGTTTGGTTGTTAAAGGATTGCTGCTGGGTACAGGGGATTTTGCAGAGAACAAAGGGGGTAGTCTGGGGTAGAGAACAAATTTGGTATGGTTATTTGCTACAAAATAAAAGAGGACATTTTTTTTTTTTCCAGATCACAGTCACTGAGCTAAGTCAGCCTGGACTGGTTACTTTCCCATCTTCTGCCTATGATATTTCACAGGCTGCTTTTTGTTAATGCCAAACTCTGCATTTCCCCAGCTGAGATAAGTGTGTTGATTTTTTTTGAAATATTAAACATGAGGAAGTAAAAATAGAAAGCAATGTCAATTTGAATTTAAAGTTCTTTAACCTGAGAATGAGCTGAACCTCTTAGCATAATGCAGCTCTCTTAACTAGGCTACAGTGCCAATTGGGGAAAGGGAGTGTTTGTGTTACATGATTTTTTCCCCCTTTTCATTATCTTCTTTTCCTCCAACTACAGAAAGTCATAGACTGAAGTGCCTGGCTGACTGTACACCCAATGCACATCACTGAGCTCAGGGCTCAGTGCCCAAGCAGGCTAGGGTCTGTCCTTTAAGATGTCCAAGTATCCTCAGGCAGAAGCAAGACTGATTAATGCCAATTCAGAGTTCGTTTTTCTCTTCCTCCTATACCCATTCTATTGTCTTTTTTCTATTCAGGGAAGAAAAGTAAATAATTTTGACTTTAATAGCAATTGCCATTTTCATACTGGAAATGCTGTCGTGGAACAAGTTGAAAGGTCAATGGTCCCCTCTGTCTCTAGATCTCCTACCCCTCTTCTCCCCAACACACACAGAATTAGTTTTCCCCCCTCCCCTAAAGATTGGTATGGCTCTTTTACTGTCACTGCAATTAGCAATAGCAACTACAGATTTAAACATGAAAACAAAGGTGGGCTTGCTTTGAGCAAAATCCATTCATGAAAATAGATTTGGTGAGAAGGATAATCAGGGATCTTTTTTTTTTTTTTTGTATTCCAAAATGATTCTCATACATTAGATTAGAAAAGTTGAAAAAAAAAGTTGGGGGGAAATGACAAATATTGGAGGAGCTATAGGAAAACAGGCACATTAAAGTACTTTTGATGGAAGGATTCTGGAATGTAATCTGGAACTATCCCCCAAATAAAATAAACTATATGTGCCATTTGACCCAGTAATGCTACTACTAGGTCTTTCTGTATTCCAAAAAGATAAAAGAGGAAAAGGTAAAATAAATCATATTAATTCATTTTATGGTTGCAAAGAACTGGAGGGCAGTTAGGTGGCACAGTGAATCATGTTGGGCCTGAAGTCAGGAAGACTCATTTTCCTGAATTCAAATCTGACCTCAGCCACTTACTAGCTGGGTGACCCTGGGTGACATCTGTAAAATGAGTTGGAGAAGGAAATGGCAAACTACTCCAGTATCTTTGCCAAGAAAACCCCAAATGGGGTCATGAAGAGTTAGAAACACCTGAACAATGCCAAAAAAAAAACAACCAAAAACCCAACCAAAAAACTTGACATTAAGAGTGTCCATAAATTGAGGAATGGCTGAACAAATAATGGTATATGAATGTGATGGAATACTATTGTACTATAAGAAATGGTGAAGGAGATGTTTTCAGAGAAACCTGTGAAGACTTGTCTGATCTGATGCAGAGTAAATGAGCAGAATCTCAAGATCAATGATGAAATATCAATAATATTTATAAACAATCAACTTTGAAAAACTTAAGAACTGTAATCAACACAATGGCTAGTCATGATTCTAGAGGATTCATGATGAAGATTGCTCCACACCTCCTGACAGAGAGGCAATGGATTAAGAGTGCAGATTCACCCCCCCCCCCCAAATATATGTGTATATGTATGTGTATATATATATATAGACATAATAATAAATAAAATATCAATATATGTATATACATAATAATATACATATATCTCACACATATGAATATATGACATGGACATTTCAGGAATTTGTTTTGCTTCATTATAAATGTTTAAAGTGTTTTGATTTTCTTTTTCAGTGGGAGGGGGTAAGTTAGAGGGAGAGAAAGTGTGTTTTCATTAATTGAAAAATATTAAATACAATTTGAAAATGAAGGATTCAACAAAGTAACAATTTAATAGGAAAAGGAGAAAGCAGAAGGGAAAAAAGACAAGGAAGAAGAGGAGGACAATGAGAATTAAAAAGAGAAGGAAGAAAAGGTACAAGGGGGAAAAGAAGAGGAGTGAGAGGAGGAACAGAAAGAACTAACATTTGTATTTGCTTCATGGTTAATCTCTATTATCTCATTTAATCCTTGCAATAGCTCTGTAAAATAGGTTGTTAATGTGTTTTTCTCTCTTTGTGTCCCCACCATTTAGCTCCATGCCCAACACATAGGAAAAGCTTCGTAAGTACTTATCCCCAGTTTTCCAATAGGACTCTATGTCTCTGAGAAGTTACCTGACATGCTCCGGGTCACTTAGCTAAAATCAAATACTAAAATAAGTTATTGATATTTAATGAAGCAATATAATAGAACTAGAGCTATACACAGGAATTTTGCACTGATGATAGAGATTGGAGAAAACAGAATGGGATACATAGATTAGAGGGAGGAACCAAAGAAAACAGATCCAGTTAGAAAAATGCTCCAAGACTTGGACCGAGTTGACATTGTTCTCATCATTGTTCACATTTATAAAATGCTTTTAAATATACCAAATGCTATCTTAACAGTAGGCCTGTGAGGTGGATAGTACAAGTATTATCATTCCCCATTTCTTATGTGAGGAACCTGAGCCTCCTAGAGGTTGTGTGACTTTCTAAGGTCACACAACTAGGATTTGGAAGAGCTGGCATTTGTAGTGTGAACACAGGTTTTCTAATTCCCAGCCCAGTGTGGTTTATACCCTTCCACAGAGCTAAGTTACTGCTTTCCAAGCAATTAGGGTCCATGACAAAGGAGAAAATCCAACTCTTGGCCTGTTGGCATGTAGATTCATGGGCATTATGACTGGATGGAGACCTTGATGAAAAATGAATTGAGGAGGGGCAGCTAGGTGGCGCAGTGGATGGAGCACCGGCCCTGGAGTCAGGAGTACCTGTGTTCAGATCCAGCCTCAGACACTTAACACTTACTAGCTGTGTGACCCTGGGCAAGTCACTTCACCCCAACTGCCTCACTTAAAAAAAAAAATGAATTGAGGGATTTTCTTGGAGTAGGAAATACCCAGGCCTAAAAATTGTCAGTGATACTTACTAGCTGTAGTAGCTGTAAGGTCTAAAATTCTAACTGTGATATCTAAAATCTAATGAGTGGTCAACTTAAATTAGAAGCTTTAGCAAGAGTTTAGCCTTTTAAGCATTTATTAAAGTGTATTAGAAGTTAGTGAAGAGAGAGAGGAAAACAGATTCCTTATAGCATGGAAAATTCTAGCTTAGATCTATTCGGTATAGCCAGAGAGAAAAAACCTTCCTTTCCTAGCATCCCACGTGAAGTCCCCCACCACGCCAAAGGCCAGAACTGAAAAGACCTTGCTTCTTCTCAGCTTTTCCTAGAAGCCTCCTATGAAACAGGAAACAGGGCCATCCACACACGGCTCCAAGCTAATTGTCTGGTAACACTGATCGACAGGACCCACAGGCGGCAGACATCACTTCTGGATGCCAAAGTTATATGGTTTCTTTTCAGGACAGAGTTCACAATGTCCCTCCCAGCAGGGGGTGTCATTCCAATTCTCATATAACCTAGGAAGTCAAACTCTATGTGCTTCAAATAGCTTATGCCTATCTGCTGCTTAGTGCTTGAGTTAATGGGAGCTGGCATGATACACTGGAAAGAGCATTGGCTTTAGATGCAAAGGACCAGGGATCGAAAACACCTTTGATGCTTACTATCTGTAAAACCTTGGGGAAGTTGTTTTGCCTCTGCATACCTGTTTCCTTACATATTCAATGGAGGGGGTGGATTAAATGGTCTCTGAGGTTCCCTTGAGCCCTTTGTGTGACCCAATGAACTCCCTAGGACTTAGACACCAAGTCATAGAAGGATTTCACATCTGTATTGGTGAGTGAAATTGTCACACTAGTAATCTTCTTTGCCCTCCTCCCTCCATGTGATCCCAGATGATTAAAAGTTAGTTACTTGCCTATGTCAAGGTTTAAAAACCCTTCCTTCTGGTCTGAAATCTGAAAACACAGAGTCTAAACCATAAAATAGTCTTATGTTGCAAAATTTAAGAATAAGGGAGTTAAAATTTTAACAAACTCCTCTTGCTTCAGACTGTCTAGCCACATGGGGAAGTTTTTTGCTTTATATGGCCTGTTATCATGCAGGTCAAAGTGGCTAGTACAGTGGAGTGACTCTCTTGGGTTGAAAAAGATATTTGCTTTGAAATTCTCTGCCAGTTCCAGACCCGATTTCTTTTAATAGATTACTTGCTCAAGTCTTTTCTTTCCTTTTTTTTCTTCTGATTACAGTGGGACCTCAATTTGCATAATCCTTTAGAACTCAAACTTTAATCCCATTCACATCTGCAATTTTCACTGAAATCAATTGGAAGTATTCATACCTAAAGGGTGATGGGTTAGCAACATGTTTATTAAATTACCTGGGTGACAAGGCTCACAGATGAAGGAGTAGATAAGAGTATTTTTTATGTTTAACATATTGCAATTGAAATGTTTTTGTAGGATTTTATTTTTTACCTACTTCTTTTGGCAATAAGAAGCAACTACAAAAGGAATAAAATCTACTATTTGAAACAGAAGCTTTAAGAAGAAATCCCTATTTTCCCTTCAGTGGACCAGTCTGGGTTTGCCATGAAGAGGTAAGACCTGCAGATGAAAGATCTGAATAATTTTGGTAGCAGTATCTCAATGTCCATAGGGGCACCTGTTTCAATTTTGGGGAGTCAAAGATATGTTGTGTGTTCATTCTAGGTTATTTCGCTACACAAACACAGGGATTCTTTGGGTACTCTGGAAACATTGTGTTAGGAAGAATGACTATACATCCAGCTGGGGCTGTCATATGGATTTATGAATTCCTGGGGAGAGTTAGTGTAACATGACTTCTTTCCAGGGGTTCAATTTGACAGTAAAGATTTCAGTAATATGCTAACCTGTAACTAGCTGACATGAGAATAGCAGGGCATCCTTTAGCAAAAGGGTGAATTGCTTTCTTTGCTGCTTTTCGCTCCCTGCTTGAAGCATCAGAACAGCCTGGCTGACCCAGGGCTGGATAGATGTTTTCTAAGTGCCTACTATGTGTCAGTCACTGTTCTAGGAATGGGGGACAGTGAGCAGTTGGCTTCCCTAAATCATTCAAACAAGTATTTATTAATTACCAACTATGTGTTCAGGAGCTAATATTCAGAGGAAAAGGCACCATTTTTGAGATCAAAGCACCTGGGTTCACATCCTACTTCGGATGTTTACCTCCTCCCCATGTAACATTGAACAAGTCACTTAGCCTTTGTGGACCTTAGTCCCCTCCTATGGAAACTGAATGGGTTGAAGTACTTCTTAGGTCCCTTACAACTTACAATATATGATTCTACGATTGTACTGTGAGTTCCTTAAGAGCAGGGACTGGTTTCCTTCCTTCCTTCCTTCCTTCCTTCCTTCCTTCCTTCCTTCCTTCCTTCCTTCCTTCCTTCCTTCCTTCCTTCCTTCCTTCCTTCCTTCCTTCCTTCCTTCCTTTCCTCTCTCATTCTCTCTCCCTCCCTCCATCTCTCATTCTCTCACTTCCTCCCTCCCTCTCTCCATCCCTCCTTCCCTCCCTCCCTCTCTTCCTTCCTTCCTTTCCTTTTTTCTTTTCCCAGCACTCAACCCACTACTCTTGCCAACCCACAGGAAACCTTTCCCAACCCTTCTTCATTCCAGTGCCCTCCTTTTAAAAATTACTTCTTCTTTATCTTGTTTGTGCTTGTTGTAGGGAAAGACCTATAGGTTGGAGATGGAATATCATGTCTGAAGCACTGGCATTTGACTGGAATGGAGCATGTAGAATGGGAATAATAGGGAATTAGTAAACAGGTCTATAGAGACAAATGGGGGATTGCAGAATCCTGGGGATTGGATGGAAAGCTTATAGCTCTTCATAAAAGCAGTGAGCCTCTTCATAAAACAACTAAAAAATACTTTTACATGATCCCACTGTAATTGGCATTTTGAAACTATCTCGTGTGTCCACATAACGCCAAAGCCATTGGTCAATTCAATCAATAAAAATCAGTCTGTTCAGTCTTTTGTCTAATTGCTTGTTTGGCACATGCAGATGAAGCAACTGGTTGACTGCATTTTTAACATTTGAACTAATTCTTTTGGCATTCTACTGCTTCAGTTGTATCTCTTCTCATAGAGACACTGGGCTATTTCTCAAGCAAAATGTCATGAAGCAATTCCTGTTGTGTTTCACCTTTCTAAATAGTAATAGGTATAGGGACTGGACCTGTGATTTCATCAGTATAGGGAACTCCTTGGGGGAGGAAACCCCTTTACCTATTCAGATCTCCACCTTCTCTGTAACTTACAATATTGTTGTAGTGGTGTCATACTGAAATAGAAAGGAAGCCACTAAACCATAAGCATATAAGGATCCCTCCTGCATATTGACTTAGAAAACCACACATTAACATTTTCTATGTTGTATTGTATCTCTTTTTTATTATTAAATATCTCCCAATTACATTTTAATCTGGCTGGGGCATTTTGGATCCTGGCCTGTGAGGATCACACAGGCAGCTTGTCCTACAAGCAGAACATGACCTGAGAGTTTTTCTGAATCCAAAGTCAGCTTTTTATCTACAACATTCTACCTCTCCCTAATTTTACAGATCAGGAAACTGAAAATCAGAGAGTGAGTGATCCTACTCTCTGTGGAAGTCAGAGGCAGGACATGAATCCAGGCCTCCCTTGCTTTAAAATCATTATGCCATGCTTCTTCTTAAATGTGATGTTTCCATTTAATTTAGTAACCACTTATGAAGTGCTTACTATGTGCTTAATAAATGCACTTATGTTCACTCTAATTACCCACATAGTTTTCCATCAGTTTCTTTTTAAATGGCATGTTAGTGTACATTGTGCTGGAGTCAGGAAGACCTTGACTCAGGGATATCTAGTTACACTCACTTGCTCTGTGATCCCTGCAAGTCACTTAACTTCTTTTTGCCTCTCTCTAGGATTTAACTTCTGAGTTATAGGCCGGTTAGGATCTGTGTTCATGGAAGTCCACGATGACTAAGTAGAGACTTCATTTATAAATGTCTACAAACCAAATCCAAATCTGAAACACCCTTAAAATATGAAATCCTCTAGAGAAAATCATGGTTAATTTTCTCTTGGTCTCTTTGGGACTTTTAAAATCAGGTTGGTACCTGCCAGTAGTGAATATCCTATTTGGCCTTCCATTTGAGCTCCCCAAAACTTTCATTTCCAAATGCCCAGGACTTGGCTAACATTTCATTACTCCATCACACTCCATCATTATGATGCTTAACACAAAATGCACTGGCCAACCCAAATGCCAGTTCCCCTCTGAAAATGTATCCAAAGAACCACTCATTTTCTTTTCAGCAGAAAGTGCTAGATTCATATGCCATATTTCCAGAGGTTCTTAAAATAAGATTGGTTGCCCCATGCCTAACAGTGATCACCCACTGGGTTATTTACAAATTGCTCTGTCAGATTCATGTCATTGGAAAACCTTTGTTAATCATTGGAGCTGGTGTGACTGGTATATCGCTGGATTTGTTTTACTAGATGGATAATGGCTTTTCCCAGAGTCCTCACTTCCCAATGAGTCCTCATAACCCTGCACAATATCACCCTCTCCTGTTCTCCCAGCTTGGAGTATTCCAAAGGAAAGAGGATTGCATTCAGCTGAATGAAGTCCCAGCTTGTGTTGATTGTTTAGATACTGAATCAAATCTCATGCTCTAAAAAACCTTCTCCTTTTGGTTTGCTCCTCATTTTGACTGAACAGTCCTGTAAGGCTCAAACCTGAAAATAATTTCTTTAACTTAAAAATGTTTTCAAGAGAGTCCAAAGGACTTCACAGCTTTCCCTTACCACATCCATCTTATATGCTACCTATCATTGGAGTCAGCAGGAAAAAGATTGGATTGTGGGAACCCTTCTTAACTCAGTCAATTCACAGGTTCCTGCTGGTGAACAACCCATGGAATTAGGCTCCCAAATGTAAAAAAAGAAAAGATCGAATAAGAGCTGGTATAAATGTATTTCTTTTTCTGCTTCCAGAAAAGTGATCATTTTTAGTTGCTACTTATTAGATTGTGGATTCTCTTCTAGGTGAAATAATCTGGGAGTTGCCATACTTTCAAAAGTACTTAAAGATTTCAGAATGTGGGTGGAATGATTACCAGAAAGAAATGGAGAAAGGAAGGTCATAGTCCTCCAGTAGCTAACCCTGGAAAACTTCACCAAAAAAATAAAAAGAAATTCATTTGCTGAAAGCGGTTTGGGAAATCAAAGGGGCCAAACAGATAAGGTCTTGGAATTAGTCTAGCAATGGGAAAGGCTTACTGCTTCCAGAAACTCATTTCCTACAAATACAAGCATTGCTGTGGCTTAAATAGATATGCAAAGATGTGATGAATCATGAAACCTCTGAGTAGTCTAAAAGAAAATTTATAAGAAAACACAAAGGAAAAAGAGATTGTCAATGGCATCTTTGTGCACACCAGATTAACTGCTTAGATGACATTGAAAATATTTGCCTTGCTTCCCTAAGATATATAATTCCAAAAAGAAGAGGTGAGAAGTGTTCCAGACATAGGAAGAAGCCTGTGCATAGCCCAAAATCATAGGATCATTGATTTTGAGCTGGAAGAGATGTCAGTGACCATCTGATCCACTCCTTATAATTTAACAAGAGGAAGAAACCGAGGTTAAGTGACTTGTCCAAGGCTGTATGGCATTAGAGGTAAAATTTGAACCCAGGTCTTCCTAGATTCTACCAAACAGTGGGAGATGGATTGTCACGTATATGGAAAAAAACTAGTTCAGTTTATTTTGCCTCTGATATGTTACATTGGTATAAACAAGATGGAGTCATTGAGTTGCCAACAGTGGTCCTCCACAACGGCTGGTCATTTCTTTGCCTCAGCAGGCCCATGCATCCTAGTAGAGTTATATAATGCTTAGCATAGAGAAAGAATAGTTTTTGTTCAGAGCTGCTCTTCTCTCCCCTAATTCCTAGGCCTACCAAAGGGATGAGTGGGGGGAGCAATGGGGGAAAAACAAGCAATGCTTTCCATAAACTTTTCTGTATCAATCTTTGTTCCTGTGTTTCAAGGGATGCTTCTACAGGCAGCAAGAAATGTAGAAGAACAAAGAGGAGGAAGGATTAGACTCATTACATTTTGGATACCAGTAGTCAGTGGTCACAGTTGCCAAAGGAACTTAATAGACCTTCAGGTATATCAAATGCTGCCACTTCATAAATATTTACATCAGCCGAGAACAAGAGCTCTCACTGTGATCGATGCTGATTAATTGGTAGAGTCTGCCTTGCTATTTTTTGTCTTTTCCTCAACAAATTATTAGCCTTGAAATCCAACTCTGGGGCTTCACCCCAGCATGGAGGTGACCCTGGGTTCTGGCAGGCCCTGGAGCACAAGCTTTCGTGGGATCTATTAACAGAGAAAGGGATTAAATATGAGCTGTATTATTGTCAGTTTACCCCGACTCAAAAAAGGCTTATCACTGTAGGACTGGACACAATAACAGAAAATTGTGCCTGCAGTCAGGAAGAGCTGTGTTTAAAGCCCATCTCAGGCACTTACTAGCCGTGTGACCCTGGGAGAGTCACTAAATTTCTCTGTGCCTCAGTTTCCTAATCTGTAATGGAAAGGGTTTGGACTCAGTGGCCTGGAAGGTCTCTTTAGGTTTTGGATCTATGCTTCTGTGACTAGGTATTGGGAAACTATACTCGAAACAAACAAAAGCACAAAATCGTTCTTAAGCCCTTGTGGCTCCCTTCTGATCTCACTCAGTGGCAGTTGCAAAAAAAAAAAAATGTAGGTGTTGGAGCCAGAGGGTGCCTTTAGCTTATCTACATACATTAATTATTGGTGCTCTTAACATGAGATTTTTGTTCACCCAGTTGTCCCTTAAACTTGACCTGCCACTCTCAGCTTCAGGTTTTCATAAATGCCTGTTGACTTGAACTGATTAATACCACCACCCCCCAAAGAAAAAAAACTTTTTCCACCTATTCTGTATAAAATCCTTGTGAGAAGGGTCTGGTTATATACAGATAATTGTGTTATGGGAAAAAAAAGGGGTCAGTCACTTTAAATAGCTAGGTGAAACAGGAGATAGAGTACTAGGATTGGAGGCAGGATCACCTGAGTTTAAATCCTGCTTCATATACTTGCTGGTTATGTGACCTAGGGCAAATCACCTAGCCCCTTTCAGGTCCAGTTTCTGCATCTATAAAATGTGGATAAATGATGTTGATTAACTCATAGGGTTGCTGTGAAGATCACACAAGATAACATATGCAAAACTCTTTGCAAACTTTAAAGAGCTACATAAATGGTAGTTTTTATTATTATTACTCAAGAAGACCTGCATAATTAGGCAGACAAATTTACTGGTTCTGTAATCATCGCTTACCATATATACCTTATTGCTTTATAGCTTCTAACATGCAGATATTTAGTGTAGCCAATGGGGGAATTCCACCCATGTAACTGCCCCTTTGGCTCACTTGATTGCTTAAGGCTGACCACCTGTGATTCAGTCAGCTGACTGTCATTGGCCTAAAAAGAGATATTCTTCAAGGTCAGGTTGAACTGTGTTAACCAGAGCACAAACAGTAATGTTGAAAGAAGACTCACTGGATGTTGTCATGAGCTCCAGGAGAAAAATGAGATCAACTTCCATGGAGGCCTGATAGAGCCCAACAGACAGTTATCACTGTCTAATGTGATGCCTAGCCTTGAAGCCCATTGGGTCCAAAGCATATTATCTTTCCTGAGAGAGGCAAGCTGAAGCCTAGGATGGCCTTGTAGGACGAGCTAATGATTATTTGAGAGAGACATGATTAGCCCAGATCAGCACCATCTTATAACAGCACATGACATATACACTGATTCTACTATAGTCCATCTCTGTAGCAGTAATAACTTCTCAAAACCTTATGGGTTATATATTGCTTTGTTGTTGTTTGTCCTTCAATCTCAAAAAGGACCAGGATTGTTGTCATGACTTGCAATGAATTGGATTTAAGCAAGGAAGGGTTGTGCAAAGTCACCAGCCTCGCGCTCTCTCTCTCTCTCTCTCCTGCAGAGCCATCTGGGTCCAGTGGTAAGATATATTATCAAGACAGCTGGAGATGGCCCCAAATGTTTAAGGCAATTGGGGTTGAGTGACTTTCCCAGGGTGATACAGTTAGTAAGTGTCTGAGGTCAGATTTGAACTCAGGTCCTCCCAACTTCAGGGCCAGTGCTGTATCCACTGTGCCATCAGCTGCCCTGATTTTGTGTTTTGGTTTTATACACACACACACACACACACACACACACACACACACATTTATACACATATATACACACATATACACATATATACACACATATATACATATATATGTAGATAAATGGGTGGATAAATGGAGGAGAGAGACAGAAAGGGAGACATGGAGAGAAACAAAGAGAGACAGACACAGAGGCAGAGATGAAGACAGACAGAGACAGAGGTAAGAAAACAGACAGATACTTTTCTGGTCCCTAATGATGGCAACGTAAGTTTGGTCATTTCCTTCTACATCAGAAACCTAAACAAGAGTTAACCAACTGGGACTTTGGCTTTCATAGATGATTTTTTCAGGCAAACACAGCTTTATGTTGACACAACTGATTGAGGTGAGCAAAGAACACAGGACCCCACTATGGAAGACATTCTGTGTCAATTTGATTGATGCAAAGCTTTCCTATTGCTCCTCTGATTCCAGAGTCAAGGTTCTTCCCGTTATTTCTTGGTGCCTCTCTCTTATGCATAGTTGTTCTACACTAAAGTATCACTCTTAGGTCTTATCATGGAGTAGACTCTCATGAAGACTGCTATGTTGTAGGAGTGTAGACTCTGGAGGTCTTACTATTATGGAAAGGCTTTAAGTATGAACCTAGAGACAGATGATGATAGCTACCCTTTTTTTTTTTTTGATGAGGCAATTGGGGTTAAGTGACTTGCCCAGGGTCACACAGCTAGTAATTGTTAAGTTTCTGAGGCCAGATTTCAACTTGGGTCCTCCTGAATCCAGGGCCAGTGCTCTATCCACTGTGCCACCTAGCTGCCCCGGCCATAGATACTCTTGAAGACCATCTAAAGAGGCACCTGGAAGCTATTATTGATGTCTATTGTGGGATCTTACACACCGTTGACCTCAAACATCCTTGAGGTTTTAAGATAAGTATATTAATACTTTCATCTAAGCTAAACTAACATGACCAACATTGTGTCTATGGGAAAACCCATTCTGCATTTGTAGACCTAGACCTAGAGCTGGACAGGCTTATTACTAGTAGACTAGAGAGTCCAATCTTCTTGTTTTACAGATGAAAAAACTGAGACTTATGGAGGTTAAATAACTTGTCCAAGGTCATACATGCAGCAAGATTAAAAGGGTGTGTGTGTGTGTGTGTGTGTGTGTGTGTGTGTGTGTGTGTGAATCTTGACCTATGTTCTCTAACTCTACCATCTTTGCTCATTAGAACATATTGCCTCCCTGTAAGGAGCTGTCCATCAGAACCTTTCGATCTTGGGGAGGACCTCCATTGGGAGGGGATGTTATTATTGAGAGTACAAGATGGGGAGGCTTATCTCATTTATAGGGCATGAGTTCTTGGTTAATTTTCTTGTTCTCTTCATAAAAGAAATCACCTCTTCATGGCAATCATTCTTTAGATGCTCTGAATTAGAAATGAGAAGGTGGTTTCTGGGGTGGGGCAGGGTCTTAGGATTCAGACCTTTTACCAATGGCCCCTGTGAATATTCCTAAATGGGGCACTACCCATGTATATATCTTCCCCCAAAAAGAGAGTAATATTATACAAAAATAATGAAAGATGGAGGAAATAAACTTTATTTCTTTTTGGTGAGGTAGTTGGGGTTAAGTGTCACACAGCTAGTAAGTGTCAAGTCTCTGACGCTGGATTTGAATTCAGGTCCTCCTGAATTCAGGGCCAGTGCTTTATCTACTGCACCATCTAGCTGCCTCCATAAACTTTATTTATTAAGCACATATACCAAGAGCATGTAGCTGATCCTGTATCCTCACATATAACAAAAGAATGTAAGCTTCTTGAGGGCAAGGATGGTTATCATTTTGTTTCTGTATCTCCAAGGTCTAGTACAGTGAATGGCATGGTAGCTGCTTAATTAATTCTAATTTCATTGAATTGAATTGAAATTTAAGCTGCAGAAAGTGCCAGTAAGCACAACATTCAATCACAATCATTCATTCTTTTCAGGACTAATGATATAAGTAACATGTTTATAACACTTAAAATATTTATGTGATCCAAAATTTTAATTTTCTTGCCAAATGAAGTTATTTTTTGGGGTATACATTTCTTTTTCCATTTGGTTCTCCAAAGTTCTATAAGAATATTTCATTCATTTATATTTATAGTTCCACCACCTAGCACAATGCCTGCACATGATAAGCGTATGATAAATATTTGTTGATTGGATGATTTCAAGAACATTTTAAAGCTCTGTTCTCTTTATCTCTAGACAAACATCTTTTTCTTCTACATAAACAGTCCTATAGTACAAGCAAAATTCTCCTGAATGACACATAATGGAAAGAAAAGGAGAACTTGCATTGACCTGTACAGTGCGGGCTTTGGAAAGAGCCTACTAGAAGAAATATTGTTGAGCTGTCATGTGGTATTTTAAAGAGATAGTTTTTAAATATTTAGAAAAATGCTTAATCATCATTTTGTTAAAGTAATAGTGCTAGATGGTGACCAGTTTAAGTTATTAATAAATGTAAATTTCTTGCGAATATCTCAGGAGATATATCTGAAAATCACCACTTGCCTACTTAAACGTTGTTATCTGAATACAAACTAAAAACCATATATCTGTGAAGATGAATAGGTCTTTGGTTTTACACAACAATTTCAGAAACAATCAGAATAAAACAATTAGGCCAATCCCAAATGCTGTCACCTCACAATGAGTTAGAAACTAGAACTTCTCAAAATAGAAATGATGCTATAGACTTTACTATATAATAAAAATGATGATTATATTAATATCACCATCATCACAAATAACACCAACACCAAAAACAATACTACTATTTCCTTTTATCAACAAAATATCCTAGCAGAGTATTTAGGGGGAAAAATCATCTCTAAGACTTAATTTCCACTCACTATCTGTGTGAACCTGGGCAAGTCACTTAACCCTTATTGCCCCACCAAAAAAAAAAAAAGACAATTTTCTCATCTGTAAAAAGTGAGGATTTCAGATTAGAGGATATCTAAGGTCCCTTTTAGTTCTAAATCTATAAGCCAATTTCCCCCATTTTACAGATTAGGCAAGTAAGCCTCAGTGAATTTTGAAGTGGCTTGTCCAAAATTCCATATGAGTGAATACAAAAGCCAAGAATAAAATTAAAATCTGCCAGGTCTTATTCTGTTATTCTTTTCACTGCTATAAGCAAAGTAAATGAAATAAATATACCTGTAGCTGACATACGTGGGTAGAGATGTGGCTTAATTGAGTCAACTATAGGATATGGCAAAGAAGCTAATGTTGTTTTGCTCTCCATTAAAAGAAATACTGTGTTCAGAATGAAGGAGGTCACAACACTACTGTACTCTGCTCTAGTCAACCTGCATTTATAGTAGTCTGTTCCAAGTGGGCAGGGCATTTTAGAAAGGGCTTTGATAAACTGCAGAAAGTCCAGAGGAGGGCAAAGATTATGATGATAGGCTTTAAATTCATGCCAAATGAGGCCTGGTTGAAGTACCTGGGAATATTTATCCTAGAGAAAAGAAGACTTCTAGGGAAGATGATAGCCATATTCAAGGATCTGAAGGTCTGTCACATGATAGAGGGATAAGCCTTATTCTGCCTCTTCCCAAGGGACAGAATTAGGACAGATGGGAAAAAGGTACAATGTAGAAGATTTAAATTTGATGAAAGAGAAAACTTCCATGGTTAGTGATAGGAAAATAAAATGTAATTTGATGCCTGTTTTACCTTATTTGAAGTCTTCAAGCAAAGTCTAGATGCTATTTTTTTTAAGTAGATTTTTTTTCTCAATTACGTATAAAGATATTTTTTGAGTTCCAAATTTTTCTCCCACCTTCCCTCTCCCCCACCCCTGCCTGAGGCCAGCAAAGAATTTGATATAGGTTATATATTACTATCAGGTTAAACATATTTTCACATTAATCAGAACAGAAGGAAAAAAATACAAGAAAGAAAAAAACAAGAACAATAACAAAAAAGCAACAACAGAAGTGAAAATCGTATACTTCAGTCTGCTGGATGTTCATTTGTACAGCAGGTTGCTGAGTGGATACTGGTTCAGGTATTAGATGGATTATTATTTTTTTCTCTGAGGCACCTTATAATTCCCCAAACTCTGTCCAGTTCTATGAAGTTACTGTGTACTTATCTCCATAGCTATTCAAGTCAACAAGTATTTCTTAATCTCAGAACAAAGCAAAGTGCTTAGAATTAGGGGATATGTCATGTTGAATCAATTGTGTGTTACTCTGAATTCTGAGGCTGAATGACTCAGTTGGGATAGGCTTGATTTACTTCCACTACACATAAGTATAGATTTACTGGTTGACCTTGAGTTATGATGATATTTATATAGCCTTTGGAGGTTTTCAGAATATTTTCTATATGAAAGGGGGATCTGTTGTCTCTGCGAAGAGATGAACAGAAAGGTTTCACCACATTTTTCTGTCATTGCCGTCTATTGGCTGCAAAGTGGAAATCCCTCAGTGAAGACTTGTTAAAGGTCTGCCTACCACAGGCTTAGGGTTTTCTGCTTTTGGCTTAACATGACCTTAGCAGCCCAGAAGAAGAGAGGTCTGGGCAGAGTACCCAGTAGAGGGTAAGAAATGAAGGAAATACATCTTTGTCAATGGAGGAATGAAAGAGCATCCCTTACCAACAATGCAATATTGCATAGGACAAAATCCATGAAGGCCAACGAGAGTTGTGAATGGCCCTGGGCACATGTCCCTATTTGGGTACTGCCCTCTTATAATTGTGTAAGTTTGCAAGTGCTCTTTCCTATGTACATTGTGTGCTATGGTGAAATATTATACTATTTATAGTCTTACTTTGCCTTCTGTTTAGCACATTTTATGAGTTAATGGTGCCACCTTGGTTTATTTGTTAATTAGAAAGCACATTGGTGTGGGCTATGAAGCTAAAGAGTTTAGTAGCAGGAGTATAATTCTCCTGGAAATCCTGATGAAGTATATTTTAGCAATGTGAATATCCCCTCTGGAAACTCCATGATCTGTCAAGTTCAGGATCAGTGAGTGAACCAGTGAAAGGGTGTGGGAAACAGACATACAGAAAGAGACAGAGATAGAGTCACATAGAGAGAGGGGATGTCACACACAGGCTATATAAACATTATCTCATTTGGTCCTCACAATCATCTATTGAGATAGAAGTACCAGGATCATTGTCTCCAACTGCAAAACATGAATAATGATGATCTACTTTCCGGGTTGTTACAAAGATCAAAAGGTATAACATACTTCTTAATCACTTATGTACATCAGTACATATTTATTTCTTTTAAGCTAGACTTGTGATTTCATTGGTATAGGGACTCCAATTGAGGGAATTACCTTTATTGATGCAGATCAGAACCAGCCCTGTGATATAATTTTAAAGAACTGCTCAGGGTACTAAGAGTTTAAATGACTTGATCAGGATCACATATCTAATATATGTCAGATGCTAGACTCACACTTAAGTCTTCCTGATTCTGAGGCCAGTTCATTCTACAGTATGCCATCTTGCATCTCTTTGTGGGTTTATAAATTATTATATACTAAAATCTAGAGTAGAATTTCTTTTTTCTTTATTAATAAAGTATTTTATTTTTTCCCGTTACATGTAAAAATAGTTCTCAACTTTTGTTTATACAGGCTTTCCAATTTCAGATTTTTCTCCCTCCCTCCCCCCTCCCCTAGACAGCAGGTAATCTGATATAGGTTATATATACACATAATAACATTAATCCTATTTCTGCATTAGTTATGTTATAAGAGAAAAATCAGAGCAATGATGAAAAACCTCAAAATAGAAAAAACAACAGCACCAAAAACAAAAGAAATAGTATGGTTCATTCAACATCTATACTCCACAGTTCTTTTTTTTTTCTTGGATTTGGAGATCCTCTTCTATCATGAGTTCCCTGGAACTCTTCTGTACCATTGCATTGGTGAGAAGAATATAGTCCATCACAGTAGATCAACACTCAATGTTGATGATAATGTTCTTCTGGTTCTGCTCATCTCTAGAGTAGAATTTCTAAGTGTAACTCTCCCATCACTACTGTCCATTTCCCAGATGCTTATCTCCCCTCTCAACATCCTTGTAGATGATTCTATTCTTTCTTTTCTTCCAAAGACTATTCCCCACGATTGGTACCAGAATACTTCAGATCCTTTCCTTGACTGAACAAGACACATAGGATTTTCCCCTCAAATGCATGTGACCATCCAATCAACACTCTAAGTCATGGATACTCTTGTTGGGACTCATTTGATTTACATATGGGAGGACAATTGAAATAAAAAACTCTTTTGGTCCACCTGTTTTTTCAGTTTAGTGTAGCTAGAGACCATCAAGTAATGTGGGCTACATAACTAACTGGTTAAAAACCAGCAAGGAAAATCCCTGGTCTCACCCAGCTCTCTAAAACCTCTTAGTATTTCTCCTATGAAGAAACACCAACCACAAACTGAGTGTATTTTAGAAACTTTCCAGGGGCCAAGCCAAAATTCGATAGTGAAATCTATTTAACAACATAGAATCTGAATCAAGATACACAGAATAAGAGCCAGCAAAATGAGGAGCCAAACAGTGATGGTGAGATTACCAGAAATACCTGCTGACTGAAACTCATTTCAAAATAGATTAATTGCTGTTCATTTTTCTGTTACCCCGAACTGGCCTGACACACGACATTGCCGTCAAAATGGGACACACAGCATTGCTTACAATGGATTTCATGCCATTTCTCAGTACCATGCTGATAGAATAAAAGGCTGACTCATTTCCTTCCACTGCTTGATCTCTTATGATTGCAACAGGGATGCCATATGCTCGGACTAAAATGCTCAGTGAGCCCAATAATTCAGTGAGCCTGGCATTCTCAAGGCAGAGAGATGCACATACCAGAAATCCAATGACAGAATTCCTATTGTACATTTCATGTTGGTGGATTTCAGGTTCCTAGGGATGGGGGAGGGGTTGCAGGAAAGTGGAACAATTTCATAAAAATGTTCGGTTTCCTTAAAAAAAAAAAGCAAATCTGCTTTATATCTAAGAGATGACCTCTTTTAATTTTTGACCTTTATTTTCTCAGTCTGCAAAATTCCCTTCCTCTTCTTGCTCATATAGCTAGTGCTGATGCTGTTTCTAATGAAGCTCATGATGTGAATATTTGTTTCCTTGTCTTTCACCATCTCAACTGTCAGGAATGTCAGCACAGCTCAAGGAACAGGATTTTAGAGTAAATGAGCAGCTGCCAGGAAAGAAATGTACATTCTAGGAGACTTTGGTGTGTCTTTTTCAAGTGTTCCTCTCTGGGAGAGGGAAGAAGATTTTGGGTTCCTCACTTTTCATATGCCCATGATTTTTTCATGCTGTTCCTTACCTAAATACAGCATTATATCTATAGTGTTTTTTCTTAAGATACTTTCATTATTCATCTCATTTGTGGAGTTACTGTCATGCCTATTTCTGATTAGTACACTGACTCCATCAATGAAGAGCAATGAGCAGATTCATGAATTGTCCCTCCATTTACACCATCATCCCAGAGTTAAGTGTTAATCTACTTTGGATAAAAGATATTTTTATATTTAAGTATTGACTAAATTGGAGGGAATGAATGTAAGACTTCCACAATTCAACATATATAACTTATATCAGATTGCTTTCTGTCTTTGGGAGGGGGGAGGGAAGGGAGGCAGAGAGAAAAATTTGAAACTAAAAATCTGATGAAAACAAATGTCAAAAACTATCTTTACATCTAACTGGAAAATAATAAAAATACTTTTATGATAAAAAAGAATGTAAAATAAATAAAATCATGCTACCATAAAAAAGAAGCATATATTTCCTTAGGGCAATAACACTATTTGGGGAGATATTCTGCTCTACGTGGAGAACTCAGGACAAATTCCTTGGTCTGGACTAGAGCCACCTAACATCAAAATGGAAGTTATCCCATTGTAGCAATAGAATAAAAACAATAAAACCCAAAAGACTTACACAATTCAAAACTATTGAGAGAAAGACTTGTTCCTTCATTAAGAAATAGGAATGTAGGCAGAGTCTTTCAGGTCAACCAATACCCAGTGCCATTTAAAAAATTGTCATTGAAAGTACAAAAGCAGGCTAAATCACTGATTTGATCACTCTTTCTCCCTACTTGAGACTTCTTCTGAGATGGAGAAAAATTGTGACATGTGGAAACAGGACAAAAGACAAAGGCATATTAGCAAGTTATGGAAGTAACGTGGATGCTAGGATTGACAAGAAACCTTACTAGTGCCATGGAGGTATAGGGGAGTAGGGTCACCTGGAGCCAGGTGCATCCTTAATAGTGGGTACAAACCCAGCCTTTGACACACAATAACTGCATAGCCATGGATAATCAAACTCAATGAGCCCCAACTTTCTTAGCTATACAATGGGGACAATACTATCTGTGGCATCTACCCCATAGGGATATTGTGAGGTGCAAAGGAGATGACATATAGAAATTGATTTTGAAGCACTATACAGATTGAGCCATCATTGTCAAAGAAGTGGAACACAGTGGGAAGAATAATGAAGTTAGACTCAGAGGACCTGGGTTCAAATCCTGACTCTGTTATTTATTACCTGTAAGACCTCAAGCAAGTCATTTAATTTCTCTGAGTCTTAGTTTTATCATTTTTAAATGAGGGTGTTACACTAGAGAGTATCTAAGGCACCTCACGGCTTTAAGATTGTGATTTTATGATCACCAACATTAACACCATTGTCATCTACTACCCTTGGTCTCCATTACCCAGAATTGAAATTTGACCTGAATGTTCAATTTTCCATTTTTTTAGACTAGTGCAGTGGTTCTTTTTTGTGTCAGAGTCACCTTAGGCAACATAGTCAAGGCTATGGACCCTTTTTCAGAATAACGTCTGTAAATGTATACAATAAAATGCATAGAATTAGAAAGAAAATCAATTATATTAAAATATGTTTTCATCATGGTTACCATCATCTACATCTGTAGTTCATCAACTACAGATTAAAAGCCCCCTGCACAAGTGGAATCCTAATCTTCATTGCCCATTATTCAGGACTTGAAGGAAGAGTTACAGCACAGTGGAAAGGGTGCTGAATTTGGAGTTGGGTTAAAATCTATTAATGGGGGCATCTAGGTGGTGCAGTGGATAAAGCACTGGCCCTGGATTCAGGAGGACCTGAGTTCAAATCCAGCCTCTGATACTTGCCATACTAGCTGTGTGACTCTGGGCAAGTCACTTAACCCCAATTGCCTCACCAAAAAACCAAAAAAAAAAAAAAATTAGTGGGCAAATCACTTCTTTTGGTAGCACGGCATTATGAATTGAATCCATGCTTGGAGTCAGCAAGTTCCAGGTTCAAATTTTATCTCAGATAGCCACTACCTGTGTGACCTGGGGAAAATTACTTAATCTCTCTATGACTCAGTTTTCTCATTTGTAAAATGAGAGGGTTAAATTCAGTGACTTCCAAGGCCCCAGATCTATGTATGATCATGCTTTATTATCATATTTATTCAATTAAATATTGAGTCTCAATTATATTTATTGAGTCTCCTTATACCTATCTTTAATCCAGTCTGTCTTTGGCCATGGATCACGGTCTTCCTAAAAAAATCCTGGTTGCTCTGGTCACCAGATAGTCTTGCTTTCCTCTTTACCAAAACCAGACTCTGTGATAAAAGAAAGTGGTGCCTTCCTTCCAACACCATGCTAAGTCAATAATAAATATTGGCAGCATTAGCTATTTCACTCCATCCAGAAAGATGTCTTTGACAGAGGTTTACTCAGGTGTCATTTTCCCTCATGCCAGGTAGATATTAAGTGGGATGGAACATTTTCACAATCTGACATTTTCACATCCTGATTACAATGGGCACCCAAAATAATTTCTCTTCTGCCCTGAAGGATCATGGAAATCTTTACAAATTGCCCTCTCTCCCCCCCACCCCCCAGATAGTTGCCAATCGAGAGAAAAGCATTTGACAAGATGAAGAGCAAGTTACTGATGGGAAAAAATGGACTTTGCTGTAATGTTTACCTCCAGAATGAGGCGGGGGGCCACACAGTAGCACCATCCCTTGACCTTGGCGGACAGACACGGTGCTTCTTGTTCTTGTTTTGAAGTTTTCCAGATCTGTTGGTAGAAAGGAGAGGAAAAGAAAGAAAACTATAATTGTAAACCCCGAAATTGCAGATTTCAGGTGATGGCTTTTCTGATTCAGAGATGGAAATCTAATGGAAAAGAAGTATCTGCTATGAACAATGACATGAAAACTCATTTTTTTCTTTTCCAATGTTCTTGCTTTCTAGTCATCTTCATATCTTAAAACCACAGAATCAATGAATTTCAGAGCTGGGAAGAATTATAGTGATCATATAACTCAGCTCTTTTATAGGAGAAGCTAGGTAGAGTAGTGGATGAAGCACTGGACTTGGAATCAGGAAGATTCATAGGCATTAGATCAGATCTAGTCTCTTACACTTACTAGCTGTGTGATCCTAGACAAGTCACTTAGCCCTGTTTGCCTGAATTCCCTCATCTATAAAAATGAGCTGAAGAAGGAAGTGGCCAATCACTTCAGTATCTCTACCAAGAAATCACCCCCCAAAAGGGGTGTTAGACATGACTGAAATGACTAAACAACAAAAACAAAAACAAAAAAGGCAGAACAATGGATACGGTACCAGGCCTGGAGTTAGGAAGCCCTGAGTTCAACATTTCCTACTTATGAGTTCACTCAACCTCTATGTGCCTGTTTTCTAATCTGCAAAATGGGGATAATAATAGAAGTTACCTCCCAGGATTGCTGTGGGGATCAAATAAGATACTTGTAAAACACTTAGCACAGTGGCTGGAACAGAGTAGGTACCATGTAAATGTTAGCTATGATTATTAATGAGGAAAAGAGGAAACTGAGGTCCATAGAAGTGAAAAGATTTTTTCAGTGTAACAAAACTAACGAGTAGTAGACTCTGGTTATTAGTAGTCTAAATCCTACCGTGCTCTTCCACTACACCAAACTGCTTTACGGGTCAACCAATGAACATGGGCATCACCTGCTTTGGAGCTTCCTATTTTAAGCCTTATAAAATTAGAGGATCATAAATGAAGAGCTGGAAGGCCTTAGAAGGCCACCAGGCCTAGCCCCATCATCTTAGAGATGAAGAAACTGAGGCACAATAAGGTTAAGTGACTTCCCCAAGATCATGTCGGTAATAAGTACTGAGGCAGGATTTGACCCCAGAGCTTACTCAGTCAAAGCTCACTGTCCTGTCTATTGTGCCATATTGCTTCTTTCTTAAGGCATTATCGGTATAAACTGAAAAATTAATTCAACTATTCTAGCCTTCAGTGTAGATGGACTTAGCATTGGGATTTTCCTAGTCTCTCCAGTCAAATTATCCCAATTCATTTGATTTTCCAGTCTTATCTTAAATTGCTTGCATAGTACACATCCTGTAACCAAATGTGTCTTCTTATATCTCCCAAACATGTGTGTTTTATCCCACATTTGTCCGGATGTTTCCTCTGTCTGGAATGCCATCCCCAAAGAGAATATTTTAAAAATCATATTTGTATGGCCTATTAAGCTTTGCAAAGCATCTTCCAAAGAATAAGGTCTCCATTTAACAAGAAATTAGTGTCTTCTATGCTATAGGCATTGGAAGCACAAAGACAAAAATGAAATAATATTTGCCCTCATAGGTCTTACATTTTATTGTGGGAAACAACACACATATGTAATTCAATACAAAAAAAATGGGACATATATAGAAAGGAATGCATAAGCAGTGCTGGTAGGGGTGGGGAGAGGGTATCCAAGATAGATAAGGCAGTACTGGAGTTAAATATAAAGTCTACTATAAGCATATAGCACTAAGCATAGCATAAGATAGGACTTGAGCTGAACTTTGAAAGAAGGGACAGAGTCTAATGACCACAGGTAGGGAAGGTCAGCACTGTGCAAAGGTACAGAGATGAGAAATGGAATATAGTGAATCATGCAGCATATAGTGCACCAGAATGGATAATATTCAATTAGTCTGAAAAAATGGGCTAGAGATGAAGGGCCTTAAAGGCCAAGCAGATTGCTAGCTGTGTGACCCTGGACAAGTCACTTAGCCCCCACTGCCCTGCAAAAAAAAAAAAATTTAAAAGTCAATCAGAATGCCTACAGTGCTTTAAGGTTTGCAAATAGCTTTACGTATGTTATGTTATCACATCTGTTCCTCACAACAACATTGTCTAGTACCTGCTATTATTATCCTCATTTTATAGATGGGGAAACTGAGGCACACAGAGCTCAAGTGACTTGTCAAAGGTCATAGAGCCAGTAAGCATCTGAGGAAGGATGCGAACTCAGGTCCCAAGTCCAAGTCCATTATTTTGCCCACAGCATCACCTAACTGCCTACAGCCCTGTGCCCTCTCTTGTAATATTTTTAAAACTTTCCACAGCCCTCTAATACTAGTCTGAGTTCTTTTAAGGCATGGTTCATGTCTTATACCTCCACATTGCCTAGCAAGAGGTACAAAGAACGTAATCTCCAAATATCTACTGACTGAGTGATCTGGGGGTTTTGGCACCTGGAAATTCTCATATATCAGAATTTTTGCTCATATTTTTTAGCATTATGGAGACAAGGACCAGGGTCTTCACTCAAAATTCCTCTTAGGAATATATTCCATTGAAAAACAACCCCAAACAAAATAGAATGGAAAGGTCTAATTGATTGAACGTCTTCAAACTCACTGCCTGATTTCTCTGAGTGCCAGAGCACATGTTCCATGAATATTTTCAAAGCTCATTTAGATTCATTCAGAGAACTGAAGGCATAATGATTTATGACAAGTTTTTTAAATGCTATAGTATTCGTAGGGTGTTATTTTTGTGTGTTTTTTTTTTTTTACCTCAAATGTCTCTTCAATCAATCAGCCCTTAATTCTACTAATAAGGGGGTGCAGCAGATGAAGGGATCCAGAGTTACGCGTGGAAGTGAGGCAGCCCAGACAAGCGTTTCATTCCATTATCAAACAGCAAACATTTATTGGCTATCTGCTAGCCCTACATGAGATGCTGCAGGGGATTCAGAGATGAATAAGACTTAGCCCTTGCTCTCTGGGGAGGAGGGAGGGTTTACAATCTAACTGGGGGAGATAAGAAGTGCATACACGAAAAGATCCCACCAGAAAACAGTAAATAGAAGGGCTGAATGAGTGGCGGTAGGGGAAAAAATCATTTCCAAGGGTGATTTCAAGCAGGCACTCTGAAAAGGCAAGAGTAAGTAGGTCCTAAAGGCTGTTTCTTTTTTTAAAAAATCAAATCAGCCTTTTTGGATACAAGGATACAAGTCAAGAAACATCACAGCAATCCAGACATTTGGTTAAAAAAAAAAAAAAAGAATATTTGCATGTATTTATCAGGTGTCATCGGAGAGATGCTGAGTCTCTTAACAAGGAAATAGGTAACCCTGCGCCAAATTGTGACCTGATTCATGCCCATTTAGAACCAGAGTTACAAGCAGTGACAAGCTCTCCAGCTAATGGCTGCCGAGGCTAATCAAGGGCCAGTGTTCAGAAATGTTCAGTGTGGAAAGCACTATTGGGCTTAAATTGGTCTTTTCAGCCATAACCGCCCACACAGATGGTAATTACAAACAGTTAGCTCTTTTTCAAATAGGAAGAAAAAATGCATATGTCTGTGTAGTACTTTTTGTCTAGGCTTTGTAGGCTTAAGTTTAAAAAAAATTTTGAATTTATAGCATATATCCAAAACCTTGCTGCCATGTGTTGGCAAGCAATCTCCCATTCCGCTCCCACCAATATAAACTAGGTAAGCAACGGGCCGTATTACAGATTTATTTTCTTTTGGCAATAAACTGACCCTGTTTTCATAAAAGCAATGCAAGTTTAGTTTATTCAATCCTGGAACTGGCTAATTCATTGTTAAAATGGTTAAAGCTAGTTATTGAACACTTTAAAAAGTCATCAGACCTGAGTTCCAATCCAGCCTCTGACACTTACTAGCTGGGTAACCCTGGGTAGGTGTTTTAACTCTGTTTGCCTCAGTTTCCTCATCTGTAAAATGACCTAGAGGAGGAAATGGCAAACCACACTCTATCAGGGAAACCGAGAAACATACACAAATAACTACACTACAAGTTGCAATGTGATACACATAAGGAGTGCTCTGAGAGTTATAGGGATGCTATTCTTGGAGCATGTTTTATAACAGTTTTGTTAGCAATTATGTTCTAAAGAATGCACCATTTCATGGTGGCTGTATTTGTGTATTTTATGATTTGTGGTGATAATAACTGTGCTTTTATTTTATTTTCCTACTGAATACATTATCAGTTTTTTAGCATGATTAGATAATATTCTATAATATTAAGAGGCTAAAGCTTATCAGGAGAGATTAGAGGAACATAACATATATTCGAGTGATTTATTTGTGAAATTCCTGGAGGAGGAAATGCAGACAAAGGTCTTAAAGCTGCAGGCTGAGATAAATAATAATAACAATAATAAAACTTTAATATATGGAAAAAATGGAATGCAGGTCTCCAGAATAAATCATAGAAAGATGAGAGAGAAAAGAAAATCCATGTCACATATTCTCTGCCTGGAAAGTTATTGAATGATTAGAATGAGGGAACTGAGAGTTTAAAAGGTGAATTCCCTACTTTTTCTTGTCTTCTTAAAATAAACACTTGGATAGAGACTATAGAAACTATGACTTAGTAAGAAACAAACAATTCTTGAGAAGTAATAAAGGAAAGCCAGAAAGAGTGAGGAATTCTTTTAGGTCATCACCCAAGGGCCATTAATCAGTAAGACCAATAGGAAGAAGGGAAGCCAAAGACAAGAAAGGGCATAAGGGAAGGAAAAAAATTAGTTTGAAAAGGGGAGGTTGGCCTTCAGAGGATCTAGTTTGTTATTAAAAATAATAGTCAGGAGAAAAGAGGCTGTTATAGGAATCAGTTGGGCTCTATTGAATGAGGACAATTTCCTTCTTCCCAGGCTACTTAGAGATCACATGATGAATTAACTTCAGAAGAGGAAATGAGAATATCCTTCTCTCTATTATTTCTTCTACCCATCCGGAAAGAAATACCAAAAATTTGAAAGAAGTCAAAGACATATATCATGAATGAAATTTCATCAGATATGATTTTTGTTGTTGTTGTTGTTGTTTGTGAGGCAATTGGGGTTAAGTGACTTGCCTAGGGTCACACAGCTAGTAAGTGTTAAGTGTCTGAGGTCGGATTTGAACTCAGGTCCTCCTGAATCCAGGGCTGGTACTCTATCCACTGTGCCACCTAGCTGCCCCCTGGATATGATTTATAGAATCACAGACTCTTAAGGCAGCTTGTGCTTGAATCTCCAGTGAAAGGGTATCCACTAACTCTTGGGAAAGCCTATCCAACTTTGGGATAGTTTTAACTGTTAGGAAATGTTTCCTTATAATTGGGCCTGTCTTTGCAATTACCACCTATTACTTCCAAATTCTGCCTCTTGGGGCAAAGTAGAATATGTCTAATCTTTAGTCCTTATGATAACTACAAGCATCTTCTCAGGATTTATCTCCATCCTGAACATCCAAAATTCCTTCAACCAATCATCATATGTCATCATCTTGGAGCCTTTCACCATTGTGAATATCCTTTTTCTCAACTATTCCAGGTTATCAATTTCTTTCCTAAAATGTAGCAACAGGGACTGGCCACAGAACAAAGACTCATTTGACCAACTGCAAGGGCATTTTTGACCTCTCTCATTCTAGGCAACAGTTTTCAGTGAACAAAGTCCAGTATTACATCAACTTTTTTTTGGCTGCCATATTGAATTACTGACACATGTTGGGTTTATAATCCACTATAATTCCTAGACATCTTTCAGATGAACTCTCTTCCCCTCCTTCATCCCCTAACCCTATCTTATCCTTGGAATCAAAAAATGAACATCACCAAAATAGGACTTTTACATATGTTAACATTTATCCACATTAAATTTCATAGTATTAGATTGATCTTTTAGCTTGATCCTTCTTTATATACATCAGCTATGCTCAGCTGCTGTTTGACTAGAAGCTACTAATTATGGGTTAAAAGCAGTTGGGTGAATATCACTCTACTTTGTGCTTCTATATTCCCATATGAATAGAACTTCTTAGTAGATGCTGCTGCTTAATATCTTGCTCTATCCTTTACCTAGGCTGTTATTTTTGAATTAAGGTACCTTTTCATAGTCTTATAAATTAAGAGCTGGGAAGGACCTTACAAGTGAATGAGTTCAACCCCCTGATTTTAAAGATGAAGAAACTGAGGCTCAGAAGGATTGTTATTTGCCAAAAGTCAAACGGGCAGTTAATAGCACAGCTGAGATTTGAACCCAGGATTCCAAATCCTATGCCTTGGACTCTAAATTCTATGACCTTCCTACTGTATCTACCCTACTGTTTCTCTGTTCTACAGCCATATTCCATATATGAATTCCATTCCACTGAATCATAGTATTATCTATTGTCACATTTGCCTGTTTGGCTTAGAATTTCCAATTAATTTCTTTTGACACATACTTTGAGCATCTGAATAGAGACACCTGAGGACATGGGGTTTATCTCAGGTTTCCATGTGTTGTATTTCCCATAAAGTGCTTGTTATTTTTTTGTTTCCCTTTAAAAAAAACTTCTAGCTATTCTCTATAATATCTACCTATGGTAGAAATACTGGGTCAGGTTTTTTTTTTTTTAATCTACCTACCCCATCTCATTTCAAGTATCTTTGTTTAGATTTTCAAGTTTGAGCTATTTTAGGTATATTCCACTCTTAGACAGGAGCTTGTAATTTCTATATGTTAAGGCACAATCCAGCAATACAAATACCATTCTTAGATATCTTCTTAGCTATTTGTTCTTACACTCAATCTGCTTTTCCTTTTGGAAACACCTGCCTTCAATTTGCTGCAGTGTTTTTTTTTTGTTTTGTTGTTGAGGCAATTGGGGTTAAGTGACTTGCCTAGGGTCACACAGCTAGTAAGTATTAAGTGTCTGAGGTGGGATTTGAACTCAGATCCTCCTGAATCCAGGGCCAGTGCTTTATCCACTGGTGGCCACCTAGCTGCCCCCCAGCAGTGTATTTTTTTAAAAAACCAACATTATCTGTACCCCTATAATTTTCAGTTTCTTTTCTAGCATTTTATAATCCCTAAGCAGTGCTAAATTCCATCATGCAATATAATGTCTCTGCATGACTCACTTGAAATGGTTCATTGGTTTTGACCAGTCTTGGAATGTTCTTTGCCACGTCGTGTATATGTGACCTGGAAAGACTGTGGACCTCTCTCTTGCTAATGTCAGCTCAACAAACCACTACTTTAGAGGGAATTCAATAGCCACTGTTGCTTCTCTTTCTTTTCTATAACCTATATGAATTAATCAATCATCAAGAAATGATGAAAAAGCCTTTAATGAGCACCTGTTGTGAAAGGCACTATGCTAAGTCCTGGGGTTACAAAGACAAAATGAAACCGTGCCCACCCTCAAGGAGCCACTGTCAGACACTAGATGGTATTTCTGCCAATGACACCAGGGATTCATATCACTGTTCCTTAGACTAGAAGCTGCTGCTACCTCCTAAGAAGGTTTACATTCTTTCTCTGTAGGAAAAGCTTCATGTGCATTCCATAGTTCATATATTCATAAGATCATAGATTTATAACATCAGATTGCCATCTAGATCATTTGATACAATCACTTCATTTTATAGATGATGAAACTGAACGACAGAGAGAATAATTCTTGGTTCATTTTAAAATTTCCCTTCTGGACTTCCTTCCTCCACCATTAGCCAGCAGTCTCTCAACTTGGAAGATTATTCTGTTACTGGGGTGTATAGGCTTTACCAGACTGCCTAAACATCCATCTTTCTCTCTCTCTCTCTCTCTCTCTCTCTCTCGCTCTCTCTCTTTCTCTCGCTCTCTTGCTCCCTCGCTCTCTTTCTCGCTCTCTCACTCTCACACTCTTGCTCTCTCACTTTCTTGCTTTCTCTCTCTCTCTCTCTTGCTCACACACAGAATTAAGAATCTCTAGCATGTTCTCTTTCAGGAGACTGTACAGTAGTAGTACATTGATCATGTATATTAATTGCTTATCTATGACAAAAAGACAAACTTCATGTCACCTATGTAGAGTATTGCTATATCCAACCTGTCCTAAATGCTTGATCAAGGAGAGTTCCTCAGTCCTTATTCTGTAATCATTCTTCTTATTATCTCTTGTTATCATCTCCTGTGATGATATTTTTTTACTCTTACTTCTTGTAGACACAAATTCTTAGGGGCCTCTCCCCACCTTCTTAATTCCTTATTACATACTGACATGGAGTGCCATGGCCTCTCACTAGTTCAAATTCAAGCCAGCCTTATAAAGAATACTTTTTCCTCTTTTCATCTGGATGTGACACTCATTCAGCAGTATTTAGCCATGTATTAGTTATTAGAAGATTCTTGCCAATCAGCAGCTAAGCATTGCTGATGTCTATAAGGAAGGATCAAGTTGAATTTCAGTCACTTCACATTACTTCTTTCTCTGTCCACTCTAGATGATATTTTTTCTAGATGATGTTTCTAGAAATTTTGTTCTATCTTTAAACTCCTCTATCCTGGATTTAAGCTAAGTGGACCTTAGAGATGATAAAATCAAATATCTTAATTTTACAGGTGAAGAAATTGAGTCACAGAGAACTGAAGTGCCTTGTTTAGATGTTGTAAATCAAAGATCATAGATTTTGAGTAGAAGAGTAGAGAAATATTTAGTTCAACCCCATCATCTTACAGAAGAAAAACCCACAAAGCAGCAAAGGAGCTAAATAACTTGTTTAAGGTCATGCAGATTTATGTGACATTGTTGGGATTTGAACCTAGGTCCTCTTACTCTACATTGATTAGACCTCTTTGGAGTATAGCTTTCTGCTACTTTCCATAATGATAACATAATTATTTAGAGGGAGAAATAAAGGGGAAGGAGCAGGGGAAACAAGAGAAGAGAAAGAAAAAGAAAAGGAAGGGGGAGGTAGAAGAGTATGGGATAGGGAGGATGAAGGAAGAAAGGGGAAGGAAGGGAAGAGAGGTACAGTGGGAGTGGGAGAAAAGGGAAAGGTAAAGGAAAAGGGAGAAGGGGGCCAAAAAGGGCGAGAAGGAAGAGGGTGGGGATAGGAAATGGAAATCTAAGGAGAGGGGCAGCTAGGTGGCACAGTGGATAGAGCACCTGCCCTGGATTCAGGAGGGACCTGAGTTCAAATCTGGCCTCAGGACACTTGACTGGCCAAGTCACTTAACCCTCATTGCCTTACAAAAAACAAAAACAAAAACCCCAAAGACAAAGAAACAAACAAACAAAAAAGAAATCTAAGGAGAGAAAAGGGAAGAACATAAAGGAATGGAGGAAAGGGAGATAGAGGGATATAGGAAAGTTGAGGAGAGAGAGGGAAGAAAAAAGAGGGAGGAGGAAGAAGAAAGCAAGCAGGGAAGGGAAGTTAAAGGAGAAAGTGGAAGTATGGAAATAAAAGGAGGAAGGAGTGAAAGGAAAGAGGGATAGAGGAGGAAGTGGATGAGGGAGAAAGATTTTTAAAAATGATATGTAGTTAAGGATGGAGAGATAATGAGAAGGATCATAATGACCAAGGGCCTCTTCTTTCTGTGGTCAATCACCTCTCCTAGAACTCTCTTTTGTCTTCCAAAGGTGGGCCATAGAAATAGGTATAGGGGCTAGACTTATTTTTAAATGTATATTTATATGTCTATATCTATACCTATATGAAACATATTTAATAATATAATGATTGAACAATATTATAACAAAAAATTGTAATTTATATGCTATATTTAGATATTTAGATTTTATGCATATATACATACACACATTATACAACACATATGTGTGTATGTATTAGGTACTGGTATAAAGAAATTCCTACCAATACAGGTGGCTAATTTCTCTTCAAGAGGTTCTCTTCGGATTTGAGAGATTTCCTTTTAGCACTGAGAGGTTTAGATCTGCTTAAGGTCACATGGCTACCATGTCAGAAGTGAGACTTTAACCAAAGTCTTTCTTCCTTCCAAACCAGCATTCTGTGGATGATCCCATGCTTCCTCTAATTATCGGGCCACACTAAATTTAAATTGATTCTTCTACGTTCACTATTGTATATTTTATCAGACTTTCTTGCTCGGCCTCTTTCATTCTAGCAGCTCACTCAGAAAAAAAAAATCAACATCCATAAGACCTGGCGAGGCCAAGACCTCCTTGTTGATGTTCAAACCCTTCAGGTGAAGAGAGCAAGTCATGAATTATTGAAGGCATCGAGTGAAAATGATGAGGGCTACTAGGTTTCCTTTACCAAAGAAAACAAGCAAAAAAAAAAATCACTGAGGGAAATGTTAATGTTTCCAAATCCTACCAAAAGGCAATGATAACATCACATGGGCACAGCCCATCTAATTTTGCAAGACTCCTCCTTGCATAAGTCTTAGACCTCAAGCAATTTTCTTTCTGCTGTAATTGTGCTTAGAGGCAGGGACATAAGCATTCAGATGAACCAAATTCTTTTCCACTTCAGGGTAGGATAGTGGAAACTGTCTTAAAGATAGTTTGACCCTGGAATGATTACTGAATCTCTTTCCCTGAAGACCTTTCCAGAGAGAATGTCAGCTTAAGGAACACAGGCAGCCTGGATTTACAGATAGGCTACTAATAAATGAGACCTGCGTACAAACGACAGCCAGTCCCAGCTCCTGATGTTGCCTGAGTTACCCCTGACATTTTTCAGTTGCTGTCACTGCTGCCATTTTTGTGGGTGCTGCAAAGGGGGGGACAGTAGGGAGGGGAGAAACCCTGGAGCACCTATCTAGAAGTGGAAAAAGAGAAGAAGCTATGGAAAGTAAGAAGGTGTGGAATTTTCTCTCTGTTCCTATATTGCCTGAATTAAAGACTTGAGTTTAAATCTCATCTCAAATATTTCCTAACTGAGCAACCTTGAAGATGTCACTTAAGCTCTCTCAGACTCAGTTTCCTCATCTGTAAAATGAAGAGGCTGGACCCAATGGCTTCAAAGTCTTTCCATTTCTAGATCTATGATATTATGACTCATTTGCCTGAAGTTTCCAACAAACAGGGATATTTGAGATTAATAAATATTCTCTTTTGGAAATTTAAATAGTTTGGGAAGGCTAAGGGTGATAATAATAATTCACAAATTAGTGTGAATGGATCCAAATCCTGATTTCCTTCTTTACACCAAACCAAAATGATCTATATCTGGCCGATGAGATTTTTCATTAAGATGGAGGGAGAGTACATAATCACACAGTTATGTAGCATGGGAGCTTTGGGGGCAGAAGATGCAGCTGGATGTGCTGCTGTGGGGCATAGGGCAAGAGGCATGAGAAGGTAACTGAGGGAAGTAGAAGAATTGCAAAGAAGAACCTCCTGCTTCAGAATTTTGCTTAACGTGGTCCCTGTATCCCCTTCTTCTTCTGGAGTGGAAATGAGCATTACAAAATCACAGATTTAGAACTAGAAGGATTCTTAACGTCCTTTAGGTCCACCTCTTTCATTTTACAGATGAGAAACTGAGTCCCTGAGAGGTTAAGAAACTGACCCAAGGTCATCTGGGTAGTCATTAGCAGGATATGAATCTTCCCACTGAACTGTATCGCCTCTCCTTGATCTCCATTATAGGGGAAGACTCCTGCTCTCAGGGCTGGCATTATTACTGTAGCTCCATTGTGTGGTTTGGGGAACTGGTCTTGGAACTAAGCCACGATTTATGACATTTCATTTTATGTGGGAAAAAATATTTTCACAATTCCAAATAATCAACCTAAAGGGTGCATTTTGGGGATATAACCTGTGCGTATGCTACAGATGAACAGAGTTTGGACACTTTTTTCTTTAAATGGGAAGTTAGGAACCTGTAAAGAGAATTAATCTCCTTCATTTTACTGCTAGTTCTATGGAGAAACATTGGCTGAAAGAAGAAAAAAATAAGTGAGCAGGGAAATTTGTTAATTTATTTATAAAGCTGGGCTGAATACAGCAAAAGAGAAATAGACTAGGTGGTCTCTGGGTAATTTTTTTCCTGGCTTTTACTTTTCTAATTTTGGTTGGAAATTATAATTTCTCCCTGTTTACTCTTAGCAAAGTGGAGGCCGAATCCTTTCTCAAGTAGCCCTACTCTAATAGTCCTCTAGTCCCTTAGTCTTGGCTCACATTCCATCCTCTTCTGTGCCTTTATGAATCTTTCTCATCCTTCAAGACTCAGCCAAGAGACACTTCCTCTAAAGAGCCCTCCCTGAATCCCCTCACCCCACCCCCACTTGTTAGCACTCCCTTCTTCTTTAAATTACTTTGTAATTGTGTGTATGCTCCCCCTCCCTCCAAAATTCTATAAAGGTAGGGAAAGATCTTTGTATCCCCAGCATCTAGCACTCCGTCTTGTACACAAATAGTGATTAATAGGTGTTTGTGGCATTGTTGACTTGGATGATCATTGTCCCTTTGCAGCTTAACTCTCGATTGAGACAGAATAAATCCACTTTTGATTACCTATGACGTTTACCCACCTCAATAAGGTTCAAAATTGTTTTTGTTAAAAACTATGAAGGCAAATTTTTGAGCAGCTATGTGGCACAGTGGATAGAGCACCTGCCCTGGAGTCAGGAGTACCTGAGTTCAAATCTGGCCTCAGATACTTAACACGTACTAGCTGTGTGACCCGGGGCAAGTCACTTAACCCCCATTGTCTCACTAAAAAAAATAAAATAAAAACTATGACACATTTTTCCCCAAGAGAGTTGATGGAACATAATAACATCAGGATAGGATTAATACTATGACCCACTAGACATGAGAGCTTTTAGTATTTGGATAAATGAGTAAATCTGTGTGGGCAACTAGGTGGCACAGTGGATAGAGTGTTGGCCTGGAGTCAGGAAGACTCATCTTTCTGCCTTCAAATATGGCCTCAGACACTTACTAGCTGGGTGACCCTAGGCAAGTCATTTAACCCTCTTTGCCTCAGTTTCCTCATCTGTAAAATGAGCAGGAGAAGGAAATGGCAAACCACTCCAGTATCTCTGCCAAGAAAACCCCATAAGGGGTCACGAAGAGTCACACACAACTTAACCCGAATGAACAATAACAGCAACAATAACAAAAGTAAATGAATAAGTATTTATTAAGTGTTTACTCTGTCCCCAGCATTGTGCTAAACTCTGGAAATAGAAAGCAAAGCAAAAACATGCTCCCTGCCTACCAGTAGTTCACATCGTAACTGGACAAATCAACTTACAAACAACTATGTATATACAAGATATGTACGGTGTAAATGGGAGATAAACTCAGAGGGAATGTACTAGCATTGTGCCTGAATGTGTTGGGGGGGGGGTACTGTGGAGGAAAAAAAAGCCATCTGCAGAAGGTGGGATTTGATCTTAGCCTTGTATAAAGCCAGGAGTTGAAGGTGAAGAGTGAACGAATTTCAGTCAAGGGGGACAGTCAGTGAAAAGACACGGATTCTGGAGATGGATTATTCTATGTAAAGTACAGGAAGAAAGCCATGTAGCTGGATAAAAGAGTTTGTGGATGGGGAGGACAGTTTAAGAAGATGAGAAAGGTAGAAACGGAAGTAAATTGTGAAAAACTTTAAAAGCCACACAGAGGATGTTCTGTTTAATTCTAGAGGTACTCTGTAGCCCCCGGAGTTTACTAAGTAAAAGAATGATAAGGTCAGACCTGTGCTCTAGGAAGGTGACTGATAGCTGAATGAGGGGGCCTTCAATAAGAAGTGTGCCAAACAAAACTGCTATATAAGCAACATATGTTAATTATCTGAGAACTGCCTGCTTGCAGATAAGGCTAATTTTAAAGCAGCATCCATTGATAGTCTAGAAATGCCACTTTTGCAAAGGAGTTGAATTTTTACAACTGTGACAAAGGAAAGAAGACTGTGAGGAGAAAGTATGGCCAAGTAACTACATTAGGAATGGGAGATATTTCAAATCTCCCAGCCAGAGGGTGTTCCGGGGCAAAGGAAGACATACATGTAATGGAGGCTTGAGAGTATGCACGGTATGCTTGGATGATTCAGTCCCCTTCAGGAATAGGAGATGTAAGCTGCTTCTGGAAAGGCATAATGAAGTGTAATGGAAGTGCCTTGCATTCCAATATGGAGCATGCACAGACATTCTGTCAGTGGTTCTGATGTGCTAACCATATGATAAAGAGAAAATTATTGCTTAGCTGTGTAACTGGGATCTAGCATCATTTAAAAGACCAAAGCGATGTGGTCTTTCTTCCTGTCAGGGTGTACTCCAATCAAGAGACAAGAATTACTGAAGGTGCTTGGTAGTGAGAGAGGGTTTGGTATTTATTTCACCACTGGGGCCACCACAACATGGCCTGCAAGTTCATGGCCTCTTTGTTGCTTCTGTCTCTGTTGTATTTATTCTTTTCCTTTTTTAGGTGAAGGAGTCTTGAAGACATCTACAAATTTTACAACTTTGAAAGGTCGGAAATTTGAGCCACCAGTGGACTGGGAGCCTGAGTCCATTCTGAGTTTGTAAGCAGCCAGCCTAGCAGTGAGACCCTAAGGAAGGACCTAGGGATACAACCTAGAGGTAGTTGAGAGGACAGCTGAAGCATCTGGAGGAGATTCCAAATTTGGAAGTCAACTTGGTGAGATCAATGTTAGAAGAAACTGCTTTAAGTGTAATCTCACTGTTCCTAGGGGCCAAGTGATCATAGGGGAGAATGTGCCATCAGATGCTGGAGGAAAACATTGTTAACTTCTGTTTTTGCTATACCCTTGTAGTGAAAACTCCTTTGTAAAAGGTCATTTGATATTAAGTGGTTAAATGAAATTGGGGCGTTAATCACTGGTGGTTTAATCACAGTGGGGAAAACACACTGAGATGAGGCTCAGATTTATAGCATTAGAGGAGAGACATTCTTTGACTACTCAGAGAGTTAATGAAAAGTTTCACAGAAAAATAAAAAGGTTATATAACATTACTGGTGGGAGTGAATGGGAAAGATGGATAGAGAAAAAGATAGGACCGGGTTATCCATCTGTTCTTATGAAAAGTACATTACAGTCATGGCATCTCATCAATTTGGCCTTGATGTAGACCTTTGACCCACGTCCTCCATGAAATGCACATGGAATAGTGAATAAAATGGTACCAAGTGTTTTTATCCCAAAGTGTCTATTTACTCTTCTTCACTTGAGAGGCAAGGTAACTAACACATTTAAATGAATAAAATTGAGAGCTCTACAGCTTTTGACATACTGCCCTATCCAAGTATTGAACTAGAGGCTGCCTCAGGAACACCAGACTGGAAAGGCAGGAAGGAACTAGGTAATGAAGAGTCTGGAAGGCAACCAGAAAATCTTGCATGTGATTCTGGTGGTAGTAAGGAACCACCAATGTTTATTGAATGGAACTGGGGGAGGTGACATCATTGTACCTGTGCTTTAGGAAAATCCCTTTGGTGGTTGAATGAAGGATGTTTTGGAGTAGGAACAAACTTGAGGCAGGCAGACCCACTAGCAGACTGTTACAATAGTCCAGGAGTGAGGTAATAAAGCCCTATACCAGAGTGGTGGCAGTGTTGGAGGAGAGAAGGGGGCATAATCAAAAAATGTTGCCAAGGGGCAGCTAGGTGGCACAGTGGATAGAGCACTGGCCCTGGATTCAAGAGGATCTGAGTTCAAATCTGGCCTCAGACACTTGACACTTACTAGCTGTGTGACCCTGGGCAAGTCACTTAACCCCAATTGTCCCACAAAAAAAAAAGAAAAAAATGTTGCCAAGATGAAATCAATAGGTCTTGGCAATACAGTTGATGTGGGATATGAGGGTTAGTGAAAAGTCTAGGATAGAACCTGGATTTTGAGCCTGCAGACTAGGAGGATGATGTTGCCCTCAATAGTTAATAGGAGAGTCATAGGAGGTAGAGTTTAGAAGCAAAATAAATGAGTTTGGTTTTGGAAAAATTGAGTTTAAGATGAACTGGGAATCCAGTTCAAGATGACCGAAAGGTAATTGGAGATATGATATTGGAGGTTTCCTTCAATTCTTTAAAAGTATTATTCTGAGAAGTAATCCCCAGGCCTCACCCGATGACTAAAGGGATCCATGATACAAAATATGATTAAGGGGAAGGGGCAGCTAGGTGGCGCAGTGGATAGAGCACTAGCCCTGGATTCAGGAGGACCTGAGTTCAAATCCAGCCTCAGACACTTGACACTTACTAGCTGTGTGACCCGGGGCACGTCACTTAACCCTCATTGCCCCACAAACAAAACAAAACAAACAAACAAATAAAAAAACAAACAAACCATGGTTAAGATTCCCTTCTTCTGGAGTACCTGGTACATAGTGGGTGATTTATAAGTGTTTATTGTATTTTCTCATTTGATTTCCCATTTTTTAGTTAACACATAGTTTTAAATATCTTTAAATATCTTCTGGTAAAGACTAATACTTTCTAATTGCTCCTTCACTTTTTAAATGATCTTTTATATGATAAAATTGCTTTACTCCTTTTCTTCCTTTTCATGTTGTGCCTTTCTACCACACTTTTCCATTCCCCATTCTTACTTCTCATATTTCTTGCCTCACCTCTCCACTGTGCCCTAGTTTGTCTAGACTCTTGTTCTATTTAGGAAGCCAAAGAATAACTCAATTTAAAATGTTTTCGTTTCCCTTTGTGTATGGGAAAAAATGTATACCTACCTAACTCACAGGGTTATTGTGATTAGTAAGATACAGCCTTGTAAATGGTTTTGTCCCCCTTTGGAGACAGGTGCCCTAAAAATGCAGGCTATTCTTACCATCGTTTTTCTCTGCAGGGTTCTTCTATCTCCTTTTGACTAGGAGTGTTGCTCATCCTGTGCTTTTGAGCCCATTCTTACAGAACATGATGCAAATGTTTCACCATAAAGAAACAAAGGCACTGGGAGGAAAGCAAACCAACAAAGGATTCATGTAGGCAGCCAGGCTCATCCTTCTAGCCCAGAGGGGGACACATGTTGACTAGAGTAGATTATCTTCAGTTGGAATGGTTGAATTTTCACTTGTGGGACTAGAGGGGCAACAAGGGTGGTCGTCTTAGTACCAGGTGCTTACTATGGGACCTTTGTGATAAGGAAAGGCAGGCCTAAGGAGCTTGACTTGAAATCAAGGTTCCAATAATTCAGAAACGTACCAGATAATGTAACCACTGTAAAAACAACTAACATATCTTGTGATGAAAAAAAAAAAACGAGTTTCCATGAAGTGTCATGGAAGAATAACAAATAAAGTATCCTGCAAATTGAATGGTTGGTATGTTTACTATCAAGCATTCACTGAGCTGTCAGTGATGTACCATACAGTTCTCCATTCTCCATTTACTAGGAGAATTTTTATAATTTAATAGACTACAAAGCATAGCATTGTAGCTTTGACATAGAGATTGATTTTTAAAGGAATACATGAGTTTATTGGGAAGGAAGAAGGAAGCTTGGTTTTAAAAGGATATGTAATTTTCCATCAGGGTGTGGTTTCTTAGTCTTTTTTTCATCAAATAATAAAATTAGCAAAATGCAATTAATTTTAATGTTGTACCTTTAATAAAAGTTGCTATAGTAGAGAATAAAATAGGTATACAGCATTCCATTTATATCAGCAGACATTTATGGGATACCTACTGGAACAGGGATTCTTAACCTGAGGTTCTCTCTTTTTAGTGGGTCCATGAAACTGAATGGAGAAAAAATACATCTTTATTTTCCCTGCCCTCTAACTGGACTTTAGTGTTTTTATCACTCATTTAAAAAAGTATTCATAGAAGAGGTCCAGAGGCTTTACTACGCTCCCAAAGGAGGCCATCTCACACACTCACACACACACACACACACACACACACACACACACACACACACACACACACACTTCAGAGATTCCAAAGCCTTGGCTCTAGAGTCAGAACCACCCAGTACACAGAGGACTCTGAGTTTAGTGTCAGGAAGACAGGGGCTCATTTCCTGCCCATAGGAACATCTCTATTAACCGATGCAGACTGAAGAAAGCAGAACTAGAAGAATGATTCATACAATAATAGCAACATTATTGAAAACAACCCTGAAAGTCTTTAGAACGCTGATCATTTGTGAAAATCACAAATGCAAAGGAATGAAGCAACATGCCACTCCCTAACAGAGATACACTGAACTCAAAGTTCAGAAAGAAACATACAGTTTTGGGCATGGCTAATGTGGGAATTTCTTTTGCTGTACTATTAATCTCTGTATTGAGGGCTTTATTTATTTAGTTAGTTTTTTACTAAATTGGGGGTATTTGGAGGAATGAATTAATCTTAAATATACTTTTTTTTTAAATAAAAATACATTTTTAAAAAGGCATGTGATAAACAGATAAAAAAAGGTTAATTGTAACCTGATGATGACATTTGCTCAGGTGTGTGGATCTGGCCAAGTCACTTAACCTCTATGTGCTTCAGGTAATTCCTTATGTCATATATCCTCAGCTATATATAGAAGGACTATAAAACATTGTTCATGGGAGGAGTTCTCATATCAGGAGTTGGAAATAATCCTGAAATGTTTAGGCAGAATAAATATACTCTATAAAAATCCTAAGGAGGCCTACATAAGCCCATGGTAATGGAAGTAATCTATAGGAAGAACACTGGAAACGTTGCTATTGAAATAAAGACATATGAGCTGCAGATCATGGTCAGTCTCAGGAGATTGTTAATCTACTGGCTGCCCCATCTTCATTGTTCAATCTTCCATTTCTTTTAATAGAAACTCGGACTTCCAAGTAAAAGAATTCACTATAGTCCAATGTCTTCATTTTTCAATAGTCGTGGGTTGCAGGATATAAGGTATTTTTATTAACAGTTTCTAGTACTTTGTGGTGGCAAGTGAACTAATTATCCTTATGGGGAAGAAGTGAGAATAACTGAGATGATGCACATAAAGTATTTTGCTCACTTTAATGTTATTGTTATTGAGTCGTTTCAGTTGTGCCCAACTCTGTGACCCCATTTGAAGTTTTAAAACCCTCTATAAATGTGGGCTGTTATTGTTATTATTATGCTTTTTATTCTTCCCATGTTATATTCCATGGAATTAAAATAAAAACATTCCAGGGATGAGTTACCATTCTATTTATTGTGTGATGCTTAATATTTAAATGGTTCTCTCCAAAGGTTGTCGCTAATGTCTTAGTTGTCAAATCCAATGGCCTTTTCTCAAACCTCATTCTCCTTGATCTCTCTGCAGATTTTGGCTCTGTTTTTCACTTTCTCCTCTTTGATACTCTCTTCTCTCTAGATTTTCAGGACACCCCTCTCACCTGGTTTTCCTCCAGCCTGACTGTTTCTTCTTTGTCTTCTTTGCTGGATCCTTCTCCTGACTGTTCCCTTTAACTGTAGGTGTCCCTCAGGGTTATCTTCTAAATACTCTTCTCTTTCCCCCTCTGTATTACTTGATTTAGTGATGTCATTAGCTCCCATGCATTTCATTACTATCTCTATGCTGAGGATTCCCAATCTACCTTTCCTGCCCCAAATTCCTCTGCTGATCTCCAATCTTGAATTCCCCCCTGTGTTTCAGATATCTTGGAATGGATGTCTAGTAGACATCTTAAATTCATCATTTCCATGTCAGAATTCATGATCTTTCCTCATAATCCTTTCCACTTCCTATCTTTAACATTACTATGAAGGGCAATACCCTCTTCCCAGTCTGTCAGGCTCGAAACCTAGGAGTCATGCTGGATTCCTCACCATGTTGCCCAGGCTTGTCAATTTTACCTTTGCAAAAGCGCTCCAATATGCCCCCTTCTCTCCTCTAACACTGCCATGACTGTATTCCAGGCTTTTATCACCTCATGTCTCAATTATTACAATAGTTTGCTGGTGGGTCTGCCTAACTTAAGTCTCTCCTCATGTCAATCCATCCTTCATTCAGCCTCTAAATTCCCTAGAAATCAGGTCAGATCATGTCACTTCCTACTTAGTAAACTCCAGTGGCTTCCTCTCACCTCTGGGGGCAAATACAAACTTTATCATCAGGCTTTTGAAGTCCTTTATAACCTCATCCCCTTATACCTTTCCAGTCTTCTTTTTTTTTTTTTTGTGAGGCAATTGGGGTTAAGTGACTTGCCCAGGGTCACACAGCTAGTAAGTGTTAAGTGTCTAAGGCCGGATTTGAACTCAGGTACTCCTGACTCCAGGGCTGGTGCTCTATCCACTGTGCCACCTAGCAGCCCCCTTTCCAGTCTTCTTACAACTTACTCCTAAGACACATAATCATCAATCCAGTGAAACCGAACCCCTGGCTATTCTGCAAACATGACACCCCATTTCTCAGCTCTGGGTTCACTCCCTGGACATCTCCCACACCTAGAATGATCTTCCTTCTCTGTTCTAGCTACCACCCTCCCTGGCTTCCTTTAAATCCCAACTAAAATCCCACCTTCAATATTCCTAACCCCTCTTAATTCCAGTGCCTTCCCTCTTTTAGTTATGACCTGTTTATCCCATATATAATTTGCTTTGCATGTATTTGTTTGCATATTGCCCCCCCCCAATTAGATCATAAACTCCTTGAGGGCAAGAACTACCTTTTCCCTCTTTTTATACCCATGGTGCTTAGCACAGTGCCTGACACATAGAAATGTGCCTGGCACAATAGACAAATGTTAATTGGGTTTTTTTATGTTTGGTAGATTCTTGGTTTTGATTTCTTCAGCTGGGTATCAATAGCATGAGAGCTTTTCATTTAGCTGATTTTGTGATTCATTATGGGTCGATGTTATATCTTGCTCAATTGTTATAACTTTTTTTTTTGGATTTTTTTTTGTTTGTTTTGCAGGGCAATTGGGGTTAAGTGACTTGCCCAAGGTCACACAGCTAGTAACTGTCAAGTGTCTGAGGCCGGATTTGAACTCAGGAACTCCTGAGTCCAGGGCCGGTGCTTTATCCACTGCGCCACCTAGCTACCCCGATTGTTATAACTTTTAACAAGGAACTTTTCCTATCTTAGGTACTGGGCTATGATTTCATTGGCGCAGAGAACTCCCAGGTGGGGGAATTCCCTCTACCAAGGTAGGTTGGAACCTCTTCTCCAACTTAGAGTTTTAGAGGGTGGCCCAAAGCAGAGAAAGGTTAATTGGTGAGCCCAGAGTCACACATCCAACATGTGTCAGAGGCGGGATTTGAATGCAGGTCTTCCTAACTTTGAGGCCTGCTCTCTAGTCACTTTTGACAAGATACACCTTTCCATGATTATAGATGGCTTGAATGATCATCTCTTTTGGCTACCTTTTTGGGAATACTGGTGATAATCTCCTTAGAGAGGCAAGTATTTTCTGAACACTTTCATTAGGTACTGATAGGATGATATTTCTTAATGATGGGGGAGGGGAAAAGAAGCAATTATTAACTACCTATGTAGTTAACAACTACCTGTGTACTGCTAAGAAATTCAAAGGCAAATAGAAGATTCCTTACTATTTACTATTTTGGATTTTTTTATTAATAAAATAGAGATTGGAGATTCTTGAAGAAAAATGTTAGTCAAGTTTAGGTTGTTCTCTTTAAAGAAAGGGGCCATGTATGACCGTGTAGTATTCCTGGGAAAATCAGTGAGACAGCGGCATGTTTAGTCAGAGCACGTGTGAGGACTGTGCGTCCTCACTTCAATTTCTTTCTTGACTGTTGGAATATTTTTATGCATCGTTTGGAGTTCTTGATGGGCTCAGATATTTAAGAAGCAGAAATAAATCTGTTAATATTTTTTTTTCTGAAAAACATCTGTTATTAACCATGAATTCCAGTTCCAACAGAATCTTCCACAAGAAAGTTTATATTTCATTTAGATCCACGTTCAGAGATAACGTCTGTCAACTACCATGTTAGCTATTCCTCCCAACTTTATGTCATCTGTGCTTTTGTAAAGCAGACCTGTATATTCATCTGAATCTGCTACAAATGTTGTACAGAATATGGCCACTGGGGGATCCATGGGATACTTGACTAGAGATGTTCTTTAAGTTCACATCCATTTGTTGACCACTATTCTCTGGGTCTAGTCATCCAGTCATTTCTGAAGCCCCCTTACTCTACAGTTACACATCTCATAGCTCTTTATCACAAGGATTTCATAAGAGCACTTTTAGAAACCTATTGATAAGAGCCATATACACTTTATCCATGGCTTTTTCTTGATCTCATCTCAGGAATACCTCATAACCCTGTCAAAAAAAGAAATGCAGGTTGTCTGGCATGATTTGTTCTTGGTTAATCCCTAAAGACTAACTGTGATCACCATTTCATTTTGTTAGAGCCAATAAGGGATAGATATAGGGACTGGACTTGCAATTTCATTGGTATAGGGAATTTTCAGGTAAGTTGTCACCTTTTCTGCAAAATGACAGTCTTAAGGAAGGTATTCTTAGCCTTGTTTCTACTTGTCATGTGGCAGTCTGGTGAAACCTATGGGTCCCTTCTTAGAATAACATTGTAAAATAATTGAAGGAATGCTAAATTTTTTCATCCAAATTCATGGACTTCTTAAAATCTAGGGTCTGTGATCCCCAGTTAAGAACATGTACCTTAAGGAATTGTCAGTGGCAGCTAGGTGGCGAAGTGGATAAAGCACCAGCCCTGGAGTTGGGAGGACCTAAGTTCAAATCCGGCCTCAGAGACTTGACACTTACTGGCTGTGTGACCCTGGGCAAGTCACTTAACCTCAATTGTCTCCCCCCCCCCCAAAAAAAAAAAGAATTGTCCAGAGTACTGAGATAGTATATGATGTTAAGTAATAAGAATACTCATCTTTGTACTAAGAGTACCAAAATGTTAGGTGTCCCAATATCAGATATCCTGAAGTGTCAGGTACAGGATTTGAACTTGTCTTTCTGGCTCTGAGGCCCAGACATTTCAAACTCTCTACTATGCTTTCTGGAAATTAACCATCTTTTAAATAATATGTTCTTGGATTTCCCAAAGGAAAAAAAAATCAAGTCAACTGGCCCATAGTTTGAAGCATCCACCTTTTTGAAAATTGCCCAGTGTTTCAGTTAACTCTTCCTAAAAGAAGTAAAGGGCATTAGGGAAGTCCCCAGAGAGCAGGAAGCATTTCAGCTGAGCCAGAAGATTGACACATTTTAAAGAAGCACAGGTGGTGAGAGAGTGCATTTAGGGGATGGCTTCTAAGAATGCATCAGGGCAGGAAATGCCAGAAGATCCCAGAGCAAGGAGCAACCCAGATTAGTGATTAGTGGAAAATATATAAAAGAGAGTGATATGAAACAATATGCACACACCCTCTCCAAGTACCTTTTCCTCCAAACACTAAGGATGATGGGACAAAAGAGTGTTTGCATCCGATGATAGATACCCCTGAAGTACTGTAATTTTGTACTTGTTAACAGGACCAAAAGCCTATTTTAAAACTAACGAGTTAGGCCTACTTGTCATCCGTTGTATTTGATCTGAGTTTTATGGCCAGTTATTGCTTCCTTCCCTTACACGTGTACAGTTTTAGACAGTGCACATATTATTTTTCTGTGTAGACCTGCTCTGATCTTCACTCTGAATCACTAAAGTCAAGTCTTTTGATGTTTCTTTGAACCCTTCATATGCATTCTTCCTTGTCGCTAATTTGATTCAAACGTTAAGAAAAAGAAACATGGGAGTTTTAATAAAAGGAAGAAAAGCATTTATTAAGTACCAACAGTGTCCCAGGCTCTCTGTTAAGTTCTTTTCAGATATCTCCTTGGATCCTCAAAATGACCCTGAGGGGTAGGTATTATCATTATCTTCATTTCACAATTGAGGAAACTAAGGTACCACCCAGCTGCCTGAATTGAAACTTATTACAAGGAAACAGTGTACTGTGACAGCTGAGGAAAATCCTCTTGGGGGCTTTAGTTTCATTGAGTGGCATAATAATATGTAGAACCAGGAAGGTGATAGCCCTATATATTCCACCCTGTTAAGTATACATTGGGACTGTGTTCAATTTTTTTTTTTCTTTTTGGCAGGGCAATGAGGGTTAAGTGACTTGCCCAGGGTCACACAGCTAGTAAGTGTCAAGTGTCTGAGGCTGGATTTGAACTCAGGTCCTCCTGAGCTTCCTTCCACTGTGTTCAATTTTAAGGGCCATATTTTGGGAAAAAACATTGACAAGTGAGAGCAAAGGTACCTGGATGATGAGAGTTCTGGAGGTCATGCTATCTTGGTATCATATAGCTAGCATTTATGTGGTATATTGTGGTTTACAAAAGCACATATTATATCATTTGATCATTACACCAATTCTGTGAAGGTGGTGCTATTATTTACACCAATTTTGCAGATAAAGAAACTGAGGCTGACAGAGAACTTAAATAACTTGCCCAGGATCCCACAGCTAGTAAGTGTCTGAGACAGCAATTCATGTCTTCCTGCCTCAAGGTCCAGTACTTTATCTAATAGCAAATGAAAGAACTTGGAATATTTAGCTTGTAAGAGACAAAGTTATCAGTAATCCTGTGAAATAAGGAAAAAAAGGTAAAGTATGGCCAGATGGTGTCAGGACCAGGAATCTGGATTTGATCAAATACAGAATGTCAAACACTTGGCCTTGGCAACCCCACCAGATGAAGATGTAACTGGAAAATATTTAACAAAACAAATAGGGGCAGCTAGGTGGTATAGTGTATAAAGCACCGGCCTTGGGTTCAGGAGTACCTGAGTTCAAATCTGGCCTCAGACACTTGACACTTACTAGCTGTGTGACCCTGGGAAAGTCACTTAACCCCCATTGCCCTACAAAACAACAACAACAAAATAAATGAAAATATGATAAAACAAAAATAATACTAATTTGTGTTTTTAAAGTCAAAATGTGTCCCACAGGCATCCTGATATATGGTTTAGTGGCCCCCATTTTTTATTTGTTTGATACCACTGCTGTAGGCAAGAGGGGACTAATGGAGGTTTCTAAACAAGAAAATATAATGATCAGACCTCTTCATTAGGAATAAAGTTGTGTGTAAGCAAGACTATGGAAGGGGACAGACTAGAAACAGAGAAACCAGTTGGGAGCCTATTCAAATAGTCCAAAAGAGGAGATGAAGACCTGAATTTGGGTGTAGTAGTGTGAGTAGAGGATACTTTGGATGATAGAGATATTGTGGGGACGGAATCAACATGACTTGACAACTGATTGGATATGGGGAATGAGAGAGAGAGGTACACAACAAAGGTGAGTCTGAGCTTATGAACATGGGGAAGTAGGTGATGCCATCAATAGAAATAGGAAAGTTGGAGCAGGTGCAGACTTTTGTGGAAAAATAATTTCAGTTATGGGCACGTTAAATCTGACATATTGGCAGGTTTCCAGGAAGACACATCCGTCAGGTAACTGGGGATGGGAGATGGGAAATCTTGGAAAAGATTATATCTGGATATAGTGACAGAAGACATCTGCATAAAGCTAATGATTGAGCACCTGGGAGCAGATGATTTCAAGAGAGAAGAGTTTAGAAAGAGAAAAGGGCCAAGGACAGAGGTGTTTTGTAACTACAGTATAGCCAACGGTTACAAAACGGCAAAACAATATTTTTTCCTAGTGACTGATTAAAAGTTTTCTAACAAATAAAATAATCTGAATATATAATTAAAATGAGGACAAAGGAAAATTAATTAAAGAGGCACATAAAATTTGCACTGATTTTCTGGAAGCAAATGATTATAACTCTAATGCATAATAATTTCTTTAATGGAATGAGTGGGTACTCTGCTTCAGTACTCCTATAGAATGGTAGATTTGGAAGTATGGCAGAAATTACTTAATCTACCTCAACTCTTTCATTTTATACATGAAGAAAGTTAACTTATTTAATTCTTAGTTTCCTATAATCTACTGTCACCACCTTGGGTAAAAGGTTGGAAATGACCCCTTTCTAAGGCTTAAAATTCCTGTGTCCCAGCTTTTCCTATTTCCCTATCTTCTCTAATAGTATTCACTTTTATAATCTCCCCACTGAATTTCAGCAGGTACATAACAGAATATGGTGCCCAATTATGAAAATTGTGTTGTAATCCTGAGTCTTTTTTTTTTCTAAATGTCTATATGCTTGGTGATCTCATCTATCCCCACAAATCACTGATCACTACACATACCATCCCCTAAATCTAAATATCCTGCCCTAATCTCTCTCCTGAGTTCTAGACACAGACCATCAACTACTTCCTGGATAATTAAAAGTTCCTTGAGGGGAAGATCTTAGTTTTTTTTTTGTTTGTTTTTTGGTGAGGCAATTGGGGTTGAGTGACTTGCCTAAGGTCACACAGCTAGTAAGTGTTAAGTGTCTGAGGGCATTTTTGAACTCAGGTCCTCCTGACTTCAGGGCTGGTGCTCTATCCACTGCAACACCTAGCTGCCCCGAAGATCTTATTTTTTAACTACCATCTAATAATGTTTTATTTTTGTTAGCTCAAAATTATTTAGTTATAACCATAAAGCAGAAACAGAAGGAAAACCTCTCAAAACATAGACACTTATTCTAGATAGCTCTTCAATTGTCTTTAAGGAAATCTTGAATAGATAACATGGATATACAAAGTTCTTTCTTAGTTAATAAAATATTGCTAATATATAGTCCCAAAAAGAGAATCCTTTATTTCTCAACTTTTTCCACTCACAACCCCTTTTCACCTAAGAAATTTTTATACAATTAATAATGGTTTTTTTGTACACATAAGGCATGAAATATACATTAAATGGAATAGAATTTGTCTCAAAATAATTTCATCCAATAAATATTTATTCAGTCCCTGTGTATTATGTACTATGTACAAGACAATTCAGGGCATCATAGATGGTCAAATTTGACTATTTAGGAGATGAGTATTTCACTGTTATAGTCATTGGGAAAAGATCAGCTTGCATAAAGTTGCATGCCATCCTTCTGTTACTGGACAGAAGAAAAAAAAAACCCAATATATCTTATATAAAGAGTACTGCAACTGAAATTCCTTCTGGTAAGTCTCAAAGAAAGTAGTTGAAGCACAATGGAAACTGGGAACACTTATTCATCTCTATTCAGAGATGTGGTGCTCACTTAAATTAGGTTTCATTGAATTAATGTAGCAATGAAAAAAATGGGGGTATATTTAGCTTTGTGGATAAAGCACAGATTTTATTTTTAGAGCTCAGCTCCCTCATTTCCATTTCTCCATCCACAGGAAAATCAAAGGGCAAATTAAAAACAATACTACAGTCTGCAAAGGGAGATGGGAAGAGTGAATTTTAGCTTGTGATATTTTTAGATTTTGGAATGTCAGAAGAATCTGCTTGATTGGATTTCGGCAATCTCGAACTCACATCAGCAATACAAGTGTTTCATCTTCTTTTTTGTGGCTACAAAATCTTAAAAGATTAAAAAAAATGGAGAGAGCTATCCAGAATTCTGTGCTGGTAAGAACTATAAGGATGAAGAGGATGCATACAGAGTTCAGTTTGTGAAACTGGTTGCTGGACTTGATTAAAGCTTTACTTTTCTATCTTTCTATCTGTTTTTCATGCTTTCCTTTACCCCATATCCCCCCTCCCCATAGCAACTCCCTAAAACACATTTTGTAACAAGTTTCATTTGGATTGGAGAATGCACACAGATTACCGATTCTACTCCTTCCCCCCTAACAGATAAGGAAAAGAGAAGTGACAATTCCATATTTGGGGTTGAGCAAAGAACAGTGTTTAAAGGAGGAGAAAAGACCAGAAGGTGAAAGAACATGTCTCCTATCCAAGTATTCCTTGATTTAAAAGATGAAAGGTAGTGTGGTACAATGGGAAGGCCACTGGGTGTGAGGTCAGAGGATATGGTTCTAAACCCCAGATGTGTATTCACTACCTATGTAATGGGAAACTCAATATCTGGGACTCAATTTCTTCATCTGTAAAATGGAAATGTTGTACTAGATGATCTCTAAGATCTTTTTTAGCTCTAGAAGAAAGCTAGACTCGGAGTTGGGAAGATCTGAGTTTGGATCCTGCCCCATACATTTCCTTAGCTGTTTGAGTTTGAACAAGCCACTCTCTCAGCCTCACTTTACTCATCAGTAAAATGGGGATAATAATGACATCTACCGCACAACGTTTTTAAGGCTCAAATGTGATAATATTTTTAAAATGTTTTTTAAACCTTAAAGTGCTATATAAAAGAGTTATTTTTGTTTTGGTGGGGCAGCGAGGGTTAAGTAACTTGCTCAGGGTCACACAGTAAGTGTCAAGTGTCTGAGGTTGGATTTGAACTCAGGTCCTCCTGAATCCAGGGCTGGTGCTTTATCCACTGCGCCACCTAGCTGCCCCTCAAGTTACTTTTTAAAGAGTTATATCCTATATGACAATGTTTAAAAATAGTTCTGGAGGGGCAGCTAGGTGGCACAGTGGATAAAGCACCAGCTCTGGATTCAGGAGGACCTGAGTTCAAATATGACCTCAGACACCGGACACTAGCTATGTGACCTTGGGCAAGTCACTTAACCCTCACTGCCCCAGCCCCCCCCCAAATAGTTCTGTACCCATTAAATATGTACAGAACACTGGTAATCTTTTATATGAAATATGCTTCAAAACAAAGTCAACACGAAATAGCAGACACCTTTGCATTAGAACTAAAATGAAACCCCTTACTTGTTATTAAACCTCTAGATCAATGATATACAAATTTTTGGGCCATCCAAATCTTCCCTTTCCCCAGACAAATCTGATAGAAAGAGCCCAGAATTCCAGACAGTGAGAGGATTGAAATTTCTTCATCTCCTCTGAGGGCACTGGAGTGTCTTCTAAGTCTAGTTTATGTATATGGCCACTGAGGTCCCTTCCAGCGCTGAGAGTTTAGTAATGACCTTGAACTAACTCCACCAATCCTATGTTCAAGTCTTGAACTTCGTCAGCCATGACACCTTCATCTTAGCTGTTCTTCATCACTTCTCCACTAAGGTAGGGATCCCTGTAAACTCATAACAACCCAATCCATCCTGAGCATTTGCTAGCAGGATGGACTAATGTGATGACACTGTCTTGCATGTAGGTCCTTTGCCGAATAGAATTGAACTATAATAGGTCATTCCTTCACCCATTCTTAACCATGGCCCACCCAACAGGCAGCTCTTTTGGTTTTTGAAAAGGGGGGAGGCTGAGGAAAAGAGATGAATTGGAGAAGGCAAAGTAAAAATAACAGGAAGAAAGAAAATGATGAGGAAAAGAGAAGGGGAAGGGCTGGTAGGAAGTGTTATTTGGGGCAATTTTAAATCTAATAATAGAGTCAGGGGAAAGAATGAAATTCATCAAATTGTGCCAGAGTTTGCCCTCAATCTGTCTTTGTCTACAATATGCAAACACAGTACTGTAGCAGTGAAAGGAATTTTTCCAGTCTGGATTATTCAGTTATAAGTACTGTGGTCAACAAAATCCCCCAATTTTTCAGGTAATTGCAGGAGCACTTTGATGTACCACTGGTTTAATTCTCTTTAATGAAAGTAGCATAAACACTGCCCCGAGCTGGGCCTGATCAAGCACCTGTTTCCTGTAAGCTCAAACATCACTGATGACCCCTTCCTTTTTTAATGGATTAGTAGCAATTATCCTTCCAGGGACAGCTTTAACCTTGAAAGATCTGTGGACAGCATAATTTCTACAGTCTGAATCTTTACTCCCTCAACTTTAAAATAAAATCACATTTAAAGACTGGTCAATGTAGAAGCCAGTACACACACACACACACACACACACACACACACACACACACACACACACACACACACACACATGCAAACGTAACATTTCAAGGTTTTAGTTTATTTTGGAAAATATATCATATTATTTCTATCTTCTGTATAATAGCAACTCTGATCTTGGGAAGTATAACTAAGAGACATAAAATGATGCAAAGAATGCTGAAAAATGAAAATCAATTAGTTCTACCTTTGACTGGATAGATACTATATTTTACTAGGGCAAATATTGATAGTTATTAGGTATGATCTGAACAAAAACCAAGGTTGCTTTTTTCGTTACAGATGGTAAGAATTCTAACAACAACAACTAGCATTTATACAACATTGACTATGTGCCAGGCACTATAACTAAACACTTTACGATTATTATCTCAGGGGGCCGCTAGGTGGCTCAGTGGATAAAGCACCGGCCCTGGATTCAGGAGGACCCGAGTTCAAATCCAGCCTCAGACACTTGACACTTACTAGCTGTGTAACCCTGGGTAAATCACTTAACCCTCATTGCCCCACAAAATAAAATAAAATAAAATAAAAATTATTATCTCATCTCCTCTCAACAAGTCTGGAGTCTGGGAGGGAGGTACTATTTCTATCTCAATTTTACAGTTGAGGCAAACAGAGGCGAAGTGAGTTGCCCAGGGTCACCTATCTAGTTAAGTATCTGAGGCTCAATTTAAACTCAGTTCTTCCTGACTCCAGGCACAGTGCTCTACCCACTGCACCACCCAGTTTCCTTGATGTAAGATCATCCTCAATGTGAAAACTGTCACATTGCAAATATCCCTAAGCAAGGGCTCAAAAGCTGCATGCAGATCTCCTATGACAGGGTCTTACAGGTTAATAACAGGGATTAAAGTGTTCTAGAAAAAGATCAGATGATTAACTGGTCTTCTCACAGCTCTGGCGGGAGTGGGACTGGGAGCAGACATTGCAACGAATGACCTCTGTTTCTACTGTGTAAACCTATTTCCATTTATGAGGCAACTAATTGCCAAGGTTTTTTTGTGTTGTTTTTTTTTTTTTCCATTTGAACTCCGGCCTCATGTTTACAGCATTCTGAACAAGGCCTGCTTTCTTCCTCTCATTGACCATAATGTGGAAATAATTCAGCTACTGAACTTGCTGCTCCCCAGCAACCATAATGAAAACAATAATATTTCCCCAAGGAGGTTACATGTCTCAGGTCATTGGTGATGTGACAAAGAGGCTCCAATCTTTTATGAAAGCTAAGCTCTGCTTTGCATTTCTTTGTCCAGCAGAGGAATATCCCAACTGCAGCACCTCCTTAGGCACTCCTCCCCACCCCCACCAAACTGCTGATCGTATATGTTTTCATTTTTGCATGCTTTATTCTCACTACCTCCACATTGAAACTGACATGCCAGACAAAGAAGCCTCAAATCACTGAAAGTTAGCAAACTTTAAAACAACGTCCACTTTGATATTGGAACCAAGTGTTAAGTGATTGGAATTAGTTGTGACAGGTGTCTCTTAGTGAGACAATTTCTGTGGCTGCCTTTGCTGAAGGACTTGGCACTTTTGGTTGACTGATGCGCCATCAGAGAAACCTATCCATATGTTAACCCTTTTCCATTCAAATCCTAGCATTCCATGTGCCCCCCCACCCCCCACCCCTGCCAAAGTCACCATCCAAATAAATAAGCATCCAGGTGCAACTTGTGAGAGAAGATCCCTATGTCAGCCAGCTGATTATATTCTTTTAGAACAGTTCTTACAAAAAACAGTGAGCAATATTAATATTCAAGACAGTGATGCCATTCTGTTGAACTGGGTGGATTTGGTATGCTTCAAGAGACCTCCCTCAGAAAAAAAATTATATATACATACATACATATATATATATATATATATATATATATATATATATATGCATTCATTCATTTATTTGTTTGTTTATTCATTATTGCCCAAGGTGTTTTCTCCTAGAAACTCCTCTCATCTGCGTCCCACAATCCAACGTTTTTGTTTGTTTTTTAATGTGAAATTGTTCATATCAGTATCCAATCCCAGCCTCAGAGCCAGGAAGACTTGGGATCAGACTGTGTGACTCTGGGTAAGTCATTTATCTGATCAGAGCTCTAGGCAAATCTCTAAGACCATAAATTGCAACCAACGTGATAGCCTGCATGGGTAATAATGATTAACATTCCATAGAGCTTTAAGGTTTACATACATTATCTCACTTCATTCTCACACCAATCCAGCTAAGTAGGTGCTGTTGTTAGTTTACAGCTGGAGAAACTGAGGCAGAAAGAGGTTCACTAACTTGCCCAGACTTGCCCAGGGTCACACAGTTAATCAGTGTAGGAGGTAAGATTTAAACTCAAACTTCCTCAATCTGAGTTTAACACTGGATATAATATGCCAGCTAGCTCTCTCTAGGGATTTTCTTTACTGACTTAGAGTTCCTTATGGCATTGAAATAAAAGGTTTATTTAGTTCTTGTACCAATCCCTGACAACAAAACAGAAACAACACCAATAAAAAGAAGGCAATGATAATGGGAGTAATGCTATAAAATAACAAGACAATGTGGCCTGTGGACAGGGAGCTAGCCTAGCAGAAATAAAGACCTGGGTTCAGATCCTGTTTTTGATATATATATATATATATATATATATATATATATATATATATATATATATATATATATATATATTAACTGTGGAAGCACAGAAAGTCATTTAACCTCTCAGTACTCCAGGTAAGCTTTTTTCTAAAACTAAAAATTGTGGATGAGGGGCCTATCTTCATGGATAAGAGTAGTTCCCACAATAGGACTTCCTGACACTGATTAATCTGCAGATATGGACCAAATAATGATGATGATAGAAAAGCAGTAGGGTGTGGGGGGGGGGGGTTAGGGAAGAAAGAGCACTGGAATGAGAGTCAGATGTCCTGCATTCAAATCCAGACCCTGCCACTTAACTAGTATAACCTTGGAGAAACTACTATTTAACTTTGTTGTGCCTCAAGTTTCATCAGTAATGAATTGGGATAATAATGCTTTCCCACAGGGCTGTTGTTGGGGAGGTGGTAGTGGTGGTGGAATATATTAACCCTAAAGAGCTGTATAAAGGTGTCATTATGAAAATGAAATTAGTTAATTGTTACTAGGATCACTAGCTCCAGATTAGATAAATAACATTTTGCTAAGAGACAAGAGCAGGTATGTTGACAGTCCTCTGAATTCCTTCCCCTCAACTGGTACAGAGTTCAGCTTTACCCTATTTCCCACATTAGACCCAAATCCCAGAGAAAGATGGTGTGCCTGGCTACCCCGTAGAGCAAAGTGATATTCCTGGATACAGCCACTTGCACGTCAGTTCATTGCGCACATTAAGTGGAGTGCTCTCAAGCAGAACACTGCTTGCAGACAGCAGTGGAGCAAGTTCCCGAGTGAGTGGCAGTGGGTGGTCTGGGGCATGGCCGCACAACTGCTAGCTTACCCAGACACTTGGCCATGCTTGACCAATTTAGCTACTGTAGCTTCCAAGGGAGGTCAGGGGAGGTTTCTCTCCCAAGAGATCATTAGGGAAAGAATAGCAACCATCTGGCCCAGATGACTCAGTCACTCACCTGCCAGAAAGCATTGAGCTGGACCAGATGTAGTCTCAAGGTACATTATTATTCTCATTCTGTCTCTGTCTCTGTCTCTGTCTCTGTCTCTGTCTCTGTCTCTGTCTCTGTCTCTGTCTCTGTCTCTGTCTCTGTCCCTGTCTCTGTCTCTGTCTCTCTCTGTCTCTCTCTGTCTCTCTGTCTTTCTATCTCTCTGCCTCTGCCTAGGTTTCTGTCTCTCTCTCCCTTCCTCATCAGTTTATTTATCCACAAATAACCCACTTATGTATATTCCAAATAATCCTACAGGGAACCTTCTTTGTTTGTTTGTTTGTTTGTTTTTTATAATTCAATTTATCTCAAACCCAATTCAGCAAGCATATTATACAATCAGTCCCAGCCCTCAACTAGTTTATCTTCTACTACATTCTGCTTTTGTAATGTATTCACACAGCACAGGAGATGGACTAATTCACTTGATATGGCCTGTAATCATAGACAAAGGTAGTCAGTTTGAGCCTGGCTTAAGGAGAAATAAGGGCAAGACCAAGAATTGGGTGGTCATTCTTTAATAATAGTAATTAAAAATCTTGGGCGGCTAGGTGGTTCAGTGGATAAAGCACTAGCCCTGGATTCAGGAGGACCTGAGTTCAAATCCATCCTCAGACACTTGACACTTAACTAGCTGTGTGACCCTGGGCAAGTCACTCAACCCTCATTGCCCCAGCAAAAAAAAAAAAAAGTGAGTGATGTCCAACAAAAATCTACTGATGACTTTTCTTTTCATGTCAGTCACTTCCACATATATTATCCTCCTTCTCTAACCCTACCCTAAAGTCATGTTATAAAAAAGAGAAAAAAACTGAATAAAACGAATCCCTATATTAACTGTATATGTGATTATGCACATGATCCCACACCCATTCCAAAAGGAGGGGGGTAAGTCAGAGTCGTCTCTTCATTCTACTCTCATCCCTATATCTCACTGCCCCCACTAATGTATAGTTCTTTGTTCTCATCCTCAACCTTAGAGTTTTGGATAACTATTTGATATAATCTTCCCTTCTCTTCTAAAGAGAAAAGCCATTCACAACGTGACCTTTTTCCTAACTTTCCATTTATCTTATACTTTACTCTCCTCTATGAACTTTCTGGTCCTGTGATTTTTTTCTGTTCCTTGAATAAGGAACTCCTTTTCCTGACTCTCTGCCTTGTCACTGGCTGTCCAGTTCTTGTCTCTGCCTCCTAGTTCTTCTGCTTTCCTTCAAGACTCAGCTAAAATCCCACTTTCTGCAAGAGGCATTTTGTGATGTTCCTCAACCTTCCAAGTTAATATATACATACACACGTGTGTAAATACACACATACATATACATAATGCAAACATACATGTGTATATGTATGTATTAATATGTGTATATATGTATTTATGTATTATATATACTTATGTGTTTATGTATGTATCTTGTTTGTCCAAAGCCATTTTTATGTTGTCTTGCCCCTTAGACTTTAAACTCCTTGAGGGCAAGAACTATCATCACCTTTCCTTGTATATATAGTACACAGCACATAGTAAAGGTTTAATGAAGGCTAGTTGATCTGACTTGTCTTCTCCTGAGTTACATTTCAGTGGTTAGCTGGTTCTGAGCCAGAACATCTTAGACAACAGAGATCCCAATTTAACCTCATTTGCACACTTCTAGGGATTCTGGGTAGGGTCTATCAACACCAAGATGGCATGGAAGGAGGTAAAAGTGTGTTAAGAACATATGAGATTGGAACCTTTTCCCCCAACCCCAACGTCCTACTCTTGGTACACTGGGAAAGATTCATATCCTTCTATTTATGACTCTAATACCTTGAAATTTTGTCTTTGTAAAACCTTGGGCTGGCTCTCTTAGAACAAGACTGTATAGCATTCCATTCACTAATACATGAAGATTAAATTCTGCAGTCTGGACTTTGGTGGCTGTGGCATGGATGACTAGCTGTCAGCTTGTTCTGAACAAAAGCTCTTTTGATGTGGGGCTTAATGGTGTTTTCATTTAAGTGCTGGTATTCTAATGAATAATTTTTAAAGCCATTGATTTGAAAAATAGTTTACAAGTCTTAGGATGAATGCTTTCTAATTTGACCTTTAGAACAGGAGTTTTGTATGGGATTACAATTTAATTGGAAAAGAATTTCAAGAGATATGGTGTAACCATCCAAAAGACCATGAAGAAGATGAAACCCTGTTACTTGCATTTTCAATGGAATCAAGCTGTCCTGCTTTTTTCCTTTATATACATTGTGGAATTTTTGATTTTTCAAAGGTTGTTCAGGAATTTGAGTCATGGATTCTTGTGACTGCCAACAAATACAGTATCATTTGGTAGGCTAGTTAGCTATCCCAATTATTACCACCAGTATAAGGATTCTTTTTCCTTTTAAAAAATCCATTTTATTAAGCTACTAGAGGATTCAATTCCTATTCCACTGGGTTAAATAATCCTGCATCTCATTATACAGAGAAATGTGTAGGTTGGTGCCACACATAACAGAAGACCATACCACATAGCAGACAATAAGCATTTCAAAAATCAGCTTCCACTTGACTACCTTGACTGCCTCCCCATTTTCCAACACCCACTTGAACTTTTGTGATTACTTGCTGATTTCAGGTTGCCTATCAAGTTTTATGCCCTTAGAACAAATTGAGAAATCAGGCCAGGTTTGCAAAAAGATCATACGGAGATAGTCAGTGGCCAATTATTTCCCTTGGCAATTATGGATATGAAAAACATTGAGGCCTGTCAGGCAGATGTCTGTATAGGGGGAAACATGTCTCCCATCTTTTATGTCTGCAGAAGGTAGAAGACACTACTGATGCTCTGGAAGCAGCAGAGAGAGAATGAGTATGATAGGAGAGTTGATGGAACTAGAGACAAAAGGAAGGACAGGAGGAAAGGTAGTGCAATTTAATAATAAAGAATAAAAAATAAAAGGGGAGGCTTAGCACCTATTTCTTTTTTTTTTTTTGCTACTGATTGCCAAGTTAATTAGGGCAGAAAAAGAAGGTAGAGGTATTTTAGTGCATAATCAAAACTTTCTCAGTTTACATGATGTAGAGTTAGACCTGGAAGGGACTTAGAAATTATCTAGTACAACCCCTTCGGTTTACATATGAATCAAGCAAAAGCCAGAAAAATGGAGTCACTTGCCCAAGGCTACACAAGGTGGCCTAGCTGGGATTTGCATCTAGTTCCTCTGACTTTCAGAAAGTTGGGTGGATACTTGTTAGCAATATTGCAGTGGGTTTTCTTTCACAGGCATGGTTGATCTTGATTGGTTCTGAGGTCCCTTCCAATTTAAAGTTTTTGTGATCCAGTGGAACCAAATTCTTGCCTCTTTCCTTAACATCTGGCCATGGATTCTTTAGATGGTAGGTGCTGGGCTACTTCCAATCTTAGACCACTTCCAGTTGGGCTTGGTAGTCACCAAAATAACTGGCTCACTGTCATCTCCAACCACACTGGCAACCTGAAACTGATTTCCATATCTCACAGACTTGGTCTTTATATTTAGACAAGATCACTCTCTAATGGCAAATCTATTCTTTTAAAATTATTTCCACAGAAGATTTTGCCTCTTCATCGAAAGATTTTGTTCAGATCTTATCAAACCTCTATGTGAAGAAGACTTTGATTAAATTCAAAATGCATGACAAATATAGAGTATATTCTCTTCCTCTAATTAAATGTTCAGTGCATAGAAACGGTTATGATCATCATGATGGCACCACTTTTTATGGGGAAGAAGACCATTGGTAAGTTGTCTCTCTTCTATCTACTCTATCATGATATTAAAAAATAGACTCAAAACTTTAATATACCAATCGTTCAGAAAGACATGAGAGTCTCTTCTTCCTCTAGACCAGGGGTTTTTAACCTAGGGTGGTGAACTTAAAAATAATTTGTTAACTATATTTGAATAGAATTGGTTTCCTTTATAATCCTACATACCTCATTTTATACATTAAAAACATGATTCATAGAATGGCTCCATAGGCTTCACAGACTTTCAAAGAGATGCATAACACAAAAAAGTTAAGAACCCCAGCTCCAAAATTTCTCCAAATGCTTCTGTTTTGTTTTATTTGTTTTTCAATCCTTTCAACTTGTCAACATTTACAATATCCAAGAAGGGTTCGATTGCAATGACAACTTCTAACATAGTCTTTACATGCATGACTGTTAGGAAAAAAGAAAACTGGGAATAAAAAATGCAGTCATCTGATGGAATTATGGAGGTCACAGTCCAAAGTTAAGGTTAATATTCTTCTTTTAGCTTACAGAATTAAACCAGACTTCACTCCCCTACAAAAGCTGCCCTTGATCATCTCAACAATGGATGCTGACAGAACAACTCGATTGTACTTATAAGTGATCCAGCTAACATATTTTTTAAAATACAGAAAATTATGGGCACAAGGGCACTTTTTGTGAGGTCAATCCTCTTTTCTTTGAATTGGAACTAACAGACTCATCTCTTCATTTACTGTGTACATTTGTTAGTCTTGAATAAGACAGATTACATGAGTGCTCATGATTCCCAGGACTTACTCTAGCTATGCAGGTGGCAGTGGGGAACCGAGATCATATCCATCTGTCATCACTGTGATTAGCCTAAGGGTCATGAGTTGAGCCATGCAAGCAGCAGGAGGCAGGGAGGGGGGAGGACAGGACTATGCAAAGAAGAACAGACTGAGGGACCATGTGAATCGTGTGGGCTGACATTGTTGGGAGCAACTCCAACTTAGAGATTTAAGTATGAAAACAGAAAAGACAAATGTGGGAGCATCTTCCCCTGCCCCAACGTGGAACCTACCACAGGGGGCTTCAGTTGGCGCTGTCATAAATATTCTGTTGATTTTTTCCTTTGGGACTATTTTTTCTATGGTTTTGTCCCATTACATAAACTCGGTCTTGATGCATGAACTATCTCTATTGACTGTGAAAATGGATTTTTATCCAGAAGCGAGATTGCGGATCATCTACAACAGTCTTCTAATTTTCCAGAAAAAGAAAAGGAAGCAAAGGAAGGTAAAGCCACTTAGTTACACAACTGCTCAATTCAGTAAGCAGTTATAAATCACCTCCTTTTTGCTAGGATCTGGGAATACAAAGAGAAAAAGGAAAACAGTCCTTTCTTTCAAGGCAATCTTAAGGAAAACAACATTTATACAGATAATTAAATAGAAGGTATTAGAAATGAACCTACAAAGTATTATAAAGTAATTCCAAACTCACAAAGTTGGATTTGAACTTAGGCCCTTGAAATCCACTCACTCTATTATTCTACACAATCCTTAGTAGCCAACACGACAGAGTGAAAAGTAAACTGAATTTGGAAACATAAAACCTGAAATTGAAGTTGGCTTTGCCATCTAATAAGTATGTGACTCCAGGCAAGTCACTTACCATTTCTGGTCCTCAGTTTTCTTATCTGTAAAATGAGGGGGTTGGTCAATGACCTCGAAGGTCTCTGAGTTATAAATTTATAATCCTATGATTCTCAAAATATTATAGATGAAAATGACTTAATAAATCATCAAATCCATTAGCCTTAGTTTTCAGATAAGGAAACCCCAGGCCCAGAGAGCTTAAATCATATCATTAAGAGCAAATTGGCAGCCCAGTGGGGACAAATGAAGATGATTTGCATTTCTCTAATACTTCTTAGTTTACAAAGTGTTTTCCTTACAACAACTCTGAGAGATGGTAAGGACAAATCTTAATATCTGTGCTTTACTGATGAGGAAACTGAGGCTCAAAGTGGTTCAAATGAATTACCCATGGTTATATAGCCTGTATGTAACAAAATCCACCTCTACTAGCTTTATGTACAATGTTTTGTTTTGTTTTTTCTTTCCCAATACACCACATTGTCTCTCTGAGTAGTTTATAGGTTTCCTAATTCCCAGTTTAGTGTGATTATATTTGAGTAGTGACATTATATAGGGAATAAAGTCCTGTACTTGAAATCAAAAAGGCTTGTTCAAATTCTGCCTCTCATACTTGCAGCCTGTATGATCTTGGACAAATCACTTAACCTCTGAACCATGATTTTCTCATTTGTAAAAAAAGGGGTGGCAATTATTGGACTATCTATGAGATATTCTTATAAAATGGTTCATACAGTTTCAAGTCCCACAGAAAGATCAGTTATTTCAGTTACCACTATTGCTCTTAGTGTACCATAAATGAGAGGCAGAGTAGAATAATAAGTAAAAAGATGGCCTTGGAGTCAGGAAGCTCTGGTTTCAAAATCCTACTTCTAACATGTCCTGGCTGTGAGAACCTGGGAAATGATTGAACTTCTCAGGATCTAGATCAATTCTTTTTTTCTTTTTTTGGTGAGGCAACTGGGGTTAAGTGACTTGCCCAGGGTCACACAGCTAGTAAGTGTCAAGTGTCTGAGGCTGGATTTAAACTCAAGTCCTCCTGAATCTAGGGCTGGAGCTCTATCCACTGTGACACCTAGCTGCCCTGGTTAATTCTTTAATACTATAAATCATCAAAAAAGTGCTGATGTAGGTGGACAGAAGTAGTTTTATCATCTGTCAGTTGTTTACACCAATGAAATCACAGAAGCAGTTCCTTTTTCTATGCCACATAATTTTCTTCTGAAATTTTTCTTTCCTTCAAAGAATAACAACTTAATTTTGGCTCCTTACTACCTTGGGTTTCTCAAAGTTCTGTTGGAGAACACAAGAGAGAATCATGAACTACAAACAAGTAAGATGCAATATATGACACAATGTTATACATATCCAAAAAGGTTTTAATGTAAAATAAACTTTGGTTTTAGAGGTTGAGTTGATAGGAAGGGATTTTACAGAATATCCCCAGCAGACTATTCTGTTCTCTCATAAGTAAATGAGTATATTGACCTTTCCTAGGGAATATATACATATGCACATGCATATATATATATTTATATATAATTATATAACCAATTATAGATTTATATATAATCACCATTATTATAAACACTATAAAATCAGTGAGAAAAAATTAAGAACAATTTAATGTTCAACCAAGTAAAGGCAGAGCAGATTCATTAAAAAGCATTCATTAAATGTCAAGCTGGCTGATTAAGAGAAATAGCAAATAGTCTCTAGTGATCAAATGAAATTTTTAAATACCAAGAATTGATTTGTTTTAAAGGGACACATTTTCCCACATCTTGACTTCAAATGGTGCTTTACTACACAGGGAACTATGATAGTTCTTTTTCCCCCTTACATTTCTTATTCATGATCAGTAATAACTCCAGTTATTGATATGTATCCAAGCATCTCATTACTGTACATGTTCTGAAGCTCAGGATTTGGGTCATGGATAAGCACACTGGGGCAGGGCTGTACTGAAGAACTCATACTTGTTATCTACTCAAAGTATACCTGGTTCAAGCTGAGATTTCTACATCTTTAATTTTACAATAAACTCTTTACAAGTAGAGAATTTTTAAAGGCATGTATTAGTTAGAAAGTGACCAAAGTTATATATGGCTTTCAAGATTCAGCCTGAAACATTTGCCGTGATGCTCATAATGACTGTTCCACATGATTCACACTTCAACAAGCTGATTAGAAGAGGTCAGAGATATCGTGGGACTCTGTTTGCATTTATTACATGGAAAAGCCTCACTTTGATACAAGGTCCAAATTACAAAGGTGAGAAGGACTAGAGGTTGACATTCTGCTTGACATGTGAGTCACATCATTATTCTGCATACAGAAATTGCCAATCAGCCTGGCAGGCAAAGCATTAAGACTGATTATGCTCCTCTTAAGAAATACAAGGAACAGATCTTTCCATTGAGTCCAAGTGAAAAGACTTCAAGGCTATAATATCTTAAGTTGTTGGCTTATACAGCTCATGGTCTACAGTTCTCAACAGTCTCATTTCTTTGAATGGTAGAAAAAGGGCAGCCACTGAGCAGAGCTATGTGAAAAGTTACTCTACTTTTATTTATCATTGAATTTCTCACTGAATATTTATAATGCATAACCTCCACTGGGTCTTCCCTGCTACCCCGTAATTCTTTTACTCATCACTCACTGATTCTTAATCGCCTTCCCCACAATGACTGTTCGAGATCTTCTTTTCTTTCCTCAAGGCCCCAACAGTATCTCTCTCTCTGTGTTTTTACTTTCAGCAGTTGACCTTTATGCTTCTATATTACTGAAAATATTGAGGCCATATGATGTGAACTCCCTCTTCTCCCCTATCTAGTCTTCTGAACTTTCCAGGTCCTTACTATTCCTTTCTTCCTATTTTCTTTTCTACTAAGACTAATCCCTCTCCCTGGTTTTTTTTTTTTTCCCCTAATCTAATGCCTTTTCAATTACTTTAAGACCTTGCTCTATTAGTCATTCCCTCTCCCTCACAAACTTTCAGCCTCTCTTGACTCCTTCCTGTTAGCCTACACATATGCTTATATCTACTCTACTCTGAAAAATAAAATCCCCTTACCTCTGCTACTGCCTTAAGCTATTGTTCTGACTCTTGCCTATTCTTCTGTAACAAATTTCTAAAGTAAAAGAACATGCTCTCAACCTTGACTCCCTTACCACCTTATTTCTTCTTAAGAAAAAGTTTATTGATGCTATTTGGTTTTATATTATGGCCACTCCCTTAACCTCTATTGATTCCTCCTTTGTTACAAAGCATAGTTAAACAATACCAACTAACATCTGACCATTATATGTGATATTTTATACAAATACAGTACAAAATTTCTACTGGATGGAGGAAGATGAGTTTCCTCATCTCCTCTTTGGGGCTAAGATTGGTCATTACAGTTATTTATTCATCATTTTGCTTTGTTTTAGTGTCTATTTATATTATTGCAATGATTGTGTATATTGTTCTACTGATTCTGCTTATTTCAATCAGCAACAGTCCACCCAAGTCTATGATTTCCCTGAGTTTCTCATATTCATTGTTTCTTACAAAAGAACAACATCCCATTATGTGCATATGCTACTATTTATTCTGCCATTCCCCATTTAGTTTTCAGTCATTTACTACTACAAAGAGCGATGACACAAATAGTTCGATGAATATGGAGCTTCTCTAGGGTTATATGACCAATAGTGGGATCTCTGGGTTAAAGTGAGTGAACACTTTTCTGATGCAATTTCAAATTTTCTAGTATAATTACAAATTGTTTTTACAGAATTATTAGACAAACACAGCTCCACTAAACACTGTATTAGTGTACCTTTCTACATCCCCTCCAACATCAATCATTTCCATATTTTGTTATCTTCGTCCATTTGCTAGTCACTCATTTAACCCAGTGCAATTAAGAACATTCTGTTAAAAGAGCTCTTCCTAAGATCACTAATGTCCTCTTGACTGATAAATCCACTGACCTCATTTCTAATCTCACATGTTTTGATTTCTTTGGAGAACTAGATACTGCTGACTGTACATTCCACTCATATTGATGCCTTCCTCCCTCAGATAATAGAATCATCTATTTAAAGATGGAAGGGAATGTATAAGGACATTTAGGCTACCCCCTCACTCTACGGATAAGGAACTGAAGCCAGAGAAATTAAGTGATTTGCCCAAAGTCACACAGATAAATAATTGACCTGGGTTTCAAACCCAGGTCTTCTGACTCCAAAGTCTTCTGCCTCTTTCTACTGTACCTTACTTCCTTTCCATGGCTTCTATACCACTGTATAACATCCAGGTTCTTCTCCTTCTCTGAATACCATCTTCCCAGCTACCATGGCTCTTCTTCAAGCCCTCCACTCTGAGTAAGTGATCAGTTCCGAAGACCTGGACAATATTTCTGAAATTTGTCTGATCCTGATTCAGGTCTCACATCTACTATTATAATACTCTCTTCACTAGTCATCTTGCTTCCATTTTATTTCCATTCTCCAATCGATTCTACACTTTGGTGATGCTAGAATTTATTTCCAATTTGCTCTGCCATAGGCTATGTTACTTTACTATCTACTGGATCCTGTCAAACCATTTTGCTCTTCTCTTTTTCCTTAATTCTCATTCCATACTCAAACATGCTCTTTCAGAATGATATAATGAAATGAGCACAAGACTGGTTTTCAGAATACCTAATCTCTACTACTAACTAGTTAGTAGTGTGGCCTAGAACAATTGTTTATACTTCCTTGAGTCTCAGTTTCTTCATACAATAAATCAGAAAGTCAGATTGAATGAGTCTTGACCAAGTTCCCTTCCAGGATATGGTTCTAAGTAATAGGATACACACAGTGAGGACATTCAGAAAAAAAATGGACAAGTGATCTAATGTCAATCTTTGGCCTTGAGATTGTATTATTCTTCAAAAGCACTTTATAAGGATCACTTGTACAGTTCTGACCCCAGCCCTCAGGATTAGATGAATCTTTAAAAAAAAAAGTCTATTCTTAAGAGTGGAGGAGGTAGAGAAAAGAAGTGCTTTATTAAGAAGTGGATTTCCACATGGAGTGAGCATCAAATCTGTTTTCAAACTGCTTCAACATTGACTCAGTCTACAATCTGGACCATAAAAGCCCGACTAAGAAGGATATGTTCCCATAGCTAACTCTATATTATCAGTGTGTCCATTAGCTCTTCATGTAAGACTGTAGTTTAAATAGGCCAGAGGGATGCTCCAGTTATAAAACTATTAGTTGTGGATCCAATATAAGCTACCTCCTGGAGGAGAGATGAATAGTGGGAAGAAGTGAAACAGCTAAGAACAGCATCCAGAGAAGGAAAGACAGACCTTCTGCAGGGGATAGGGAACAACAGTGGTGGTGCAGATCACCAACATGAAAGAATGAACTTTAGTCATTTTCCTTTGCTGGCCCAAGGTAGTACTAAGTCACAGTGGCCGTACAGGTTCTTTGGGGTGAAAATGAAGACAGCTCACTAAAGAAAAGTCTCAACTACTCTCAGAGGTAAGCGCTCTCTGTATCCTTTATTCTTTTTTTTTTTTTTTTTTGGCAGGGCAATTAGGGTTAAGTGACTTGTCCAGGGTCACACAGCTAGTAAGTGTCAAGTGTCTGAGCTCGGATTTGAACTCAGGTCCTCCTGAATCCAAGGCCAGTTCTTTATCCACTGCACTATCTAGCTGCCCCCTCCCTTTTTCTTTAAATAAATCTATTTTATGTGTTAAATAAAATAAAATGAAGTATTTGTAAAGTCTTTCCTATTTACCTCCCCTTCAAGACTGAGCACCAGGGTTACCTCCCACAAGAAGCCTTTCTTGACCCCCCCCAACTCTTTTTTATTTCTATTTATTTTGTATATGCTTTGAAATACTTACCTGTGTATATGGTGTTTCCTCAGTAGAATGTAAACTCTTTGAAGGCAGGCACTTAATTTTTTTTTCTATGCATACTTAGTACTGAGCATAATGAAGTGGTATGGTAATAGAGTTCAGGACTTAAAGTTAGAAAGACCTGTGTTCAAATCTTGATTCAGACACTTAGCTGCATTATCTCTTGGAATTCACTTAACTCCTTTGTCCCCTAATTTCTTTATCTCTGAAATGGAGTTAATAATAGTGACCACCTGATAGCATTGTTGTGAGAAGCAAATGAATTAAATTACGTAAAGTACATTGCAAACTTTAAAGTGCTAAGTAAATACTAGCTTTTATCATTGTAGTAAGTGTCTATTGGATTGAAGAAAGGCTTTTTAATTGTGATTTTAGAATGGTTGATAATTTAGAATGTCCCTGCACATTTAAAAGGCCCACAGGAGTCTTGTATTTAAAAAACAAAAACAAAAACAAAAAACAAAACAAAATAATGCATAGAGGGGATAGCCTGGCATAGTAGATTGAGCCAGCCTTGGAGCCTTGGAGTCAGGAAGACCTGGGTTCAAGTCTTACCATTGAGACATTCTGTTTGATGCTGGCCAAGTCTCTTATCCTCTCAATGCCCAAGGTAACTCCATAAATTGTAGAGAAGATTTTCATTTGTATTGACTGAGGACTCTACACTGATGAAATAACAAAACTGGTTTAAAAAAAAAGGAAGAGTAATAGAAATATGCTGTTTTATACAAGCAAACCAAGGATATTTAGGGGAGCTGAACATCCATTTTGCCTTTGGGATGTAAATTTATGAGGTAATTACGTTTGTTCTGAATCTATTTAGAGTACTGTTGCTTCCAAAAGTAAGAGATCTATGCCCAACATTTTGTTGGACTTAAGAGGTTTTAACCACCCGTGGACCATTTCAATTGGTGGGATTTGTAGGGCGAGAGACCTTCAGTTTCCCATATTTAATCATGAGGTAATAATGGTTGGTAAGCCCTCCAAAGAAATGAATAAATTAAGGAGTTGAACAAGTCACTGTGTATTTTGGTAATGCATGTTGAGAGTTAATGTTGTACTAATTAAAGGGAATGTATTGCCTTTCTAGCCTGTTGGCTATTATGTCGTGAAAGCTTTTTAGAATAACAGAGAGCACATTTAATAAGGTATATCTTCCTAACTTGTGGGGACAGCGGACCATAACGTAGCTTTCCAGTTGGGCAGCAGAATTCATGTCTATGTTTTCCCTCGAGCTGATAGAAGGCTTCTGAGGAGTCTAAGTTAATTACTCTTCAAAAAACCACCTATCAACACCTGCCAGCTTATCAATGGAAGGAACACTCTCCACCAACCCAGATCATAATTATCTGTATATGACTTACTCAATGAATCTTAGGGAATTGTTTGAGGCACATCGACTTTCAGTGACCTGACCAAGGTTACACTTCCAGTAAATGGTAGGAGCATGATCAAATCAATTAATCAGCAAGCATTTATTATAACAATCCCTATTCTCAAGGATTTTACATTATGTCATGTATGGATGGACCCATAGTTCAGAATCCAAGCCTGTTACACCATGCTGCCGCTGGGATCTGTTAACCGCAGCAATAACTGTTGGCATTTATATAGTGTTCTGACATTGGGAAAGTACTTTCTATCATTTAAGTCTTGGAATAACTCTGAGACTTAGGATTTAGACACAAAGAACAGAGGTCATCTGGCCAAAATTCCTCACTTTACCAATGAGGAAATTGACTTCCAAAAAGGAGAAGAGATTTGATGGAAGTTACAAAAGTCGTTATCAAAGACATCATTATCCCCTTTTCATACACGAGGAAATTGAGGTTTCGAGAGTTGAAATTACTTGAGCTTAGATTCTTAGCAAGGAAGTGCTGAGGTCGCATTTGAACCTAGATCTTCCTGACTTGGAGACTGAGCCTTTTCAACCTAGTATTCCAAACTTCAAAATGGGAACCGATTCAAATTTGTCAAATACTTGTCATCTCACCCTTTTTTTTCCTAATTCATTTCATTTTTTTAAAAGATGAAAAGCATGTAAACATGGGTGGCTTTCTGAAAATGTTTTTTTTAATTATTAATTATACCTAAAAGAATTCCTTTGTTGATCATTTACTCATCAGAAGGAAATGAATGTACTTGGGGGCATTAAGTGGAGAACACAGCAAAAGATTTGAGCAACAATTATAATTTGTTTCTTAGCAACTAATAGCAAAAGTTATGGAGTTGGCTCCAGCTCTAAAGTGAGAGGCAGGCTTAGCTTACAGCCCTGGGAATATTGCGACAAGCCTTAAACAGCTTAATGCTAGGAGTAATTTGCTTTCACCACTATCACAGATAAATTCTTTTGTATCTGGCAGGTCAAAATCCTAAAGTATTCTCATTAAAAGTTGGCTATTATTGTGTGTTCTGCCATCATTTGCATCACACAGAACCAAACAGTATTTGTTATTTCATGCGTTATAAGAAGTTGAAGAGAATCAGCCCTATAAAACAGATTCCTTTAATAAACCGGGAAGAGAAGTCCATCACTATAATAGTTCCATTTCCAGTCTGAAACAGCGCTTATTAAATGTAGTCCTGGTTAAAGTAAATTAAAATTTTTTTTTAATAATGGATATGAGCAAACGCAATGGGGATTTGAAAGGGTAGACTAGGCTGGAGGCTGGAGAAAAGGCTGGTGAAATTTGAGGTGTCCCATTTGTTAGACTAAGAGCCCAGGGAGTCTCCAGCCATGTACTTGCCTTCAAAATATCAGATTTGCAGCCCTCATCTTGAGCAAAGAATTTAATTTGTCTTGCCTAGAAGACCACATTAATATCCTAGCAAACTCAATTTTCTTACAAAAGATGTATTAAGATTTTTTTAAGCCGTGCATCTAATACATGTGGACCATGCAGTCCCAAAATACACCGTGATATAAACAGGAGCCTAAGGAAACATACCCCAAAGACCAGAAGACACTGTTTTAATGTAGTAACAACACAATTGGAAAACCAGATATAATTAATTAGAAAAGACCATTAGAGGATGGGCGTATTGGGGAATCATCAGTTGAGCTATTTTTAACCTCAATTCTTTTTTTCCTGAACATTGGAAAACAAAGCAAAAATACCCTTATTTGGGAATGTATATTTAGTCCAGAACAGTCTAATTCTCTTTTCCTGCGGCAGCATTAATAAATAATTAATTAGCACGACCACTTATGACAAAATATCAGATGAAGTTGAATGTAACTAATTCTGTCTGTCTGAAGAGGTAATAAGTGCCCCAAATCATAGGTGTCACTGTTGGATTGGAGACCAGATATGAGAGGTCTAATTTTAGATTCTGTGTCCCTGATTCATGATTCAGAAGAGATAAAACGATGCACTTTAAAGGTGTTCTAGACATGAAATAACCCACATCTAATGAAAATAATTGACTACATTTATATAACACTTTACAAAGTGCTTTTCTTGCCAAATCTCTTTGAGGTACGCAGGGTATTATTTATCTGTATTTTGCTGATGAAGGAATGAGAGACCCAGAGATGTGCTGAGGCTTGCTCATGGTCAAATAGTTGCTCGATGTCTGAGCTGCGTATTGAGACCAGATTTTCTTGCCTGAATCTCTGCCCTATTTCTACTATGCTGTGCACTCTATATTGGCAGCTAGGTGGAGCAGTGGATACGGCACTGCCCCTGAAGTTGTGAGGACCCGAGTTCAAATATTACCTCAGACACTTACTAGCTATGTGACCTGGGCAAGTCACTTAACCCCAAATGCCTTAAGCATCCAGGGCTATCTCCAATCATCCTCATATATATCTTGCCATTGGACTCAGATGGCTCTGGAGGAGTGAGGTTGGTGAATCTGCACAGCCCTTCCTCACTTAAATACAATTCGGTGTAAGTCATGACATCACTCAGATGTCATAGTCCTTTTCGAGAACTAAGGACAAACAACAAAAACATGTACTCTATGGACTATCCTAGAAGAATAGAGGCAACCACGTTACACTATGGGTAGAATCCTGGACTTTGAGTCAGGAAGAATCGAGTTCAAACCCTGTCTCAAGACACAATAACTGTGTCATCCTAGATGAGCTATTTGCCCTATCTCTACCTCAGTTTCTTCACTTGTACAACAAGGGAGCCGCTAAGGTTCTTTCCAGCTCTATACAATTCTATGCCTGTTATGGATCAACGGAATTTCACTGTATGTCGCTGTTTCACATTTCCAGCTTCCTGTGTGAATAGAGCTCTTAACCATCCATTGGAAAGGTTGGCCCATTAAATCTCCAGCTAAAGGGAATGCTGTAAGTAGAGGGGTGATAAGAAGCAGGCAGTTGGGTGGTTTCAGGGGATGGAAGGATATAGAAATAGAAGATTAAGAGATATGAGAGGCATGGATTCCTAAGGGATCTGTCTTGGCATAAGAATTTTGAGGTCTCTTTGAGTTCTGAATAACCGACCATTTCAACATCTTGATCAGAATAGTGACTGGATAGATTGCATGTGGATTACATCATACGTGATTTATGTCATTAGGAAGAAAACACCCGTCTGACTTAGGTTTGCTAGAGAGTCACTGTGGTCCCTAGGGTATGTGATATATAAACAGCACAGGAGGTATGTGGAGTGTACCTCCTGAGCAAAGCTCTTGTTAAAGGGAAATGACCACATAGAGTTAACATTTAATTGTGGGGCAGGGTGGGGTGGAGAGGATGGAATATATATGTTCACCTGCAGTGGAGTAGCAGGAATTGATGGCAGAGAAGTGAAGATTCTGCTTGAACAGATAGACTGTTCTGCAAATCATCCCAAAGAGCATCTGCTCCCTGTTCTAGATGGCTGGTCACAAGGTCAGGAATTAAACTATTGAATAAACAACTTCTCCAAGGCAGATGACATTGTCTCCATGTGAATGGCTGCAGAGTTTCCCAAGCAGTTTCCTAATGTGAGCATGTGGAGCAAAAGGACCTCAAAAGCCTACCTGCCCAGGAGGCTTTGTTCCCATCTGTAACAGAAGTGACTAATCAAACTAAAGATGGGTATAGGGGTGCAGGGGGCTAAGAGATGGCTTCTAAGCAATAACTTGTGACAAGTGCTATCATTTATTTATCTATTTATTCATTTGTTCATTTGTTTATTCATTCATTTATTAATTTATCTATTTGATTATCTATCAATATATCTATTTATTTTGCAGGGCAATGAGGGTTAAGTGACTTGCTGAGGGTCACACAGCTAGTAAGTGTCAAGTGTCTGAGGCTGGATTTGAACTCAGGTCTTCCTGAATCCAGGGTCAGTGCTTTATCCACTGAACCACCTAGCGCCCCCCCCCCCCCCAAGTGCTATTATTAATGCCCATTTCAGAGATGAGGGAACTGAGAATGAGACAAATGAAGTAAACTTATTCAGGGTCACACAGCTAATAAGTGTGTGAGACTTCTGACTTCAAGTCCAGCACTCTATCAATGATGCTACTTAGTTACATTTTTAACCAAAATTTTGGCTAAAAAGCTATAAAAATGGGGCATCTTTATAGAATTAAAGATTTAGATTAGGAAGGGAGCAATAATAATAATTGATAGCTAAAATTTATATAATGCTTTACAAATACCTCATTTTGCAACAACACTGGGAGATAAGTACTATTATCATCATTTTTCAAAATAAGAGACTGAGGCTGAGAGTGATTAAGTGACTTGTTCAGGGTCACATTGTTTGCCTCAGTTTTCTCATGTGTAGAATGAGAATAACAATAACATCTACCTTCTATGTTGTTGTAAGGATCACATGAAATAACAGTAAATTGTTTAGCACAGTGCCTAGCACACGATGTTGTTGCTCAGTCATTTCAGTTGCATCTGACGGTTTGGGGCCCCATTTGGAGTTGTCTTGGCAAAGATACTAGAGTGGTGGGGCAGCTGGTTGGATAAAGCACAGGCTCTGGATTCAGGAGTTCCTGAGTTCAAATCCAGCCTCAGACATTTGACTCTTACTAGCTCTGTGACTCTGGGCAAGTCACTTAACCCTCATTGGCCCACCAAAAAAAAAAAAAGATACTAGACAGGTTTCTCATTTCCTCCTCTAGCTCATTTTATAGATGAGGAAACTGAGACAAACAGGGTTAAATGATTTGTTCAGGGTGACACAGCTACTGTCAGAGGCTGGATTTAACACCTACCTTTTGCCTGGCATATAGAAAGTACTATATAAATAATTATAATTATTTATTATATAAATGACATTTGGATGTTACATTTCCCTTGCTGTATCCAGTTTATCTGGCCATCTGTTTTGGAAATTTATCCTTCCTTCCTTCCTCCCTCCCTCCCTCCCTCCCTCCCTCCCTCCCTCCCTCCCTCCCTCCCTTCCTTCCTTCCTTCCTTCCTTCCTTCCTTCCTTCCTTCCTTCCTTCCTTCCTTCCTTCCTTCCTTCCTTCCTTCCTTCCTTCCTTCCTCTTTCCCTCCCTCCTTCTCTCTCTCTCTCTTCCTCAAGGGCTTGGTGTGAGTAATAAGTATACAATGAAAAACTGGAGAAAAAGCAAATATTCTGCTCAAGTGACTTACAGATTTTCAAATTCTTTCTCCTTTGTAGTGTCAGACCAGGGACCAGGTACCAATATGCCTTTTCCCAGGATGAGGGAATATGGGTTCATAAGTCAATTATCATATTTACCAAAAGCAAGACCCTCCACCAACCTACACAAATAGATGGAAAAGAAAACTATTTCTTGTTCTAATAACAAGACTTAGCCCATGGGTCAAGGATGAAGGGATTTTCAGCTAGAAGGAGGTTTCATAGTCACCTGGTTCAAAGCTTCTTAAACTGTGGGTCGTGACCCCATATGGGGTCACATAACTGAATGTAGGAGTCATGAAAAATTTGGAAACAGTAAAAGGTGATCTATACCTACTTTATATACCAATATACCTGGAATTGAGTAAAAATTTCTCCGGTGAAAAGGGATCATGAATGGAAACCCTGATCTAGTCTAACTTCCTTATTTTATAGGAGAAGACACCAAGGCCTAAAGAGGGTAAGTGACTTGGCAAACATCACAGAGTTAAGTGTGAGAGATAGAATTTAAACCGAAGTCTTACTGCTCTAAATCAGTGTTCTTTGCACTGTACAATGAAAGCTCAAAGAATTAAGACAGAAGATCTGAAGAGTGGGTGGTGACCCCATATGGAGTCAGGTAACTGAATATGGGAATTGGGAAAAATTTGGCAACAGTAAAAGGTTATATACACATACATATGTATATGTACACACACACACACGTATATATATATACATACACACACCTATTTTATATATATATATGTATATATATGTGTATATGTGTGTATATATGTGTATATATATACACATATATACACATATACACATATACACATATATACATATATATACATATATATACATATATACATATATATATATATATATATATATATATATACACACTCAGGGTCACATAAACATTTCTAAGGTAAAAAGGGGTCATGAGTGGAAAAAGTTTAAGAAGCTCTGATGTAGCCTAGTGATTCAGTGGGACATTTACAAGGAATGTCCAGTAAGACAAGGCCATGACAAATTAAAAGGGAAGAAGGACAAATACAACTTTGTAGTTCCTTGTTGGGGGGATGTTGGAAATCCTTGGGGCTAATAGTTTGTGGAAATTGTTTTCAGAGCCCTTCATACTGACCTCCCCAGCTCTTGACAGATGGCTGGATAAGAATGTACCGAGAAGCCCGGTCACCTGCTTTCTTGTGTCTTTTAAACAAACCCCTTTTCATCTTTTACACAAACACTTTTTAAGCTAAGAAACACCTGGAGTTAGCAAGTTTAATATTGAGCCAATTAACTACAGCACCTATCTGCTAGCATTAGCAGCCCACATTTTTAATGAAATATTAATTGCTGGAGACAAGATTTTCTTAAATAATCTCCAAAGCTGACTGATAAGTTGGGTTAAGGGATAAACATGTATAGGATGTGTTTATGTTTGCCATTCCTACCTTTACCAGCCATTCTAGAAACTACAAACACCCTAGCTCCATTGAAAAAGAAAGATGTGATACTTAATTTACAGCAAGAACAGGTGTGAATAAGCTAAGTATAAATAGGAAGGCTCAGCAGATGTAATGCCTTTGTTCATCTCTAAGTGCCACTATTTGATCATTTCCCATACATTTTATCATTTAGTTTCATGGGGAGGGGAGGGTATGCTGCCATCACCACCACCATTATCATCACCACAATCATCATTTTGCCTTAAATAAGTAATTCAAGCAGATATTTAGATGTAGATGAGTTCTGTTTGAGTATGTTTGGCCAACAATAGATGGCATCACATGTAAAAAATGATGTATGACCATTCGAAATTCACATGGCTTCTTTCTCCTAAAAAGAAGGTTCGCTTGCAGTATCTGGCAGGGTTGGGAGACATATATACCCCTTGCATGGTACACAGTGGGTAGATATCAGGTCATGCAGAAAATCAAAGGCTACCGTGGGATTTCAAGTTTAGTTTTATCCATTTCTCAAGTTCTGATCTCAGAATTTCTCAAACTGGTTTTCCTAGTCCAGTGTTCCAGTATACCATCATTATCAGCACTATTAACCAGAAAGAAAACGAAATCAAACACAAATAAAAAGCTCATTCAAGGAAGTGACTTTCACAAAGCCTACCTTTCTTGGATGAGCAAACTGGGCTCTGATTAGTGGAAGTAAACAAGAGGCCTATTTTTTAAAAAATCAATCATTAAGTACTAGTTCGATATGAGGACAATGAGCAACTGTCACTTTTATGCTTCAATATCTACCTGATAAAGTGATTACACTTATGCAACTACTTGATGACAAAGAAATCAAACCATTGGGAGATTGTTTTCCCCTTTCAGATCAATATTACTTATCCAGGTAAAATGCACTATTTTTTGGTTTCTCAATTTATTTTGCAGGTATCTATAGAATAAATGAAAGTAAAGGAACACACCTCTCTACCAGTGTCTCCTTTGGGACTTGGTAGCATGGCGTTCATAATGTAGTTATCATTAGTGTTGTGATAAGAGGTTAGCTATAACCTAAACTCTTTGCTTGCCTTTTAAATTGGGCAAGTGATCATTAGGTAGGCTTAAGGTAGTAAAACATGAAATCTGGTCATTCTCCCTTAGCAGAAAAATACAATTTATTTAGCAAGTCAATTGAGATTTATTTCCTAGAAACCCTTTGGGTCAAGAGAGACCTTTAGCATTTACCTAGTCCTTTCTCATCATTTCACTGCTCATTCCCATAGGACAGAATATTTTCTACTTTGAAAAATTCCCTTTATTCTAGTCTAGTAAAATTTTTGTAGGCATGGAGTCACTGTCTGAATGGGGAAGATTTTTTATCTCTTTTATATCTATTAAATGTTATTTAATGTTATTAGTCTTGTGTTTGAATCTTAAAAATTATATATTTTAGAGAAGGTACAAAAGATGATTACACATAAAGGAATAATGTCCATTCTGTGGCTTTATATAACACCTAGAATATGTAAGCATTTCATAAACACTATTTGAGGATATTGCAACGTGGAGGAATTAAAATACGTAACATCAGTCTTATTGTCTAGTAAGAAATGCAAACATTCTTATGTGGCAAGTAAGTTATAGATCTGTTGAAAGCCTGTATTACTTTTTTTTTTTTTTTTAGTGAGGCAATTGGGGTTAAGTGACTTGCCCAGGGTCACACAGCTACTAAGTGTTAAGTGTCTGAGGCTGGATTTGAACTCAGGTCCTCCTGAATCCAGGGCCAGTACTCTATCCACTGCGCCACCTAGCTGCCCCGAAAGCCTGCATTTCTATAAAGGGTATCTCATAAGCACAGAACGATTACATAACAAAACCAGTAGGCATGTGTCAACACACATAGTACAACATGATTGCCTTTCCTAAGTAAATAATCTAAATGGCCTTTCTTTACTTTTGCTACTTAAATAAGACTGTCAGAATTTCAAAAGATTTCAGTAGTCCAGAATGTTGGATCAAATAAAATAAAATTAGTGATAAAGGTAATGTCTTACAATTTTGTTTCAAAAAAAAAATCAGCTTAAGAAATATACGATAGGGGCAGCTGGGTGGCGCAGTGGATAAAGCACTGACCCTGGAGTCAGGAGGACCTGAGTTCAAATCCAACCTCAGACTCTTGACACTTACTGGCTGTGTAACCCTGGGCAAGTCACTTAACCCCAGTTGCCTCACCAACCCCCCCCCCAAAAAAAACACCCCAAACCCAAAAGGAAATATAAGAAAGGGAAGGGATAGCAAGTAACTATCAAAAAGCGGAACTAGAAGACTCTGGACCTTGGTTTGAATCTTGGATTTTTGCCTTCTTATCTATAGATCCTTAGTTAAACCACTTAACCTCTATAGGCCTCTCTTTCCTCATTTATTAAATGATAACATTTGTTTAAATTTGTTAAACGGCGGCCTTTCCAATTTTCGATTGTGGTATAATCAATGAACAAGAATTGTTAAGTGCCTACTCTGTGCCAAGCATTTTGCTAGGTGTTGGAATACAAAGATAAAATCTAAATAATTCTTGCTTTCAAAGACCTCCTATTTTATTAGATTACAGTACAAAACGCACTGGATTTGAAGTGAGATTATCTAAATTAAAATTCAAGGTTTTCTGTTTACCTCAAGTGTGACTTTGGGCACAATAAATAACCTCTTGTCCTTATTTTCCAATTTGTCAAATGAAGGGGTCAGAAGAGATGATCTATGAAATCCCTTCCAGCTTAAAATCTATAAGTCCTATGAAATACAGTGGCCTTGGTTGAGTTTACTTCCTTCTCTGTCTCTTAAAGTCCTCCCACACTTTTTGCTAGGCCATTTATTCCTGAATCCCTCATCTCCATGACTATCTGTCACCCTTTTACATTTGAATTCAATCTTTTCTTTTTCCTTTTCGTGGCAACCCAACTGATGGTATCTCTTCCACAAATCTTACTTCTGTCTAAGTGGCAGCTAGGTGGTGCAGTGGATAGAGTACTGGCCCTCAAGTCAGGAGGACCTGAGTTCAAATCTCACCTCAGACACTAGCTGTGAGATCCTGGGCAAGTCTCTTAACCCCAATTGCCTTAAATATCCTGGGCCATCTCCAGTTGTCCTGATGTATATCTTTCTGGAGGAGAGAGTGAGGTTGGCAACTTTGCACAGCTCTCCCTCACTTAAATCTAATTCAGTGCAAGTCATGACATCACCTCAATAACATGGTCCTCTTCGAGAAAGAAGGGCAAGTAACAACTTCTGTCTACCTCTCACTTTTCTTCTGAAACTGATTGTCATTTCCTTAACAACCACTCCATCACAAACAGCCTTCTTGCCAAAATGCCTTTTACAGGTACATAGAAAATAGCATTCACCATCACAACATGCCTGGTAATTTAAATTGCTTTATTCAATTGTTTTCAGTCATATCTCTTAGTGACTCCATTTGGGATTTTCTTAGCAAAGATTCTGGAGTCGTCTGTCACTTCCTTTTCTAGGAATTCTAGGAATTTTCTAGGTCATTATATAGATAAGGAAACTGAGGCAGAGTAAAGTGATTTGCCCAGGGTCATACAACTAGCTAAGTGTCTGAGACCAGATTTGAACTCAAGGAGATGAGTTTTCCAGGCTGAGCACTCTATCCACTGTGTCACTTAATTCCCTATACAGGGATTTTAAAAACAATTGTTCAGTTCTTCTTATTTGAATATCTAGGTGAAATAATCAGTATTCTAAATTTGGTGTTAGAGGATCTAGTTTAAATCCCAGATCTGCCTCATCACCAAGTAACTTTAGGTACTACTTCACTTGTCTGGACCTCAGTTTCCTCTTCTGTTAAATGAAAGGATGAGAGTAGATGGCTTGTAAGACCCCACAGTTCTACATGTATTATTAATTAATAGGTTCCACTTAGTTTAACTGTTCAACGAACAAACACTTATTAAAGCCTACTATGTAGCAGGCCCTGTGCTAGATGCAGGAGATAAAAAGACAAAATGTATTCTAATTATCTCTGGACATGTGCTGTATAGAAACTTAAGAAAAAGAAAACCCAAAGCATAAAAATCCTCTAGGACACATATTTAGTCAGTCAGCAAAACATTGCCTAAAGACAGTTCCTACTCTCAGGGAGTTTGTATTCTGATAGATAACTAAAGACAGGAAAAGCCAATGTGGGAGAGACTACTGGGAAGATCAGCATACTAATAAACTTTTGGTGGAACTGTTAATTAGAAAGCAATTTAAACTTAGCATTTTTTAAAAAGTGTTTAAAATGTCCATTTCTTTTTTTTAGACCCAGAGATCACACCCACTGCTAGGCATGCCCTCTCCCCACCCCCCCAAGCTGGTTAAAAACAGAAGTTTCATATATATAAAAATATTTGTTACAGCATTTTTTCATGCCAATGAAGATGTGGAAACAATATCTACTAATACGGTCTGGGTTTCCTTTCAGTGGAAGGAAGGATCACACTATTAAATATTCATGAGTAACCTTTCTCATAGGTTTCTAGAAGAGTGACAAATAAAGGGCAGCCAATTTCCAACTTTACTTCATTTTGCCTCTGTGGGGGTTTGGAGGAACTAAGTCCAGGAGATACTTGCTGCTACTCTACCAGACTTTTCTCCACAGGGATATCCTGAGGCAAAATTGTGAAATCTGTCCTCTGTCTCTCTGTATCTCTCCTCCTTTTTCACACAAACTCCTTAGCTGCAAAAACTGCAGGCCTAAGCAATTCCTCTTCCCACAAAGCTTCCAAAAGTGAAAATCTGCCACTTACAGTGGCTCAGCTTCCTTTCAACAGGCAAGGGGGGAAGAGGGGAGCAGTTATGGATGAATCATAGCATAAGAAAGATCCCAAAGCAAGTGTTCTCTGTGCCTGCCTCCCCCTCTAACTCCCTTTTCTTTTGGGCAAACTGATTGCTGAAAGCACTGGGTTTCGAGTGAATTCTATGAAGACAGATAAATGGATTCCTTTTCCAGCACATGAGTATTCTCAATTGAAAAGATGACTGTATAGCAAGGAAAAAACAATTTTGAAATGTTAATGAAGTACAACTGTTCAACTATTTAGGGGCATAGGGATGCTTTCATCATAATTAGTTTGTAACCTAAATAACACATTTCAGGGATAAATCACTGACCCTCTATGACTTACACAGAGGGTTTAATTCTGCTACAGAATTTAATCCTCAGATCAGTGAAAATAATTGAACCTACCCTGAATGATTGAGTGAATGAAAAATTATTTATTAAACATTTCTTGATGGGGTTGATGCGATTAAATGAATTTAACATCTACGTATGAAGTGCTTTGCAAACCTTAAAGCCCCAAATAAATGTTAACTATTATGATGATGATACTCCTGGATTTTAAAATTTGACCTCTGAACCATGACACATGATTTAGTTCCTAGAAAGGATTGGTATGTTATAGCTAGGAACTAAAAAGCTAGCTTGTTCAGTACAAGAAATACACGTCAGGGAAGGGGAGGGAAATGGATTGTTCCAATCAGTGTCCACATAGGAAAAGGTACTGATTGGTAAGACAACGAAGCCTGGCCTTCTATAACAAAAGGGCTTTCAGCAGCTAAAAATGTCATAACATGTAATGGTAACAATGCTTGAGAGACCCACAGCTGAATTGCAAGAGCTGTAGGTAGGTCAGAAACTGTAAGTGTGATAATAGCAAGTTTCTAGGGCTTAAAAGCATCAGACAAAGGGGTCAAATTCAGGGTAAATGACCCTGTAAAAGGAGGAAGTCCAGAGAGAGTGGCTGGGGGCAAACAAGCTTATCTGAGTCACTTCAAACTGCTACTCTAAGGAGTAAGAGCCATTATTCAGGATTCTAAGGAAGGCCTGCAGAGAGTTATTCTGTACTGAAAAGGAAGAGAAATGCTGAGGAGGGAAGAATGGTTATTAAGGAGGTGACAAGCAGTATCAGAGAGGGAGGTGAGTAAGAGCAAGATTTGTAGAAGAGATGCAATTGGGTAAGATAGGTACTAGAAGGAGGTAAAAAAATTAAGGGCTATGGATAGTCAGGGAGAGTGGGATGTAGTACAATGGTCTAGGGAAAAGATGGGGTGAGTCTAAGTGCAGAAAGGGAAGTTACTTCAAGGGGGAGAAGGGGAAGGAGAGAGGGAGAGGGAGAGAGGGGGAGAGGGGGGGAGGGAGGGAGAGAAGGAGGGAAAGGGGAAAGGAGAGAGGGAGAGGAGAGAGGGAGAGAGAGAGGGAGAGAGACAGAGACAGAGAGAGAGAGAGAGACAGAGAGAGAGAGAGAGGGAGAGAGAGAGAGAGAGAGAGAGAGAGAGAGAGAGAGGAGAGAGGAGAGAGGGAGAGGGAGAGGGAGAGGGAGAGAGAGAGAGAGAGAGAGAGGGAGAGGGAGAGGGAGAGAGAGAGAGAGAGGAGAAGAAAAAGGAGGAGGAGGAGGAGGAGGAGGAATGGACCATCCCATATCACAGACTTGATAGGATTATAGATTTTAATCTGGGATGGCTCTTGTATATCATCTATTCTAATCCTCTCATTTGACAGATTTAAAAAGTGGGGATCAGAGGCATTCATTGATTTGCTCAAAATCATGCTGGTAATATATAACAGAACCATAGTTGAAACCCAGGCCCTCTGACTCCCAGGAGAGGAGGAATGGATGTTAGGATGGGATTTTGAATTTCTTTTTCCTACAAATGTACCTTAAATTCTGTTTTTTTAATTATTTAGATCATAGAAACATATGTGTACAGATGGAAGGGATCTTAGCAATCATCTATTCCAACCCCCTTATTTTACAGATGAGGAAACAGATCCAGAGAAGGGAAATGACATTTCTAAAGTAATTAACAGAACTGGGATTCAAATTTAGGTCATGTGACACCTACTTCAGCTCTCCAAGTTCATTTCTTTGAATCACATAAAGCTAGAAAGGGTCAAGATATGCAATGTACTTTGTTAATAAGGCAAAAACTTTTCCCTTCTCTCTTTTCTTGCATACTATATAAGAAGTAAAAAGACCAAAAAAAAAAAAAAAAAAAGAAGGAAGAAATCTTAGGTGAGCTGCAGCCCAAATAGTTACTCCTTGGATTACTCTACTGAAAACATTTCAAAATGCAATAAATTCACCAAAGAGAAAAAACTTTTAATCTTGATGTAATAAAAATACCACCTTACATTTCTATACTCAAATTCTCAAATGGATCTGTGACCTTATCAATATAGAGGTCCCCTCCAGTGATATAGATCACAACACAGACATATCCAAGCATCCTGTGCAATTGTCATCTGTGAGAATTATGAGCTTACCACCCAACATAATAGAGTTTTCTTTACCTTCTTCTGATATGGACACTGGCAGAAAATCAGCCCAACACTGGGGCTCCTTTTTTCACACCACACAATCAGCCCATCTCATCTGCTTTATTAATTAAACATTTCTTTGAAAGCATCTTTTTACTCCAGTTCTTCATAGCTACTTATACATTATATGTTGCAACTGACTCACAACAAACATGTGCTCCCTGAGTGATATTTATTTCTAATTCTTTGAAGACTGTACCATCCTATGGCCTTCGGCCATAAAATTTGACTGATAGAATTATTGTTGTTGTTGTTGTTGTTTCAAGATAAGCTTTTGTTTCTGGGAGATGTTTGAGGGTATTAAAAGAATATTGCAATGGGGCAGCTAGGTGGCGCAGTGGATAGAGCACCAGCCCTGGAGTCAGGAGTACCTGAGTTCAAATCCAGCCTCAGACACTTAACACACACTTACTAGCTGTGTGATCCTGGGCAAGTCACTTAACCCCAATTGCCTCACTAAAAAAAAAAAAGAATATTGCATTTTCCACTGAAGGCAATTTAACTTACATGAATCCCCTAATTAATTATGGGTACAGTTCATTGTCCATTTCCAGAGTCTGTCCCAGCTATCTATACTATGCTATAGGTCTTTACCATTATGTAACTGAACGGTACTGGATAAAATGCTGAAGATGTAAAGAAAAGCAAGACAGTCCCTATTTTCAAGGAAGTCACAGTCTAATGGGGGAGACAACATATAAACAATTAGGTACAAATGAAATGCACACAGGATTAATTGGAAAAAACCAAGAGAGGGAAGGCACTAGCCTCAAGGAGGATCAGAAAAGAAGCTTCTTATAAAAGGTAAGGTTTTAGCTGGGACTTGAAGGAAGGCCAGGAGGGAGAGATGAAGGAGAGAATTCCAGGCCTTGGGGACAGCAAGTAAAAATGCCTAGAGTTTGGAAATAGAGTTAGGTCATGAAGGCCTTTGAACTCCAAACAGAGGATTTTACATTTGGTCCTGGAAGTAATGGGGAGCTATGACAGTTTGTCAGAAAGAGGGTCAACATAGTCACAGCTCACAGCTATAAGTTAGGAAGATCATTTTGACAGCTGACCGGAGGACAGGCTTAAATAGGTAGAGATTTGAGGAAGGAAGACCAACCAACAGGCTATTGCAATAGTTCAGGTGTGAAAAGATAAGGCCTATACTAGAATGTTGGCAGCATTGTGGTATTTTCATACCCTTTTCAGGACGCACAAGGGAAGTAACAGGAGGATTTTACTAGGTTTGTATTGGCACAGTCTCTTTACTATCATGAATACTTATTCAAAGATATAATATTCAAAGAAACCCATCAGGGGGCAGCTAGATGGCACAGTGGTAAAGCACCAGCCCTGGATTCAGGAGTACCTGAGTTCAAATCCGGCCTCAGACACTTGACACTTACTAGCTGTATGACCCTGGGCAAGTCACTTTACCCTCATTGCCCTGCAAAAAAAAAAAAGAAACCCATCGCTGAAATGTTGAGCACTAGACCCACCATGAATTTTGATAGTTACTGTAACCCTAAAAAACACCAAAATTCATTGCCCGCCTAGTGGCCAACCTTCAAATGATGAGTTTCTTTGAGCATAGCTGGACCAGGTTAGTTCTCAGATGACAAATATAAGGTCTATCACTAGGCTTGTACTGAAATGAAATCCATATGAACTTAGCAGGACCTGTCAAAACTTTCAATCCACAAGCAGAGCCTTCAAGAATATAAGTTTTATAATGAGGCAGAAAGACTGTAGTGGAAAAGTACCATGAATTTAACTCAATACAATTCAAATCAATGAGTTAAATGACTACTAGAGGGTGTAAACTGGGGATACAAAACCAAAATGAGTAAACCCCATCCTCAAGGGGCTTAACACTCTTTTGGAAAAAAATAACATTTATGTAGAAAATGAAATACAATATATTGGAAAGTAATTTCTTGGGGGTAAAGTTAAAGGTACAGGCCTAATATAAAAGGTCAGTTTAGTAAGAAAGGAACCCAAGTTCATATGACATAATGGAAGGGTAAGGTAGAGTGGGAGAGGAACACAGGAGAACTACATATATCTTTCTAATATTGCCATCAGTGCCAGAAATTATTCAGGAAATTAAACCTTTCTAAATTCATCCAGCTTGGATTTGAGTACTTTCAGTCATTCATGTGAAAATAATTTACTGTTTTGTTGAAGATCATAGCCCTCCATTGATAAACACATTTGATTTTGCAATCCAAATGTTCCTAAGTTGATTAAATTCTAATTGATCTGAATTTTCACAATTTATTTATTCAAACAGCCATCCATCAGCATTTTATTGCTCAGAAACCAAACTTTGCCTATTTAAGCAGCTTTCTTAATTAAAAATCAGTCAAGCCAATCATGTGTTTGGCTATCTATCAAAATTCCAACTGTCGTCAAGATTTATTGCTTATTTCACTCTTTGGCTAAGAAAGACAAACTAATTATTTACTTACAAAAACAATAAAATAAATATTTGAAAGTTATGGGGATGAGAACAATCATCAGTCTTCCAAAACAACCCTATTTCCAAAAATCCCAAGAGGATTATAGTGTGGTATTTATAAATGGAAATAGTCATCCATAATCATCCTGATGACCATTAAGATGATAATTATTTGGTATTTGTATTTGCTATGGATTTTGAATAGACAACATATTCTTTCATGTTCCTAGTCTGGTGAAGATTATCTCTGATCTATGGCAAAGCAACTTCATTGGGAGCAATTACAATTCAAGATTTAATTCAACTTAATTCCCTTAAACACACACACACATATTAAGTACTTTTTTATGTGTCAAGTAAGTACTGTGGTAGGTGTTGACAGTGAAAAGACAAGATTCCTTGCCTTCAAAGAGCATATACTCTATTGGGGAAAGGAGATATGTATAGCTAAGTAAATCCAAAATATATACAAAGTAAGTTTTCTCCATTGGGAAGGGTACTAATGACTTAATGAGTCAGGAACAATCTTGTGTATGTAGTAGTACTTGGTTTTTTTTTGTTTGTTTGTTTTTTGTGGGGCAATGAGAGTTGTGACTTGCTCAGTGTCACACAGCTAATAAGTGTCAAGTGTCTGAGGCTGGATTTGAACTCAGGTCCTCCTGAATACAGGGCCGGTGCTTTATCCACTGTGCCACCTAGCTGCCCTCTAGTACTTGGGCTGAGCCTTGAAGGGTGGTATAGATTACAAAAGATAGAGGGAGAGTAAGATAAGCATCAAAGGCATGGAGAACAACTTTTGAAAAGAAGTCATGTTGTTAGGTCAAACAAAATAACAAGGCAGCCATTCTGACTGGAACATAGAGTATATGATGGGAACAATGAATTAGAAATAGAAATTAGAGCCAGACTGTTAAGAGTTTGGCATGCCCAATACAGAAGTTTGAATTTTACTCTACAGGCAATAGGGAGCCACTTGGGCTTTTTGAGAAGGGGATAACATGGTAAGAACTGTAGGAATATAAATTTAGTAGCTATATTGAGGAGGGAGAAAAAAGAGCTAGGTCACTGAGTGCTGTAAATGAATCAGGAAGCTATTGTCATTGTCCAGGGCAATAAAAAATAAAGTTGTTTCTTAACATGGTCATCAATCTTTCTTCAACCAATTTGATTTGATGGTTTCATCCACATAAATAGTGGACTGCCACAAAATTTATGGCATTTTCCATGGTTAGAAGAAATGGAGTGGCCATTCGTTCTGTAATGGACTTGATGAGTCACAGAGATGTAACGCTTGGTGTAGACAAAGAAAAGACAAAGCAACTTTCATTCTTCCTCTTCTGAGCAAACTATTACAGAGTCTTCCTCTTGCCTTTTCATCCTATCCTTTCTCTTTTTTTCTCTATCCTCTTTCCTTCCCTATTCTTTTTTTCTCCACATTCCAGGGGCGTACATGCATAGGGGGACATGATCAGGGTATATTGTCAATTATTCCATTTTCTTTTTATTCTCAAATTTAATACCTATGAAGAGAGAGCCCAAAGCTATAACTTATATCATAAAAAAATTGAGCAGTGAAAAGCACTTTAGAGATCCTCTTCTGATGAGAAAACTAAGGTCCAGATGGGGTAAGATGACTTGCCTAAAGTCACAGAGATATTGGCAGAAGTGGAACTAGAATGCAAGTCCTCTGACTCCTCAGAAAGTTCTTTGCCCACAGTGCTCTGTTTGCTATGCCCCACCCCACTCCACTTCACCCTATCATACAATTTATCCTGTGCTGTCCTATTCATCCCTATCCCATCCCATCGCATAGCATAGCATCGCATCGCATCGCATCGCATTGCATCCCATCCCATCCCATCCCATCGCATCCCATCCCATCCCATCCCATCCCATCCCATCCCATCCCATCCCATCTTATCCTATGCTATCTTGTCCTATAATGTCCTATGCTGTCCTGTCCTATCATATCCTACCCTACCCAGTCCTATCTTATACCATCTCATCCCATTGTATTCTATTCTATACTATCTTAACCTATCCCATCCCATCCCATCCCATCCCATCCCATCCCATCCCATCCCATCCCATCCCATCCCATCCCATCCCATCCCATCCCATCCTATGCTCTCTTGTCCTATAATGTCCTATGCTGTCCTGTCCTATCATATCCTACCCTACCCAGTCCTATCTTATACCATCTCACCCCATTGTATTCTATTCTATACTATCTTAACCTATCCTATCCCATTCCATTCTATCCCAATCAATCCTGTCCTATCCTATGCTATTCTATCCTATCCCATCCCATCCCATTCTCATGCTATACTGTCTTACAATACCATACAATTCTATACTATGCTAATCAAACCTTTAAGATGGTAGGGATCTTAAGGGTTTTCCTCCTTCAGTTAGGTAACTTGGTTTTGTTAAATGATTTAATTATACCATAAGAAATTTAGAAGTACTTAGCTATGAATTATAATAGTTCAAAGCCTTAGCATGATGGATAGCAGAAGTCTCTGATTTGGCTGATCTGGGCTGCTTTAAAGCAGCTGAACTTCTGTGAAGGAGGCCCCAAGCAATATTTATGAAGCAATCACCCTGACAGACTGATATCTGGAGTTATTAGATTATTCTCTAGGAAGCTGTTCATTATGATCTATGGTAAAAGCACATCTTTCTCAGAAATGAGAGAGGAAATAAAAACAATTTGAGAGTAAGAAAACTGATAATATGTCATTAACTGCTTTGGGGAAATGCAGTTTACCTACCCACAGTTATTTATCATTAAATATCAATATTCAGAATGTTTTACAACTGAATTACCCATAAATAGGGAATTTGCATCTTAACTTTTGAAGCAGAAACATTGTTATCAATTATTCTCATTATAGATCCTAAAACCAATTAAATTAAAATTATAACCACAAATTTATGCACAATTAAGGTATATAACATGAGGCTTTCAGATGTTAACACTATATCCAATAATAAGATATTTCCGAGAAGAGTTCCAATGAACTAAATGGATGATATGCCTAACCAATCAATGTACAGCTCCTAGAAACTGAAGCTCAATGGGACCACAGAGATTATCTTTTTGAATCTATTGGTATGTAGACTATAGTGTATATGTGAATGCAAAGCAAGGTAGTAGAGTGACTAGAAAGAAGGCCTTGACACCAGGAAGATCTGGGTTTGAGTCCTGCTTCTGACACATACTAGTTAACTAGTGTGAGTTTAAATAAATGCCTTAAGTCGCAAGAGCTCTAAACAATTCCTTAAGACTATAAGTTATAGAAAAGATTCTAAATGAATCTTTGCTATGCTGCCTTTGATGTACAATGCATATACCATTTTTCTTTTAAAAAGCCCCGAAAGGCAACTTGTAAATCCTACTTTCTCCTTACAAAGGAAATAATTTTATCAACTCCCCAAATCCATTTCTTGAACATCAGTTATATAGGAAAAACCTGTCTCCTGGGAGAAAATCTGGATCCTTTAGAAGCAAAATAAAGCTGTGTTCAAATCTACTTGAGGACTAACAGCCTGTGTCAAACAAGGTAAAATGGAGAAATGAACAACTCGTCTTATGAACTCAATCAATTTAGACAAGCCACTTAGACACTCAAGACAATATATCCTCCTTTTCCACAAGAGCAGGCATTGTAGTGTGATGTTATACATGTGTCTTTTAATACATCTAATTTATAAGTGAAAAATTGCCATATCGAGGTGGGGAACACAATGGCTTTCAAATAGATTTTAGATTTGGCTGTTGCTTCAGGTCCTTTATTGCTGTACTATAATGAAGGGAGCACTGTCCTTGGGGTCAGGGGGATTTGAGTTTGAATCCTGCCTCAAATAATTATTAGCTGTGTGATTCTGGTCAAGTTGCTTAGTCACTTCAGCCTCGGTTCCCTCAGTTTCTGTAAGACGAGGGTAATAATAAGGATCAAGTGACATGATGTAAATTTAAAAGAATGAAACGAAATAACCCAGCATTTATGAAGTACACACTATGCTAAGACCTTTAGAGATATTTCTTTATTTGATCCTCACAATAACTCTGAGAAGTAGGTGCTATCATTATTATTATTGTTTTAAAATAATATCCTATTTTTTCTTCAATGACATGTGAAAACAATTTTAAACTTTTTAAAAAATCCTTTTGAGTTCCAAATTCTATCCCTCCCTCCTCAATGAGATGGTAAGCAATCTAATACAGGTTATACATGTGCAACCATGTAAAACATTTCCTTATTATTTGTTTTGTGCAAGAAAACTTGAACCAAAAAAAAAAAAAGAAAGAAAGCAAAAAACAGTATAGTGCTATTATTATTAACTTCATTTTACAGAAGAGGAAACTGAGGCAGACAGCCATTAAGTGACTTGAACAAAATCACAAAGCTAGTAGGTGTTGGAGGAAGTATTTGAATTCAGGTCTTCCCGACTCTTGGTCCAGGGCTTTATCCAATATGCCACTTAGCTGCCTCTTTAAGTTTGTTAAACATTTTGCCATCCTTAATGCTCTATGCAAATTATATTAGTGATTATATTTTTACCCATGTATGCTTGACCTTATTTACTTGTCAATATCCATACCTCCTTGTGGAGGAGTAGAGTTCCCCTCCCACACCAATCTATCAATCATAGTTTCAAATGTATAAATAAGATAGTTCATACCTTTTTATCTCTTTCTGAGCTATACATCTCTTTGTGGGAGTTAAGATAGAAAGTAATTTGATGAGTATGGCTGAGAGGATTGGTCATACCAACTGGACTATGCATAAAAGGCAATCAGGTGATTAGTGAACTCAGTCTGGAGGGGTCCATCCCCAGTCGTAGAAGATTTAGTTCTGGAGTTGAGGATTTCAAGCCAAATACTCTTGGAGGAGAAGAATATTCTCTCTCCTCTTTCAATCTTACCTCCCACCCATTTAGCATACATTCACAGAGAAGGGATCAGTAGGATAGAGCAGAGAGAGAGAGAGAACAAAAAGAAGTACAAGCCAAAGACAAATATGAACAGATATAGATACAGATGATTCAAGGCATATGGTACCTTGAACCATAAAGGAAATGATGATTATATATTCAAGGTAGGAATCCAACAACCAAGAATTGTGTTTATTCTTGGACTAAGCATGTTCTCTACACATGTACATTTCAACCATAATACCCTAAATTTAAGCTCATTATTCCTCTAGACTCTGTGTACTTTTTGGGAGTTGGTGCTCTGGGCTTTAAAAGGAAATGTTTCACATCAACTTCTTTTAAATGCTCGTTGACTCTAGCTGATAGCCAGTGAGGACCACAGTATATGGAGGATTGTGATCAATATTACTAGAAATATTTTACACCCCCACACCCCAACCTAGGGATATCCTAGATCCCTGAGAAGTGAATCAGTCAACCACCCTTTGGGTATCTAAACTCTTAGTGATAGTAGGGGTTGGGCAAAGACACCTATAGGGAGCCCTACATTTGGGGAAAAATACCATCTATTTAACCAAGACAAAGAAATACTTTGAAAGACAGAGGAGAGGAGGTAGAGGAGATAGAGTTGGCCTTGGAAACAAGAGGACTTTGATCTTTCTGGTTGCCAGTGAGTCTCTGGGATTTTATAAGAGGTTCCAGTCAACATGTTTGACATTGGTGTTAGGTATATCAAAAGAGATATTAACCTCTGAGTGAGGCGAATGAAGGAACATGGAAGTTAGAATTTGTGATAGAGGAATTAGTTGGTATGTGAAATAAGAGTTAATAAATTATGGAGTGTGAGGACAAATTCAGGAGGAATATGATGGTGGGGAGCTTCAAAAAGTGATCAGAGAGTGACTGAGTAGAAGAAAGTTTATGAATGGCAGGAGGGAGAGAGACTTAGTCAGAATATGTCTTCCTCCCAAGGAAGTATCTACCAATGAACATATGTACATCCTGTATAGGGAGATTCTTTCAAAAGTCTCAAGCAGAGATCCTTAGTCCTGCAAATCTGTTAGTTTGATGTGGGAACTCCTTTAGGATGAAAAGATCATAGATTTAATACTGAGAAGGACCTTAGAGGGAATTTAGTCTGAACTCTCCAAATTATAGCTAAGGGAACTGAAGTCTAGGAGATCAAATGTCTTGGCCAAGGTTACACATAATAAATTTTGAACTAAGATCTTAATGACTAACAGTTCCATTCTATTTTCATTACATCAACTCAGCATTGACAACTCATTTTTTAACTATTGTAAGAGAATGGAGTATTCTCGAAATGAATTTACTACATGTAAGGGAGTGGATTCTCCTCACCCCACTCCACCTCAATTGTAGTCAAAGATGTCTGAATGTTATCACAAGTTTTCAGAGAAGCGTTAAACTATATGCAGAAATTCAAATCCTTTTATGAAGTATAGACAGCTTTGATTGAGTCAAGAAAGAGAGAATGAAATTGGCTTAGCAAACAAATTATCCCTGTCACTGACTGCTTTACATAGTTAAACTCTGGATGAATTTCAGAGTTAAGAGTTTCAAGGAATTGCAAGCTAGGGCCTATTTGTGGAGGGAATTTTTGCTGAAGGTAGGGGAAGGAAAAGGAAAGAGGTTTTTTTCTCCTCCCCTTCCCCACAGATAATAGTCAGAAAGTTGTGAAGGTGAGATTCTGGTCTGGTAGAAGACACTGCATCCAGGAGAGGAAGTAGAGACAAACACTTAAGAGAGACAAAGATTTAGAATGATGGTCAATTGAAGGAAGGAACAGCTTCAAGGCTGGGCTTCTGGCAGCAGAGAAGAGAGCCAGTCATGGAGGAGAATACCCTGGGAACCTAGTCGAACATTCTGTTCTACAAAGATACTGTATCAAAGTGGAGATGAATAAGGAAAAAAAGAGAAACAAGTATCCAGCCCTGAAATACCAGAAGTTGTAAGTTATCTTTGCTACATATGAATCCTACATATGTGGTTCACTATAATTATACTCAAATTTGAGTCTATCCTTCTCATGGGTATTTTGTGTATTAGTTTTATTGTAATTAAATTTTATTTTTTAAAAATTACAACGATTTATTTCCTCTTCCTTCTGTCTTCCCTCCTTCTAAATTGAGAAGGAAAAAAATTACTCTCATGACAAAGATTCATAGAACAGAAGCAGGAGAATAACTTCTTCAATAATAACAACATTCAAAAAATGAACAACTATGAAAGACATAACATTATATTTCTTTTTGAGAAAGTGAACTTGAGTATTAAAGGGAGAATGTTTAATAGCTAGTATTCTTGCTATGCTATCTCAGTAAAATGCCTTTTCTAAGATCTAATTGTATCTATTGTGTGATTTAATAAGAAGCACACCAGTTAAGACTTTTGAATGAGAGTGCAGCCATACTAGGTTAACCCTAGAACCTGAGGGTAATATAGCCTCTATGGGGCTCTGACCTGTAAACTTATGAGTTCATTTTAGGGAATGATTCCATGGGGGGGGGGAGGGGCGGGGAAGAGGTGACATACATATAACTTAATCTGATTATTTTAATAATGTATTATCTTTATTTGAAAAATATTGGTTTAAAATATTTATCAAAACTCCCCTCCTTCTTTAAGAAAAAGAGTTTGACCCCCCCATATATATATGTGTGTGTGTGTGTATAGGTATAAGAACAGTGCCAAATCAATGCAGTTATATGTATTTTTGTTTTCATCATAGTTCCTTCTATGCCAGTATGTCAAGTGTTATCTTCAGCTGTTGCTCATCTTCCTATTGGTATGCCCACTTTCATTCACTCTGTAATTTTCTACTACAAAACACCAATGAGCTATGAAAGTAGATTATTACCAAATTTAGAAAGAAGTGTCAATGAGTCAATGAGGGTGGCTTTAATTAAACTAATTGCTAGCATTTATATAGCATTTTAAGGTTAACAGTGTTTCACAAATATATCATTCTGTCCCTATAACAATGGGAGGTAGATGCTACATTTTTACAGATATGGAAACTGAGTCAGATAGAGGTTAAGTGACTTGTCCAGGGTCATGGCTAATAAGCATCTGAAGCCATATTTGAACTCAGGTTTCCTGACTCCAGGCCCAGTGTTCTATCCATTATGTCACCAGCTGTCTCTAATTAATATACTTAGATTATCAATGACCTTTGGGATAGCTCTTTCAGTTGCTCAGAAGCTTTTTTAATTTCACAAATAGTCTGCAAATCTTCTAATTGTATAATACAGAGCAGCAGGTTTACTGAAGATGTTGTTGTTGTTGTTTGTCCTTTATTCTCAAAGAGGACCATGACATCGAGAAGTGATATCATGACTTGCAGTGAATTGGATTTAAGTGAGGGAGGGCTGTGCAAAGTCACCAGCCTTACTCTCTAGGTACATTGGTAAGATGCATGCGTAATACATATACACATGGACACATACATGTACACACACATATACATATGTGTATATATGTATTAATACACACACACACACACACACACATATATATATCAGGACAACAGGAGATCACCCCAGATGTTTGAGACAATTGTGTTTAAATAATTTGTCCAGAGTCCCAGAGCTGGTAAGTGTTAAGTGTCTGAGGAGGTAGGATTTAAACTCAGGTCCTCCTGACTCCAGGGTCAGTGCATTATCCACTGCATCACACAGCTGCCCCTCGTGAAGAAGTATGCCCCTTTTGAATGACCACAATTATTTATGGATTAAAAGAAATGCCTTGGGTGAGCTAAGTGATAGCTTTACTCATTAACAATCATCATGTTCATGTGGGCTCCAGGGTCACACCCTTCTGTTTAGGGACAAGACAGGAAGAGAACATCATATCCCTATGACCTTTGTGGTTCTCCTTATACCCTCTATCCCCCCTCCCCAAGACATGCCTCTGCCTCATACTTTACAATTTAATTAGGGAAAGATGCCAGGCTAACTAGAAAGCCCAATCAGATTCAGTGTTTTAGTGAAAAATGTGCTCAATTTAATGTCACAGGACCTGAAATTAAATCATGGTTTTATTACTTACCATCTGAGAGATAGCCTGATATAGGGGTATGACACTGGACTTGTAGTAAGGAAGTCCTAGGTTCAAACACAAATTCAGATATTTACTAGTCTGATGACTTTGGTCAAGTCACTTAAGCTCACTATGTATCTGTTTTCTCATTGGTAAAATGAGAAGCTTGGCCTCTAAGGTCCTTTCCTGCTCTAAATCTATGATCTTACAGATGTTTGTTATTTTGAATAAATTACTAATGAATCTAGGCCTCAGTTCTCTAATCCCCAGAAGGGCCTCTGAGGTCCCCTCTAGCTTTAAATCTATGATTCTATGATGCCAGAATCTTTAAATCAGTGGCCCACAGACTTGGCAGCTGATTGAGAATGAGGATGGGATAGGAGATTCAAATATGAGATTAGGTTTTAGAACTTGGATACTTTGGATACCATCAAGGGAACAAGGAAGTTTTGCCTGGGAAATTTAGGGGATGTGGGATAAAGTCTCATTTGGATATGTTGAATTTGTGATGTTAGAAGGGCATCCAGCTTAAATTATGAGGGACAAAAGTTCAGGAGGGAGAATGTTGTGGGGGAGCCCAGAAAGGAGAGTGACAGCAGCAGAAGGTGAGGTAGGAAAAGAACTGGGAGAAAGAATTCATCTGGAAATCAAGGGAGAAGAGACTATCCAGGAGAAGGTAGTGGTCAGCAGTAGCAATAATCAGCAGTTGCAGAAATGTCAAAGAGAGGTAGACTGAGAAGGACATTGGACTTGGCAATTTAGAGATCACTAGTCGTTTCTGAGAGACCAGTAGTTACTGGGATCATAAGCCAAGGTACAAGGGTACAAAGAATAAGTGAACAGTGAAGAAATGGAGGTGGTAGTCATGTAGGCACTTCCGGGAAAATTAGCTATGAAAAGTATGGACTTAAAGGGACAATAACTTAAGGGGAGAAAGGTCAAGACTTGAGCCTGTTTGTTGACAAGAGAAACTCAGTCATTACAGTCACTAGTAGGACAGAGTCACTATCAGGATCACAACTCTAGAGTTAGAAGGAACCTCAGAGGCAGTCAAATAAAATTCCTTCATTTTTATAGTTAAGGAAATTGAGGACCGGGGAACCCAAGTGACTTTCCCAAGGTCATGTGGGGAATAAGCATCAGAGATGAGATTTGAACTCAGACATGGGGAGGGAAGAAAAAAAAAAGAAAAAGAAAGAAATGTACATGTTAACTTTATTATATATTTAAAAGGTTGTATATAATAGATTTGCAGTTTCATGTGAAAATTTTTATTATACTGTTATAGAAATGCTTGTTTCATTGATAAATTAAAAATAAATAAAAATTTTAAAAGAACTCTTAATGCTCTTCTTGCTTGTTCCTTGATAGGGATAAGGATAAACTGAAGATGAGATAGAAAGGAAAGGAAGGATTAAAGTGGAGATTTCCCAAAGGAGATGGGGAAGTACAGTATGAAAGAACCTTCTCATCACTCTCTCTTCACTATATAGCCATTGTCCTATTTTTTTTTGCATTGTAAAAATGCTTTTAAAAGCTTATCCTTGATATCTTTACTGACTTGCCATTCTGCTATGCTTTTCTTTTTAGTTTCTATCTCCCAAATTCTAAGGAAATCACTCTTCAAGGTTACTAAGGACATCCTAATCACAAAATCCAAAAGTCTATTTTAGTCCTCTTACTCCTTGGCCTATCTGTAGAATGTCAAATTCTCATGGATAATCTCTCTTCTCCCTTGCTTTAAGACAATGATACTCTTTTGGCCTTTCTTCAACCTTTAAAACCATTTCTGTCTTTTTCACTGTCTCCTTTTCCTCTTCCCAACTCATTAAAGTGGATATCCCCTGAGGGATATTCTCATTTCCTTTCTCTTCCCTCTCCCCTGGGAAATTTCACTTACTGTTACAACAACTATCACCTTGATGCAAATCATTTCCACATCTGCTCTCCAGCTTGGACCTCTCTCCAGAACTCCAGCCTCACATTTCCAACTGTACACAGGATATCTCTAACTTACGTCCCAATAGCTCTTCAAACTCAACATTCTCTTGTGTGTGTGTGTGTGTGTGGGGGGCAATTGGGGTTAAGTGACTTGCCCAGGGTCACACAGCTAGTAAGTGTTAAGCATCTGAGGCCGGATTTGAACTCAGATCCTCCCGAATCCAGGGCCGGTGCTCTATCCACTGTGCCATCTAGCTGCCCCATAACTCAACATTCTCAAAATCAGTTAATCTTTTTCACCAAAATGTCTTCCTTTTGAATTCATTTTGTCTTTTGGAGGAATTACCATTCACTCAGTAGTTCAGATTTAGAACCTTAGTGTTTTCTCAGACTCTTCTTTCTCCTTTCCTTTCAGTTACCAAATTCCATCAGTTTTATCTTTGGAATCTCTCTCTTCTTTTTTCCCCCATTATTACCATCCTAAGTATGGACTCCGTTAGCTTCTACCTCAGCTAATAAAATAACCACCCAATAGTTTCATCTACCTCTATTTTCCTTTTTCACTTCCCTTCCCTCCAACAATATTTAAGTTGATGCCAGAATTATCTTCAATATTCTGATCAAAATCCTTCATTGGTTCTCTATTGCCTATTGAGTCAAGTTCAGACTCCTTTGCCTGGCATTCAAGTGCCCCCTGCTATCTGCTATCACCCTAATTTTTCTGACCATATCCTATATTATTCCTCTCCATATAATTGATGGCATAGCCAAATTTAACTACTTGGTGTGCCACATAAACTCTGAATTTTCACACTTTGTCAACTTTATTCATTCTCTTCTCTGTGCCAGGAATGCCCTCTCCTCTTTTCTTCTTATTAGTTATTAAATTTTACCCAGTCCCTTAAAGACCAAGTCAAGTAATGCTTTCTTTAAGAACCCTTCTCTTATCCTTCCAATCAGTAATGACCCTTGGACTTCACACAGTTCTTTGTTGTTTTTTTTTTTTCTAAAATACTACTCTTTTATTATTTTATGTTATAGTCATTTGAGTATATGCCGTATTTCTCTATTTCTCTGTATTCTCCATGAGGGCAGGGCCCTAGTGTTCTCTAAACATCGCATCTCCCCTCAGGGCCTGGTGAGGCCTGCCCTGCACACAGAAGACACTTAAAAGTTTGTCAAACTAAAGTGGGCCATGGTACTGAGCAAGTGTTGGCCAATCAATCAGTGTTAGATGCAGGGTTCTTTACTTGGTTCTGCCTTTATAGGTGACTTAGATGAAGAATTGCAAGTCATGACTATCGAATTTGCAGGTGACATAACACTTGGAGTCATAGCAAAAATACTGTAAGATAGAATCAAGAGTCCCAATTATCTTCATGGACTAGAATAAGAGACAAACAATGATGAAGCATGGTCCACGAGACATGAATCCTAATGAAATTTAGTGGAAATAAATGTAAACTGAATTTAGGCCAAGGCAAAAATCAATTCATACAAATACAGGATTGAGGGAGGGGGTTCCTGCAATCTGTATTATATAAAGTCATAGTCAGTTGCTGTATAAGCCAAAAAGAAACCAACGGTGTGAATGCTAAGAATGGTTCGGCCATTTTAGTCTGTCTCAGTAGAATTATGAAGTTCAGTTAGAAGCAGCATGGTATGATGAAGAGAGAAAGGCACCTAAGGTCAAGAAGCTCTGGATTCAAATTCTGCTTGTCTCATTTATTAACTCTGTGACTGCGGTTAAATTATTTAACTTTTCTGAGCCTAAGACAACTCTCTAAGAATAGTTACATATTATGACAATAAACTAAAAAAAGACAAATGGGTTATGAGCTGTATCTTTGGAGGGAGTTACCATACTGATGCTATCTCAGTACTTAACATATTGACTTAAAGTCCAACTCATGATGCCAATTTAGTGTGTTACCATAGAAAGATGGCTAAACTTGACATTTAAAGCTCCTGGCAATGGTAAAGAGCTGACTGCAATTCCAGAAATGAAAGAAATTAGGATGTTTGGATTTATGTCAATTGTGTGGAGGAGTTTATAACATACCAAGTTGTTTTGTTGTGGGACACTGTTAAGACAATGTGCCTCAGTGGAGAGAGAACTGAATTTGGAGTCAAAGGACAAGGGTGCAAATGTCGACCATCACTTACTACCTGTGGGACCTCTGTTGAGTCACTTAGGCTCTTTAATGCTTGGTTTTCTCATGAAACGAGGGAGCTGGACTATATGGTTATCAAAATTCCATTCTAGATCAAGTGAGATAATGATCTTACAATATATTGAGATAGTCAAACTCTATCCAGGATATTTTGTTCTATTCTGGGGATGATGTTTTAGAAGAGCTCTGACAATTACTACTTGTGTGACATTGGGTCCTTCATTTAACTTTTCTGAACCTCAGGTTTTCATTTCTATAAATGAGGGTAGGAACACATGATAACTTCTTAGGTCCCTTCAAGCTATAAATGTATTATTCTGTGATAAAGGACTGAATTGGTCAAGTTAACAAGCACTTATTAAGCACCTACTAAATGCTATGAATGGTAGACAAAGAAAAAATGGGATAGTCTCTGCCTTCAAGTATTCAGTCATTCTTTTGATAAATATTTATTATGAGTTGTTATCCTTGTTGCCGTTTGTCCTCCCTTCTAAAGAACAAATGACTTCAGGAAAGTGATATCTTGATTTGCAAATGAATTAGATTTAAGTGAAGTAGGGCTGTGCCTTACTCTCTCCTCCAGAGTCATGGGAGTCAGGTGGCAAGACACAGGAGTGTCAGTGGGAGACCCTGACCTTTTTAGGCTAGGATCTTTCCCAGATTTAATTTCATATGTGGTAACACTCATTCAGTGATTAAGGCTAGGTAAGAAATGGGGCAAAAGACAGCCTCTTTTACCTACTCAGAAAAAAAAATTGACCTGGGAGGGAAGACCCGCAGGGAAATGGCAAACCACTGCATTATCTTTATTATGAGTATATTGTGGACCAAACACTGATATGTGCTGGAGAAACAAAGACATAAATGAGACAGTCTGTACGATCAGGAAATATGGGTCTGGTGATAAGGAACCTGGAAAGGATGCTATCAGAGGAATGGTTAAAGAAACTGATGATATATAGCCTGGAGAATAAGAGATGGAGTGTCAGGCAGTCTTCTAATATTGGAAGGATTGTCATGTGGAAGAGATATTAGACTCTTAGTAGTCTCAGAGGCAGGATTAGGACCAATGGGTAAAATGTGGCGAGGTGATTTTTTTTACTCAGTTAAGGGAAGAAGTGTAATAATAATTAGGAGAATTTAGAAGAAATGTCTAATAATAATTATTAATGTTATTCAGCCAAAGAACAGACAGAATAAGATTGGAAGTAAAGAGGCAGGTGCGGGATAATTACCTGTGAAGGAGATGGTGGAGAATTCTTGTTTTGTGTGGGAGGTAGGGTTATGACGTCTAAGATTCCTCACAACTCTAAGTTTCTATGACTCTCTATCTTCACTTTCTGAAATAGCTCTTGGGATTTGTTTTTATTACCAAATACAGGATGAGGTAGTAGAGTTGTATTATATACAGATTAAGAAATTGCTTGATTAATGACTGGATTTTGCATGGGTCGTTTTCAATCAGCCATATTATCCTCCTATCAATCCCTGCTCCTAAGAATATTTAGAAGCAATATCTTAGCAGAGATCCACAAAGAATATAATCCTGAAATTCATATGTACATACTACTTAGAAAATTCATTTCTCAGCTAATGAAAATGCATCTGAATGGCAATAATAGATTAACGCATTGGATATTAGTTATATTTGATGTTGTGTTCCCTGGGAGGTTTTTGTTAATGAGAATGTTCTGCAATGTTATTGCCACTAGACTTTGCAATTATGATACTTTCAGCATTAGTAGACTACTGAATGGAACCTGGATGTTACACTCGGAAATTCCTAATCATGGAAACAGAAAATCCCTTCAAAAAATGTGGCTGAAACTTCAGTTTCCACCAGAACTGCTGAAATGAAGGCTACCCCTGTCACACCTGCTCATAGAGTCTATTATGAATTTACTATTTCAAAATATAGTTTGTGTGTGTTTGCATCTTTAAAGCCATTAACCACCATTACGGTTTAGTGATTAAAATAGTTATATGCTATTCTCAGTTACCAGGTGGCTTTCCCCACTCCCTAGCTGGATAGAAGTGCATACAAAGCAACATGCCACCAAAATATCTCAACACTCATAAAAATAGAACTTTCTCTTCCTACTCAGATTTAACAAATTATCCTACAAATCATGATATTTTCCAAATAAAATGAGACATCTTAGAAAATAACATTATACAACAAATTTAAAAAAATGTGTGTGTCTCCTTTTTAAAGGAATGGTTTTTACTGTTTCTTGGCATAATGGTACAGAAATGTAATACTGTTTTGCCACGTGATTTAATTGCTACTTACAAGCAAACTGAAGTTTTGCTTCCTTGCTCACAATTGTTCCAAATGAGTTTGTTGCTATGCACTGGTATGTTCCAGCATCTTGGGTTTTATTGGGGTTATTGATCAACAAGCTGCCTTCAACCACACTGTAGCGGAAATCCATACCAATGTCAACATCTGTTCCATTTAACTTCCACCTATGGTAGAAAAATGCCAGTAGATAAATCCTTATAATATTAATCAATATTTCTGAATTGTCTAAAACACAGGAAATATAAATAGCACACAATACTATTTCTGACTTTTTAAATACAATTTGAAAATTCAAACTGCCTTACTCAACTATAACAAGATCCTAAAATCTCCTGACCAAGCAATATATTTAAAAGGATTCATTGTCATTTTAAACAATTGTATTTATGACTAGGTAATATGCTATATATTGGATGATATCTTTAACATCATTTATAATTTCCCAGGTTCTAATACAGCATTTTTTCCAAATAATCACAATTGCAATATTTTGTAGCTTACAATAAAATATTATGCAATTACCCAGTAATAATGGCTCACATTTATATAATCAATAAATAAGAATTTATTAAGCACTTACTATATGCCAGGAACCTAAATGGTTCAAGTTTTACAAAGTATTTTCATTATAAAAGCTGTGTAACATATATGATTCAAGTATTATTTTATTATAAAGATGAAGAAATTAATACTCTGAGACATTTAATCTTCCCAGCATCCTTGAACCATTATATATAATAGTTGGGACTTGGATACAGATCTTTTGACTCAATGATTCTTTCCAGACCATTTCTTGGACCATTGCCAAGAAATTGTATTTTTTGCTTGTTCTCTGTCTATCTGTCTGTCTCTCTGTCTCTGTCTCTTTCTCTTTCTGCCTCTGTTTCTCTCTGTCTCTGTCTCTGTCTGGATGTCTTTTTAAAAAATTCTATAACACTCTATACCGACTGAATCAACCACATGCATATAGATAAAAGCTGTTCAGTACATAGGAATGGATTCAGAAGATACGGCTTTCAATCCTGTCGCTACTACTTAAAACTTGTTTGGCCTTGGGCAAACAAATTTTTCTTGCTGAACCTTGTTCTTCTCATCTGTAAATTGAGGATGTTGGACTTAATGACAAGTAGGGCTTCTCTTAGCCAGACATATATTATCCTATGATTGCTGAATATTTGATTAAACTGAACCACTGTCCCATTTGACATAGGAGGTAAGGCTAAAAAGAACATTAAGCGAGGCAGCTACATGGCACAGTGGATAAAGCACTGGCCCTGGAGTCAGGAGGACCTGAGTTCAAATCCGGCCTCAGACACTTAACACTTAACTAGCTGTGTGACCCTGGGCAAGTTACTTAACCCCAATTGCCTCACTAAAAAAAAGAAGAAAAAGAACATTAAGGATCACTTAGTGCAAACTTTGCATTTTCAAAATGAAAAAACAAAAAACAGAACCGAGGCCCAGGGAAGTGATTGCCCAAGGTCACACAGAAAGTAAATGCCAAAAGATAGGCTTTGAAGCCCAATTCAGTAGGCACAGCCCATAATGCAGCTAAAAGGGAATCTGACTGTAAAACAGCGGGCACATACTGAATTTATGAAGAGGCCTGCTCAATCATATGTCAATTTGATGAACTGTTGAGCAATTGGGTGCAAAATATGTATTTAATCTTGTTTTCTGTTCTGTGATTAGATACAGATATTAGGTAAATGTAAAAAAAAATTGCTTTTGTTTGATATTTCATTTTCTGTCATCTGCCATATCTAATCAGTGGCCCAAGTCTTATCAGTTCTGCCACTATAACCATGCTTATCATCATCCTTTTCTCTCCATTCACATGGTCACTACACCAGGTTAGGCCTTCATCCTTTGTACCCTGGATAACAAAAATAGCTTCCTAATGGGCCTCCCTGCTTCTAGCTTCTCTCCACACAAAGCTGTCCTTTATGTTTGTTATGGGGAATTTATAGGGAATTAATAACACAAAAGAGGGTTGAAGGCTAAAAGGAAGGGCCTGGCTAGCATGGGTTATAGAAGATGGAAACATGGTGAATCCACTCTATGTGTGGTTTTGATTTTCTCCAACATTCATAGGCAACTCAAGAAGAGGACATAGAGAAAGTATATTTTAGCACTTACTTTCCCATCGATGGGGATGAGCAATGAAGGAAGAGGCAAAGGTTAAGACCTAGAGATTCTAACACTGTGGCAAGCACATCACCAAAATAGGTGAGCATTGGATTCAGACTGGATAAAAAGGCAAATGAATTCAGAATCAGTGTATTTATAAATGACAGGATATTTGACATCATGGAGACCAAAAGTACAGACCTGTGTAGTTCACTTTTTGCCTGGCTATCTGGCACTGTGTAAAACTAGATCATGGAATAGTATGGTAATATTCAATGGTGATATCTATTTGTATTGTTATTTGTAATTTAGACATTAGGGACATTTAGGAAAAAAATGAACATTTATTAATTACTCACTATCTGCCAGGAACTGTGCTAAGTCTTTTATAAATATCATCTTAATTGATTCTCCCAATAACCCCAGGAGGTAAACCCTTTAATAATCCACATTTTATAGTTGAGGAAACCGAGGTAGGCAGAAGTTGTGACTTGCCTAGGGTCACACAGCCAGTAAGTATTTGAGGCTGCATTTGAACTCAGGTCTTCCTAACTCCAGGTCTAGTAATGCTACACCTAGAGGTTTCTCTAATTGCATTATTATATATTACATTTGAGTGGTAAAGCTCCAAATGCAATGTATGTGACTTCCTATTAACTGAAATATAATAAATGCATCCACATTTATTCATTGCTTACTGAGGGCTAGGCACTGTGCTGAGAGGTGGGCATCTAGGGAGTCAGAGATGGGGCTGGACTTCTCATTTCATTAGTGCAGAGAACTAAATTAGATCAACACGTGTTCTGGTTGCTTTTGAGAGTTTCCCTGCAGATGTTAAGTGACTTGTCCAGGATCACCCATCTGGGAAACATCAGAAGTGGGGCTTGAACCCCAGGTTCCTAGAGTGGCCCTCCATCTACTATGTCACACTACCTTTCAAAATAAAGAAGGGTAAAACAGCCCCTTCCCTTCAGGCTTTGCAATGTGCTACTTGGGGGTGGGGGTGGGGGTGGGTAGGGACAAAATATATTTATAAATAGATACATATGAGACAGATACTCAGTATTCAGAAGTAGTTTTACAATAAGATGAGCCTCAGATGTTCACTTTTTTAGATTAATCAGTCAATGAACATTTATTAATCACCTACCCTGTGTCAGGCACTGTGCTAAGCGCTTAGGATTCAAAGACAAAACACAGTCCCTGATCCCAATCTCAAGGAGCTCCCCCCCATCTGATGGGATGAAAATAGTTTTCATTTGCCCAACCTTTCCCATTGGCCCTTTTCTGTTCAGTTGAACAGGCATCTACCCTAGCCCTCGCTTCAAACAACAGCAGACCAATTCAGTATGACAATTCTGAAAACCCATAGAAAAAACTGCAACATAATGTGAACTGTGATTAGAGTCTGAGACTTAGAAATGGTATCCCATCAGTCTTTTTAGGAAAGCAACTGAGAAAAGTAATGAGAGCGACTTTATTTGGTGTGTCTACACTGGTCATTCTAAACAAAATGTTCTGTAGAAGACTTTTTTTTTTTGATCTGCTTGATTGTTTTATATACAAATAGTAAAGAATTATTTTACATTTGAATAGTAAAGGGAATTTTTTTTTGGGGGGGAAAGGTATTTTCAGTGTTTTCTATGCAATTCTTTGCACTCCCTAGGACAAAACCTTGCAAGGCATTTTAGGACAATGTAATCCCTGTTCATTTCAACATGCCCAGAATTCAGTTCCTTATTTGACTGAGAAATAAAAACAAAAAGAAAAGAAAAGAAGGAAAAGCCTCTGGAAAAATCTCCTACTTTCTTTGCAGTGCATATGGTGCTTTATGGGCACTAGCACTTCAGAAACAATGCAGATATGATGGCACAGGTGGAGATGCCCTCCAGCCATGCCATGCTAGCAGAATGCATGGGCAGATTCATCAGTCCCCTGGGGAACCCACACACAGTTGGGGTCGGGCTTCACTGGATTCCTTTCTTTATGAAGTTCTAGACACACAGACAGAAAGGTTGCTGCCAGTTGGATCCCCTCCCTCTAGAAACTATTTCAACTTGATTCCATGAAAAAAAAAGGGGGGACTGATTTGAGCTTTGTGTTTCCAGGTTGAATTGAGTGCCAATGTCACAGTTGAAAGCGGGCCTACCACAGAGCTCAGCCTCCAGCTAAGGACTTGGAGCCACCCTGCCTGCAGGGCCCATGCGGAGACTGGGTGAGTAATGCCATGTGTCCTCAGAGATGCTGTTGCTGTCTGGCATGTTGGTGAGTCAGAACTGCTTCATCTTTTCTGGGCTTGGGTCAGCCCTTTTAAAATCAAGGGAATGGGAACAATGGAAAGGGGAAGCTCAGTGGAGAGAGGGGTACAATGTGAAGGGGTCAGATGGGGTGTCTGTGGAGGAAATCCGATGGAAGAACCCTGCTGAGTGGATAACCTTGGGTTCTGTTCTCGAAGTGCCTTCTCTCCCTTCTCAAAGACAACCAGAAGTCTGAAATACGCCAGGAAGAAAGATGCTGCTGCAGTAGGAACTCCTTCCTCCATTCTTTTTCCATGATCTTTACCTTCCCTAGAAGGATTTAAAATGTTTTTTTTTTAAGCTAATGCAGACACCGACCTGCTTTGTACAAAAATGGCAGGAGAAAATCAGCAGTGGAGTAATGAACGAAATGTACCAGGTGCCCCGTTCACCTTTTTGGGTGCATTTCATCAAGTTTTCTTGCTTGGCTTTCTTCCTAGTGTGCCTTAAAGGAATAATAGCTTTTACATTTTATTCTCCCTGTTAAGCAACACGGTAAATTTCTAATGTTGAACAATGCTAAGTTATCACAGCAATGTTAATTAAAGGGCACGATTGGGGAAAAAAGGAATATGTCAACCTCAAATAGGCCATTTCCTCCACCCCTCACTCTGGGTTTTGTTTTCTTTTACATTTAAAGCATGAAAATGTGAAGATGATTCTACGGGTCTGGAAACGGGGCTGCTCCATGGGCCATATATAAACATGTAAAGCATCTGTGTTTTTACCAGTGTTGGGAACCAAGGAAAGATTCAACAAGTCTGCCTTAATAGTCTTAATTAGGGAGTGGCCTGAGGTACTTAGAAAAATTAAGTGACTTTATTATATCATAGAACCACAGGTCCAGAGTGGGAAGGGACATCAAGGTCGCCTAGTTTAATCCTTACATTTTACAGGTTAGGAAACTGAGGCCCAAGGGGGTTAAGTACCAGGGCTACACAGCCTAATTAGGACAATATTCTGTGTGGGTATGGTTGTTCAGCAAAAGGACGAGAAAAGCAATGGAGGAAGCTTTTGAAGAATATAGGAGCCAATGATACATCTTGATATTTCACTCGGAGTGAGGGATGTAACGATTGGAATAATGCCACCTGCTGGATACTTACTGTAGAAGAGTTCTGCCCATGAAGGGAAGGTCTTTGAGGGCAAGACCAGGAGTCTTTTCTTCAGGATTCAGGAAGTGACGCGGACTAGTGGGAGGAGGAAGGAAGAGACTGGCGCTCAGTCTCGGGCTCTTTCCTTTTGGACTCTGGCGGAGAAGGGAGCTAGAAATGTGCTCTCCCTTTAATAGATAGGAATCTAGGCCTTTTTCTCTCTCTTTACCAAATTCTTATTCTCCTTAATAAATGCTTAAAAGTCTAACTCTTGCTGAAGCTTATAATTTATTGGCGACCACTCATTAGATATTTTAGACAGTTTAGCTAGAATTTTAGCCCTTAACAGATGGCTGACCACGAAGAGGAAAGCTAACCCTCAGTCTTCTGATCTGCTGGTTGGGTAAGAAATTTCCCCTCCCTCTCCCTTTAACTGCTAAGTACTGGCGCACTGGCTGTGTTTTCCTTTAAATTTTTTCGAATGGACCTTTTAAACTCCCTAATTACCCTATTTTTGATTTTAGTCTGTTTAACCAGACAAATGGGAGATAAGATCATGTTAATGCTTTGTTTTTGTGGATTTTCTATTTTTCTTTTTATTTTTGTTAAAAGAGCCAGCAACTTACTCACACAAGGAAATATCTCTCCCTCTCCCAACCATGCTTTTTCAGAGAAACCTGTAGAGATTCCCGCAGCTTTTCCCAGTTCTAACAGTAATTGTTGCTTTAATTTTGCATGCCTGGAGGCAATGACCCACCCTCTAGAAGCTTTTAATCCCCTAGCACCTGGAGGCAAAGTGGGGGAAGAGGAATCCAGGCCTGAGTTCAAAATCAAGTCTGATTCAAATTGCTCTGGTCCCTCCCCTCCTCTCCAGACCCCACCCTCTACTCCTCCTATGGCCAAGCCCATAGCTTCCCCTGCCCGGGAAGTCCAGAGATCTGGTGCGCATGCTCAACTTTCTCTAACTACATTTGCAGCTTCAGGCTCAGCCCTTCCCCAGCCTGGCTGTGCTTTTGAGACAATCTTAGAAAACTCTTTAAATTCCAGATATGCTCGTTTTGTTCATAATTTTGCTAACCTGCTTTTGTCTTTAATTAGTAATCTTATAAAGCATTTGTATGGTGAAAAGACTGACGGACAATATAGAGGGGTTAAAGAAGAAAAACTTAAGCTGAATAAGAATGACAATCATCACCATAGTTCAAGACTCCGCTTCTTTTGCCATGGAAGGGTATATATTGTACAGAAATGTAGAAGTAAGCAGCAAGGTACTGATATGAGTATTGGGGATTTTAGATATCGGAATCAAGAGTGTTCTGAATTCACTCAGATTATTAATGTCAGTTCAGAGGTTACATAGGATTTCTATGCTATTACATATACATTTTGGAATTAATGGTATAGGTTTATTTTCATAGAGATTTTAATGCTTTTGAGATTGTGTCTTATACTTAGTTTCTAAAACAAGGAGAATATTTGTAAAAGCTTTTTATAGTCATGCGATCAAGTTTATATTTTGTAATACTCTTATTAATATTAAGTTCATATTCATTTAGATTTCCCTAGTTTGAATTTCATTGTCTTTTATTATTCCACGTGTATTTTCTTCTATTCATTCATCTATCTAATTTTGAAACATGGTTTTGATTTCATAATACAATGTTAATTCTAGGAGTATTGTGCTCCCATATTCTGAGTTGTTTGTTTTTGTTATTTTTTTTTTCTCAACTGATTATTTGATCAAACTCTTTAAAGCATTTCCCTAGCAAATTGTTTGCCATGGCAAGTGTAAATTGATTCTAGAAGTATTATTTTTGATAAGCATATTCCAAAAAAAAAAAAAAAAAGAGGGGAACATTTGTAAAAGTTGTCTTTGAGATTGTGTTGTGCTTTAACTTTTATTTAAATATGTTCAGATTTTTCAAAAAAGTAATTGTATACTAAGTAAAAAAAAAAGGTATTATTTGAAATTGTTGCATAATTATATATTATATTCTGAGTCAAGATGTATTCACATTTTTTGCAATCATTTATTATCCTCAATTTTTAAATCCATATGAGACTTGGATTATGGGAACTTATCATTTAAGACATTAATTGCCTTTATTCTGAGTTATCAGATGCCAGTTGGCCAAGATGCCATCCAATCACAAGAGGAATACATGCAAGAGCAGACACTGAACTGTCACATGAGGGGAGACATGCATGAAGTCAAGGTATGGCCGAGGGAACGGCTTTTGACAAATGTTGAGGTTGGATTCTCTTGGTTTAATATTTTATTTTATTTTTCCCCACAATATTGTACAGATGGCTGGAAGTATTCATCCCACCCATCTCACTCCTACACCTGGCTTCTATGCTCCCTCCTATATGCCTGATGCCATGGACATCTCAATCCCATGCATCTGATTAAGTCTGACTCAGTTTCCTCCAATATGTTCGGTGGCATGGACATATATTCCATCCACCTATTTTAGACCTGGCATACTGCATGGGCAGTATATATTGCTCAAGTGTGGGAATGCTCATATCCCATCATTTCTCTGTTCTTTTATGGTAACCCCCATAATTATCTCAGATGTCATGATAAATACAGTGTTGAATTTGGCCTTGACACCTGTTACCAATTATATTAGATTTTTAAATTTCTCATAATGGCATGAGGATAATTAGGCAGATGATGCAAAAAGTGATAAAACAAAGATAAAAATTATTTTTATTAATTAATATTGCAGCAATTGTCTTCTCAATTACCCTCCATGAGGGGGGACTATAGTAAGATTATAATTTTAAAGAATGTTTCAATTTTTGTTTTATTATATGTTTCATGTGTAACAACTAAGATTCTGAATTCCCTTAGACATGTTTTTGAGAACTTTCATTGTTTGATTTGATTATTGACAAAGCTATTTTAAAGTTGTGTTAAGCTCAATTTTGTAGGAAATTTTCCTGGCTGATTACCAGCATCCACACATCAACCCCTGTAAAGACTTCCATTCCACGACTACACCTAGAGGACATCTGAAAAAAGACTTTCAGAGACTTTAAATGAACAGTTTTGATTTGTTGTTTTTGTTGTTTTTTTTTCTCTTTCTGTTATAATATACACCATCTGTAACATGTATTCTCTGCAGAGGCCCTCCCTTTGCAAGACTAATGTCAAAGCGTCGGTTCATGAGGACAAAAAAAAAAAAAATCGCCCCTCTGAACAAAACTTTCCTCTCTTCCTTTTCTATATTGTTGTTCACATATTATTAGTTAGCAATAGTTATTATATTCTTTTTACTGTTCCATCAAGGAAACATTTTGTTTCTTGAGGAACAACAGGGGGGACTGTAACGATTGGAATAATGCCACCTGCTGGATACTTACTGTAGAAGAGTTCTGCCCATGAAGGGAAGGTCTTTGAGGGCAAGACCAGGAGTCTTTTCTTCAGGATTCAGGAAGTGACGCGGACTAGTGGGAGGAGGAAGGAAGAGACTGGCGCTCAGTCTCGGGCTCTTTCCTTTTGGACTCTGGCGGAGAAGGGAGCTAGAAATGTGCTCTCCCTTTAATAGATAGGAATCTAGGCCTTTTTCTCTCTCTTTACCAAATTCTTATTCTCCTTAATAAATGCTTAAAAGTCTAACTCTTGCTGAAGCTTATAATTTATTGGCGACCACTCATTAGATATTTTAGACAGTTTAGCTAGAATTTTAGCCCTTAACAGGGATATTTGTTACATTAGCTAATTTGGGCTTTCTCCAGTTGGATAATCAATCAATCAATTAATTGATTCATTTGACAAAGACTGGTGATGCGAATGAAAGCACAAAAATAAAAATGAAAATGTCTTCAAAGAACTTACATTCTACTAGAGGTAAACAGCACATATACATGTAGTAACACACATACAAAGTAATCTTGGGAAATGGAGCCCCAATAACTGAGAGGATCCAGAAAGGCCTTGTGGAGGAGGTGCAACTTGAGCTGAACTTTGAAGGGAATAAGGGATTTTTTGAGGCAGAGGTGAGGACATTGCAGGCATGAGTGACAGCCTGCAAAAGGCAGAGATGGGAGATGAAATGTTATGTATAAGGAAGAACAAATCGTCCAGATTAGCTGGGACCCAGGGTATGTGACAAGGAGTAACACCTCATAAACCTGGAGAAGCAGCCCTTCGTCTTGTGAAGGGCTTTCAATGCCAGACGAGCTTGTGTTTTATCCCAAAGACAATAGGGGGCCTTTTTGAACCAGGGCCTGACGTGCTCCACATTCATAGGAGAGAATGTCAGACATGAGCCATCTCAGAGGCTCAGTCTCAGAAGGGCCTTTACATTATAGATCTGCCTGTTCCAGAAAGCTGCCCCCGACGAACAGGGAGGTAACAAACATAGCCACAGCACACAGATGTACATGGATAGTGGACATTTAGAAACAATATGATACTCTTCTGGCTACTTTCCTACTGGTGGGTCACTGAAGGATGCACACAGAATCATATTCAGATCAGGGAAATAACTCTGCAATCCTCTGTAATTCAGTCCTGATTTTGGCACATACAATAGAGAAAGGGAAATCTCAATGACCTTCTATATGCAAGCACCTATTAGTATGACCATAGTTGGAATAGTAGATACAAGAACTGGACTTGGAGTTGGAAAGACCTGGATTCAAATCTCACTCCTGACACTTAGCAGTTATAAGATCCAGTCGTTTAGTGTTTCGGTGTCTCAGTTTCCTCCTTTGTAAAATGAAGGGGTTAGACATGATGGTCTCTGAGGTCCATTCCAGCTTTAAATCTCTGATCTTTTGAACTACTGGATCGGCTTACTATATGTTAGGAGCAGTGTGGTACAGTGGGTTGTGAGTCAGGATATTTTGAATTCAAATCCTTCTTCTGACACATACTTGCTGTGTGACCCTGGGGAAGTCACCTAACCTCTTAGTATTCTAGCTAACATGTCCATAAGACTCTCCATTGCAGAGAAGGTGCCAACCTGAATTGATCTAGTGAGCATCTTCATCCAGAAGCTCTCTATACCAATAAAACTACAGGTCTTCTCTCTATCATTGCACATTATTATGTTAAGTGCTGGACTTGTTAAAAAAAAAAAAAACAACACCCAAAAATCAGAAACAGGCCTTAACCTCAAGGAGCTTACATTCAAATGGGGAAACAATAGCTACATTAAAAAAGTATATACTGATAGAGCACTGGCCCTGGATTCAGGAGGACCTGAGTTCAAATCTGGCCTCAGACACGTAACACTTACTAGCTGTGTGACCCTGGGCAAGTCACTTAACCCTCATTGCCCTGAAAAAGAGAAAAAAAAACAAATAAAAAGGATATACTGCTACAGGTGAGTAGAAGGAAGGCAGGGGAGGGTGAGAAGAGGGAGACTGAGTAAGACCTAAACTGAGTCTTGAAAGAAACAAAGGATCCTAAATGGTGGAGGTGAGCAAGGAAAGTCTTTTAGACATATTGGATGGGCAGTTCAAAGGCACAGAGATAGGATATGGACCAAAGTTTGTTTTCTTGGCTGGACAGAACTCATGAAGAAGAACAGATCTTTCCATAGTATACCTTCCTTGATACTTTGATGAATCTGCGTCATCTCCTTGGCATGTGGATGGACCTGCTCCCAAACTGTAGATTTCAACCTATCCTTTGCATCCCCTGTGACACTTTTCCCTGTTATTTCATAAGTTCTCCACAGGGGCCCCATCCAGCATAGCACAGGCGTCCCTTTTATATCTTTTAACTTAACTTGGGTAGCTGTGGAACTCTCAGGGTAAACCCAACTCTTGCTACATGACCAGGCTGCCTCTTTCTCCAATCATCCATCTCTGTGAAGAGATACTTTACAAGGCCTCACCAGCACAACTTCTTAATTGGAAATGTGCTGCCACCTACTCCTATCCACCATAGATCTCACAGATTTGATTCTTCACATAGGCATTCCCTGACTCCCAGACATAGAGGATCAACAAAAGGATATTAGCTTTAAAAATAGGATTTTATTTCAAATAGAAGCTTATCTTCATTAAAAGTACTGTTTAGTTTCCCAAAGACAATCTAATTGTCTCTTCCACTCAGAACCAGGATGGTGCTTTATCTAGAGATAGAACTCTTGCATTTGAATCTTGGCTCTGCCCACTTTGGGTCTGTGTCTTCACCTAAGAAATGAGGCAGTTGGACTATATGGCTTCTAAGGTCCTTTCAGAAAGGCCTGGAAAGACTTGTACGAATGGGCATATAGTGAAGTGAGCAGAACCAAAAGAACTTTGTGCACAGAGACAGCCATATTGTTTGATGAAGGACTGCGAATGACAACTATTCTCAGCAATACAATGATCCAAAACAATTCCAAAGGACTATTGATGAAACATACTCTCTACCTCCAAAGAAAAAACTGATATTGATGGAACACAGACTGAAGCATGCTATTTGTCACTTTCTTTCATTTTTTTCTTTTATTCAAGTTTTTTTGTACAAAATGACTAATATGGTCATGTTTTACATAATTACATATGTATAGCCCATATCTGATTGCTTGCCACCTCAGGCTGGGGGGAGAAGAGGGAAGTGGAAAGAGGGATAAAATTTGGGACTCAAAACTATAAATAAAAATGTTTATTATTTAAAAAAAATAAAGTTACCTTACACCTACTCTGTATGTATCTTGTATGCTAGGGTGACAATGTTGTCTCCCTAACATGCTAGCTCCTTTCAGGTGTTATTTTTGTAGTTATTTGTATTGCCAGAACCTAGTATAGTATCTGGCACTTAGTGAGTGCTTAATAAATATTTACTTATTGTTCAGTGATTGACTGACTCAACTTTTTATTTCCCCCAGCAACAATCTAAGACTACAACTTACCCAAGAGTCACCCATCTACATTAACAGAAGAAGTTTCTCTCTACCTGGAACTTTCCATACTCCAAAAATGTGTGGACACACACACACATATATAGCCAAGTATGTACCCAGGTATAGGTTGTCCCCTAAGTCTTGGTGCATTTTAAGTTCTAATAGCTTTAAAATATACTAAGACTTTTGGGACACCTCATGTAAGAGTGTATATTTTCATATATGTACCCATTATATGTAACCACATCTGTGTGTATACATTTGTGGAGATTTGTATACACATAATTTTAGTGTATATAATTATACCTGTATTCATCATGTATATTTCACCAGGTGTATATTTTTATCATGTATACCTTACACATTATAGGTGATAAATATTGGATGTGTATATTTGTGTCTATCCAAATATACATTATATAAATATGCATGTATAACTATTCTTATGAATTATAAGTGGTCAATAAATTTTTTTTGTCAATAAATATTTTACTGGATGATAAGAGAAACTGGTAACCTTTGCTTTAAACTCAACAAACCTGATAAGTGGTTTGGGATTCCCCTTAACTTCACAATTCAATTTCACTTTCTTCTCCTCTGAATCCAATGGGAACATCACATGGCTTGGTTCATGGATGAAAATTGGTCCGTGCAGTGTATTGTCATCTGAAATTAGAAGAGAAAATACCAAAGAGTGAAGCCCCAATTTGAATTTAAATGAAACTGGGAAATAAGCATCAAAATCACACAGGCTGTCTTAGCCACTTGATAAGAAGCTGTCTGTTGAGGAATCATCCAGATGAGACTGTGAGATAATCATGGGAAGGGAGAGGGGAAGTTAAATAAACATTTAAATAATACCTACTATGTGCCAGGCACTGGGCCAAGCACTTTACAAATAGTATCTCAAATGGTCCTCACAACAATCCAGGGAGCTTTTGTTATTATTCTCATTTTATAGATGAGGAAAATGAGAGCTGAGGATAACTCTATTTCTTCCTGAAAACATATTTCACCTTTGGCCATTAAGCATAGCATTATTCACTCCTTTCATCTCTACTCTTCTTTGTTAAAGAAACACTCAAGAGGAAAGGGACCCTGTGCCCATAGCTTAACTTCAAATTATTCTCCAGCAAATTTTTTCCCGTTATTCACAGAAGGATTTTTTTCCCCCTATTGCTGTCTCCATCTTTAAAGGAGTCATATAGGTTCTTTATTCAGTGACATTCCTTGACTTGACTTTCATACACATATGCTCAAGTCATTCTAAGCAATTCTTTCTCTCAAACACCTTCTAACTCTCCCTTCTTTGATTCCAGTTCTCCATTTGGGGACTCTGGAATTGGGTAAAAGATCACTGTGGGGTGTAATATATGGTTTCAAGGTCCAGAGTTGTGGCCCAAACCATGTATCCTGTTGTGGCCAACATGTAGCTAAATGGGAGGGTATAATTCAATATTTATACTTCCTTTTGATGTAGTTGTCCCACATTTAATGACATAGAAAAATATTTTCAGAATATTTTGTATTAGCTATTGATGACAATAATCTGCTACATTGAGAATAAACTGTAACCTCCATTAAAATCACACCTGGACCTCGAAAGACTTATATGAACTGATTTATAGTGAAGTAAGCAGAACCAGGAGAATGTTGTGAACAGAGACAGCAATATTGTTTGATGAAGAACTGTGAATGACAACTATTCTCAGCAATATAATGTTCTAAGACAATCCCAAAGTACTAATGATGAAGCATACTTTCCATCTCCAAAGAAAGAACTGATATTGATTGAATGCAGACTGAAGCATGCTATTTTTCTATTTTTCACTTTGTTTCATTTTTTCTTTTATTCAAGTTTTCTTGTACAAAATGACTAACATGGTGATGTTTTACATAATTGTACATGTATAACGTATATATGATTGCTTACCACCTCCAGGAATAAGGAGGGGAGGGAATGCAGGAGGGATAGAATTTTTAATTCAAAACTTTAAATAAAAATGACTGTGATTATTTTTAAAAACACACTTGGATGCTTTATTGTGTCAAGGAATCTTTAAGGCTATGTATGCTCAGAAAGTGAAAATTTAGGAAATTGTGTGACAGATAATTTGGAGTCAGTTGACCTGGTCCAAATACCAATCAAACAAAAAACCAAAATGAAATAAGACCAAACCCAAACTCTGATGTATGACTTTGAACATTACTTAAGGTCACCGGGCCTCAGTTTCCTTATCTGTAAAATAAGGCAGATGAACTAGAGGCCTCTTCCAGCTCTAGACCTAAACTCCTTATCAAGTTGAAAAGGTTTTGATGATGTGTGTGGTGATGGATGTTATATCTGTCATCCCAAGACCAGCTTAGCAAGGTCAAGGTCAGAGAGACGTCTCTCCAGAAGGCAGTCCACCAGGTACTGAACACCTTTGGCAGCAACAACTTGTAAAATATCTACAGTGATACAAAGGGGTTGAGATCTGCATTAAGGGAGGGATTACCCACTGATGAAATCGCAATTCTTTGGAAGTATTAAATTATAAATAACACCGATTCTCTGAAATGTTGATTTTCTGTTGGTTAACCAAGCTTAATGCCTATAAATTATTGTTGCCACAAAAGAAGCTATATGATTCAATTCTTATCTAAGGAAATCCATAGTCTCTCATGCATGGGTTTTCAGGGCACACAAATTCCAAACAAACAAAAAGATACTTTGGAAAGGTCACAACTCTAGGTGCAGGAGGCAGATATCATTTCTTTTTATTTTTTAAACCAAAGAGACCCAATCTTTTTTTTCTCCTGAATATGATTTCCTTTCCCTTTCTTTAAAGACTTGAAATGTCTACGAGTGCTGCGAGTGTATGTGTGTGGGGAGGTGGTATACCAACAACAAAATTTCATTTGATATATCTTAGATATGATCAAAAGGACAGCTAGGTGACCCAGTGCATAGAACTCCAGTCCTGGAGTCAGGAAACCTTGAGTTCAAATCTGGTCTCAGACACTTATTAGTTGTGTGACTCTGGGCGAGTCACTTAACCTTGTTTGCCTCAGTTCCTCATCTGAAAAACAAGTTAGCTAAGGAAATGGAAGACCACTCCACTGTCTCTGCCAAGAAAACTGTAAATGGGGTCACAAAGAGTCAGATAAGACTGAAAGGACCGAACAATAACAAAAGGTACGATCCAAAGTTCATAGGTGTGTCAAGGATTGAGAAAGTTGTCACATCATACTTCCTATAGATTGAAATTCAAAGAATAAAGATGCTTAAAAACATTCACTCACTAACAAATTAATTTGTGCACTGATTTATTCAGGGAGGCAGGCAAGGGAAAAAGGCAAATGACAAGTGTACTTTTGAAATGTGCATCTTTGTACTTTTGAAAACAGATTTATTGACTCAAATAATTTTAGAACTAGAAAATGTCACATATTCCAAATCCGTTATTTTGTGGATGATGAAATGAAGTCATTGAGATGCAAGTGCCTTAACCAAATTCACATGGTTAGCTAATGTTAAATCTGCAATTGATTATATGTTTTCTTTTCTTTTTCCAAAGTATCTACATACATACATATATATATATTAGTGTGTACTATGCATACAAACCATGTACATAAACATATATGTTTTAGTATGACATATTGAGGACAAAACTAAGAAATTAATGGTCTATATGACACACTTTGAAATTATCTTTTCCAGCCATATATGTTTTTGCTCTCATTCATACTTATAAAGTAAATACCTATGTACATAAAATAAGTCTGGTAACTGCCAGCATGATTAGAGTGTTGGCATTAAGAGAAGAAGAGCTTGGATTCAGAAAAGAACCATAAGTTGAATGGATTTTGCACAGTTTATAGAAAGCTACCATTGCAGTCCTGGAAGTTATGTCAGTAGTCACCTGCTCTGATCCATAGCTGAAAAAAGAATTCCCACTATAACATACCCCACAGTGGTCATTCAGCTTAAGCTTAGAGACCTCTAGTGTAAGAAAACCTATTCCTTCCCAAGACAGTCTATTCTATGTATGGGTAGTTCCAATCCCATGGGATTTTTTTTCTGACATTAAAGCTAAATCTTATCCAAATCTTTATAAATTTCATTCAATGATTTTAGTTCTGCCTATTAAGGACAAAGAGAATAAGTCTAACCCCTCTTTTTCATGATAGCTCCTCAAGCACCTGAAGATAGATGTCATCTCCATCCCCCCAATCCCCAAATCTTCTTTGCCAAAAAGAACACCCCAGTCCCTTCAACTGAAACTCATGGGATGAGAATTATCCATGATTGTTTGTATTTGGCAATTGACAGGGGGTGGAAAGAGAGAAGACTGCAGTTGTCAGTATGGCTGTAAGCATGGTGAGGGAACAGGAAGCTATCCAATATGCAAAAGCTGAAGGAGCTGCCTCTCTAGGGAGTGATTATCGCCATCAGTGGAGGCCTCCAAGCAGAGGCTAGTTAATCACTTTCTGGAGAGTCCTAGTCACATAAAGGTTGAACTCATTGACATCTGGGATCCCTTATAACTTCTTCTTCTTTTTTTTTTTAGTGAGGAAATTGGAGTTAAGTGACTTGCCCAGGGTCACACAGCTAGTAAGTGTTAAGTGTCTGAGGCTAGATTTGAACTCAGGTACTCCTGACTCCAGGGCCAGTGCTCTATCCACTGCGCCACCTAGCTGCCCCCTTACAACTTCTTAATAAGAGTTTCGTTGTGATTCTGTGAAGTCTAGAGATGGGACTAACCTAGGGGATAATATGTTGGTCAAACTTTCAATGAAGGCAATAGGGGATAATTTATTTATATACATACAAATACATATACATATAACATACATATATACATACATATACATATATACACATATATGTATAGAGACAAATACACACTGGCAGGTAGGCGGCACAGTGGAGAGAGCACCAGGCCTGGACTCAGGAAGACCTGAGTTCAAATATGGATTCAGACACTTACTAGCTGTGAGATCTTAATCAAGTCACTTAACCTTTTGCCTCAGTTTCTTCATATGTAAAATGAGTTGGAGAAGGAAATGACAAACCACTCCAGTATCTTTGATAAGAAAACCCCCAATGGGGTCACAAAGAATCAGACATGGCTAAAACAACTGAACAAGAACAATATACACGTGTGTGTGTGTGTGTGTGTATGTATATATATATATATACATATATATATACACACACACACACATATATATATATGTGTGTGTGTATGTGTACATTTGTTTTTAAGTGTCAGAAGGCTATATTTGCTATGGCACATACACTAGACATGACTTTTGTGCTCAGGCAAATTTCATGTGTTTATACAGTGAGGTTTCAATGCCTCTGGTGGCCAGGAATACACTGGGGCTCAAACCTTGCCTAGGGCTCACATATGTCTTATCCTATCTGTGCTTAAGAACAATGCACATCCAGTCTGCTGGAAAATTTTCCATCTGTTGCAAATTGAGGGAGAATAGGACAAAAATGCAAAAGTGTATTTTCATCTCTGAAAAGTAAACATGCTAGGTTCAATTTTATATGTAATTGCCATGGTGTTCCCAGGTGTTGCCCTTGAGGGTTGTGAAGGTATTTAAAACCTAATGGTAGCAATGACTCATGGAGACACAAGCAAAATATCTGGGACTGTGGTTTGCAGACACTTTACCTATAACATTAGCTAGTTTGCTTGATTACACAGCTAGGCTCTTAGCAGGACCCTGAATGCCAACAACCTTAAGCCTGAAAGTTAATTCTAAAATACCATTGTAGACACTGCTAAATAAAGAGCAGCATAAACTAGAACACCAATAGCCATGGAAAAGTACAGAGATATGGTCGTGTGGAATATTTGGGACATCTTTGAGTTGCCACATTCTGTACAGGTGAAGGCATTTGGGAGAGTATTCAGATGGTTATGCTAAGATGTAACCCTGAGATCTCTTGATCACACCCAAAATGTGCCCTTCCATTGATGCCGAGTGAACTATAAATGGATTGCAAAGATGGCCTCTAAGGGCATAGAAAATAAAGTTCTCTTGCCAAGCTAACTCTCTTGGGCACGATCCCAATGTCAGACTTATTTGTCATCCCAGACCCTCCCATTACCCCAACACTGCATTTGGCTCAGGAGAAGAATCCCCATAGAGTTGGCCATAAGTCATCCTGCCACTGCAGTGCCCTGAGAAGAGCACACAGCAGAACCCATTGGGTCATAGGCTGGCTGAGAGCCTTCTCCTCTACCTTCCTAATCAAGGAAAAGTTGTGTGTGTGTGTGTGTGTGTGTGTGTGTGTGTGTGTGTGTATGATAAAACTGTTAGGTCAGCAGCATCCCTATGGATAAAGACAACTCACAGAATGCATTTGCAATCTCCTACAGTGAACCAGATGTAAATGAAATATTCTTTTAGTGATTTGGCTGAGTGCGAGAAATATCCCTCTGAAATGGAATTGCCAGTTTCAACAATGATGACTAGGTAGATGTCATATTATCACGGCAAATACAATTTAACATTATTAGTATTTATAAAACAGCAAGGATCATACAAAGGTATTACATTAATATTATGTGTAAAACTAGCAAAACATACCACATTTTGCCTAATAATCTATTTGGCTGGGTTCTAGAATAGATCAACAGGCAAAGCACAGAAGGAGGCATGCTTGCTTGTTTAGAGAAAAAGTTTCTTTCATTCGTCCTTGCCTTCCCCTTTCTTCCTGTTAACCCAAGAAAAACAAGCATTTTAAACAGCAAGGAGCTGAATTGTCTAGTGACACCTAGCATATCTTAGGATGTGCTGAAAGGGACTCTGAAGAGGAAATGCATTTTTCTCATCCCACTGCTTTGTTCTCCAGTTCAGGAAATCATAAAGCTGTTGCCATCATGCATTATGTCACACATAATGAGGCCTGAATCGTAGGTAATGCCAGATCCTGGAAATACAAAAATAGGCTCATGGAGATGAAAATAGTCTCCACTTAGGAAATAATTCTGCAACGATGAAAGGTTTCAGGAGCAGAAAAACAATGACTTGATAGTTATTGCATAGATACACACAAGCACGCAAGCAAGCAAGCAAGCAAGCAAGCAAGCAAGAAAGAAAGAAAGAAAGAAAGAAAGAAAGAAAGAAAGAAAGAAAGAAAGAAAGAGAAAGGAGAGGGAGAGGAACAGAAGAAGGAAGTAACAAATTAAGGAAAAGAGGGAGGGAGGAAATATAGAAAGAAGAAACAAAGAAATAAGGGAAAGGAAGGAACAGAATAAAAAGAAAGGATAGAAAGAAGAAAGGGAAAAATAAAGAGAGAGAAAGAAAGAAAGAAAAAGGGAAGGAAAGAAATAAGAGATACAAAGGAAAGAAGAGAAAAAAGAAAAGAGAAAAAGAAAGAGGAAGGAAAGAAGAAAAGAAGGAAGAAGGACTGGAGCAAGGGAAGGATGAAAGGAAAGAAGAAGGTGAAAGAGGAAAAAGAAGAAAAAGGAGAGAAAGAGAAAGAAAGAGAGAAAATTACTTTTAAAGAATAAGAAAGCATTTTCTTTTGTCAAGCGAATGAATCTTTTCAAAATATAATTTCACGTGACTGATTCCATCCTGATTTGGCTTGGTTCTTCACTTCTTGCAGTCTCCTGAAGGGGCTTTGGATTTGTAATTTACTTGGATAATATTAAGAGGCCTACTTAGTTTAGACTTAATTGTACATCTCCCAAATGAATCGGAGTCTTAGACATAGAAAAAACTACAGTGGCCACCCCTGTGTCCAACATGTACATGATAAAGAATCCCAGTTACAGTGCCAGGGATATGGTGAGCCAGCCTCTATCTGATGATTTCCAGTGAAGGCAAAGTTCTCACCCTGGGGATCACCCATTACACCTTCCAACAGCTTTTCTTGACATCATCTAAATTTGCCTCTTTTCAGCTTTTTCTCACTTCTCTGTTTCTTCCCTGTGTGCTCAGAATGGAACTTGGCTAATCTTTCTTTCATACAACAGCCCTTCAAATATCTAAAGATTGCCATCATGATTCTTTGAGTCTTCTCTAGATTGAACAATACAAGTTCCTCCAACCTAACTTCATATGGCATAGACCCCAAACTCTTTACCAAGTTGGATGTCCTTGTAAAAGCTCACCAGATTACTAACGACCTTCCTAACCTGTGGTGGCTACAACTGAACACAATATTCCAATTATGGGCTGAGCTAAGCAGAGTACAATGGGTTTCTCATTCACTTATATCTATAACAACAGTGATTGCCAATGCCAAAAGACAAGAAGGAGGGATGCAAACAAATCTGGAAAGAGCTTTATAAAAAATAGAAAGGAGGGAGATGAGTAGAATTAAAGGATTTAAGTATTTACTACGATCACATGAGGAAAAGTGAATGAGAATGAATGGACAAAGAATAGTGATGAGGTCTTAGGGGAGGAACTGAGAGTGCTGATGGTGTTGTTGTTGTTGTTAATGATGATGATGATTTTTACTTGACTTTGACTTTATTGGTGTAAGGTGGTGGAGGTGGGGGGTAGGGATTTCCTCTCCCTGTACACATCTGTACCTTCTCCATTGTTCCAGTCTTGGGAAATTTCCCAGGGCACTAAGAGCTGAAATAATATGCTTAGGGTCACATGGCCCATATGTGTCAGAGGAGGGATTAAACATAGATTTTCCTGACCCCGGGATAACTCTATATCCACAATGATAAGCAAGTTTAGTTATATCAAAACAGCATTCAAATTTCTGGGAAAATAATTTGATTAAAATAAAGACTGCCAATAGATTTCTGACTCTCCTCTTCTACTTCAATACTATTTCTCAACTTGAATAATTTTAGATCTGTCTGTCAACTTTGTATTATTTGTTTGTTTTTTTGTTTATTTTTGCAGGGCAATGGGGGTTAAGTGACTTGTCCAGGGTCACATAGCTGGTAAGTGTCAAGTGTCTGAGGCCAAATTTGAACTCAGGTCCTCCTGAATCCAGGGCCGGTGCTTTATCCACTGCGCCACCTAGCCGCCCCAACTTTGTATTATTTATCTGACTTTTCTCACTCTTAATAAAGGGCTGTACTGCTTAAGCTCCCTATCCTTTCCCCTTCCATATCTTTGTCCTGTATCAGCATCTCTTAATCCTCTCTTTGCTCTGTTCTCATTGGAAATAAGGGGCAAGTCCCCCTGTTTGCATCTCTTGTCTGTTCCTCACTTGATCCTAGTTATTATGAAATTCCCTGGTCAATCTTTTCAATGCCTGGTTAGCTATTGAAATCTCAGACTCCTTAGGAGATAGTGGGCATACCCTGCATGATTTTGCCCCCAAACTAATGCTATTTTATCATAATATTATATAGAGCTTTCATGTAAGGAAACTCCCTTTGGCAATGAAAATTAGGACTTTCTATACAGTGTATAGTCTCAGAGAGTTGCCCATTGATTAATGGGCTACTACCAAGGAAGGATCTTTTAGGGAAACCTTTTCCTTTTATTATTGATATTAATACATGATTTTTTTTTTTCCTGAGCCTATTCCAGATGGGAAAAAAGCCAGATAAAACACATATATTGGGTTCAGGATGCTTTTAACTCAAATACATTTTCATAAACTCCTAAATGCTAATATTTTTAATGAAGATCAGAGAACCTTGATTAAAAGCAAACACTTAATCTGCCTTGACAATAGAAGTCTAATGGAATCCCAAAACATGAATTTGCTAATCCAACTTGCCTATCTGTGAATATTTGCTTGTTTTAATCTAAGGATACATACTTGTACATTATTGCCAGACTTTATTTGGGATCTGTTTCTTAAATTTCTTGAACATGCTATAGGAGATCATTTTTGCTTGGTAAATCCTCAACTAAGTATGAATGCAAATGTTTGAGACACATCAATTACATATTAGTGATTTCTCAAGATTAACACTTATCTGAGTCCACTATCAAAGAGATTTTACTATTTGTGTAGAACTAAGTGCCTCAGTGGATAGATTGTAGGGCCTGGAGTCAGGAAGATATCTTCCTGAGTTTAAATCCATCATCAGACACTTATTGGCTGAGTGACCCTGGGTAAGTCACTTTATCCTGTTTACCTTACTTAGTTCCTCCGCTGGAAAAGGAAATGGCAAATCATTTCAATATCTTTGCTAAGAAAACCCCAAATGGGGTCATGAAGAGTAAAATGACTAAAATGACTCAACAACAACATTAGAACATGAAGTAACATGCTGAACAATGACAAACTGGCGCACCTTATTGAACAATCATCTTCAACAATCTATTTCAGAGTAATTGTCTGTACCAAACTTTACCCTTGATTTTTTGCTTTAGGGTAATAATATATAATTACAAAATCTCAGAGAACTCATTCCAAATTCCTTAAAACCAATGAAGAGTAAGTGCTGTATCATCATCAAAAACCACAAGTATTTGTTGAAAATAAATTTTATTGAACTATGACTACTACAGCAGAGATTTGAGATAAACCCAGGGATACTCCAAGCCATTTTGAGAGGTAGCTTATTACAATTCAATGGGGCCACCCCTCAGTCCTCCTCATTCAAGAAAGTCAATATGAAAACCTAAAAATGGATTTTTAAGAGAAAAATGACCAATTTAAGCAGGCTGAACAAAATAACTTAGCATTTGCTCTGTTTCTTTGCAGTCTTTTCAGCATCAGAGTAAACTTTAGTCGCTTTATGCAACTCAGAGTACTATTATATGAATAATTAATTCATCAATGGGTAACACAAAGCACTGGCCAAGATAATTTAACAACTACTTTCTGGAATAACCACACCACTTTCACAAGAAACAACCCTTATGTACAGGCAATGTATTTGGACAGCTTTTGAGTGGCTTGAAATTTTTAGTTGTTTTGAAAAGGCTGTTTTGAACAAGCCCCTCCCCATTTTTCCAGTGAGCAAATGGTGTATTTATAGCTTTTAGATGAGTTGGTGCAATGACACCTTTTCTTTTGTTCAAAACCCTCTTTTTTATTTGCTTCAAGATGGAAGCAAAGTCTATATGTAATACCTCCAGGAAACTGGCTAACTCACCTCAAACACTTTGCTATGTTGCAAAGTGGCCATTGCTCAGTTTCCAAGATGGAAGCCATACTGAAAGGCTTACCCATAGCTTTCAATAATGGAGTTACATTGTCTGGAGTTTGCTGGTATTAATAGGAACCCATCCTCAACAGGATAAAAGAAGTGTTGTATAGGTATCAGTGAACAAGCAAAACATTCACTAGCCTTCAGAAGCCAATGACTTATTATTGCAAAACTACTTTAGATGAAACCTAATCCTGGAAATTAGTGCTCCAAATACTGTAACCTTAAATGGCATCAATAGAAATCCAATGCAATAAAAATAGAAATACTGACATAAATTATCCCAGGTTCCCCTAGTTTGCTTATGGTATCACCCTTTATGTGTAAATCATGTACCCGTTTTGACTTTATCTTAGTATATGGTGTGAGATGAAAAACCTGGGAAGACTTATATGAACTGATACAAAGTGAACAGAAACAGGAGAACATTGTACACAGTAACCACAGCATTGTTACATGAAGAACTATGAATGATTTACTATTCTCTGCAATACAATGATCTAATACAATCCTAAAGGACTAATGATGAAGCATACTATCTGCCTCCAGAGAAAGAAGAATATTGTTTGAATACATTCTGAAGCATGATATTTTTCACTTTCTCCCATTTTTTGAGTCTTCTTGTACAAAATGATTAATATGGAAGTGTTTTAAATTATTTTGCATGTAAAACCTATATATGATTGCCTGTCATCTCAGGGACAAGGGGAAGGAAAGAAGGGAGGATAAAATTTGAAATTCAAAACTTTAAAAAAATGTTAAAATTGTTTTAACATATAATTGGGGAAAATAAAATATATTTTAAAGACTACAAATGCTGTAGCATCACTGCAGTCTTTGTAAATTTACAGGGCAATGACCTTTTCAATGCCCTGAATTTTCTTCAATACCTGCTATCCTCTTTTCTTACTAATGCCCCATATGAGGTAGATATTATTACTCCCATTTAACAAATATTGAAATTGAGCTCAATGTGAGGGAAAACAAAACAACTTTGACAACACTATAGCATACAATAGGGTGGTGGAATAGATATGCCCCATACGAGAGCGTGTTTGATTACCTTGGGGGCCCTGTAATACTCATCCTTCCTCTTTTATGTAAGTCTAGGGTACCCCTTAGTGCACAGTTATACTACCCATGGGTGTTTATAGTTGAAAATTACCCTGTGTGAAGTGGTAGATAATCCAAATAGACCAGAAATGCTGATATATATTTTGGGATTCTTCTCACTGCTCTTTTGTGATGGTGGGATCCATTCCATTTATATTTTCATGACCTTGTACACTTAAATCACTTAAGCTCTCTGGGCCTTGCTTTTATAGGATAATAGTTTTGAGAGCTGGGTTGGATCATAAAGGACATCTAGTATAGCTCCTTCATTTTACATTTAAGGAAAATGAGACCCAGAGATAGTAAGTGATTTACTCAAAGTTATATACCCAGGCAGAAAATGACTGAGATGGTATCCTCAGCTGTCAAATGCAATGATTGGATTAGATGACCTCAAATGACTCATAATTTTGGACTAAGAGTCTAGACTATTCCAGGATTGACCACACTCCTGCTTGATTGTGGGATAAATGCAAAATTCATTTCTTATCTACTTCTCTGCACTCCCAAGAACATCAGCATTTCCCTTTTTGCAATAGAATAAGAGTGAAGCAAAGTTTTTAGTTTGCTCCTCCCCATCCCTCCCCACCTACACACACACACACACACACACACACACACACACACACACACACACACACTCAGACACAATTTCACACTTTTCTGGAGACCATCTGGTTTCAGCCCTTCTCAGGGCAGACGTCTGGTGTTCTTAACTCCTCTGTGACTGTCTTTGTTCCCTACAACCATTTCCTGACATCAAATTGTCTGAACACAGAATGCCTACAGGCGGTCCTTTCATGTTACATGCACTGTAGCTCCTCAAGTAATATTCATGAACCCTTTGCACCTGTCTTTTTGGCAGCTAGAGCACTCTGCCTTCTGCCTTTCTGTAACTGTTTCAGGGTTCTTAATTTGGCACACACTGAACATGTCAATATACACTAGGAGGCATGAGAAGGAGGGAGCCGGGAGGGGTTCCAGCCAAAGTCCTGCCACATGCCTTTCTCGGAAAGGCCCAGGGAATTCTCATTTAACTGCCTGTCCTCTACACTACTGCTTTCATTCTTTTGTATATTACTCTTAGGGGATGCATTACAGTGCCATGTCTATTTCATAGAATAGAATGTAAGTTTCTTGAGGACAGGGGTTGTTGCATTTATTTATTTTTGTTTCTGCATCCCCAATGTCTGGCATAGTACCTGAGACTTTGTAAGCACTTAATAAATCCCTGGTGATTGATTGATTGACTTAAAAGGCTAGAGTATATCTGGTTCAGGACTTATAATTTCTATTCCAGGGACCTCTTTTCTCCAGTGTGGGTAGACTCTGGCTGATTAGCTAATAATTCTGACAAATATACAAAGACAAGACCAAATCTGGCTGTTCCCTTTCAGAAACTGATTGTAAAGCACCATCAGTCAAGCACTATGGGCTAAGGGAAAACAAACAAAAATATCAACCAACAATCCTTTATTAAACACTTCTGACCTGCCAGGAATTATACTAGGCTCTGTGGATAAAGTCAGAAAAAAAATAAAAACCAACCTTAAAAGAATTCCTGTCCTCAGGGATCTTATACTTGATAAGGACATAGAAGTATCTATCTATGGGTCTATCAATCTATCTATCATACATACAGATTAAACTTTATTGTATTGGTTGGGGAATGCCATAGTTTTATAAGGGATTCCACTGATCAAGCCCACTTCACAAGCTAATTTTATTTTATTAATTTTTCCATTTTGGGGGGGGATGAGGAAAATATTAGATGGGGATATCAGGATATCTGGAAAGGCTTCATATAGAAGATAGTGGTTTTATTTTTATTTTATCTTATTTTAAAAATTTTTATTTTATTTTATTTTTTGCGGGGCAATGAGGGTTAAGTGACTTGCCCAAGGTCACACAGCTAGTAAGTGTCAAGTGTCTGAGGCTGGATTTGAACTCAGGTCCTTCTGAATCCAGGGCCAGTGTTTTAGCCACTGAGCCACCTAGCTACCCCTGAAGGTAGTGTTTTAATTGAACTCTGAAGGAATTGAGGGAGTCCCAGAGGCAGAAAAGTGAGGAAGGAGTTCTAGGTTTGGAGAAAACTAGGTACAAAGACAGGAAGAGAGAACATTGAATGTTACATGTGAAGAAGATCAAGAAGTCTAGCAAGTTTGGCTGGATCTTAGAATGTGAGAAAGGAGTAATATAGAATGCTTGGAAGGCCAGGTTGGAGCCTTGTAAAAAGGCTTAAATTCCAAAGTGTAGGGTTTGTATTTGATCTTAGAGTTCATTTAGGGGATGGGAAGAAAGAGGGAGTCCATGTACCTTCTCTGAAATAGTGGGCAATGAAGTCTGGCAAACTTGTACCCAAACAGTTAGAATGACTGAAAGATCCACGAATGCGGCCCCACAGTGTGAGAGCAAAGGAACTCTCCCATACTATCTTACTGAAGTCTTCCATATATCCTAGCTTACTCATGATATGTGTATTCAGATACATATTGGTATTTGCTAATACATTTGAAGGGTCCAGATGCCTTTGCATTCTTGAGCATGATTCAGTTCAGTTCAGCAAGCCATCACTAAGCATTTACTATTTTCCAGGAGCTGGGCTAGAGGCTGGGGAGATATTTATCTATCTAGATCTAGATCTATATAGGAAACAAAACAGAATAAAACAAACCTTCCCCTCCAGGAGCTTATGATGCTATAGCCACTGATGCTTCTTAAACTTATCTTATATTCTAAATTAGGCTATAACTGCCTCTTATCTATCCCCACATGTGCTTCTTTGCCTCTCAGGGATCATAACAAACAACTGAAACCTGTATGGCCAATGGACTTGAGTATATCTTTGTGACTTTTTTGTGGTTATGACAAGTGGTTTACACATTAAAAACTTGGTCTGTTGTTCAGTCCTTTAAGTTGTGTGACTCTTCATGACCCCATTTTGGGGTTTCTTTGGCAAAGATACTGGAGTGGTTTGCCATTTCCTCATTTTAAAGATGAGGAACTGAGGCACACAGGGTTAAATGACCTTTCCAGGGTCACAAAGCTAGTGTTTGAGACCAGATTTGAACTTATGAAGATGAGTCTTCCTGATCCCAAGTCACGTGCTCTATCCATTGTGTCACCTAGCTGCCCCACCAAATCTGGTAGAGTAATATTTAAATTGCATAGGCTGTTTTCCTCAGGATCTGGACCTGAGCAAATCCAGGGGGCATCCAAAACCCAATGGGACAAGAGAATTGGGTAAGCACAGATTGATCTTTTTTTTTTTTTTTTTAAGTGAGGCAATTGAGGTTAAGTGACTTGCCCAGGGTCACACAGCTAGTAAGTGTTAAGTGTCTGAGGCTGGATTTGAACTCAGGTACTCCTGATTCCAGGGCCAGTGCTCTATCCACTGCGCCACCTAGCTGCCCCCACAGATTGATCTTAATGTCTATTTCCCACTAGTTCAGAAATGATCTCTTTTGCCACTTAAGGATAAGGGAATGGGTACAGAAGCATCTTTTTCTAACCTTTAGCCCCACAGGGCAAAAGACACCATCACTCATAGCATTTTCATTAGAAAAATTATTCCACAAACATTTATTATGTTCCTATTATGTTCAGGGCACAGGGCCAGGCCCTGGGGAAATGTTGAGGAAAAATAACAGTACCTGCCCTAAAGGAACTCAGGGGATAAGACATGCATACAAATAAAATACAGTTAGAGGAGAAAATGCAAAGAAAAACCTATGCTCTAGGAGAAAATAGATGCAGTTAGAAAACCTGGGTTTCTCCGCCTCCTTTCTCCCTGTCTCCCAATCTCCTTCCTTCCTTCCTTCCTTCCTTCCTTCCTTCCTTCCTTCCTTCCTTCCTTCCTTCCTTCCTTCCTTCCTTCCTTCCTTCCTTCCTTCCTTCCTTCCTCCCTCCCTCCCTTCCTTCCTTCTGTCCTTCCATCTTCCCTTCTTTCCTTCCAATAAAAGTGAATATGTATGTATGATATGATTATGGATTTGAATCAGATTAAACTCTGAGGATGGGGTCTGGAAGGTACCCAGCCCTGACCCAATATAGTTAGTTTAGAAGTTTATTGCTTGTCAAATTCTCACTGTCTCCTTTAAGTTTAATTGCCAATTATTTCTTTGACTTCCCAACATAGCCGAAGATAAATTTTAACCCTGTCATCCTTATCTTTAGAGACAGGGGCCTGGAGAGGGGAGTCAGTGGGAACTGTGAGATTTGAAACATCTGACTCTCACTCCCCTGTTTCCTTTTCCTTTGGTTTGACCTTGTTCCCCCTCCCCTTTTCCCCCTTGCTCCTGGAACACGTATGCATGTCTCCATACATTGATCACGAGCTGAACACGCACCTTGGATGAGACAGGATTGGATGTTAGATTGTGAGCTCATCCACCCTAGGTGTACGTGGGGACAGTCCTTTTCAAGATTACTATAAAAACCTAGAGGATTGGGCATATCTTTGCAAGACTTCAATGTGTAATTGGGTTTTGCCCGTCCTCATGAGGATGTAATAAATCTGTCTCTGCTTGACTTGGTGGTCTCCTCGAGTTATTTGGGTAAACTGAGGCAGTTTGCTCCATACATGTAGATCTAGAATCTAGAAACATTGTTAGGGTAGCAACAAAGCTTAGATAGCTGATCGTTTATGGGAAGGAGGGAAAGGAAAGGCTTCCCTGAAGTTTCAAGCTTGGATGTCTAGGAGGAGGATGCAATCATCAAAACAGAGAGATATTAAAAGAAATGTCCTATTTTGGGGAGGAAGACGAGAAGTTTAATTTAAGACACACTGAATTTGAAGTCATGGGAAGACATCTCCACTTTTAAGGTGAGTCTTTAGAATACCATTTAGTCAGGGCAGCTAGATGGCGCAGTGGATAGAGCACCGGCCCTGGAGTCAGGAGGACCTGAGTTCAAATCCGGCCTCAGACACTTAACATTTACTAGCTGTGTGACCCTGGGCAAGTCACTTAACCCCAATTGCCTCACAAAAAAAAAAAAAAAAAGAATACCATTTAGTCCCATGCTTTCAATTTACAGGTGAAAATAGGTCCCACTGAACTGAGGTCACTTGTCTGAGGTAAGGTGCAAAACCAGATAAGACTAAGGATCTTAATACTGAGTCTAATGTTCTTTCCACTACATGGTAGAAACTCTAGTCAGGATTTCTTGACCTAGGATGTGTGAACTTGTATGTTTATATGTATACACACACACATATATATACACACACACATATATACATACACACACATATATACATACACACATACATACACACACATATATATATTATATATGACTTTATTTCTATGTGATTAATTTCCTTTATAAATGCATATTTTGCTTTATGAATTTAAAAACATTATTCCAAGAAGTGATCAGTAGCTTTCGCCAATCTTCCAAGGAAGGAAAAATATATAAGAACTCTTGCTCCAGGGAGACCTCAAGATTGCCTGTTTCCAGAATGGAAAAAGAAACAGAGCTGTTTTCTTATTTCCTAGAAATATATTAGTGAAGAAAGAGAGACTCTCTTCTGGAGTGAGTTAGATTATTTTGTCAGTATCTATTTCTTGATCCTTGGCTTTTGGAGAAAGTATGTGAAAGCCACTTTTCATCAACTGGATGAAATATAACATAACTACACTCATTGCTAATTTTTTTCCAATTATAGCGTTCTCTGAAAGTATCCCCTATCTAAGCCTTTCTGAAAGTGTGAATTCATAACCTTTCAAAGCTACCAGCATAGAATTTGCATATAATTATTGGGCATTTGGTGTCATTCTGTCACAAGGAAAAACTGGATGTATGCTGATTTACACAAATCGAAAAGTAAAAGGATTTCTGAAAAGGGATGAATGGCAGCAGGAAAAAAAAATACTACTGGCTTGAAGTTATAGACTTATTCCAAACACACACATGCACACAAACACACACACACACACACTCACTCACTCATGCACGCACAATCTATTTTGTGAACTTTTCTGAGACAAGGTAAAAGAAATCATATTTTCTGGGTTAGTTGACTTTCCTTAGCCATGCCATTGCCTTTAAAAAAGTCATCTAACCTTTGTCTTTCTTCATCCATCAAATGACATTAAACATCATTATCTGCAAAGACAGGGTGTTCAGAAGGTGAACAATGTAGAGTAGAAATAGTGCTCAGCTTAGACTCATCTAACTTCAGTCCTAACTAGGCTTCCATCCTAACCTGGTCACTTGATAACTCTGTGACCTCCATTCTCACCTGATAACTCTGTGACTTTGGTTAGGTCTCTTAGGTCTCTCTGGATCTCAGTTATCTGATCTCTAGAATTAGGAGGTTGGACCAAATTACTTCTAAGGTCCTTTTCAGGTTTAAATTTATAATCCTATGAATTCCTGTTTAAATTTCTCAGATGAAGGGTCTCCTGTGGCTAAAAGACCACCATGCATTTTTCTAGCTTAATATCAATCATACCTCTTCTCATGAACAGCATGGAGTCAGTTAAGAGTGATTGATGTTGCATTCTGATTTATACATAGAAATCACAATATACTATTGATTATTCAAGTTGGATGTGTTATTTTTCAAATATGGCCTTAGTTCAAAGAGCAATGGCTTGGAGTCTCAAAATATTCACCATGTAGAAATGTATTCAGGACTGTCTATGAATGACAGACTCAGCTATTACTGGAAACTGGCCACAAGCCCTTCCTACTCTCCTTACCGGTTATGAGTTAAAAGAGGAGCATCACCCCTTTATTCCTAGAAGCTACATCTTTCTTCTAGGAATAAAGGGTTGGCGTTCCCCTTTTAGTCTGCCCTAATCATACCACTTCTGGACTCTTGTGGTGAGTGCTGGGCATCGCAGTTAAAAAGGTGATTGATAAATGAAAGAATATCCCAAGATGAGCAACTGGGATGATGAAGAATATTTATTCCATTTTCAAATGAATAAGGGTTGATGGAAGTGAGAGCTTTTAGCTTGGAGAAGAGAAGGCTGAGGAGGGGTATAATACCTGTGTTTAGGTATGTGACTGGCTGTTATATAGGAGAATGATTAGACTTGAATTTCACTTTGCTCCAGGGGATTGAACCAGGAGCAATATGTGAAAGTGCAAAGAAGCAAGTTTCTGCTTGACATCAGGAAAACTTTCTAACAATTAGAGCTGTTTACAAGTGTAATATGCTGTCTCAAGAAGTAGGGGGTACTCTCTCATTGGAGTTCTTCAGCCAGAGGGTGGCTGTATTATAATAGATATTCTTTTCATGTATAGATTTGATTAGATAACCACTGAGGTTTCTTTTATCTCTCAAATTCAGTTATTCTCTAATTCCTATACCAACCTTCTCCTCCATCTACAGCTTTCCTGTAAATGAACAGAATGAAGAAGAGACACAAGGAGATGTCTACATCAGGAATAAATATTCCTGGCAAATGATTCCTTAGCAATTAAGAGAACACAGTCCCATCCTTGCCAAGCCTCAGAGGCTTGCTTGGTTCTGACCCTTGTTCTACAAACAACCAAACCTACTTAAAAGTAATAAGGGCCAACTGAATTATTGATTAGGGGATGCAGTGAATAGAAGACCTGGCTTGGAGTCAGGAAGACTCATCTTCCTGAATTTAAATCTGGACTCAGACATTTACTAGCTGTGTAACCCTGTATAAATTACTTAATCCTGTTTGCCTCAGTTTCTTCATCTGTGAAATGAGCTGGAGAAGGAAATGGCAAACCACTCTAGTATCTTTGCCAAGAAAATCCCAAATAGGGTCACAAAGAGTCAGACATGACTGAAATCGCTGAACAACAACAACAAATAAGTAATATCCTTCCCTACTCTGGAAATACTCCCCTACCCCCCACCCCAGCTAATGATCTTCCACATAGCCAGGATAGTGGGAGAAAGTCTTACGTTGTGTATTTCTTGGCTCCTGCCTCTCTGTGGGACCTCTTTAATCATAGCACTAACTGTAGTGCTGGAAAGTGCCTTATGAGATGAAATGACCCAGTCTCTTTCCACCAAGCAGGTCAACAATAGCATCTATGACAAATGCCCTATTTTTGCAAACCTCTAGCTGTGCTGTTTTTGCACTTCTCTTCTGATTTTTTGGCCACCCTGACTACAAAGAGATTCTTCCCCATTCCTACCTTAACTTTGCTTATAAATACAAAACACATTTTATTTGTCATCCATTCTGGAGGCTTAGTAACTAGTATACAGCCAGTCCCTTCTAAAATGCCTGCTCTGGTCAAGCAAATCTGCCTTTTTTCTTGGTATTATTTCTTCTTCAATGCTTGCCAGACCACACAAACTCCTTTCAGACTTAATGCAAAACTCAAAATCCATCTCCTCCAGGCAGTCTTCTTTGATGTCTGGTTTGATAATTCCTTTATTAAGTAGCTACCTATAGTTGAATATTTAATCTGTACTTTTTTATTTGACTCTTGTCGATACTTTGTTTAATCATAAAGTGACAGAATTTCAGACCTGAAAGCGATTATAGGATTTTATAGTTGGATGGGACATCAGAGTCTAGCTAGTCTGACCATTCCTGTCTGCCTAAAGACCTCTACCAGAGTGAAACCCACTCCTTCCTGAGGAAGCCAATGCCATTTTGGAACAGGCCCAATTAATAGGTGATTTTTTTCCCTGACATTGAGCTTCAAGTTGCTTGGCTGCAAACTCTATGCATTCCTATTGATTCTTCTTCCTGGAGCTTCACAACCTGACCCCTTTCTAACTTGCCAATCATCTTACAATTTACTCCTTTCCATGCACTCTGTGAGAAGGCTACACTGAACTACTTGCTGTTCCTGTCACATAATCATCTAACTCCTGAATGCATGCATTTCTACAGGCTGTTCCCATGCCTGGAATGCTATATTTTCACCACCTTGGACCACCAGCTATTCCCCAAATCAGTCACTCCATTTCTTCTTCTTGCCCCCCACTCTATAGGGTGGTATTCACTTTTCCTTCATCTCTGCTGCAATTATAAATGCCATCTCCTCTCTCATGTCTTTCCTACTTCCTCCATGTGTGGGCCATTTCTCAATTTAAATTCTTATCTCGATTCATTATGGGAATGTTGTCCCTTGTCCAACTCTACTGGAGAATAGAAGCTTTTTGAAACCATCCTTCATGACTACAATATTTGACAAATGAGCTATTCTTCAAAACTACTGTTGCCCTGGTGTGCCATGTTTCTCTGAGTATAAAGGAATGTGGGCATGCAGTATAACTAACTCCACCAACTCCTCTATCTGTGAATTTAAGGAAGATCCTCAAAGCATCTTTCCATTGATACATCCTCTATATGACTTCAGGCATCATTTATAATAATAAAAGCCCCAACATATAAATGGTTCAATTTTACCAATAATAAATCAACTTGCTGGCATCAGGTGATGAGTGCCAACAGTAAAACCAAAATTTGTCAATGAACTGGGAGCTGCCTCCTTTTCCTACTACTTCTCATCTGTCGTTACACAGCTCATAGGAGCATACAGTCATTAAACCCTGTCTCTTACACTTTTCTGAGCACTGAAAAGCAGCAAAAAGCTGGTAAGTATAAATCAAATGGAATTTATAGTTAAATAGAATTCTATTTCCACAATTTGGGCATCAACAGTTATAAAGTATACTACAAAATGGATCAAAATGTTTTACCCTTTCTTATCCTAGTCACTGGGAATATAATGTTCAAGGAAGTAAACAAATTCAAACAAAAATAACAATAAACAACATAACCACATAAAATTATAAATAACTGTTTGCCAAAACAACTCCAAATTAGCATTTGATCTAGTTTTAAAGACCCTTATAAAGATATGTCATTATAGGTCTTGTTAACTAGTGAATAGTAGCTGGGTCAGTGGGTCTGGAACACCTCTTAGGTGATTGAATCTCTATTGATGTATCATATAACATATCATGGGAAACAGCCTGGCATAGTGGCTAGAGAGCCAACATCAAGTCAGGAAGACTTAGGTTTAATTTCAGCCCAATGGCTAGAATTCAACTCCCTAGTCACTCTCTATATACTCCTCTCCACTCCCACAATCCTAAATAAATGGGATTCCATTAGGAAAGAGATAAGATCATCTCTCTGCAGGGTTCTGCTTCTGATGATTAACACACAATGTTGATGTTGTTGTTTTGGTCTATAGCTATGATTATATTGATATGCAAAATTCTAGTGAAGGAAACTTATCTCTACAAGTAATAACTGGCAACTGCTTGGTGATCTTTCAGAATCTTAGATAATTATCTGAGAAAATGAGAGGTTAAGTGACTTGACCTGGATCACATAGTCATTGTGTTGAGGTTTTACATTAAAGAAAATTTTAAACTATAACTAACAGTTTTTATAGGGACCTTTGACTGCACTTTCCAGGACCATTCAAAAGGAACAATGGGGTAATAATGTAGAACTTTTGGGAAATACATTAATCTTTCAAAAAATATTTTTCTAAAGGAAATGATTCAACACAATAGCTACTTTGGGAATTTCAGTGATTTCAAGGGGGGATATACACATGGTGGAAAACTGAAAACTGGGATAACATAAACGATGGATTTAATCATATATTAAAACATGTAGCTGGAAATTTTATTTACTGTTTTTTTTTAAGGTTGTTTTCATGTCATCTTTGAAAATCAACCACAACCATTTGTGAATTAGAATTGTTGGCTTTGGGGAATGAAGATTTGTGGTGTCCCAGGATCTCTAAAAATTCAATCCATTTAGAAGATTTCATTAATTGCCTTGTTCTTAAGTGCTTAGAATTTGCAAAGCATAGGAAAGTCAGCTTGTGTGAACACAACCACTTTTATCATCCAATTTAATTGAAATTTATAAAGAACTACTATGTGTTAGGCACTATGCTAGGAAATGGGGATATGAAAGCAAAAATAGAACAATCCCTAACCTCATGGGCCATATCTTTTATTGAGACATACAACATTTTCACAGATAAATAAATACAAGTTAATATAAGAAGAGAGTGATGACTGAACAGGGGCCATGGTCAGGAAAGGCTTTGTGGAAGAAGTGGCATCTTAGCTAATCATTGAAGGAAGATGAGAATTCTAAAAATAATAATATTCAATTTGAAAACAGTGATTACAGGGGCAGCTAGGTGGCGAAATGGATAGAGCACTCGCCCTGGGTTCAGGAGGACCTGAGTTCAAATCCGGCCTCAGACACTTAACTTTTACTAGTGATTACCTCAGATTCAAAGATTCACAAGATTTTTGAGCTGGAAGAGAGCTCCATGGTCTTTTATTCCAAACTGGATTCGAAAAAGAATTCCCACTACAATATATGAGTCAAGTGGCTAAAATGCCACTGCTCAAAGGCCTCTAATGAGGGTAAATTTTGAACTGTCCTACTCTTATTTGATAACTTTTGGATAGTTCTTCAAAAATCTTTTTTCACCCTCTCCTCACAAGACTTTAAACAGGATGGCCCTGAATCTCCAAGCTAAATTCCATGAAAGTTTAAGAATTTGGCCCTAAGAGAGACTAAGGATCTGTGTGGAACTGGGTAAATCTTAACCCTACTTCTCTTTCTCCTTGGGTCACCACATTTGTAATTGGAGAACTGCCTCTATTCTCTAAGAGGCTTTCTCTAATAGCTTTGTTTGTACTGTCTCATTGTACAGTGCTAATTCTGTTTAATTGACCAGTGGCAAATTGAACACTTCAGAATGGTTCAGAACGATAGCATTTTCTTCATGACCAAACAATTTCCTATTTTCAAAGAACTGAAAATTAACATGGAAACAAAATAAGTGATTTCTGCAATCAGGCTTCTGCTGTCTTGTACACATCAATGGAAAGCAGGCAGAGACTGGGAGGGCTGGGGAGACCACTCCTATACTGCATACCAGATAAAGGTTTTGATGGGAGCTCATCAAGAAGGTAAATCATTCTGGTCTGAATAAGGATCACACTTATTGCCTGTCACTTATAATTGTTTTTGTTGTTGTTTGTTTGTTTTAAGAAATATATAAAGGTTAAGTTCATTCATTTGCTCAGGAGTAATAAAAACAGTGGCTATAATTTGCCTGTTGGTCAATATATACCCCCACCCCAACCCCAGAAGCTTGTTTGTTAGGTTCATTCTCTGAGTGCTACAGGGGAAGAAAGATGGCTCCTTTTAACTTAGAGACTTTAAGAAGTACTTAGAGAAGGGGCAGCTAGGGGGCGCAGTGGATAGAGCACTGGCCCTGGATTCAGGAGGACCTGAGTTCAAAGCCAGCCTCAGACACTTAACACTTAACTAGCTGTGTGACCCTGGGCAAGTCACTTAACCCCAATTGCCTCACCAAAAAAAAAAAAAAAAGTACTTAGAGAAAGGGATCTCATTGAACATCCTATCAGGTTTTCCCTCCTTCCATTCCTGAATCTCTATGGTTGGAGAATAAAGTTGAATGAGTAGAAGCAGGGGATCCCCAGAAGCCTACTCTCCAAACAACTTACATTCTGTTTTATGGCTCAGATTTTGCTCCATACTTAGATGCCCACAGGGTTCTTGATACTATTTGGAAAGGCAGCTTCCTGTATTTCAGTTTTTCTGAGGGGTTGAATCATGACTAGGAATCTGTCTTAGTTTGGTGGGAGGGGGAAATGTCAAGGTGGATAGAGGACTGTCCAATCAAGAGTACATTCTTCATTGGAGAGGGAACACCATAACCTTCACTCTGATGAACCCCGGGAGTTGGGGGAGGTGTTGGGGTGGGGGGGAGGGAGGCAGTGATGAGGGAAGGAGGACAGAATGGATCACCACAAGGACAAGACCTTTTAGGGAGAAATGTATGGAGATAACGCCAGAGGTCAGGACCATCATTCCAAAAATAAAATCCCCCTGACTTCCAGGAACATGACAACCATTCAAGCTTTCCCCACCCCATCTCAAAATGGAACTTTCCATTTACAGCTTGTCACCCCATCTATCCTCTATAAAAGCTTTTGCCTTCCTTTTCTTCTGGGAGGAGGATGTTTCTAATTGACCTTCTCCTTGGGGGTGAAGTCTTTGTCTTCCCATTTGGTCACTTTCTCTAGCGCCAAATAAAAGACCATTTTAATTATAATTGTACTGCTTGTGAGAGTGTAATTCTTTAAAGAGGAATATCTAAGGACCCCCAACCATTTTCCCCATGATACCACCTTCTGCAAGAAAGCTGTCCTAGACCCCCTTAATGTTAGTACTTTTCCTCTCAGAGTTATGCTTCGATTTACCCTCTATTTGCCTTGTCTGTACTGTTTTCACGTTGTGTCCTCCATTAGACTGTGAGAGCTCCTAGGGCCCAGGAACTGTTTTGCCTTTCTTTGAATCCCTAGCATTTGGTACCATTCCTGGCACGTAATATGTGCTTGATACTTATTGACCAACTCTTTATGTCTTCCCTTAGTACTTCCTTATATGCAGTGTAATATTGCTAAGTGGTTGGGTTTTTTTGGATTAGTTTTATCTCCACATCTAGATTAGGACTATGGTGTTTCTCATCTGGACAAATGCTTGGCAGAAAAAGGCTCTTGAACCAAAATATGCATTCGTAAAAGCAATAGATCAGGCATTCATAGAGCCAAAATATAAGTTAGCCCATGGCCAACTATTTATAAACTTAATAAATATTCACATACTGTGTCTAGCATATAGTAAACCTAGCATATATTAGGCATATGGTAGACTACTGCCAGGTGTATAGTAGATACAAAAACAAATATTTAAATATGTACATAGATAAGAAGAAAAAGGAGCAATTTCCTTCAAATTCTAATCTTGGCCCAATCCCCCCTCAAAAAAACAACAACGGGGCAGCTAGGTGGCACAGTGGATAGAACACTGGCCCTGGATTCAGGAGGACCTGAGTTCAAATCCAGTCTTAGACACTTGACACTTACTAGCTGTGTGACCCTGGGCAAGTCACTTAACCCCAATTGCTTCACAAAAAATAAAAATTAAAAAAAAAAAACCAACACCCAAAAACCTATACATGAAAAGAAAAAAAAATTCTGAAGGGGACACAAAGTGATTTTTCTATTTCTTTATTAAATTTGATAGGTGCTGAAAAACAAACTTTACTTAGCAGTTAATTTCTGGGTTTTTTTTTTTAGGGGCAATGAGGGTTAAATGACTTGCCCAGGGTCACACAGCTAGTAAGTGTCAAGTGTCTGAGGCCGGATTTGAACTCAGATCCTCCTGAATCCAGGGCTGGTGCTTTATCCACTGCGCCACCTAGCTGCCCCTAGCAGTTAATTTCATATACAATATTATTTTAAGTTCTAAATGATAGTAATTATAATAACAATAGCTAATATGTGTGTATATGTGATACTTTAAGGTATTCAAAGTGTTTTGCATATATCATTTTATCCTGTAAACAGCCCTATAAAGTAGGTGTTGTTATTATCTCACATTATTAATAAGGAAGCCAAAATTCCAATGGTGAAGCAAATCACCCAAACATTTGTGTTTGATCATGACTAAGTTTGCGATACAAAATAAAATAAAAATGAAAGCACTGTATAAAGCCTCATAAGCCCCAAAGTCTTAGTAGTTGGGGCAAAGAGAACCAGACTGGTAATCAGGAGACTTGGGGTTTAGTTTCAACTTGGCCATTTTCTCATTGAGTGCACTTGAGCAAATTGCCCAACTATTTTTAGCCTGCATTTCCTCTCCTTCAAATTGAAAGAGTTGTACTAGATTGTGGGTCCCCAATGAGCAGATTGGGATGACCACAAAGTCTCAAAGCTTTTTCTAGCCCAAACCTCATCCCACACCCTAGTTTGCTTTGTTTCCCAATGGAGAGGGTAACAGCTAGATAGAAGCCCCCTTCTCAGTCTCACTGAACTATTTAACTATATTCACTTCTATTTTCTTTCCTTGGAGACTTTAATGTTCTTTCTACTTTGCTCACAAGCCTTCAGGCAAAGGAAAAACAATAGCCCCACCCCTAAATTATTGGGTACCCTTAGACTATATATCCTCTAAGGACTCTTTCAGCTCTAAACTTCTATGATTCTATCCTTCCACATCCATATCCATCCTGCCAAGCTAAGAAAAAAAATGCCAAGAAATGACTAGTACCCAATGGATTTATTCAACAGCTATTAGGAAACGACAGCCTTTGGATTGAATGACTCCGACCTGAATCCAATTCCCAATTCTACTGGTTTCATAGCTCGAACTCTGCTATTTCATTCACTTAATGCGCATTTCTACCTGCTGGGTAAAACCAGCTCCTCTATTTTCAAGTGTGGGGTCAAGTTCATTTTCCTGCTATAAGTAAAAGGACAGATTTAGCCTTCTATGAGTGGGGAGATCTCCCAATGGAGAGACAGAAAGGTCTTTGCCAGCAGCAAAGACCAACAATTGAGCTGTTTGGTGTGTTTTCTTTGCATAAACAGTTCCCCACCAAGCATTTCTTTGGTAGGAAACTTTATGGGTTTATTCATCAAAGGTAGAATGGCCTCAATTAGATAAAAGAAATGAAGCATTTAATTAATTTGTGACAAGCCCATGGGTGGCCAGAAAAATAAAATCATATCTAACATGAACCAGTGACAGACCACAGAATGGGTGCTTTCTCCCTACTAAAAATGCACACGATTGACACCTTTTAACATTTGTCTTTTATCCATTTAGCAATGACAATAAAAAAATTAATTTTCTTACTCAAAAGCAGAAAAAAACAAAAGACCAGGTTACAACTATGCACAGCTTTCAGGAAGACGAAATTGGACTGGTTAAGAAAATGAGAAATTCTGGGTGCAGCTGTCACTACTACAGGACAACAAAAGCCAGAGCAAAATTGCTCCAACAATGCCCAATTATAATTATTCCTGACTGGCTTTCTCCCCCGCCCTCCCCCCACTAATTACTACTTGTGTCTAGCCAAGATAAGCAATCCATAAACTGCTTAGTACACATCACATATGGGATGAATGCAGTAAAATAATTCATTATTCAGAACATTCCAAGGCCTGTGAGCTCTGTAACATGTTTGCCCATGCCCAAATTGTCTAAATGTACAGTATAAGGTTGCTATGCAATGAAGCTACCATATGGCATTTTTACTGGCTACTGTCTTTCCTAATATGGTATTTTTAATTATAAGGTTGAGTGCTAGAGTAGAGTCAGGAATGCTGGGCCAATCTGCCTTAGAACTTACTTCTTTTCAAAAGTCACAAAGGCATATTAGGGAAGTAGTGAGGTACAATGTGATGAACACTGACTTTGGAGTCAAAGGACTCCAATACAAATTCCACTTCTTCCTCGCTAGTTTTATGAAGTTGGACAAGAAACTTGAAATCAACAACCTCACCTCAGCATCCCTGTCCATAACATGAAAAAGTTGGACTGAATGATCTTCTGAGGTCTTTTTCAGCTTTAGAGTCAAGAGTCCATATTTTATATAGAAACAAAGTCTTTGATATTTGGTTCTTCACTAGAAGGGAGAAAAGGTGTATTACAAAAAGAAGCTTCTAAATGGAAAAAAATATCAGCATATATATTTTAAATGAATACATTTCCATAACTGTTGTCTTCATTCATTTATTAATTAAAGAAAAACATTGTGTTTAATTGACATTAAGTCTTTGCACAGTGAAAGAACATGGGACTTTGAGTTAGGAGACCTGTGTTCTGATCCTGGTTCTGCTCTAACTAGTTGTTTGGCTTCAGATAAGCCACTTGAATTCTATTTGCCTCACTTCCTTCAACCCTAAAAGAAAGATATAGAGCTAGGTGATATTTAAGGTCCTTTGACTGTCAGAAGATTTATCACTCTATGAATAAATGAATTACCTTAAATGAAATTTAATCTCTTTCTCCTCTTTAAATAACCTCTTTCATTTTTTAATTCACAGTTTTCTCTATTTTCCCTCCTGCTACTCCCCTGCCCCCTTGGGTAGAAAAAAGAAAAACAAAGCCCCTAAAACCAATGTGCATAGCTTAGTAAAGCAAATTACTAGATTGGCCATATCCAAGAAAGTATGTCTCTTTCAGCATCCTGAATCCATCTCCTCTCTCTGAGGAGGTGGATAACATTATGGTTGGTCATTTCATTGTTTGATGTATTTGAAATCTTGTTATTTGCCTTGACAATTTTGTTCTTATTGTATACATTTTTTTCTTCATTCTGTTCACTTCATTTAGTTCATACAGCTTAATGGAGTATTCCTCAATTCTTCTTTCCTTGCTTTGACTAACCCAACATCAAAGCCCTAGAACTGTGAAAGAAGGAGGAGGTAGCCAAGGAGGTGGAAAGAGCTAGGTTCAGATGGCTGAAGCTAGAGTTGGTCTGGAGATCTTTAGACCTAATGGGAAGTAGTGTGTACATTTTTCTTAAAGAAAAATGGAGGAGATAAAATGCCATCAGCAGAGGCGGCACACTTCTAACCTGTAGCAGTTTTCCTGTGATAAGATGATGAACAGAAAGACTACAGCCTCTGCTCAGTAACAGACTCAGAGGTGAAGGGTAGATGCTCATAACATCAAAAACCTAAAGGTCTGTCCAGTTTAGAAGAGCCTTTTGAATTGTAGCAAGGTGAACAAGCACCTAGTCAAGAGTGTCACCAGAGTTGAGGGTCCCAACCTGCCCTTGAGGAGGTCTGGATAAGAACATGCATGTAGTTCTTTAAATGTTTTTGTTGTTGTTTGTGTTTTGTTTACCTGTAGACAAAGGGCTTGGGTGGGAGATGTCAGTACAATTTGTTTAATATGTTTGGTTTATTTTTCCCTATTATTGAGAAAGAATTATATACAGTTGTTGTGTGTTTATAATATGGAACTCCTCTGGAACTCAGAAGGGATCACTCAGAAGGTAGAGTTTCCCCAAAGCTGCAATATTATTGAATGCATCTTTACTAATGCCTTGGCCAGGAGTCCTTACCCTGGAGTCTATGAACTCTCTCACTCTCTCTCCTCTGTGTGTGTGTGTGTGTGTGTGTATGCAGGCAGCTAGATGGTAGCTGGATGGTTCAGTGGATGGAGGGCTACACTTGGAGTCAGAAAGACCCGAGTTCAAATCTGGCTTTGGAGACTTACTAGTTGTGTGATCCTGGGCAAGTCATTTAACCTCTCTTTGCCTTAATGCAGTGGAGAAGGAAATAGCAAACCAAACTAGTATCTTTGCCAAGAAAACCCCATGGACAAAACTGGCCTCTTATAGTTCACAGGATCATGAAGAGTCAGACACAATTGAACTATATAGATATAGATATAGGTATATATATATTTATACTAATACACATATAAACACATAAACATACACAAATATATTGCTGTTGTTTGTCCTTTTTTTTCTCAAAGAGAACCAATGACATCAAGAGAGTGATATCTTGACTTGCAAGTGAATTGGATTTAAGTGAAGGAGAGCTGTGCAATCATCAGTCTCTCTCTCCTCCAGAGTCACCAGAATCACCAGAGTCAAGTGGCAAGACATGGGTCACAACAACTTATGATGGATGTGGTGGGAGACCTTCATCTTTCCAAACCAAGGTCTTTCTCAGGTACCTCTCTCTCACACACAAACACACACAGAATATATATATATGTATGTATGTATGTATGTATGTATGTATGTATGTATGTATGTATGTATGTATGTATGTATGTATAAATATATTTCAGTATAATTCCTTTCCTTTGTAATTCTAGATATTTTATTTTATTCATTTAAAAACATTATAAGAAGGGATTCACAGGAATCATCAGACTGACAAAAAAGATCTATAACACACACATCAAGAAGAACCCCTGCTTTAGACCAATGAGATTGCCAGCCAGCTCTCCAAGAGCCATACAGAACTTGGAATTACTTCAAATGCCCTTTGGTGTTGGGTGGAGTGCACAATGTTGTGTCTAAGGGTGAATGATAACATTTAGATTTTTATCACTGAATAGGGCCAGGCACTTAGCCAGAAGCACCCAGTGGTGGTTAAATAAACTGGTATTTATTTAAATAAATTGGTATTTATTTAACCTTTTAATTAATGAACTTTGTTTCCTCTTACTTTGACAAGGGAATTCAGGACCTTCACTAAAGTCCTATGCCAATGACTTTGTGGTGTGGTGACAACTCTGGACTCTCAAAGGTTATATCAGAAAGAATGTAAATTCTGGGAAGTTTTAGTAATCTGAAAAGGCTTTGAGTATAATCCTGATAAATGGTTGCTGGTCTCAGGATCAATCTAGCTCAATTGCAAGAGGTTTATCACCAGAAGGCTGACTTCCAGTTTAGAAATCATTGGCTAAACTAACTCAAGAAGACCACTTCACAAACTGTGAAAGGATTGTGATCTGTATAGGTGGAGGGTATATCCATGCTGAGGAAATCTTGGCTCTTTTGAAGCACTAAAGGATTTAGAAATGCACAGGTTGTGTTGTGGCTGCATCTCAAGTTTGCAACCCCATATAACCTCATACACCTGAATACTTTGGAAATATATTTGAATACCTTGGGAATGATGGGGACAACTGGGGATTCATACTTGAAGGCAGGGTGATAATATTGCTTATGATTAATAATTCCTACAGAGTTATTAGGAATAGTTTTATTTCATGAAGCTCTTTAAATTTCATAGGATTAAAATACTAGAGGGCGAAATGTATGACGATGGCCACAATCTGGCCTCACCAAACATGTTTTGACTTTGCTGTAGAGATTATTTTCTCTTATAGCATTATATTAATTGACTTTATAGGGACACAGATTTAATCCTTTTCAAGGACTTCAGAGACAACCTAATCCAACATCGTCATTTTACAGATGAGGAGACAGATGCTACCAAGAGAGATTAAGTGATCAGATGGAGGATTTGAACTGACTCTGAGCCGGTCTTCTTTTCCTGTATCAGTGACACGGCTTTCTATTAATATAGCCACGAATCAAAGAGTAAGCCTAATACCCAGTAAGATATATGACTCTCATTCCTAAAGCATGCGTCTGTCAGATGCACATTTTGATTAGTCAATGCAGTAAATCATAGCCTCATTGATTTAAAGCTGGAAAACGTCTCAAAAGCCATCTTATCCAACTGCCCCTTTTTAAAGATGAATAAACTGAGATCAGAGAGGTTAAATGACTTGCTTGAGATTGCACATGCAGTAAAGGGAGGTCAGGATTTGAACTCAGTCCTTTGATTCCAAATCCGGCATATAACATAAGTGCTTAATTAAGACTCTATCTGTATCTCTCTGTGTGTCTGTCCATCTCTCTGTTTCTTTTTCTCTGTCTTTTTCTATCTTTGTTTCTGTCTCTCTGCGTATCTCTGTGTCTGTCTCTTTTCTCTGCCTCCGGCTCTCTTTGTCTCTGTCCATCTGTCTGTCTTTCTGTCTCTCTGTCTCTATCTCTGTGTCTCTCTGTATGTCTCCGTCTGTCTTGCTCTGCCTCTGTCTCTCCCTGTCTTCCTGTCTCACTCTCTGTCTCTGTCTCTCTTGCCTATCTTTCCAAGACAAAATTTTCTATTTGGCTATTTTTTCAGACATTATTTTTAGAAGTGTTCACATTACCCACCCTCATCTTGCCTTCCCACAATAATATGAAATATAATCAGTGGAGACAAAGGAAATCTACATTTGATATAATACTACACTATCTTGAGTCAAATTCTACCTTACGTAGGAGGGTGGACCAGGCCATTCCCATGTCTATGGTTTTATTAAATATAGGAAACCTTTCTAATTCACATTTCCACAACTGTATTTCCAACCATTAATTATTTTCTGTTGTTGAGGTTTTGTGTGTTAGTCCTTCATTGTAGCCTTCTCATGACCACCACAGGTTTGGTATAGAATTTATATATTTCCCATTCATGGGGATCTATCCTTGCATCCCCAAGAAACAATCCTGTGTTATCACATACCTAAAGTAAATAAGACAGGTGGTAAAGAATTCAGTATTTAGATATTAGTGTTTCTTTCTTTTCCTCTTTCTTTTTTCTTTCTTTCATTCCCTCTTTCTTTCTCTCTCTTTCTTTTCCTTCCTTCCTTCCTTCCTTCCTTCCTTCCTTCCTTCCTTCCTTCCTTCCTTCCTTCCTTCCTTCCTTCCTTCCTTCCTTCCTTCCTTCCTTCCTTCCTTCCTTCCTTCCTTCCTTCCTTCCTTCCTTCCTTCCTTCCTTCCTTCCATCTTTCCTTCCTTCCTTCCTCTTTCTCCTTCCTTCTCTCTCTCTCTGCAAATGTATGAATAACCAATGGACACTTTAAAGTTCCAAATAACTTGGGACTACTTTAGGGATATTGCAACTATTTGGTTTCCTAGCTTGAAGCCAATTGTCAAATCAACATTCTGTTTACCCAGTTCCCTAAAGAATGCTAATGATTAGCCTTGACAATGAAAAGAATAGATACAGGAGCTCTCAGAAGGAATCAAGGCTCATCAACTTCTCACTTTCTCACACTCCCCCTTCTCCTGAACTAACTTAGTGGTTTAGAAAGTAAATCTACAGAAAGAAGCACAATTTGTACAATGTGAGTCATAAGTCTATTTATATCTTTGTTATCTTAGGAATTTATTCTTTGAATAAAAGTGCTAGTTGAACAGCAAAATGTAAGCTGTTCAAATGTGTACACACTTGTAGTCATTCAAACACATTTTCGTTTATATAGGAGTATCACTCATTAAGTACTCAGCTTTCCTAGAGCAAAGCCATGCTTAGCTTTAACAAGATAAATGCAGATAAGACCCCAATTAATTAAACTACTGATTGTTATTCTCACAATTGGCCATTGGATAATTGCCAAAAGGCTGAAGTAAGGTATAGTAAAAAGTAAGCTGACCTGAATGTCAGAAGACTGGAGTTCGATTCTCACCATCACCACTAGGTATTTGTATGATTTGGGACAAAACACTTAATCCTTCTAGTCTCAGTTTTCATATTTATAAACTTTGGGAAGAGGATCAAAAAGGTCCTTTCTGGCTCTGAAATGTGATGATCCTCATCTCAAGCAGTAAGTTTAACAAATGGTGGCTTTAAACATCATTGTTGAAAGAGAGGTTCCTGAACTGAAATTATCTAGATTATTCAGTTACTCGTGTCCCAAACACAATAACACCACCACCAGATGCCTTTGCTTTTCTCTAGATTAGCAAATGAAGAAGAGAAACATATAATAGAATAGGTATACAACAGTTAACTATTAGAAATAAGGGTTTAGGTTCTGCTCATCTCACTCATCATCAGTTCATGCAAGTCCTTCCAGGTTTCTCTGAACTCTTCCTGCTCATTGTTTCTCACAGCACAATAGAATTCCATTGCATTCATATACCACAACTTGTTCAGCCATTCCCCAACTGATAGGCAACTCCTCAATTTCCAATTCCTTGCCACCACAAAAAGAGCAGCTATTAAATATTATTGAACATGTGGGTCCTTTTCCCTTTTCTATGATCTCCTTGGGAAAAAACCCCAAAAGAGGTATTGCTGAGTCAAAGGGTAGGTACAGCTTTATAGCCCTTTGGGCATACTTCCAAATTGCTCTCCAGAATGGTTGGATCAGTTCACAGCTCCACCAACAATGCATTAGTGTTCCAATTTTTCCACAGCTTCTCCAACATTTATTATTTTCCTTTTTTGTCACATTAGCCAACCTGACAGGTGGTACCTCAGGGTTGTTTTAATTTGCATCTCTCTAATCAATAGTGATTGAGAGCATTTTTTCATATGGGAATAGATAGCTTTGATTTCTTCATCAGAAAATTGCCTGTTCATATCCTTTGACCATTTCTCAATTGGGGAATGGTTTGGATTCTTATAAATTTGATTTAGTTCCCTATATATTTTAGAAATGATTATACACAGTATCATCAACATTATGTGTTGATCAATTGTGATAGACTGGATTCTTCTCACCAGTACAATGGTACAAGAAAGTTCCAGGGGACTCATGATGGAAAAGGCTCTCCAAATCCAGGAAAAAAAAAAGAACTGTGGAATATGGATGCTGATTGAACCATACTATTTCTTTTGTTTTGGGTGCTATTTTCTATTTTGAGGTTTTTCCTTATTGCTCTGATTCTTGTCTTATAGCATGACTGATGCAGAAATATGTCTAATGTTGTTATGTATATGTATATGTGTACGTGTGTGTGTGTGTGTGTATGATCTCAATGTGGCTGAAAAGTCCCATCACTGAACACCACTGATATACAAAAAGTAGTATAGATGAGACTGGTACTCATACACCTGGAATATAGGACACTAAAAAGTACTACATTATCCTGTGACATCCAGTATTATGTATCATGTCTATTTAATAGCTAGTGGTTATATAGTTCTTTAAGGTTTGCAAAGTTCATTGCAAATATTATCCTGCTTTATCGACATAACAACCCTGGGAGGTTGGGGCTATTAGTACTCCCACTTTACAGATGAAAAAAACTGAGGCAGATAAAAGTTAAGTGATTTTCTTAGGGTCACATAGCTAGTAAGTGTCTATGGCTAAATTTGAATTCAGACCTTCCTTATGTAAGAGGCTAAAATTCTAGCTATACTATCTGAAATATAATGACTGGTCACCAAAAAATTATAAGCTTTAGCAAGAGTATTTAAGTGTTTAAGTGTTTATTAAAGAGCATTAGGATCAGAGAGAAAGGTAAAAATCTAACTATCTCTAAGAGACTCCATCATCTGACCTGCCATGACGAGGTCAGGAACCAAAAGAGAAAGAACCCCTCTGCCAGCATCTGCTTCCTACGTCATGTCCTCCTCCCAGAAATGGGAGGCTCCTCAAATTGATTGGCTGGTAGCCTTGATTGACAGTACCCACGAGCAAACATCACTTCCTGATGCCAAGGACCTTGAGCACATGGCTTGTCCTCAGACACCTTCTCATGGCGGTGCTTTCCTACAGTAGCTCTCCAACAGGTGGTGTCATTCCAATCGTTACACTTACTACAGGTCCAGTGCTCCATCTACTGAGCCACCTAATTCCACTGTTCTCATCATTAATATTATTGTTGTGGTTACTGTTTTATATCACGATTTCCCCCAGCATATGAATTATTTTTAAAAAGAATCCATGTAATCAGTTAAATATTCCACTAGATTAATAGGTAGCTAACCTCCACTCATAAAAAAGAAAAAAACATTATATTTGATACATTATTATGTCTCTATTTCTATAGGGAGAAATCTCTTTAATGTTCAGTTTTAGTACACGATTTAGAGCGCTCCAATGATCTTTGCACCTACCATCATTTAGGCTATCTTTTTAAGAGGCAACTTTATGTTACTCAGAGAAGCACCTTAAATATATGAGGTACCTTAAATGTTTGCCTTAGAGTATTTGCTCACACTTGAACACTTCTGTGCTTTAATTACACATGTGTGTGTATATATATAATATATATGTATGTATATGTACATGTACATATGCATATGTATATTTATACATAAATATGAATGTCCTATATTCAGTGTTCTTTTTTTCCTATAAATGCACTCACTATAGAAATATAAATCTATTATTATATTCTTAAAATTCTCTTGGCAGGCCATAACAAGGTAATGTTCATACTACTCAATCACTAAATACAAATTAAGTGACACACACTTATTGATTCATTCACAAGTATTAATCAAACATTTATCATTGGCAATGTCATTTCACATCACTCAGATGTGTCTACTACTATCTCAAATAGAAAGGTAGTCCTTCTTGCCAAGGCATACCTGTGTGCATGCACAAAGTAATCCCATCCTTTCCCATATTCTGCAACAGATTGTCCCTTTTATCATCCCCTCCTCTCAAATTTTTCAGTCTCTCCCTGTCTACTAAGTTCTTCTCTCCTGATTACAAATATATGTCTCCCCACACTTAAGAAATATTTGATCCCGGGCAGCTAAGTAGAGTAGTGGATAAAGCACTGGCCCTGGATTCAGGAGGACTTGAGTTCATATCTGGCCTCAGACACTTAACCCTTACTAGCTGTGTGACCCTGGGCAAGTCACTTAAACCTCATTGCCCCCCCCCAAATATATACATATATATATATATATATATATATATATATATATATATATATATATATATATATATATATATATAAGTGTGTGTGTGTATACACACCTGCTAGCTATTGTCTTATTTCTCTCCTCCCCTTTTCAACAAAGTTATTGAGAAAATCATCTGAACTTTCTGTATGGTGACTCTCTTCCTCTCCTCTCATTTGCTTCTGAACCTTCTGCAGTGTGGTTTCTGTCTTCATCATTCACCTGAAACTGCTCTCTTCAAAGTTAATAATAATTTCTTACTTTCCAAATGGAATCAGTCTTTATTCTTCTTGACCTCCTGGATAAGCTTTGAAAGCTGTGATAACCCCATTCTCTTGAATGCCTTCTCCTCTCTAGGTTTTCATTACACTGTTCTCTCTTGGTTGTTTTCTTTTCCTACCTATTTGGCATCTCTTGGCTTTTATCTTTATTTAGGTCATGAACATTAAATATGGGTGGCCTCCAAGGTTCTCTTCTGGGGTGTTTCTTCTCCTCCCTCTCTACTACAATGATTGGTGATCTCATCAGTTCCCAGGGGCTTGGTTATCATCTCTATGCAGATGATTCCCAGAGAATTCTAGACTCTTTTCTGGACTCTAGTCCCATATCATCAACTGCATTTTGGCCACATCAAATCGCATGTCCCACAGACATACCAAACTCAACATGTACAGGACAGAACTCATTATTGTTCCTTCCCTCCTTGCTTTCTAAGTTTCATATCACTGCCAAGACTTCTACTGTTCCCCTTTCCCCCATGTTTGAATCCTCTTCTCATTATTTGCATTCACCCCACATTTCCAACCTATTGACAAATCGTGTTTCTGCCATCACAACATCTTTCCTGCATGTCTGCTTTTATCCATTCATACAGTCACTTCTGTGATGTAGGCACTCATCACTTTATATCTAGACCATTGTAATAGCCTTCTGGTTAATCTCCCTGCCTCAGGAGCTCCCCCTCCAACCTATCCACCATTCATTTGCCAAAGTGATTTTCCTAAAGCTCCGTTTGATCATATTACCTCCTGCTGAGAAAGAAACCTGATAACATTTACTGGAGAAAAAAAATCATGATAAGCTATAAAACCAATTTTTAATGAACTTTGTTCAGATATTCCCTATTTAGGTTTTTCATAGGAAAATCTCTTTGAATTACACCATGATATATTACTACTACATGTTGGTCCTGAATGAATCCTCTGAAAGATTCAAATGCATTTGAATCCACACTCTTCAAAGTTACAATTATATACCAAATGGAAATTAGTTCTAATCCTTCTTGATATAGTTACTCTCTGCCCTTACTCTATCTTCAACCTACTCCTTTCCTCAGGAAAAGCAAGGTTGGATGGAAAGCAAGGTTTGGAGCTTATTTCCTCTCAGACCCCAATACATAAACCTTTGAAGGAAGTGATTATTAATAACCAATGATTTGGGGAGATCCAAAGTCTCGCCCTTTTTCAAAAGTCCTGATTTTTAAAAGTTCAATCTCTTGAAGGACTTTGTTGATAATGAGATTGGACTAATTTTCTTACTCAGATTCTACCTACATGAACTAGCCACTGGGTTCTGCTCAGGCTTGGGTGTGGCATAGAGTTTTTGACTAGATTGTCCAAAGCTGAGGGTGGCCTGATATGGATACAGTCTCTCAGTCCAAGGGTGACATGATGTCAGTTTTAGCCTCTTATCGTAATATTCTTTCTCATTAATAGTTAAACAATCAGGATTGATTCTCCCTTTGGGGAACACATACTCTTCAATGGGTTTATAAACTGTGAGCCCCACACTATGATTGTTTTTGGTCTAATAGTGACAGCTAAATAACCACCCTTTAATGAACAAACATGCTGGCCTTATTAATAAAATGATTAAATAACTCAGAAATCATGTCTCTCAAACTTTTTAGATTACCACACCCCTTGGTCCTCAGGAAGTAGTGTGAGTCACATAAGAAGTAAACTTAGAGGGAGAAAGGAAAGCCCTGCTCAGACCAGTGCTGATTTATTAAAGCCATTTTATAAAATGGAAAAGAAAAAAAAATGTCAAAGAGTTGAGAAATGGATGTTGGATTCTTGTGTCTAATCAGGGAATCTTAGAGGGAGACCTTGTGTTCAATAGCAGAAGAAGCACTGGCCATGGGTTAATTGGTCACCCTATGGCATGTCTCTTTTCACTCCAATATGTCTTTGACTCAGTTGCCAAAGTTACTTTGATCAGAAGTAGAAGCAGCATGCTTATGGAAGGAGCTTCAATAGGTGATCTCAGAGAACAGGCCTCCTGCTAAATGCCTAGGAAGGGAAGATAAAGTGAGGAACTGGCCTGATGTACCAACAGGTCAAAGACATTAAGTATTAACCAAACCCAGAAGGGAACAGAATGACAACTGAATGACAGTTTGATGTTCCACGTGTTCTTTTGTGTTGCATTTTTATGTCACCTACTGGCTTTCGGGTCATTTTCCCTACTAAGTTCAGTTACTAGTTCAAAGTCATTCTCTCTTCCTTACTCTTTAACTCCTATGAATAGTCTTAAATATACATGTCAGTATCTCCTTGAACTCCAGATCTACCTGATTCATAAAGCTTAACTCCTATGTCCTGGATCTATTCAATCCAGAAAGTGATATTCTAACCTTAATTCCATTCCTGATAAATTTTAATTGAGAGTAATTATCTAGGTTCTCATAGAAAAGGGATAGGGATGACTTCTTAGCTATATTTTCATTTCATGTCAGTCACTCCTAGGGATGTAAAGCTTGTATAAACAAAGGTTGAGAACTATCTTTACATGTAATGGAAAAAAAATAAAATACTTTATTAATTTAAAAAAAAAAAGAAAAGGGAAAGGGATGACTTCTTACCTATATTTTCATTTCATGTCAGTCACTCCTAGGGATGATCCTACTTTTTTTTTTTCAGTTACACCCAACTATACTCTCTCCAACATCCAGATTTCTGAAATTCCCCTGTCAGAGCATAACTCCTTATCTTTCTATTTACCTTCTTCCTGAGTCCCCCTGAATTTTCCAAAACCGATTCTTTGTTCTTGACTTTGAACACCTAGTAACTCAGATGGAGTTGACCCTAAATGAATGTCTGGTGAATCCAATTGAATGTGAAGAGCACTTCCCTTTCTAATTTCTAAATGGAAAAATGGCATTAAAATCTGATAACCCGGGGCAGTTAGGTGGTGCAGTAGATACAGCACTGGCCCTGGATTCAGGAGGACCTGAGTTCAAATCCGACCTCAGACACTTAACACTTACTGGCTGTGTGACCCTGGGCAAGTCACTTAACCCTAATTGCCTCACACACACAAAAAAAACCACAACCCCCCCCAAACCCCCCAAAACAAAAACCAAAAACTGATAACCCTATGCATCAGAATATAATGGTTAGGGTACTAGATTTGGAATAAGGAAGACCTGCATTTGAGTGTTACTTCAGACCCTTACTAGCTATGGGACCTGAGGCAAGTCACTTAACCTCTCAACCCCAGTTTCTTCATTTATAAAATGGGGATAACAGTGCCTACTTCAAAGGGAATATTGTGAGGAGATTGTTAGATAACACACGGAAATTGCCTTGAGAATCTTAAAGTGATTCATAAATACTGGCTTTAAATCTATGATCCTATGCATACCTCTCTCACACCACAGTATGCTGTATTTATCGAAGGATCAATCATGGAATATGGTGCTAAAATTTGGGGTCTGGTCATATATAATCATTTGTTCAAAGGGAAAAATGAATGTCTGGGTTTTGTTTTTAAATAGAAGCCATAAGGAAGTCTTAAAAATTGCCTGGTTAAAATCACTAAGAGTGGCTGCAAGGTCACTGTTGGTGGTTGTAGGTAGAATTTGTGCTTTATATATGTTGGAACACTATATCTAAAGCCAAAAGCAGTAAAAAAAAAAATCTCTTGGAAGCTGAAAGGAGGTGTGGAATAGAGACAAATTTACAAAATCATCCGTGGATGGCTTTGAAAGAGGCAATGCAGGTCCGCCCCTGAAGAACCCTGCTTAGCTACAGGTGCAGAGAGCAGATCCCATACTGGGAGAACCTGGCTCAACATGAAATGTATATATCATATTTTATCGCACAGACGACACAGCACTCCACTGAAGAAAACAAGACCCAGAACGGCAGCATATGCCACACACCACGTATGTGGTTTTTACATGCACAATTGTGAATAGGCTTTCAAATTTATGGAACATCTCGAGCTGAATGCATATGTTCCTACATATGCACAGCACACAGTAGAACCCTGAATAGCTCATCATGAGCCAGGCTGTGCTGAGAGATGCAGGCTCCCGACCAAGAAGTCAAGTTCATGGCATAGTGGGTGGAACATCAGGTCTGAGAGACTGCCTATGCCACTTATTTAGCCATGTGACCTTGGGCAAATGCCTTACTCTCCCTGGGTCTAAGTTTTCTTATCTGCAAAATGGGGACAACTCAGCTCATAGCACCTACTTCACCAGGTGTTTATATTTAATATAATAACAGATATGTAAAGTATTGTATAAACTGTACATCCTATACACGTATGACCTAATCGTGAGGGTTTAGATTTGCAATAAGGGAGACCTGAGATACAGGATCTAGGAGTTGATATTTAATCATCATTTGGCCATTGGCAAATTACTTTGCCTCTGTATGCCTCAATGTCCTGACTTGTTAAATGGGGTCTTAATAACACTCACACTAGCTAACTCTATTATTTTGAGGAAAGTGCTTTGTAATACAAAATGCTCTGAAGATGGGAGTTATTCCTCCATTTTAAAGCAATTTGTATATGCCAAACACTGTATTTCTTAGTATCATTAGATACTAATTAGATGAGAATACTAATATATGTTAGTGACTACAAAAATTTGCCATATTCAATTCAACAACATCAATGACAAAATTCAGTGTCTGTTCTGTGTTAGCAGTCCAATGAAACACAGAGACAAAAACGTAACAAAACCCAATCTTCAAGAGTTTATGTTCTACTTGGGGAACAGCTCAGATTTTCAGATAAGTACTATAAAATGTATAGTAGTGTAACGATTGGAATAACGCCACCTGCTGGATACTTACTGTAGAGGAGTTCTGCCCATGAAGGGAAGGTCTTTGAGGGCAAGACCAGGAGTCAGGAAGTGACGCGGGCTAGTGGGAGGAGGAAGGAAGAGACTGGCGCTCAGTCTCGCTCTCTTTCCTCTGGACTCTGGCGGAGAAGGGAGCTAGAAATGCGCTCTCCCTTTAATAGATAGGAATCTAGACCTTTCTCTCTCTCTTTACCAAATTCTTATTCTCCTTAATAAATGCTTAAAAGTCTAACTCTTGCTAAAGCTTATAATTTATTGGCGACCACTCATTAGATATTTTAGACAGTTTAGCTAGAATTTTAACCCTTAACAGATGGCTGACCACGAAGAGGAAAGCTAACCCTCAGTCTTCTTCTGATCTGCTGGTTGGGTAAGAAATTTCCCCTCCCTCTCCCTTTAACTGCTAAGTACTGATGTACTGGCTGTGTTTTTCCTTTGAATTTTTTCGAATGGACCTTTTAAACTCCCTAATTATCCTATTTTTGATTTTGGTCTGTTTAACCAGACAAATGGGAGATAAGATCATGTTAATGCTTTGTTTTTGTGGATTTTCTATTTTTCTTTTTATTTTTGTTAAAAGAGCCAGCAACTTACTCACACAAGGAAATATCTCTCCCTCTCCCAACCATGCTTTTTCAGAGAAATCTGAAGAGATTCCTGCAGCCTTTCCCAGTTCTAACACTAATTGTTGCTCTAATTTTGCATGCCTGGAGGCAATGACCCACCCTCTAGAAGCTTTTAATCCCCTAGCACCTGGAGGCAAAGTGGGGGAAGAGGAATCCAGGCCTGAGTTCAAAATCAAGTCTGATTCAAATTGCTCTGGTCCCTCCCCTCCTCCCCAGACCCCACCCTCTACTCCTCCCATGGCCAAGCCCATTGCTTCCCCTGCCTGGGAAGTCCAGAGATCTGATGTGCATGCTCAACTTTTTCTACCTGCATTTGCAGCTTCAGGCTCAGCCCTTCCCCGGCCTGGCTGTGCTTTTGAGACAATCTTAGAAAACTCTTTAAATTCCAGATATGCTCGTTTTGTTCATAATTTTGCTAACCTGCTTTTGTCTTTAATTAGTAATCTTATAAAGCATTTGTATGGTGAAAAGACTGACAGACAATATAGAGGGGTTAAAGAAGAAAAACTTAAGCTGAATAAGAATGACAATCAACATAGTTCAAGACTCTGCCTCTTTTGCCATGGAAGGGTATATATTTTACAGAAATGTAGAAGTAAGCAGCAAGGTATTGATATGAGTATTGGGGATTTTAGATATCGGAATCAAAGGTGTTCTGAATTCACTCAGAGTATTAATATCAGTTCAGAGGTTACATAGGATTTCTATGCTATTACATATACATTTTGAAATTAATGGTATGGGTTTATTTTCATAGAGATTTTCATGCTTTTGAGATTGTGTCTTATACTTAGTTTTTAAAACAAGGAGAATATTTGTAAAAGCTTTTTATAGTCATGTGATCAAGTTTATATTTTATAGTACTCTTATTAATATTAAATTCATATTCATTTAGATTTCCCTAGTTTGAATTTCATTGTCTTTTATTATTCCACGTGTATTTTCTTCTATTCATTCATCTATCTAATTTTGAACAGCTCAGATTTTCAGATAAGTACTATAAAATGTATATACAAAGAAAATAAAGAAGGAAGAAGAAAGAGCTAGACTTGAAATGAGAAAGATCAAGATTAATGTCCTCCTTATGAAACATACTGATATACAACCCTAAACAAGTCTTTATCTGTTTTTTTTGTGTGTGTGTTTTTTGTTTTTGTTTTTGGTTTTTTTGGTAAGGCAAATGGGGTCAAGTGACTTGCCCTAGGTCACACAGCTAGTAAGTGTCAAGTGTCTGAGGCCGGACTTGAACTCAGGTCTTCCTGAATCCAGTGTCAGTGCTCTATCCACTGCACCACCTAGCTTCCTCTACAAGTCTTTATCTTAAAACATGCGTGGATGAACTATAGCCTTGTGGTACAAATCTTGCCAGTCTCCTGTTTTTTTGTATTATCCTAGAGTTAAGAATAGCTTAAAAGCTATTTGCATAACTTTGTAAAATGTATAACATTGTAAAATGAAGTTTTATTACATTTTAAAATGCAAAAAACAAATAAAAAAATTAGCTTAAGAGCCATTTGAAGACAGGCAGTCAGCCTGATTTGGCCATTGGGCCATAGTTAGCTAATGCCTGTTCTAAGACTATACGATGAAGAGAAATATTGGACTTAGACTGGTAGAAGCCACATCCTTATCTGATAATTCCACATTATATGAAATGTGAAGTCCAGTCTCTATTTCTACTATACAAAGTAATTTCAAGAGCAGATAGGGATGGACATGGAGTTTTATTGGTGTAGAGAATTATCAGAAGTAAAAACTCCCTCTACCAATGCAAGGTTAGTTTATTCTCTGAAACTTGTCATTTTGGAGAATTGACTCCCCCTGGTTAACCTCCTGCATGTCTAGTTAGCCTTTTAAATCATAGGCTTCTTAGGACATGAAAGGAATGTCTCACATAAGTTTGTCCCAGTCAATTTTGTAATGAGAGTGACAGGGCTGGTCCCGTGATTCCCTAGGTGTGGTGAGCTCTGAGATGAGGACACTTGCTGTACCAGTAAAGATTGACACCTTCTTTACAACATAGAGTCTTAAACAGTTGCCTAGCTCTCCAAGAGCCAAAATGATTTTCCATTGTCACAACCAAGTGTATTTTAGAGTCAGAATTTGAATCCAGTTCTTTTTGGTTTTGAGGTAGTTCTTTGCACATCTGTCTGGGAGAAATCAAGAAGGGAGATGCATGGGCTGGTATCTGAGCCTGTTCTTTGAAGGAAGAAAGGGCCTACAAAGCAGACTTTAGGTGGAAGCACATTCCAGATATATTAGTCAACTTGCAAAAGAACAGGGAGGTGGAGAATTAGATATCATATACTGAAATCAAACGGCAGGCGAGGTAGAGTTATTAAATCTACATGGTATTTTTCTAATTTCAACTTCATTCCTAGCAAATTTTAATGAAAAGTAATTCACTGAGCTTTCTCCATTCTTCTTGACCTCTAGACAGCTATCAACACAGTGAGCTACCTCTCCCCTGGATCCTCTTTTTTCCTTTGGTTTTAATGACACTGTTTTCTCTTTCTTCTTCTACCTACCTGACTATTCCAACTTAATTACTTTTGCTGGATCATCATCCACTTCCCCATTTAAACATTGGTCTCCTCCAAGATTCTGTGTTCAGCCATCTGTTTTTGTCTCTATTCTCTCTTGGTAAGCTCATCTGCAACAATAGGTTCAATCATTTATATGAAGATGACTCCCAAATCATTATATCCCGAACTCCAGACTTTTACAATCAGATATATGCTGAATATCTATACTTGGATGTACTAGTGACATCTCAAACACAATATGTATGTGTGTACATACATATCCAATCCATCTATCTATGTATCTATCTATCTGTCTGTCTGTCATCTATCTATCATTTCCCTTACAATAGAGAGCATTTTGTTTGGGGGTAAATGGAAAGTTGTCTTCATCATCTAGGGAAGGAGTTCTTAACCATTTCTATATTATGGGCCCTTGGCAACCTGGGGGTCTATGGACTCCTCAGTATAATGTTTTTAAAGTCATAAAATAAAATATATGGAATTTAAAAGGAAACCAATCATATTGAAAAGCATTTATTAAAATAAATTTAAAATTCATGGACTGTAGGTTAAAAATCCCTGATCTAAGAGATGTGTTTTCTTGGATAAAAAGGGTGAGGCTAAGTTAATTATATTTTCCAAGTTACCAAACAAATCTTTAATATTTCTCAGGGGTTCTATTGTATTTCATAAATGATAGGGGAGACAAAACAAGCTATATCAAATGTTCAAGGTCATGTACAAAGTCAATGGTGAAACTGGAGCAATATAGATGAGGATGAAAAGTCTGCCCTATTCCTGAAAATCCAACAAAAGTAAAAAAAGAAAATACCAGGCTCTGATATCTATTACATTTACTGACTTATCATGAATTCCAGATGCTTTATGCCAATTTCCATTTGGATATAATAAACTGAATTGAATCTAGAGGGGGAAAATATTAGACTAAACATTTTCATTCAGATGCCCAGGTGAAAACCATTCTTATTACATCTCATCATTAGATTCCTTTGACAAAAAGTGTTTGCTAAATAGAACTTCTTTAATTTCCAACCAAATTTATGGCCAATTTGAGGGAAGGTTTAATTGAATATCCCATCCTGTAGGGAAAACTAATAACTAAACTGAAGAGAATTCTTGGAACCTTCCCAATATGGATGATAAAAACCTTTCTGCCTGTTTTTGGCTTAGGAAATTTATCCTAACTACCTCAGTGAATCAAACAGCAGGCTAATTTCAAACCTACTTGCTAACGAGTATTTGCATGAGGCAGAAAGAAATGTATAAAACCCACATTTTTCTGAAATTGCAAAATAAAAAAGAAACCTTTAAGACAGATATGAGAGAAAATTTAATTTGATTATCTAATTTCTGACATTTGCAAGTAATAATGGAAACACCTCTACTGTTCTTTTGGTCTGCAGTTTAAACAAGCAGTATATGCATCTAATGGTTATTATTGCCATTTGGTAGACAGACAGTGCACAATGATGAAAACTGACTGGACTAAAAAACAGAGGACTCAATTTCTAGTACCACCTTTGTTCCTAAATAATCGTGTGAGAATGGGCAATCCTTTGAACTCCCATGGGCTTCAATTCCCTCATCAATATAATTAAGAGGATTAGATGATCTCCAAGAATACTTCTATCTGTAAAATTTTATTAATTCTATGTTAAAAGATGAGGCCAATAAGGTTTTTTGTTCTTTTTTAAAAATATGCAGTGAATCGCTAATATATGTATACACATGTGCATTACATGTGTTGAGATGGCTTAGTTATCCATTTGGCCTCTTGTTTCTGTTAATTGGAGTCAGTGGCATGTATTCAACTTGATAAGCATTTCTTAAGTGCTCACTGTCTTTGAGCTACTGTGTCATGTACCAGGTCTACAAAAATGAGAAATAATGTTGTATTCTTTGACCTTAAGTAGTTTATAATCTAATGGGGACTGAGGGAGGGGATAGAAATTATTCTGGTAGAAGAGAATATACGAGAGCAAAGGAGAGATTTTTAAAAGTTCTTTAAAACAATTTAATCTGAGAGAGAGAGAGAGAGAGAGAGAGAGAGAGAGAGAGAGAGAGAGAGAGAGAGAGAGAGAGAGAGAGATCACTTTCACTTAGGAATATAGGGAAATAAACAAAAATGCTTCATGGAAGATGAAGCACTTGGACAGGTCGCAGAGGAAGAGGAACATTTCAATAGGTAGCAATGTGAAGGAAATGCACTATTATAAAAGCTTAGAAGGGGAAACTTTTGGGGAGACCACCTTTAATAGTTGTGTATAAGAAAGTGACATCACAGATTTAGATGATATATAGCCCAACACCTTCATTTTATGAATGAGGAAACTGATGACCAGTAAGGAAAATGAGTGGTCCAAGATTATACAGGTAATAAATAGAAGAAACAACATTTCTAGTTTCTATTCTCTGACTCTCGAATCTATTCTCTCACTCCAAACCCACTGTGTTGTTGTTATTCTTTGTCATTGTACCATGCTCCTGGGGATGGGCAAGAAGAGGAAGGGAAAGACAGAGAGGCTAAGACAGGGATGGCTAATGAGATTTAGCAGGAATGTAGACACGGAGACTATTTGGTAAATTCTTAGCTTAATAATGGAGTTGAAACTGAGTATAAACTGAACACTGAAATATCTGAAAATTTTTAGCTCATTAGAAAGATGCAAATAGATCCAGAGAGGCAGTGTGGTATAATGGGAAGTTCAATGGATTTGAAATTTGAGGACCTGGTTCAAATCATTCCTCTCCCACTTCCTACCTATGCAGTCTTGGGCAAAAGTCATCTAACATTTATGGGCCTCGGTTTCTTTATCTACAAAAATAAAAAGTTGGAGCTGGTGACCTCTGAGGTTCCTTCCAGATCTTAATCTATAATCCTATGATTTTAAATAACTTCTTTATAATGACAATAAATTTCTTACCAGGAAACCTAAAGGCATATGATACAATTATTCCTGAAAATATGGCTTATCAATCCATGCCTACTTTAATCTTAGGGACCTGCCATTCTATCACCTGAGAGGAGTAGAAAAGATAAGAGGTGATCCTCTCTCCATCAAGAAAAGAAGAGAAAACGAACAGAGAGCTTTAGCTCCCCTGATTTGCCAGAAGGGAAGGGAAAGAGAACATAGGTAGAAGAGCCAAAAGCTGCTCTCTTGGCAGACAGGTGGAGAAGGGAGTGGGAACGAATCCAAGGAGCTGCTGTTCTACTGGCAACCTGATGGGGAAGAGGGCAAAGTCAAGAGCCAGACAGCAATGGACCTGAACGTTGATGCCCTCCCTGCCCTACTATATCTCGTCAAATCAGGTCACACGCTAGAATCTTGACCTTACTCTTTACTAACTCCTCTGAGATGGAGACAGTATCTCTTCTATTCTGTATTGCAAGCTCTGCCAACTTTGAAGGTCAATGGAGGTGACATCCCTTTTCCAAAGCAGCAACCAATTTTGAATCAAAGGTTTCTTGCCCTGCTAATAAACTTAAAAGCATTGCCTCAATCCAACTCACATGACACAGTGAATACCACAATTCTAGAATCACCAGGGTTTTGACATTATACATTAGAAAGCAAGTTACCCCCTCAATTTTTACCCATGTGGGATCACCCTTTCCTGATAGTTCTTGTTCTGGTGTTAGATGAATTGGGGTCGGAGGTTTGCTCTTATTCTATCTCCTCCCCATTCCAAGTAGATAGATGGTAACTTGCTAACTCTGACATTGCCAAATATGGCCAACTAGAAGCTAGAGAGAATTCAGGGCAAGGTTAAAAAAAAATAGTACTACAATTTGGCAGGAATGCAGTTTGTAAAGGTGAGGAGAATAAAATGAGAGTAGAGAGGTAACTTGGAATCAGATCATAAAATGTCTTAAATGTAAGATTCACCTTTTACTCTATTGTCAGTAGGAACTATTAAGCTTCTTGAACTAGAGAATGATGTGGTAAGAACTGCATATACTAATGATGATAACACATTATATTGAGTTTTAGCATATTGAAATGTTTTGAAAATGCCTTTTCACTTATGCCTCCCAACAACTCTATTAAGGAGGTAGTATAGATATTATTCCATTTTCCCAGAAATTGAGGCTCAGGGAGATTGTGACTTGGCCATGGTTACACAGCTCCTAAGTGTTGTGAGCCAGATGTGGACCAAGTTTGTCCTGACTCCAAGCTCAGCATTCTAGCTACGGCACATGATGATTTGTATTAGCAAAACAGTTTTGGAAGCAGAGTGCAGGACAAAGTGGAAAGAAGAGAGACAGAAGGGAGGGGGAAATCACTTAAAGGATGATTACAATAAGCCAAGGAAGAGATAATAGGAGTCTGAACTAGTGGTAGCTTGAGTGGGGGAAGGGATGGATTCCTGAGATATTTAAGAAGATCAAATCAATTAAATTTGTCAGCTAATTAAGCTATGGGGTACCAGTAAGAGAGGATTCAGATGACTCTAAGGTTTTCATAGTGGATAATTTAGCAGAATAGTTCCATCACTATCCTAGATGAGACATCATCTCCTGATAGCAGGATTAGGTTAGTCTGTTAAATGATTCTGTTACCTAATACCACTATCCATTCAGTCATCAAACCTTTATTCAATATGTATTGTGTGCCAGGCACTGGAGAGTAGGGGTGAAGACACCAAGTTTAGATAAATATAGTGGGAAGGATAAGGAAAAAATACAAAACTGTAATTACTGGTATTACATGTTCATTGCCTTAGCATAATGTTATGGGCCCAGAGCACCCCAGAAGTTCTCTGGGGCACATCAAAGAACCTTCTCCTTGAGAAACTAATTCAAAGGACAGACACACCTAAAGAGATAAATGGAACCAGATTGGATTGAGCTATTTTAGGAACCTCCAACCTTCATTCTAGTCTCCCTCAACCTGGGGGAGATAAGATTAGGTGTGGCTTCTGCCTTTGTGTCCTGAGGAGAGATGGCTTGAGAGATCTGAAGCTACTCCTCACCCAACTCCTCCAGCCACCACCACTGGGGGATGGTCCTCCCTTAATAAGGGAACTTTCCACCGTCAGATGTTCACCCCCATCAGTCCTCTATAAAAGTACCTGCCTGTCTCCTGCTTGAGGAGACTGGTATCTCAGAGCCATGCTCTGTGCCATGCCTTTCTCCCCATAAGAAGAAGTCCAATGATTTCTCTCTTGGTTTCCCTTCCCTTCCCCTGCCCCTAAATAAAGTACTATCTTATTCTAATTGGATTTGTGTGCAAGAGGATATAATTCTTTAAAGAATAATTGCTAAGGACCCCAAACCCCTACCCCTATCCCAAACCCCCTTCCCCATTCTCCCCATGACATTATTATAAGAATAAGTGCTATATGTAGTTCAAAAGGGGAAGTTATTAGCCATATATGGAGTGGATAAAAATCTGGGGTTAAGGAAGGCTCCATGGAGGGGTGGGAAATCTAAATGGGAATTTAGAGATTGAGTAGGAATTCAGTAGGCAAAGAAAGGGAGAAAAGTCATTCCAGGCAGAGGGAATAGTACAATCAAAGGCTTGGATGCTGGAGAGCCCAGGGCTTGTGGGACAGGGAGATGTCTGGTTTAACAGAAGCACAGATTTTCTGGAAGGGAATAAAATGAGATGATCCTGGAAAGCCAAAAAGTCAATTGTCAGTACTTTGATGTGAAGAATAGAGGCATTCATTGCACATGGCCCTGTAGTCATTAACATCTTGGATACACCAACACAATACGGCACTTTACTCTGACTCAAAGGGCCAAACTACCACACTACTAAACTTCTATTTCATATATAATTGGTCCAAACACAGCCACTCAAAGTGCTTGAGATCAACCTGAAGCAAACAGGTGGTACCATTTGGCTTCCTGCCCTCTTTTGGACCAATCTGTAGTGCAATTGAGTTTTTCTCAAAATGTCAGGTCCAAATAAATGCTGGATTCAACCAAAAAGCTCAGGCGCAAATCCATTCTCTATTTGCACCTGACTTTTACAAGTTCAAGCGAACTGTTCTTGAAAATGTCAGGGACATTTCTTTTATGAAGTTGTGTATGACTTTTGGAGCTGAGACCCATTGTGAAAGACAATCCAGGTGCAAATTCAGAAAGAAGTCATGCAAGAAATATTCCAGTGCAAAGGAGACAAAGTGCCAGGTTCAAATCCATTGCAAAATTATGTTCAAAATGTCAAATCAACAATGGTTGGAAATTTCCAGACAGATGCCTCTATTATAAATCTGGCAATAGAGTGTACTTAAGTCAGGTTATCAAAGGCTCCTTTTGATGGCTGAGTAATTTTATCTGTAGTAGATGGGAATTGACAGTGTTACAATAAGCCAGGTTCCCACAGGGTTTAAGACACTCACCAATTGTAAATGAAGTACTTTTGACAGATACATTAACAATTCCTATTCTATTTGGCATTGGTTACAATTTGGCTCCAACCAATCATTTTAGGCCAGTCTCTCTTTATTCCTCCTTATATACTCGATATTCTAACTGAATCCATCTATCTCCTGCTTCCTGTACAAGACATTCAATTTCCTGTTTCCCTACCTTTGCACAGCTTATCTCTACTCTACTTCCACCAAGAGTCTGGAACACTTTCCTTCCTCCCCTACATGCCTTCCAAGCTCCATTCAAGTGTCACCTTCCATACAAAGTCTTTCCTTATCCTAATTGTTAATTCGCCCATTCAAGCAACAACAACAACAACAATGACAAACGACGATAGCAACAACATAAATATTTCACTATGGCAGGTCAGAAGAAGTGATACAAGGACACCCTAGAGGATTCTCTGAAGAACATGTGAGAAATTGGAGGCACTGGTCCAGGACTGCCCAGCATGGCATCAAAGAAGGCACAGTGCTCTATGAGCTAAGCAGAATTGCAGTAGCTCAAAGGAAACACGAGGTGCACAAATTTAGAGCCATCTCCACTCCACTCATTTGGATTATTTGTGCCTGAGCTGTGGTAGAGCTTTCCAAGCTTCTGTTGGTCTGATCAGACATAGCTGGACACGCTGCACCTTGACCCCAATATAAGAGAATGAAGGGCAACCACCAAATATTTTCTGTTAGTATGCATGTTGTTCCTGGCAGTAGAAAGTAAGTTCCTTGAGGACAGGAACTGTTTTGTTTTAGTCCTGTATTCCCTGTTCTACAACAGTGCATTGCACATAGCAGGTGCCTAAAGGTGCTTTTGGAAATGCATTGCAATTGAACTCTAAGCCACTGATGTATTCTGTGATGTCCTGAAATTGAAGCAGGACAGTTCACCTAAAGCCAATTCAGTCTAATGATGTTTGTCTAATGACAATATATTTCCTAATGTCCAATGAGCCTTTCAATGGGGTGTTTCTAATATATATGTATAAACCTTTTAGTGCATCTTAGGGTAATTTTAGATCCATTTAAGCATTTCTATAACTTGGTCTATAGTTTTTTTTCCTATTTAAACAATTATCTTCACCCATCCTACTTTCCCAAAGACATATGCGATTCCATTTCCTAAGACAACCTATTTATGTAAAAACATTTGGATCCTGGAGTCAGAGATGGGTGAAAATGGAGGAAGAAGCTTGAAGGCAGGATAAATTCACAACTGAAAGGGTAAGAATCTCTAGAGGCTGGTAGAATTTTATATGACTCAAATCATGTCAGTTGCTGGCATCCCAACCACTATTAATTAATCAGCAAACAAATTTAGATTTAGTACCTACTGTGTGCCAGACCCTCTGCTATGCTCTTGGATTATAAAGATAGAAGTGAGAAAATGTCTAACATCAGAGAATTTATGTTCTATCTATCTTTATGTTTTAAAAGCAGATGAGTGAGAACACCAAATAAAGCATGAGGAAAAACCCTACAAGACCCCTTGAAGAAATACAAATAAGTTTGCAATAGTAAATTTCCTTCCAGTGAGGTTTTAAAAATAGTTTTTTCTTAAAAAAAAATTCTAGCTACAGTGGATACAATCTGGGAAAAGGCTCAGCTGTCTATGATAATCCAAGGTCACAGGCTCATAGATTTAGAGATGGAAAGGATCATAGCAATAACAGAAGAAAAGAAGATTGGAATTGGGAGAAATATCATCAGTTATCTAATCCACCCTATCCCCTGACCTTTGTTTGTTTTTTTTTTTCTTTGGGACTGGGCATGTGATTTCATTGCTATAAGGAGGTCCTGAAGCTTCCTCTATCCTTGCAGATGGGAATCTTTATTGAAACTTCTGGTCTTACAGATTTGGCTGAGGCACTGAGAGATGAAGAAAGTTGCCTAAGGTCATGAAGCATATGATGAAACCCATTTCCATCATTCAGATAGAGAGGTGACATTTGCTGTGAGGCATGATGAATTTGTTGGCTTGTTTTATTTAACTATTATTCTTTGTTACACAAGATAGTTCTATGGAAAGAAGTAATTAGAAAATGAAAGCAATTTGAAAAAGCCAGAACATCCATAAAATATTTTTAAATAATTATATTTCAGGTCATCCAAAAGACAACAGAGAGAAGCATGGTAGACACAAATAGGCTGCCTCCTATAACCTATGAATGATAGGAGGCATATAAGATATCAATTAGCTAATGTACATTTATTAGGTACCTTCTAGTTTCCAAGAACCATGCTTAGTACTAGTGATAGAAATGTCAGAAATAATAATAATAAAAATAAGAAATAATCTTAAAGAACTGACATTCCAATGAAGAAACACTCAAAATACATACAGGTTCATACAGAATAAACCTAAAAGAGAATAAACATATCTGTAGTTGGGGTAGGAAACAATCTGATCATGTAGTATAGACAGCTTACGTTTTGAATTGGTATCCATGCAACCTCAAGATGTTTTGAAGAAGGCTTGAAGAATCATAGATAAACCACTTGTGGAAGAAGTTTGGAGGATAAATACAAAAGCCAGGATGAGAGGAAATAGATGGACTATTTCTCTCTCTCTCTCTCTCAGTAGGAATCCCCATATTTATAGGATCCTAAATCTATCAATAGGACAGCTAAGTGACACAGTGAATAGAGTGCTGGGTCTGGAGTCTGGAAGACCCGAATTACCTCAGACTCTTACTTGCTGTGTGACCTTGGGCAAATCGCTTAACCCCGTTTGCCTCAGTTTCCTCATCTGTAAAATGAACCGGAGAAAGAAACGGTAAAAACACTTCAGTATCTTCACAAAAACACCAAATAATATCACAAAGAAGCAGACATAATGGAAAGGGACCCAACAACAATAACAAATCCATCCACTTATAAAAATATGGGTAAAAACTTTGCTCAGCTCTGGAAATAGCAACAAAAATTACAGCACTTGAACTGATGGAATTTACTACCAGCAGGAGACCTCAGATTGAGCCAGATGCACTCTCTAAGTTTGAGCCCATTTTCCCTTGGCTTCTGAATCTGTTTGTGAGAAGGTGAGTCTTACTTTGGAGAGGAATTTTTTGCATCTTACTCTACCATCTCAGTAAACACATCTTAAAAATTAATTAACTCTGTCATGCATATGGATATTTGGGAGCACAGCAGTGGGGTTCATGAAGAATAGTTTTAGAAAACTCCGCCATCATTCAGCTATCCCTAGGACTCTGATGGGGAAAACATCAATCATCTTCCTGAGACTTAATCTGCTACTCAGTGGGGTTTGGGGGAAGTATAGCCCAGGAGAAGTTCTACAGAAGTCTTGATAATTATTTTCAAGACACAAATTAGTAATCTTCTTTTTACTAACAGGCCATCATTCTAATTCAAGTGTTCATCTCTTCTCTAGGCTATTGCAACAAACTCCTAACTTAACCCTCAGTTTCAAATCTCTCCTTTCTATTCTATCCTGACTATGTTACTCCCCTACTTAGTATTCATCATTGGCTCCTTATTATCTTTAGGTTCAAATGCAAATTCCTTAGCTTGACATGTAAAGTCATTTAAAATTACATCGGGGGGCAGCTAGGTGGCACAGTGGATAGAGCACCAGCCCTGGAGTCAGGAGTCCCTGAGTTCAAATCCGGCCTCAGACACTTAACACTTATTGGCTGTGTGACCCTGGGCAAGTCACTTAACCCCAATTGCCTTACCAAAAAAAAAATTATATCCAACCTACCTTTCCAAGTTTATTACATGTTACTCCTTTTCATGTAGTCTAAGTACCAGCAAGCTGATGCAATTGTTGTTTCCTGAACTTGGTACTATATCTCTAACATCCATGTCCTTGCACATACTGCTTCTCATCTCTGGGATGTACTTACCTTTGCATCTTAGTTCCAGTAGCTTCCTTTAAGATTCAGCCTATGTCCAATCTCCATGGAGAGTCTGCCTAGATATGCTTAGTTTTTTTTTTATCTCCCTCTCTCTTCCTCAAATTATCACATGAATGTGCGTGCATATAAGCTTCTGAATGCATATTTGTATTTTACCCCTTGTGTCCCCCTCCATTGAATACAATCTCCTTGAGAGCTGGGAGTGCTTTTCATTATGTATTCCTGCAACCCAATTAATTACCAGGCTCAGGCTGAGGCACTAACCTATAATTGGACTGGACTGCCTCTACTCTACTTTTCCAGACTTATTTCACAATACTTCCTTCCATACATACTATATTCCAATCTTAGTGGCCTACTTCCTATTCCTTGAAATCAGTTTTGCATTTCCTGGCTGTATGCATTTACAATGTACTATATGCTTGGAATATACTCCATCCTAACTTCTGTCTCTTAGAATTCTTAGCTTCACTGAATGACTGAACAAGTTGTGGTATATGATTGTGATGGAATACTACTGTGCTGTAAGAAATGATGAGCTAGGGGCAGTTAGGTGGTGCAGTGGATAAAGCACTGGGCCTGGATTCAGGAGGATCTGAGTTCAAATCCAGCCTTAGATACTTGACATTTACTAGCTGTATGACCTTGGGCTTAACCCTCATTGCCCCCCCCCACACACACACGAAAGAAAGAGAGAAAGAAAGAAAGAAAAGAAAAAAAGAATGATGAGCTAAATGATTTGAGAAAAACATGGAAAGACTGGCATGAAATAATGAAGAGTGAAATGAGCAGAGCCAAGGGAATATTATATTGAGTAACAGCAATATTGTTTTAAGAATGACTGAACGAATAAGTTATTTTTGTCTATTATAAATACCTAAATTAACTATAAAAGACATATGAAGAAAAAAGGCATCTGCATTCAGAGAAAGAACTGATAAGCAGAAGTGTGTATAGATTAATTTGACATATATCTACCAATCTGAGTCTAGTGGTAGTCATCTCTAGGGTGAAGAAGGAAGAAAGAAGAAAAAGAAAAAAAATGACATGGTAATTGTGTTGTGTATTTGAAAGGAATAGCAAACTGTGCATAGTAGATTTGTATTTTCATGTACAATTGTCTTTTTTGTTGTACTCTGCTATAAAATGCTAGGTTTATTCTATAAATTAAAAATAAAATAATAAAAATTAAAAAATAATTCTTAGCTTCATACAAGGTTTAAGATAATGACTAATTACTATCAATAGCCTTTCGTGACCTCCCCTACTTGTTGGTGTTCTCTCCATCTCTTCAAACAGTCTGATAGGTACTTTTCTGTGACCTTGTTTTATGCCATCTCCCACCCCTATAGAATATAAATCCACTGAGGGCAGAGAATTATTTTTCATTTTTTTATATCCTCAGAGACTCAAATATGTAATTGAATTTCAGTCTCATTCCTGTGGCCCCTGGAAAGGTTAATCATTTAGTCAATGGCATAAAAAATAAAATAAAATAAAAACAAACCACTAGCCAATGAATAGGATCATACTCAACAAGAGTGAGTATGCTATAATATCCCACATGAAATACACCTATCATAAAATATAAAAAAACTAGATCACTTCTCTTTTCAAGGAAAATCATTGATTTCAGAATGACTTGATTCTTCCCTCATTCTTTGTTTTTGTTGTTTTTATGTTTGTTTTCCTTGCTTATAACATGGAAGTGACCTAATGGATTTTTCTTTAAAGTGTGCAGGAAAACTCTAAGGTTGATCCCTTGGAAGTCAAATATCAGATTAGAAGATTCTATTTTATTTTTTATCAGAGCAATAAATCTTTGAAAATTTGGGATTATAATAGAAAACTCTCAGGCAGACACTTCACTATGAGTATTCCTGAATACCCTATTGTAAATTAATCAAGGGAGGAAAAAACAACCACTTCAGACAAGGAGACAGAAAAAAACAACAACAACATAGAGTGGACTCCCTGGAAAAGGGGCATATTAGGGTTTTCACTGAAAATCTAAGACAATGCAGATTTAGGAGAAATTCACCTATCCAGTTTATTTGTTGATAGGTCACTTTCTTTGGGAGTAAAAAGAGAAAATCTTTCATAGGATCAGAGATCTAGGGCAGAAAGGTGAAATGTTAATTTGTCTAATCCGACCATCTTGTATTTACCAGTGAAAGAAACTGAGGCATAGGAAGTCAAATGATTTTGTATTTGGCAAGATTAGGATTTGAACTCAGGATTTGAATCCCTAGGTCCAAATGTGTTTCCTCATTTCACAAGAAGGATGAAACCATTCTTTTCATTTCCATGCAATTTAGGCAAATTTTAAAAGTTCAGACTTTGAAAAAGCTTTGAAATGTTTTTTTCCCCATTTTGCTGAACATTTCCATTGTTTTTTTTCTGTAATAACCACAGAAATTTAGCAAGTCACAGATATTTTGGAAAGAGAAATGCAGCTTTTTGGTGTTAAAACTGAAAAGAACATAATTCCTGCATCTTCTGAGGCTTTTGTCTCCCTGATCAAATCTTTGGCTAACGTCCACCAGCCAACTGAGCTTTAAGCAGATGGCATAGGGAGTTGAAGGGCATTCTCTTCACTATGGAACAATCATAGCTCTTTTAATCAGGGATACACCTGGCCCTATAAGACAGCCCCCAGGGTGACTGTTAGGAGTCTTCATGGAAGTGACTTTGGGAGAAGCTTAGAGGCAAAATGGTCCATACTCTATTGTCTTCTTTTGCTTATTAGGAAAAAAAAAATATGTGGTAGACAATGAACTTTCTCAAAAATCCCCAAGCAAGGAAATAGAAATTCTGTCTCAATTTCCACATCTCTAAAATTAGGAAGAGGTATTCTATGGTGTCTAAATTCTCCTTCAGCTCTAAATCTATGATCCTATGTTTAGTTAAGGACAAGAAATGCCTAAAAGGGACATTCTCATTATTTAAAATTATTTTAAGCTTTACCATATGGAGTACAGCATTGAAGACCCGAGTTCAAGTCCTGTCTCTGACACATACTAGCAGTGTAAATATCACTTAATATCTCAGTGTTCTAGGTAACTCTCTAAGGCTACAAGTTGCCCTTACCATCTCCCTATCTACCATATGGATCAGAAGGACAGCTCTATTAGCAGAATTCCACTGAAGTCTGGTGCCTCACTATGTCATGGAGGTATCCCAGATTTCTCTAGCTTATGCCTTTAGAATGAAAGGTCTGGCAGATCAAAGAAGGTGAAAAGGTTTGGAAAAGAAGAACAACGATGCATGTGTGATATCCGAGGACAATTCTAGTGAAGCCTGTAGGGTCATGGATCAAGAGCCAGAAAGGTGCTTCGAGGCCATTTAATACAACTGCATCATTTTGCAAATGATGAAAATTAGGCTCAGAGAGTTTAAGTGACTTGTCCATGGCCCTAATGCTAGTAAGTATCAGAGGCATTTTTGAGTCCAGTTCTCCATGGTTTTAAGGCTAGGACTTTAATCTTATCCCATTCTGCTTGTCAAGATAATCTTATCATCCAGTTGGCAGGGGAAGTAGATGTTGGCTCAAAATAATGAGTGTTTGGACATTTCTTACAGTTATCCAGAACTGGAATGGGTAGTCTTCAAGTTCATGGTCCACCAAAGGATATATTTTAGTGGAGGTTGAATGGGCCACTTGGCAAGTAAATGGAATATACTTGATGACTGTATGGTATCCTTCCAACTGTAAAATTCTATGTAGCAATTTTAGCTGAATATATGAAATAGTGATAATTGGTATGGCTTATCTGGTGAGGAAATGAGCTTCCCATCATTAGACATTTTGATTAAGAGGCTGAATGACTATCTGAAGTTGATTTGTAAGCCTTAAAGCACTATATAAATGTGAGTGATAATGTTGATGATTCTAATAAGAATGAGTTATTTGGTTAGGTGCCCAGTAAGAAGATCCCTTCCAATTTGAAGACTCCACAAGCTTCCCTTCCTGCCCCCACCTTTTTTTTTTTTTTTTTTTTTTTTTTGCTATTGAGTTGGAAGTCACTTGGCTGCAGGGTCCATGACACTAGAAATCCAAATAACACTTCAAAAGAAAGGTTTCATTTCAGTTGTCTACTTTTTCAATTCCAAGAAGCTTTTCTTTAGTCTTCTCTTGTCTTCTTTCATCTTCTCTTGTTTTCTCTCCTTTTTTTTTCTGTCCTCTCCTCTCTTTCTTACACACATATGCATGTACAATACGCACATCTATTAAAACCTCAATTAAGTAGGATGCTTGAAGCCAATGTATTTGAATTTAATTTTATAGTTAATCAAAGGTCAGTAGAAAGTCGTTTACGTTTTAACTTTTGTTCTTAAAAATCTTCCTAAAATGTGTTCATCAACTTTCCTTATTATAGAATATAATGAACATAATTGAATGCCTGATGATTAAACTCCTGTAGTGATTAGAAGACATCATTCAGATGATCAAATCTCACTGAAGAGGACTTTAGTTTAATCTCTAAAAAGCATTAAGATCCTAGGGTCGGGGTGGCTAGGTGGCGCAGTGGATAGAGCACCGGCCCTGGAGTCAGGAGGGCCTGAGTTCAAATCCGGCCTTAGACACTTAACACTTACTAGCTGTGTGACCCTGGGCAAGTCACTTAACCCCCATTGCCTCACTAAAAAACAAACAAACAAACAAAACAAAAACAAAAAAAGATCCTAGGGTCATAGTATATCAGAATTCAAAATGACCCCAAAAGCCTCCTGATCCAGACTGTTATGCCATTCAGAAATGCCCTGTAGAGTTCCTCTGGTTTTGACTCAGGAAAATGTTGGATTTCCAGTCAGTGGGACGAGTATGTGAATCCCAGCTCTGCCGTTTACTAGCTGTGTTATGTTGGAAAATCACTCAAGCTCTTGGGCCCTCTGATTCCTTATCTGTCAAATAAGTGGGTCTGACTAGAAGGGCTTAAAGATACTCTCCGGCTCACCATCAATGACTGTCTCACCTGCTCCATTATTGTATTCAGGCTTCAATCCTGCTTTGATTCTTCACTTCACTCTTTACCAAAGCATCCCTCTGAACAACCTCACCAGCTCCCTGGTGGCCCAGACAAGAGACTGTGCACAGCAGAACGGGGCATTTTTTTATCTCAGAAACATATGATATTAAATATACACACCTTGGTTAAATACCAGGAAGTGTGAGAAGTATAGCATTTAACCCCCATTGCCCTGCCCCCTCCCCAAATAAACCTTTTGGCCTCAATTTCCTCAACTAGAAAATATGGAAAACGATTACACCAGTCTCCCAGAGTTATTGTGAGTTTCATGTGAAATAATATTTGTAAAGCACTTAGCAAACCTTTGAGTGCCATATAAGTGGTAGCTATTATCATCTAACTTTACAAAACCCTTCCTGATTCCACACTTGCTGGGGCCATACTTCTCACACTTCCTGTGCAACCCTGGGCAAGTTAATAGTTCAAATCCAGCCTCAGATGCCTGACACTTACTAGCTGTGTGACCCCGGGCAAGTCACTTAACCCCCATTGCCCTGCCCCCCAAAAAGGAAATGTGTCAGGTGTCTGAGGCTGGATTTGAACTCAGGTCTTCCTGAATCTAGGGCCAGTGCTCTATCCACTGCGCCACCTAGCTGCCCCCAGCAAAAAGGTTTATTAACTTGCCCAGGGTTGCACAGCTGCTGAGTATGAGAGTTCACACATGAATGCAATTCTTCCTGACTTCAGAACCAGGCTTCTATCCACTGTGTCATCTAACTTCCTAGAGAAAAAGCCCAATACTCCTTCCACATGACATACCTTGAAAGACTTAAAGAAAGCTATCATATTCTTCTGAGTCAATACAGTATTCTAGAAATGGACAGAATATCAAAGAGCTAGGATAGAGAATAGAAAGACTATTTCTCACACATTCCTGGATTCTTGGAAGTTAAGCCTCTCTTAATGCGGCTGGAGATTGCACTAGCTTTCTCAGCCTCTATATCTACACGCAGAAGAGAGATATTTCAAGCATATTCAGCTAATGGAGGGCAGGTTCATCTACTGCTTTTATTAACACAGCATTTGTTTAACCATAAACTATTCATTTATAAGTACCCCAAAGCAGACAACAATATAAAGAGCATGTCCTGCCTTCCATCTATAAGGAACCTTAGGATTTCAATTGATTCTAAAAAGCTGAACTCAATTCACAGAGAACAAAGTTAATGCAGACTACTCCAACAATTCCAAGACATCTAAACATAGATTTGGTCTACTCTGACACATTTTTATTGGCACAGAAAGCTTCTTTTGAAGAATTATCTCGATCAGTTTATAGCAGCACCTGCCCTGCAATTTATAGAGTTTTGTCTGGGAGCACTTCGAAATTAAGCAATTTGCCTAGGGTAACAGAAATAGAATGCATCAGAGGTAAGACCTGAACCCAGTTCTACTTGATTCTAAGGCCAGTTCTTGATCTGCTGCCTCCTTAGAGTTCTCATTAAATTATTCACAAGATAAAGTAAGGAAATTCCATTTCAGTAATTTAAACTGTGAGTACAAGCTATCCTAATCTATGTTTCATCTTTAAATAAGGATCGAAAAGGGAATTAGTACAGAGAGTATTGTTGATCAGAATTTGAAGCTGTGTGACAGAATTTGGAGTCTCAGAAACTCTGTTCAGATGCCACCTTTACCATTTATTCCTTGGCCAAACCTGGGTAAGCTTCTCAACTTCCCTAAACCTCAGTTTCTTCACGTGTAAAATGAGAGATTTGGATCAGATGACCCCTAAGGTCTTTTCAAGGATTATCTATAATCCTATGGATAAGACCATAACAAGAGCACAGCACAATTCATAGAATCAATGAAACATTAGTCCTTTTTCTTTTCTTTTTCTTTTTTTTTTGGTGGGGCAATGAGGGTAAGTGACTTGCCCAGGGTCACATAGCTAGTAAGTGTCTGAGGCCAGATTTGAACACAGGTCCCTATGAATCCAGAGCCGGTGATTTGTCCACTGCACCACCTAGCTACCCCTAAACATTAGTCCTTGAAAATAAAAGTTTACTCTCTTGAAAGTAATATGGTAGCCAATGTTAAGGAATGAACAATATTGACAACTGAAACCCCCATCTTAAAAAAATTTATTTGAGCAAATAAGCTCATGTATTTGGAATGAGAAGAGAATTGGAGACATTTGAGCCATAGTTTCAGAGATGTGGGTCTGGAAGGGATGTTAGAGGCTGTCTAGGCTATTCCCCTCACAAATGACCAAATGTTGCTAGCTATTAAATGTATGATCTGAGCCTAGGTCCTCTAATTCCAAATCTAGAACTCCTTCTCCTGTCTCACTATGCCATCTTGCTTCACTCTCCTTTAGGAGGGACAAATGAAGGCCAGAAGAAAGTGATAGCCATAAAACTAGTAGGTAACAGACAGAACTCAAACTCAGATCTTCTGAGCTCAAATCCAGGATTTTTCTACTCTACCATTCTACCTTTTCCATGGATGGTGGATGGTGATTGATGATGATGATGAAGACAACAACATTACTCAAGAAGGTGTTATGAAATCTTTAATATATGCCAAGCATTGGGGACACAGAGCCAGAAACCCAACAGTTCCTGTCCTCAGGGAGCTTGTGTTTTAATTAAAGAAAAATATCACCACCATCATCATCACTGCTATTTTTATGTAACATTTTAAAGTTTGCTAAGAACTTTGCATGTATTATCTCATTTGATGCTCACGGAATCTTATGAGGAAGATGCAATCCCTCTTTTACACAGGAAGAAACTGAAACTTAGAGAAGTGAAGTGACTTGCTCAGGGTCACACAACTAGTATATATCTGAAGCAAGATTAGAACTCAGGTTTTCCTCGCAGAATGTCTGCATTGGCATAATTTTTACACAGAGATAAAATGGCATGTGTGTATGTTTGCATGTATGTGTGTGTATGGAGAGGGGAGAGAGTGGCAGAGAGGGAATGGAGAGAGAGACAGAGAGAGACAGAGAGAGAGACAGAGAGAGAAAGACAGAGAGAGACAGAGAGAGAGAGAGACAGAGAGAGACAGAGACAGAGAGACAGAGACAGAGAGACAGAGACAGAGACAGAGAGACAGAGAGAGAGACAGAGAGAGAGACAGAGAGAGCACACGCACCCATGGCAGTGTGTAGGGAGGAACATCAAAGAGATGACATCATGCTTTTCAGAGCATATTGGTATAGAATGCTAAAGTCAAGATATAAACAACAGCAGACCATTCCAGACATAAATTTAATCTCAAATTATCTGCTATGTTAAAACAAAATAAAAGTATAAGGGGAGTATACAATTGATGGAAGCTACAAAAATACATAACAGTAAGTAACTTCCCTTCAATTCCTCAAGGTATGAAAATTCATTGAGCTGTTTCAAGGACAATCGGTTAGGAGGGAAAAGAAGAGGAATTTATAAGAGTTGGGGAGGAAGGAAAAGAGATGAGGGAAAAACAGAATGGAAATGTTGTTTTGTTTTTGGAAAGGAAGACTCCAACCCTCTCAGAAGCAAAGCTTCTTTCTGCCAACTTTTCAAACTGCTATTTACAGAAATACTTAGGCAAGGGATTCAATCTTCAAATATTTGTGAATAAGCGGATAGAATTACCAGTTCCTAGTGAGAAATTTAATACTTTTCCTGGGTCCCAGTGTGGCACTTAACTTTAATTTAAGGAACTGGAATTTAATTTATGCAGTAGGACTGAATAGAAGTCAACTGAATGGTATTTTGCTGCCTGACAAGAATAGAGGAATAATATGTTGTTCCCTATCATAGCTGAATGTTTTGCAAAGTAAGGACAGATAGTGTCACCCACAGTAGCAGGTATGTGATTACATAATACAGAGACAAATATTGGCGTGCCATCAATTGCCATAAATATGTTAGTGAAGGAAAATAGGATATATGCTGTTTTGGCTCAATTTGAAAGGATGAAAGGAAGGAAGTAAAAGGAAAGGAGGAAGAGGGATGAAAAAATACAATGGAAAAAGATAAAAGGAGAATGGAAGGGAAAATCAGAAAGAATGTGAAGGAAAGAGGAGGAGAAAGGGAATTGAAGAAAAGAGAAAAAGGGGAAGAAAAAGAAAAAAGAAAGAATGGAGGGAGAGGAGAGAGGGAAAAGAAGATTTGGAGAAATAAAGGAAGGAAAGACAAGAAAAAGGAGAAAGTAGTGTGGAAGGGAAAGTAAGAAATGAAAAAAGGGAGAGGAGAAAGGAAAGGATGGAGAAAAGGGTAAGGAAGGAAGAAAAAGAAGAATGAAAGTAAGAGGGAGAAAAGCAAAGAAATATTTGGAAGAGGAAGGAAAGGAATGGAGGGGAGAAAAAATGGAAAGAGAAAGGAAAAAGAAGACTGGGAAGAAGGAAGGGAAGATGAAAATACAGACAATAGAAATGTTTAAAGGCTATTCCATTCATTTCAAATTATACATTTTAATAACACTTGGTAAGTATAGAGATGCATTTCTTAAAAAGACCAGCTGCTAATCAAAATACATGTGTTATTTTACTTATACACATTTAATCTTGTTGATGACAGTGGTACTAATTAATTAATTCTCCTGGGGGGATAGTATACCAGTAAATAACATGATGAAATGTGATTATGGGGAATTGGCTTTTGTAAATAATGGTGCCTTTATCTTTTTATTCCAACTGTTTCATTCTTTCTTCTCAAGAAGGCCAGTAGCTTTGACATTATATGGAAGTTATATTAAAAATCTTGGTAAATTATATACATAGAGTTCCCCTTATTTAATAGTTTAATAATGCTGTCAAAGAAAAGGGGGGAAGCCAGTATGGAAACAATGGCTGTTATTGAAACCATGCTGGTTCTATGGCTCTACTTCTTTCTCTAGATATTTGCTATTTTTTAATTATATAAAATGTTCCCAGGAGTTGAGGTCAAGATGATAGAGCTATAATTTGCAATCTCTGTTCTCTTTCCATTTTTGAACATCAGGACATTTGCTCTTCCACAATCTTGTGATGGCTTCTCTATTTTCCATGATCTTTCAGATATCACTATCATTCACAATTGCTCATAGAACAATAATGCTGTCACTGTGCACAAGCTTCGACATTATATGAAATGGAACTTTTCAGGGACAGAATTATTCATAAAATTCCAGAAATAAGGGACCTCAGTGACTATTGAGTCAATTCATATATGACCAATAATTCCCTCTACTATATATATAAATATATGACAAGTAGTCATATAACATTTGCTTGCCTTCACTGATGGGGGCCCATGATCTTCTCCCTACAGTTAATCCTATTCTCATACACTTCTAATTGTTTGAAAAGTTATCTTCATACTAAGTCTAAATTTTCCTCTCTAACTTCTGCCCTTTTTACTCGATTATACACTTTGGGTCCAGGCAAAAAAAAAAAAAAAGTCACCTTTTTTCCCCCAATTGATTGCCCTTCAGTTCGGTTAATCCTCCCACCTCTAAGTCTTCCAATGCCTGAATTAGGCAACCTGATTTCCCCACAACCACTAACACAGAAATAAAGAATAGTTCTTTAGCACATGCTTTTCCCCCTTCATAGTTGCTTCAGCTTCTCGATGAGAGTCCACATCGTGTGAGGTTGCATTTGGCTCAAAGTGGTATAATTTTGTTCCCTGTTACATGTCCTGGAGGATGTCATTGAAAAGGAGTGCATTGGAATGGCTATTTTAGTCAAAGTTACTGAATCCATAGGGAGACCACTACTTACTAATGGAGTATAATCTTTATTTCTGAAAACCTGCTGACCATGGAATTGAGGACCATGAGGGGGAGAGGAAGGCAGAAAATAAATGGGCAGTTGAAGATCAATGTCATGATGTTGCCACAGGTTAGAAAAAATGTCTGTCTTTGAGTGTATGTCCAGGTTTTCTCCGGGGAGCAGATGGAAAGTATACTGTATAAGATCAGGAGGAATAACTTGGTTTACTACTACTAAAAATATATATATGTATATACTACTACTAATATATCTATCTCTCTCTCTATATATACTACAAATATATATATATATATATATATATATTTGTGTGTGTGTGTGTGTGTACAATAAAATGGTAACTTTTTGTCATATGAGAAGTAGAAAAAGTATTGATTCATCAGGGCCAGATTTTGTATATCACAGTTTCTTATAGTTGGATAGGGTCCAGGGTCTCTTAAACTTTTTGTGTCATGGAAACCTTAGTGATCTGGTTAATCCTATGGATCTCTTCTCAATGTTTTGTTTTTGTATTTTGTTTTTTAATGCCTAAAATAAAGTACATAGGATTAAAAAGAAAATTAATTTTGTTGATATACAGTTGTCAACATATTTTCAAAAAAAAAGTTCATGGACCCTAGGTTAAGAACCTGTAATCTAGTCCAATTTTTTTTTTAAGTGAGGCAATTGGGGTTAAGTGACTTGCCCAGGGTCACACAGCTAGTAAGTGTTAAGTGTCTGAGACCAGATTTGACCTCAGGTCCTCCTGACTCCAGGGCAGGTGCTCTATCCACTGCGCCACCTAGCTGCCCCTAGTCCAATTTGTAAGATGAGGAAACTAAGGCTCTTGGAAATTAGGTAAATTACCTACTATATAACTATGTAGCTGGTTATAGAATCCATATGTCTCATGAATCCATGTATTTTTATTACACCATACTCAGTGAGTTCCTGCCCATCCTTTGGTGGATGAAAGCAGCACTGAGAAGACTAGAGGCTCAGTGCTTGAGTCTCTAGGGGACATTTTGATCCATTTCCAGGTTTCCCCATATATTTGCAGAGGGAATTCCTCTAACCAGAAGATAATGGAGAGTGATGAAATGTGGTCCAGAAATAGAGAGGAACATTTATTTTCTGAGAGGTTGACTTGAACAGGAAAGGCTGAGAAGGCAAATCTGGGATATTATATACTAAAAGACAGCCCAAACCCTCAGACAGCTGTCCACAATCATGATGGATCCTACCAGGCTGCTGTGCCCACTGGCAGGGAGCTTTGCTTCATTAACCCTTCTACCCCAGGAACGAGTGATACCTACAGACTTCTGATACTAGATTAGACTAAGGACTATGCCTTTTTGATCTCAACATTCTGTCTAGCCTCACAGAACTTAACACATGATGCAAAACCAGTGTTAGCTTGCCTTTACTACTTAATTTCTCTTGACTCATACCAATGACCTTACATGTCTATAGCATTCTCTATAGATACTAAGGCCTGATGACACCTCTCTCTTAGGTAATGAAAAAGATAAGAACCCAACCTTTTATTCAAATAAACAAGCATTCATTAACAGAATTCTAAATTAAGCATTTTTTGCTTTCATTAAGTCACTGGCCCATTTTTATTTTCTCAATCATACATCTCCATGAGGCCATCTTTTGCCCCTAACAAAACACAATGTCTGCATTTCAGATTATTAAAGGCCTTACTTGGCACAATATATAGTAAAAGCATAAAGAAGGCTGGAATTAGCATGTAAAGAGTCTCTCTGAATAAAACTTAGTGGGATCCCAGATATAAGGATTCAAAGCCTCAAAAGATTAATGATTAAATATTTTTGACAGCTCCCCAATTATTTGTTATATGCATTTTTCATTTCTGAGTCCCTCTGCTACACTCAAATATTACTTTCATAAATGAAGCCATACTATGTTAAATGAATTGCTCAAAAATATGTATACAACGTACTTATCCCCAAGATAAAACCTCCCCCCCCCCACATGCAGTTATTGTGAAATCATTATATCAAGGTGGCAGCTAAAATACAGCTTGGATAATCAACAATTGATAGGAAATTTTTGGTTCAAATTCTGCATGTGACACTGACAACCATGTGACCTCAGGCAACTCTGAAACTATAAATTACAGAGTAATTGATCAGTGCGGGGAATTTTCACAATGGGTGTTCCCTACACTGATGAAATCACTGGTCAGAGTCAAAATAAAGCAACAACTCCACCCCCACCCCCTGCCCCCAATACAAGGACTCTTGAGTCAACTTTCTAAAGCTGTGGTTCTTATGGAATCGTCCATTTTGTTTTACAAGTGTAGATGATTAAACAATCTCTTTTTACATTATTGTGAATTCCACTGAGACATATTTGAAGTATTTTGAGGCTCAATAAAATTAGGACAATGTCAATAGCATATAGAAACATCTGGAAAATGTTCTAACCAGTAAAAGAAAAGATTCCTTTTGCTTTGGCTCAGGATTACAGGATCATAGTACTAAATTTGGAATGGATCCTATTCTAAATCTTTTCTTTGTTTGCATGGAGAAAATAAGGCTCAGGGTGGTGAAGGTGACATAAAGAGTAAGGAGTAGAACTGAGATTCTGACTCAGATTCTGTGACTAAATTCAATGTTCTTTTTCTTGTATCAACATCTCTTATTTTAGGTGAGTGTATATTTGTATGTGTATGCATATATTTATATGTAAATATGTATATCTATCTATCTCTATATATATCCACATTATGCTTCTTCATTCAATGTCAATATTCAGCTCATATAGCAAAATTTCTCTACAGTTACAGTTGCCCATGATTTTGATGTGTGCTTGTGAGACCTAGAGTAGGAACACCAGACTTAATCAAATAATAGCAAATGATATTTTATGGTGATTTATACACATCAAATCATTTGTTCTTCACAATAGCTTTCTAAAAATGATACATAATATTCTTCCACTTTAAAGATAAGAAATCGGGGCTTGGCGAGGTCAAGTAACAGCCAAAGGATCAGGCATGTGATTCAAATCCAGGTATCTTCTTACTCTTTCCCTTACACTACGCTCATTCCAAAATTTAATAGCAATAGTAATAACAATAATAAATAATGAAAACTGATGTTTATATAGTGCCTTAAAATTTATAAAACATGACATATCTTAATTTTTTAAACCCTCTAATATTATATATATATATATATACACACACACACAATACACACATATACACACATCCACACACATACATACATACATTCCTTATTTTATAGATGAGGAAATGGAGGCTAAGAGAGATTAAATGATTATTCAGAGCCACACAGATAAGTATGGAGGCAGGATTTGAATGTAAGTCTCCTTGACTCCAAGTTCAGCACTCTATCTACTGTCATTTACCTACCAAAAAATACGCCTATGGGCTATAGGATTTGAAAGACACTCAAAAATCAATCCTAATTCTACTATAAAGGAGAATAAATTAATATACAATCTTGAATAATTTTTTAAAAAAGTTTTTAAACTTATCAACAACTATTGACCCATAGTCTTACATCCAGAGCTCTACAAAATATTTATGAGAGGCAGTGTGATATAGTATACTTGAATTAAAGAGAACTGGGTTTGAATCTTGCTTGAGCAACTTTCTAGCTTTGTAACAACAGTACTAGTAAATAACCTCTCAGCTTCTATTTCCTTATCTGTGAAATGAAAATAGTAATACTGACATTACCTACTTTCCAGGGCTGTTATGAGAAATGGCATTTTTCAAACCTTAAAGCATTATTTAAATGTGAACTGCTATTATGAGAATGACATTTACATCAAGGCTATTCTCAATAAAAATACAAGGGGAAAAATGTGGCTTTCATGAATGATTTTCTATAGCCAACCAAATATTTACAGTCTTGCAACTGACCGAGACATGGAGGGAACCCAAGATCCCACTGTGTTTATAGTTTATTGATTTTAGGAAAGCATTTGAATCAGGAGAATATAATGTAGCCTTGAAGGCTCTTCTCAGATAAGCTGCCTCCTAAACATTCATCAAAAGTCCTGCATTTAGGTTCAAAAAATCAATTGCAGAAGCACAGGTGAAAGGAGACTTGTCTTGACAGCAGTTTATATGAGAAACACCTAGGGGTTTGAGTAGACCACAAGTTCAATACAGGCCAACACTATGAGAACAGTACTGGAAAAAATACAAACACAAGGTACACTAATGGAAGAACTTTGCCCACATAAAGGAAAACTCTTGAGTCCTATCTCTGTGTTAAAATTCTAAGTGTGACATTCCCAAAGGAAGGTTGACAATCTAAGAAACACCGAGAGGAGGTTAATCAGACTGTGAAGAATCTCAAATTATTTCCTTTGAAGATTTAAGGGAAATGGATCCATTTAGGTTTTCAGAAAAATGATGTTAGCTATCTTCAAAAAGCTGAAGGACTGTCATGGGAAAGGGAATTGCCATTTTCTCTGATGTTCAAAAGGATAGAATTAAGAATGGGTAGAAATTACAGGGAGACACATTTCAGCTCAATTAGAAATGTTTAATAATGGAATGGAATAACTTATGGGCCCTCCTGTAGTTGGGAATGCCTAAGAAGAGGCCAGATGAACATTTGTCATCAATGTGACAGAAGATACCTTCATTGGGTGGAAAATACAGGAGATGACTTCCAACTTCAAGGTGCTATGATATTTTAGGGCAAGTGTTCTTAACCTGGTTGCCACAGAGTCCCACACAATCCATGGATAGATTTCAGGGTGTCTGTGAAATTGAATAGGAAACTATTTTGATAACTATATCAATATAATAAGACTCCTTTGTAATCCTAAGTACTTTATCATGCACATTTTATTCCATTATTCTGAGGAGGGTTTCATGGGCTTCAGAATTTCAAAGGGGTGCACAAAACAAGAAGGTTTACAATCTCTTGCTTTAGGGATCAAATAAAGTACTCTGCACAGTCTGGCACATACTAAGTGCTAAATAAATACTTATCACCCTCCCCTCTTGGACTTGTGGGTTTTTTTTTGTTTTTTGGTTGTCAAAACACAAAGCATAGAGAGACTTCTCACTCCACTTTATATTTGCTGCCCCGCCTGGTTTTTACTCCATGTAACAAGATGCCCCCTCCCAGGATAAATTCATCACTTCCAAACACCACCACATCGCTATCTCGAACCTTAATTCATACCAACTCCCTCAGTCTCCTCTCCCCTCTGACTGGAGGACTGGAAGATGAGTACAAAACTCCTCCCAATGCCTTCCTTTACAAAAGACAGAAACTGGAATCTTAGCTCCTCATACCACTTTGCATCTGCTGCCCTACCTGGTTTCTACTCCATTGAACAAGATTTTCCTCTGCCAGGTACTGCCTAGTATCCAGTCACCCCACTCCCAAGATCAGAGTTTGAATACTGCCTCAGGTACTTATTAACTGTGTTACCCTGGAAAAGTCACTTGAAATATCTCAAGAATTCTGTATCCATAATATGAAGATAATGACAGAACAGACTTCACAAGGCTGTTCAGAGGATCAAATGAGATAATAAATGTAAAGGTTTTTACAAACTATAGGCTCTATATAAAAGTTAGCTACCGACCCATGATGACATCTTTAAAATAGGGTTGAGGTGTAGGAGCAATGCACTGGGGGAGGCGGAAGGGGAGAGGTGGACTGGGGAGAGGTAGCTCACATGAAAGAAACAAGAAAAAAGCTTATGGAGGGGAGGAGAAGAGGGGGAATGAGTGGGGAAGTGAGTGAACCTTACTATCATCAGAATTGGCTCAAAGAGGGAATAGCATACATATTCAATTGGCATAACTGCACATGTATGACATATTGAATTGCTTGATTTCATAGGGAAAGTTGAGGAGGGAGGGAGGAAGGAAAATTAAGACACAGAATTAGGTCAAAGACCTTAACCTCATCAGAGTGGGATCAAGGAGGGAATAACATACATATCAGATTGGGAGGAGTAATCTATTTAACCCTATAGGAAAGTAGGAAGAAGATAAGGAGAGAAGGGTGAAAGAAGGGAGGGCAGAGCAGGGGAGGGGGCAGTCAGAAGTAAAACACTTTTGAGGAAGAATAGGGTAAAAGTAGATAGAAAACAGAGAAGGGAATATCATGAGAAGGGAATAGGATGGAGGGAAATAGTTGTGATGATTGACTATAATGGCAAAAAGTAGGTATGGTACCTACTTTGCTGGGCTATTGTGAAGAAAATTCTTTGCTGAGTTCAAGGTACTATATAAAAATTATGATGAACAGGATGCTATCAGAAAAACCTGGAAAGACCTACATGAACTGAAGCTGAGTGAAATGTACTGTATACAAAAGAATCAGCAATTGTGTAAGATGATCTGTTGGGAAGCATGTGGTTATTTACAGAAAGGCAATGATCCGATATAACTCTGAAGGACTTATGAAAATTGAAATCCATCTACAGAGAAAAAAACTGATGGTATGTGAAAACAGATTGAAACACATTTTTTTGATAGTTCCTTAATCTGAAGTTTTGTTTTTTATGTTTTCTCTCACAACCTGGCTAATGTGGAGATATTTTCCATGACTATTCATGTATAACTTACATTGAATTGCTTGAGTTCTTGGGGTGGGGAGTGGGAAGGGAGGGAGGAAGAGAAGTTGAAACACAAAGTTTTTTTAAAAAGTTGATGTCAATTTGTTTTTTTTTTTTTTTTTTTTTTTTTTTTTTTTTTTTTTTTTTTTTTTTTTTTTTTTTAGTGAGGCAATTGGGGTTAAGTGACTTGCCCAAGGTCACACAGCTAGTAAGTGTTAAGTGTCTGAGGCTGGATTTGAACTCAGGTACTCCTGACTCCAGGGCCGGTGCTCTATCCACTGCGCCACCTAGCTGCCCCTTCAATTTGTTTTTACATGTAATTTGGAATTTGTAATTTGGAAAATAAATTTCTAAACACAGAAAAAAAAGGAAAAAGGAAACAAATTAAATTTTTTTTTAGAAATTAAAAAAAAAAGTTAGCTCCCACCATTATTGCCATTGTTATACAGAGTGGGCCAAAAGTCACAAAGGGGTCTGATATTTTAAATCTTTTTGAAAATTATTTTTTCTTTATTTTTAACCCATAATGTAATTTCAATTACTATATATACTGCATATGATGTTATGGTATTGTAAACTAAAAACAAAAAAATAAGGGAGTTATTAAATATTCATGACTTTTAGCCTACCTTGTATATGGAGCTCATTAGGGAAAAACAAATTAACAAACAAAAAAACCCAGTACTATAGGCATCCCCCCCAAATTGTTAGGAAAAATCACTATTATTTGTAGTCCAAGGAATTGGATTCAAGTCCTGACTTTCCCACTTAATACCTGTGTGATCTTGGACAAATCAGTTAGCCCCTCCTAGCCTCAATTTGCTTACCTGTAAAATGAATGGGCTGGATTACATGATCTAAAAGTTCTGTTTCAGCTCTAAATTTGTGATTCTATAATCCAGTTCTGCCTTTGTCAAGGGGTGAATTTAGCCTCCCATCCGGGAATACACTTCACTTTCTTAACTGAGCTTTCCAGGCTGCAAAGAAACACAATTCTGAAGTGTCCCATGGATGTCAATCAAAAGCACCTCTCTTTTTTAAGACTGAGATTCTCTTTTCAACTGTGATTGAAATAGCCAAAGGCTTAGCATGGGGAAATCTTAGGCCTTTAACTTAGGCAGTCAAGGGAGTTTCAGGACTAAAGAAAAGCAGTAAGGTTTTCGCCTGCAAATCAATAAAGTGACCTACCCCACTTACTCTTTGAGTTCTTCACTTTAAAATGGTTTGGATAATTGTAAAAATAGTCACAGTGTGAAGAGGGCCACTTTGTTTGTATTAACCCCATGTTTAGCAAGACTGGAGCTAAATTGATTGTAAAAAGCCTGGTAAATAGAGTCTTGAATGAAGAATGGCTCCTTCTGAATTCTGATAAAATTTGAGAAGGAAGAGGAAAGAAAAGAGCCCCATTGCTTTTTTTTTTTTTTTTATCACTTTCCTTGGGGATTCGCCTACTCCAGAAGTAAACCACAGGAACCTTGGTGCATTCTTATATTTTAAAATGTTCTCTGGCATTGCTATTGCTAATAAAAGGGGCTGAAAAGTGGGTTAAGGCTCCCTGGGGTTTCCCTACCCTTTACTTTCCCAACCCCAAGGTCATCTCTCTTCATCTGAGCTGCTCCTTTGCTCTTGGTAGAAGACTCATTGAAGCTCATAGCCTTCTGTGACTTAGATTCCCTTGTCTCTTACTCTGAAACACAGGTGTACTTATTGTACATCTCCATCATGGTGAAAGAGAGTGTGCTATCCTCACAAGGGGAGGAGGAGCAAATACATCCACCAGGTTGCTATTTATACCTCTATCACCAAAGTTAACTTCTTATTTAAGAAAGAAAGCTGCTTCTCTCCCAGATTCTGTTTTATTTGATGTATATATCTACCTTACATAGTTATATGTGTACAACACATCACAGAATTTTTGCATTAAAAGGGAGGCCAGTGACCATCTATTTGAAGGAATCTTTATTATAATATACTCAGCAAGCAGTCATCCATTCTCTTCTTGGAGACCTTCAATGAGAGGGGAAGCCACTACTCCTCTAGTCATCTCCTTCCACTTTCAGATGGCTCTAATTGGTAAGAAGTTGATTTTTGATTTTTGATTTTTTTATATCAATCTTTAATTTCTTTGAAACTATCATTTCTGATTTAAAAAAAATTTGGGGGGGGGGCAATGAGGGTTAAGTGACTTGCCCAGGGTCACACAGCTAGTACTTGTCAAGTGTCTGAGGCTGGATTTGAACTTGGGTCCTCCTGAATCCAGGGCCAGTGTTTTATCCACTGCTCCACCTAGCTGCCCCCTGACTTTTTTCTCTAAAGCCAAACAGAGAAATCTAGTGCTTGCTCCATAAAATGACCCCTTGAACATATGAAGACACTGATCATGTCCCTGCTCCCACCCTGCACCCCCCCCCAAATCTTGTCTTCTCCAGGCTAAACATTTCTAGTTCCTTCAGTTGATTCAAGGCCCTTCCCCATCCAGATTGCCCTTCTCCAGACACTCCCCACCTTCTCAAGGTCACTCTTAAAATGTGGTAACCAGAATTGCTTACCACAAAATAGCATAAGCTCTTTGAAGGCAGGGATTGTCTTATTTTCTTCTTCGCATCCCAGACTGAGTAGCACAATACCTGGAACACAGAAGTTGTGTGCACTCTATTGGAACGAGGCATGACAATGATGTGGATTGTATTGGTAATGATGGTAGATTGTACACACATTTATACATATATATGTGTTTATATGTCATATGTACATACATACATACATATGTATACATGACTACAGCAACTTTGGGAAGGCAGACAGATAAGTCACAAGTCACAATCTGGCTGAATTCATGCGACTATAAATTCAAAGATAAAAGAGATCTAAGAAGTCTTTTGATCTCTCTATTTTTTTCTTTTCATTTTCACACTGAGGGAACTGAGACTCAGAGACAATATGTAGTACAGTGAATGGAGTATTAGAATCAGGAAGACCCAAGTTTGATCTTGCCTCAGATACTACTGGCTTATAACCTTTCGCACGTCATTTAATCTTCCTCAGCCTCAGTTTCCTCATCTATAAAATTGGGATGCTCATACTCATAGTACCTATTTCTGGGGTTGTGAGGATCAAATGAAAGAACATATGTGGTGTACTTTGCAAACCTTAAGGACCCATATAAATGCTATCATCATCATCATGTGACATGTCTAGAGTTACACAGATATATTAAGTGGGTTACAGAGGTGGTTTGACTCTCCTACGCTACAACCAACAATCAATGACCTAAGATGCTTATAGGTGGAATTTAATTTTTAAAAACATCTCTGTTCCAGCAATGAGATCATTTTATTGATACAAGAGATTCTAAAACAACTGTTCACTCTGACTTTGATCCTTTCATTAATACCCCTACTAATATTGTGTGTGTGTGTTTTTAGATAGGGCTTGCGCATCTGTTTTTACTGCTTTTCAAGGCAGCAGCCTAATGTTTCATTTTCCTTCACTCAATCTCCTCTTGTCATTTTCCTTCTCTGTTTGAAAAATAATTCTTCCACTGTCAGTAAAGCCCTCTATTTGGATTTCATTTCTGGTGATGTAGGTTTTTGTGAGGTGCCGGGTGATGGATATGCCACAAAAATAGTGGTGGTACATTGTTTTGACTTTCATCATAGGACATCCCAGAGCAGGTTGGTGACAAGATAGAGTTCAATGCTCCTGAAGGATGGTGTGGACAATAGTGAGCCTCTTTGCATGTTGGCTCAGTCCAACCAACAGATGAATTCACAGAAAACAACCTCAAATTTACCCTTTAGAGCTACAGCTTAAGAAAACCCATCCTTTGCTACTCTAAGCAGACATATGCTATTAATAACAAGGTGGTCTTTAAATGTACTTAAAGTTAGCGATATGCTTTATATTTCATATTATAACAAGTAGGTGATACATTGGAATCGGTATCGGAGTATCCTGCTTCAGATGCATCAATTGTGTGATCTTGGCAAGTACCTTACCCTCTATGGGCCTCAGAATCCTCCTCTATAAAATGAGGATAATGAAAGCATCTACCTCCCAGGTCTGTTGTAGTGATCAAGTGGAATAACATATGTAAAGTGTTTTGGAAACTTAAAAATCAACAATATTATTATTATTATTATTATTACCTTGTATAACAGAGACTAACAGTATCAATATTCTCATTTTACAAATGAGGAATCTGAGGCTTAACAAGGTTATATGACTTGTCCCTGACCATATTGTCGGGTATCAGAGGTGGGATTTCACTGAGTTTTTCTGAACTTCAAGTCTAACAGTCATGTCATGGTGCCTCTGAGGTCCTGCCTCTGAAATGAAAACACTTTGAGTCAGATAGTTACACAGTTCAATAAAGGAAAGATAATGCCTATTTAGAGATAATAACTCTATTAAAAAAAAAGGGCAGGGGCAAGATATCCAATGATGCAGTTTTATTTTATTTTTTCCTGTGTTGTCCCACAATTCTAAACTGTGTGGTTTAGTAGAGGAGAAATCCAGTTTCAAATCCCATCTTTAATTCTTACCAGGTGATCCAGTCAAATGGCTAAACTTTAAGTGACCCTGGATGAGTCATCTAATGTCTCTGAGCCTCATGTTTCCTTATCTGTAAACTGGGTATGATAATACCTGCACTACCTAACCCTGACAGATCAATTGTGAAGAAAGTCTATGTGGACTTTATTGTGCTAGAGATAAGCAGAACGGCACAATGGATATAGGTTTGGCCCCCCAAGTTAAGAAGAACTTGGTTCAACTCTCCCTTCTGATACATACCAGCTGTGTGAACATGAGGAAGTCACTTAACTCTTCTGTTTCTGAGCATTGGTAGAAATTCCTCAGTGGAAATTGCTAACAGTGATGAATTCAACTCTTTGTTTAGAAAATGTACTATAAGAAAGAAAGCCCTTATTATGTTTTATAAAGTAGTGATCAAACTTTGGGGACTAATTTTATTTTTCTCATTTGGTCCAGAAAAATGTTCCTTTCTTCCCCCACCCTTACACCCCCATATGTTGTGACATTTAGAGTATTTCAGTGATTGGCAGAGTAACTTCTTAATTTTTTATATTTAGAGTAAATGAAGAAATTAGGGAAAAAATAATGAAAAACAAAATAGAGGCTACAGATGATCATGCCTCATCTAATTCATGAAGCACCACCAGAGGAACTAAGCAGCCTCTTTCTGAGAGAGAGAGAGAGAGAGAGAGAGAGAGAGAGAGAGAGAGAGAGAGAGAGAGAGAGAGAGAGAGAGAGAGAGAGAGAGAGAGAGAGAGACACAGAGAGAGACACAGAGAGAGACACAGAGAGACACAGAGAGAGAGAGACAGAGACACAGAGACAAAGAGAGACAGAGAGGCACAGAGACAGAGAGAGAGACATAGGCACATAAAGATAGAGAGAGAAACAGAGACACAAAGATATACACACACACAGACAGAGAGAAAGAGAGAGGGAGAGGGAGAGGGAGAGAGAATCAAAAAACAGCATTTGGGGAAGACTATTAGATTCACACCTACACAACTATAGGAGAGGGTGGGCAGGAGGGACAAGATTCCTGGGTTACTTGTTTCTAGGACCATGGTCAAAGAAAACCTATAAGAATTTACCTTTCCCATGCTCTCAGTTGGGTTTGCCATATACTTTATAACTTTTTTTTCTTTTTGCAAATGACCTCACTACATACATCGGAAACTCCACCCTGGAGGGATGCTGACTCTCCTGATTGGTAATTACCTCTTCTAGAATACTATGTCAGGAAAGCTCCAGATGTGTGTCTCTTCACAACCTCCTATTGAAGTCCCTCTTCCGTAACTTCCTCAGTAACTGTTCTGCAACTCTGTGTAGATCCCTTCTTCCTTTCTCCTCCCATTTCTGGAACTCTGAACCATGATCAAATAAACTCTGCCATTGCTCCTGGATGGGGTGTGTCAATTGACTCCCCTATGCCCTTACTCACCATCCCTATGACTATGTGTTCCATGTTAGGGGAGAACAGGTCCACACTAACAAAAACATAGATGCTTAAAGTACAGAGAAATAGTAATTTCATTTTTGTATATTTGTGTATATATGTGTAATTCAATTAGTGAAAAGATTCCCATTTTGTGGCCAATGATTTTTCCTCTCCACCTATGAAATTATGTGTAAGTTTCCAAGTGAATAGGATTTATTCACTGGTTCTTGGAACACTAAAATTGAGAGTAACTCAAAGCCTAAAGTTTGAGTTATTTTTGTTTTCTTTTTACTGCAATTTGATTTCATGGTAAAAGGAGTTCCCAGTGAGGAAATATTCCTACCAATGCAAGACAGCAATTTATGTTAAATTTATAGCCTGAGGGAGCTGACTAAGGCACTCAAAGGGTAAGTGACTTATCCAAGGTCACTCAGCAAATTTGTCACAGAAGTCAGACTTGAAGGCAAGTCATCCTTGATCCAAGACCAGCTCTCTAGCCACTATGCCAAATTGCAAGAAAGTTTTCAAGTTGTTCCCCCCCTGCCCAGGGCAATGAGGGTTAAGTGACTTGCCCAGGGTCACACAGCTAGTAAGTATCAAGTGTCTGAAACCAGATTTGAACTCAGGTCCTTCTGAATCCAGGGCCAGTGCTTTATCCACTGCACCACCTAGCTGCCCCTGCCAGAAAGTTTTAAGGCATTATTTTTAAAGACAATATTTCTTTCTACAGCATAGAGTAAGTACATAATAATAATTTATTCAATCCATCAACAATTTAGCAACTATAAGATCACCTGATTGGGGTCACCTTTGTGGGCAGAAGAGGGACCACTTAAATAGATAACTGATGAATTTGCAAGTACCAAAGGGTCTTTACAGAATGATTTAATTGAGTCTATTTTAAGTGTTCTTTTGAATCGATGATCATTATTGTATTTTCTTATTCCACAGTGGCCTCACATAGGACATTCAGATCAAAAGACCCATACTCATTTGTGCCCTGGTCTTTGTAGCCCTGAGCAAAACAAAAAAAACCCCTTACTTTCCTACAGCTTGGTACTGCTGATAGCCTGAGCCATTCTCCTATTCAGTATGAACAACCACATACCAGACACTCAACAAATCAATATACCCTCCCCCAAACAGCCAAGGGATTCAAGGTATTCCAATAATTAAGCAACAATAAGTATGCACCAAAAGCAATATCCCAAACGATTAGTGTTAAATTTAATTAATTACCTCTAAAATAAAATGACACATAAACTTTGTAATTAAGAATAATTTTTAATTAAGAATATTTGACAGATATGCAGGAAGGAGAATCAGGAAGGAAAATGGCTGATTAAGATGGGGAATTAAGCACCTCGTTGAAGATATTAGTAAGCAGTATTTTGTGTTCATTCAATTTTTGGACATTCACCACACTGGAGTTCAGAAGAAAATAGAGGGAATTTCAATAAAACAAATGTACACTTTCCCAGGGCCATGTAAAAATTTCCCTTTTCTGCTGAAATGACAGAAGTTCTTCCACTGTGATGATCACCTAATTGAATGATGGGAACCAGTTGGTAGATGAATTGTAACCCTGTACTACCATCTGTTAGCTTTCTTGTGAAAGATGGCAGCTCTCCTGATTCAGATACCCCTACTATCCTGATGACTGAAGATGTGCCAACTCCTTAAGACCTACTACATGCATATGTCACCAGTGGACAATATAGATCTTTGCCATTTGTTGATGAGTACTATCAGACTGACAAAGGAACAATTGAGATAGCTCCATTTCAGGCAAGCAATGATGTGTTGTTGATACTTTTTGAGATGATGCAACAACATCTTTTTCCCTTTCCCTCAATACAATAGAATATGGCACTTCATCAGAAAGGGAATCACAAATGAAAGAGAAAGATGATTTCTGTAACTGGAGTGTGGTGTCTACTGCACACTAGGACAAAATTAAAAGAAAACAAAAAGAAAACAAAAATTCAAACCAGAGAAAGTCTGATGGATCTGAAACCTGAAGCCAGCCCTAGGCTGTAATCTGAGCATACACAGACATACACACATACATATATACATAAATACACATATAAGACACACATATATACATGTCTACATGCATACATATAGACACACATGCATATGTCTTATAACTTTCTATCTCACCAAACTGATATTGAGTGTATGATAATTTGTTTCTCTGCTCCACCAGGAAACTATTTAAGCTGGATCCAATATGTTAGTCTCTGAATTCTTCTCTCTATAACTGGCTTTATTCTATTCAATGTGCTATGTGTCTCTGCTTTCCTCATCAGGACCCCAATACTGGGAACATGGAGGAATTTATTTAAAAGAGGCTGTAATGCCTTTCAATGTCATCGTTTCATTATGACGACTTTAGGTTAAAAGTAGAGATAACAACTTTTGTTCCTGAACCAAATGTGTTAGGTATGGACTTAGGGCTCAACTTCTTCCATGGCTACTAGAAAGAGTGTGCGTGATCTGGGACACCACAAGGTTAAATTGCCTAATGGGAAGCAAGCCCAAGGATAATTCTATGAGGATGGGTACCTGGGGGGAGGAAGCATGCCTAATGACTGTTATCAGCTACCTATAAATTCTCTGCTCTTGGCCAAAACCCTATTTGCCCCACCCTAGTCATATCTATGGTTGAAAAGGACCCCCTAGATAACTCTTTAAGAACTATCTCACTGTATTATACTCAATGCCACATCATTTTCCCTTTTCTCACTTTAACATTCTATTTGTTCTTAACCTTGAACTATAGATAGGACATTTCTTTATATGTTTTCAAAGGAGAAAATAGATTACTCCCAAAAGGCCAAAAATGCCCTTTAGGCCAGTAGTCATGACTCCTTCTCATTAATGCATTTCCTTCTCAATACTGCAATTGTTTCATTTTGTCAACCTTTTTAATTCCCCAGTGAAGATTACAGTGTTCATTAAGGGTGACTAGGCTAAAAGACAAACTCCCGCCATCCTCTTAGCTATGGGCTAGCTGCTTAGACATTTTTGAAAACTATAGTCACTGTGAAAAGGCAGCCTCAAGACACAGGTTATGGGGAAGAAGAAGGAATTAAAAGTGGCAAAACTGATCAAACAAATCAGTAAATTTCCTTTGGGAAACTCAGTAGGGATCATATCACAGGCAGTGATCATCTCTCTCTCCTTTTAACTCCCATATTACTTTGTGTTTTCCAGATTGCACATTGCCATTATATCTGCTATGTCTATCTGTGGATATGTTTTTTCCCAACCCTTTTTGAGTAAGCAACCCCAAGAGATGGGGTCATACTCTCCCATGTTTGTATCCCCCAAAGCATTGTAGACTCTGAATTAGTGATGAATAAATGAATATATATTAAAAGTAACTGGTTTTTTAAAAAATTCAATTTGATATTTATTAGTAATAGCTATATGCAAGTAAATGAGTTGGACACTGGGGAGAAAGATATAAACATGGTATAGTCCCTGCCCTTAAGGAGTTTATATTCTTTGGGGGTGGGGGGGTAGGAGTGGAATACAATTTGTACAATAGTAAGGAAGCTCTAAATATGTACAAAGTAACCCAATAAAATTTTAAGAGGGAGAAAGGACTAATAACTGGGGGAGATGGGGATCAGGAAGGGTCATGTAGGAAATGTTATTAGAGCTGTGCTTGGGAGGAGGGGAGAGAGCCTGGAAGGCCAAGGTGGAGAGAGAGTACATTTCAGACAAGGCAGAACATCTGTGTAAAGACTTGGAGACAAGAGAAAAAAATGCATGTAAGGGGAATAGCTAACAGGAAAATCTGAGTGGAACAGAGCACATACAAATGGAAGTAATATAAAATAAGATTAGAAAAGTAGGTGGGAGTTATATTGTGGAGCAGAGAATTTTCTATTTGTATTCAATCTACAGAGGATAATGTATAAGGCATAACATGGTAGTGCGGGTGTGTACATGTAGTGGGGTGTATATGTGTGGGGGTGAATTTCCAGTTGTGAAATTCTATTGAAAGGTCAGCTCCATAGAAAGCTCTAATAGTTCTAACTCTGCATAGGAATTAAAACTCTTGTCTCCAGTGACTTCTTTTTCATCAAAATTCCTTAACCTTGGTACATTTCCATATTGTTATTTATGTTTCAAAGGAAGGAAACAAGCATTTGTTAAGTATATCTTGTGCTAGGTACTGTGCCAATCACTATTCAAATATTATCTCACTTGACTCTCACAACTACACTGGAAGGTACATACAATTACTTGAGGAAACTGAGGCAGGCAAGTTTTAATTGATTTGCCCAGGGGGATATGGCCTTTAAGTATCTAAGGCTAGATTTGAGCTAAAATCTTCCTGACTTCAGTCTCAATGTTCTGTCCACGGTGTCACCTGCCTGCCTCTAATCCTGTCTTTCCATCTCTGCCTCTTTACATTTAAATCATCCTTCAAGGCCCAACTCAGATGATCCTTCCAACAACTGCTGTCTCCAATTCCTAGCCCTGCCTGCCTGACTCAGCCAGGTAGAAGTGACCCTTTCTACATCTGAAAGCATAGTACTCTGCACACTGGATTTTCATATTTGGCTCCTTGCTATAGTAATTTTCATGCATGGCTCCCCCCTTCTGCCAAACTATAAACACCATAAACTTAAAGACCATGTGTCAGGATCATAGAATCATAGGTATCAAGCTGGAAGAGACTTAGAAATTATCTTTCTGGTCTAACTCTCATTTTCCAGCTAATCCAAATACGGCCCAGATAAATCGCATAACTAGCCCAAGGGAAAATGAGACCAAGGTAATAAGGGTCAGAGGTGGGATTTGAATCCAGGTTATCAAATTTAATGTTCTTTCCTATTCATTTTTGTACTTTCTATTGTGCCTAGAACAGCATAATAGACATAGTAGCCTCTTAATTTTTTTTTTTTGGTTGAATGAATGTTTCTCAATTATTCTTTCTTCTGGGACTCAAAAAAGATATACATTCATCTGGTGTTATTCTGCAGTAGTCTGTGCTAATTCATCCACAATCAAGAGTGTGACCTGTTAGGGCCACCTAATTCTACTCTTTCATTGCCAGGTTGTTGCTTGTCCTTTGTTAGCAAAGAGGACCATGATATGGGGGTCATTTCATGACTTGCAGTGAATTGGATTTGAGTGAGGGAGGGCTGTGCAAGGTCACCAACCTCATTCTCTCCTCCAGAATTATCTAGGTCCAGTGGCAAGATACATATCAGAACTGACACCCTCAATTGCGACTAATTATGGGCTATCTTATAAAAAGGTATGGATAGTTCAAGGGAAATCCATCCTTACTATTGGGAAAACTAAGTCAAAACATGTTTTATTAATGTCATTTATATCATATATGTTATTCAAATATATACCATATATAATTTTCCACATATTTCAAAAATATAACATCTATTTAGATAATGTGTATGGTATATGTGTATACATGGTATATTTGTATACTCACATATGATGCCCTTCCATATATTGAAGCAAAGGTCATCATGTATGCATTAGGTCTTTTTGTTTTGTTTTGTTTTGCTTTGCTTTGTTTTTGTTTTTGTTTTTGCAGGGCAATGAGGGTTATGTGACTTGGCCAGGGTCACACAGCTAGTAAGTGTCAAGTGCCTGAGGTCCCATTTGAACTCAGGTGCTCCTGAATCCAGGGCCAGTGCTTTATCCACTGTGCCACCTAGCTGCCCCCATACATTAGGTCTTAGAAGGCTTTAGATTTCTCCTCACACATGCCAAAGAACGAGGTAAAGAAAACTCAGGTATTTGGCTCCATCTTGCTCCTGTGGGCAATCCATCCTTACTTTGGGACGCTGACCTTGAAGGGATGAGAATGTTTTTCATACCTCTGTAGACATGTTCATCTTCAGCTTCCCTTTGGCTGGCCAATGATAGCCGCTAAATTGAAGTACTGATTCACGCCATCAGGATTGCTGATCGTCAGGGACTAAAGCTGAAAGTTTCCATTTATTTCACTCTTGCTCTTTTCTAAGTCATGAGAAAATCAAAATTACCAGCTAACATGAATGAGGCTCAAATTTGTTTTAGAGATGCCATGTTCTATTTCTCTACACCCATCTCTGAAGATATTGATTCCTAGTTTCTCTTTGTAGTCTTATTGCTATATGTGAGCATGTTGGAAATTCAAAGGGAGGGATGCATAATTCCATCTCTTATTCTGATTTATTCCATTATCAACTCAAGAATGTCCTTTAAATACATAAATCACATCAACATGACAGATGCTTCACTCCATAAACAACTATAACATGTACAAGCAGGCATGAAAATCAACTAACAGAACCTTCAAAGACTTCAGTCCTGCTCTAAGGGGGAAAAAAAAGCAGAACTTTTATTATGCTTGGCAAATAGAAAGCAACTTAAAAGCATGATGCAAGACTATATGAATTTATATCTCCAGCCCTAACAAACTAGCTGCTTCTTTTGTAATGTGAGAGCCTGTGAGCAGCATGGCCAACATCATCACCCCCTTGAGGGGTTAGGGATAAACACAAAATAATTGTATCCCCGGAGATGAAAGTGAGCTAGTTGTCCCCCTGAGAAGTCCCTTGTTTTGTTATTACAATGAAGAATGGGTGTTATTGGTATTTCAAAGGAAAAACTCCACAGGAGCACCCTGCAATAAAAACTGACACACAGATTAAAAAGATGATTAAATATGAATGAAGCTAAGCCTGCTCGCAAATCAAGGGCCCAGGAAAGAAAGCATCTTTCTTGAAGCGAGAAAGTTTGTTGATGTTTTTCTCCCACTCATCACATTCTGTAATTTGAAGAGATCATCTCTTTTTTTTCTTATTGTATATTAAAGCTATTTCACTTTGAACACCTCTGACCTTCCCTGACCTTTCTACCAGTTCTTAAATAACGTATCTCTTCTGTGATATTTCAGAAGAGTCCTCAGGAAACCTGGAGAAAGAAAAGGGCTGGAATTTCAATGAAAAGGAAGGAATATATTTTTTGATAAATGTTGGGTAGGCCCCACAAGAGGCAGGTGAAGCCACATGACACCATCTGGCTCTCTCCCGGTAAGAAGAGAATACAGGACTATAGCCAGAGGCATAACTTCAATCATCACAAATCAAGTATTCTGAAACATAGAAGTCACAAAGCTGAAAGTCAGATGTTTACAGAGAAAATCCCTTTCACACAGGAAAGAAAATATGGAGGAAGTAATCCAAATGTGCATCATGGTTCAACAGTTTTGCCTTATAAATAATTCACTCTGTTTTTTTTTTTATTGAAATTTGAGAATTAACTTTGACATTATCATAAGAGACCTTGCCATCATTCTCACAATAGAACCCATCATCATTACTGCCATTCAGAAAAACATAGGTTAAAGTACTGCCTTTACTATACATGGGATACCTGAATCTGGATAAGTTTATTTCAAAGGACTGGAATTTAAGTACATGCCAAAGGTGTCAAATGATATTTCTGGTCCTTCTCGGGTTAACCTTTCAGTGCCTCAGACAACAGTCTATAAGTTGTAGAACAATTTCTGTGCCTCAGTGGTAGAAGAATTTTGGTCACTAAACATCTTCTATCCCAATAAAATCAGAAGTAAGGCTCAAAATAAATTAGTAAACCAACAACAAATTATATTTATTTGTCCGTCTAAAGTCTGTAAAGTGCTACACATAAAATCATCTCTTTTGATCCATGCAATAACCCTATGCATCTATCGATGCTACTAATATCTCTCTTTACAGTTAAGGAAACTTAAATTTGAAGAGGCCTGGAGTGTCCTACTAGGAAGCAGTTGAAAAAGGATTGGTAATCAGGTGTCATTGTACCAAATCCAGTGTTTTTCCCATGATACCTCATTGTTATGTACATAATATATGACCTGTGGATTGTTTAAAAATTTATAAGACTCAAGGAAGAACATGAATATTAACAAGTATATATTTTGGTATATAATGATATAGTTATAATTTATAACTGTAAAGAATTAATTGTTATTTAAGGTTTTTATGCCTCAGCGTGCACTGGTCTGGGGCTCCACAAACTGCATGGTGCTCCACCCACTGGTTGTAGCCCTTGCCAGGGCTCTGGCACCTCACGTCATCACCACTCGCAGATGCCTCATGGGCCTGGCAAAATTATAATGATTGGAAGCCTAGTGAGGGCAGTCATGTGAGTGTCAGAGTGGCCATCCCATTTTCTGGGGCTGTGTGGGATGTTTCTAGGTTTGGGGGAGGAGAATTGGGCATTCTAGGTGGAAGCTGGAGAGTGACAGGTGTTCTGCTGCGTATTTTCAGCTGATTCCTGGGCGGTGGTATTTTTTCAGGTATTATAATTTCCCTTTCCTCATTTTATTTCCTTTCCCTTGATCCTACTGATCCTGTTTGTGTGTTTTTTTAAGTTCATTCTTGTTAAAATAAATCTTGTTCTGTTTTGAGGGAGGCTGACGGTCTCCTTCCTTGCCCCAATATTGAGCGAGCCGCTTAGCTAGCACTCCCCAATTAAAAATTGGTCCCCACATAACACAAACCAAGCAAACATAATAGAAAGAATATTGGATGTGGAATCAAAGGACCTGGGTTCAAATCCCACCTGTGCTACTTACTACCTCTGTTACCTCAGTTTCCTCCTTTGTACAATGAGAGGAGCTGATTAGAAGAAATTCAATCTTAGGCTGAATTTAGGGAGACATATTTTTCCAGGACTAGGGAGGTGATGGTCTCACTGCATTCAGCCCCAGAGAATACCTAGAGTACTTCATTTAGTTTGAGGTACCACATTTGAAGAGAAAGGCATCCAGACGATGGCTACTAGGATGAAGGGATGAAGGTCATGGCATTGTGCCCCAGAAACATCAATTTAAAGAGTTTAATCTAAAGTATGTTTAACCTAGAAAAAAAGACAGAAGATGTGATAGCTGTTGTCAATTATTTTTACTTCTGCTACTTGGAAGGAGGATTGAACTTCTGCTTGGTCCTAAATGGCAGAATGAGCAGCAATGGCTATAAGTTTGCTGAAGAGCAGATTTAAGATTGAGGTGATCAGAAACTGACTTATGCTATCTAAAAGCAGAAGAGGCTACCTCAGGAGTCAGTGGGTTCTCTTTTGGATGAAGTTTTTGTAAAGGCTGAATGATCATTTATTCAGTATGGTGTAGGAGAGATTCTGGATTATAGAAAGGGGCTAAATGGTCACCGAGACAACTTCTAACCCTGAGATGCTGGGATATTGTGATGTTGCTTCCCTGATTTATAAAGTTCCTTCCAGCTTCAAAGTCCATGAGTTGGGCTGCAATAGACAGGATGTGTAATGGAGGACTATGGAAAGTGGTACTATAATGTTGGAAGCCTTAGCTATTAGATTAAGGAGACTTAATGTTACTTGGGAGACAATGTAAATAAGTGAAGGAAAGACATAATTAGGTCAAAATGGGTGAATAATTTGGCTGTGCTGTGAAGGATGACTTGGAGGAGTAGATGTGGGAGAATCCTATAGGAGACTCTTAACTGTAGACTAGGTGGATATTAATAAGACCTGAACATGTAGTAGGGTGGGAACTGAAGAGATAAAAAATGGAAGTAGATACAAGCAATATTATGGAGGTAGAATCCTTCACAGAATGTGGCATTTGTTTGGCCTTGACAAAACTAGACATAAAGAGACTGGACCCCGTAGGACTACAAATGGATTGAAAACTCAACAGTGTGAATCCATGGACTAGCTATTTGGACCAATATTTAGACTCCAAGTCCAGATTCACTTATCCTGGTATTCAATGTAGAGGTGTCTACACCATCAGAAGAATAAGTGATTTGAAGATAAATGGGAATAGAGAGAAATAGAGGCTTTGGTGATTCAAAAAAATGTAATATTTTTTATATATTTGGATTTAGAATGCATTGAAATTGGGAGCAGGGCAGGAGACATTTTTAAATAAGTTTACCTTCAAATAATATTTCTTTAGACAAATGTTTAAATTTCCTGAACACATATAGACATAGAGCAGTGCAAGACAACTTTGAAACCACCTGGGATTTACTAATAACAAACTAACAAAAATAAACTTCATATTTTTCCTTATTGGATATAATGCTAGACCTTAGCCAGAAACACCTGGATCCAAATTCTGCCTTTCAAACTCAAGTCACTGTGTCACCAATAGAAAATCCCTTAACTTATCTGAAACTCAGCTTCCCATGAATAAAATAAACATGATGATAACTGTAGTACCTTTTTCTGAGGGGGGTGTCATAAGGTTCAAAAAAGATGATGCATGTTTAGTACTTTTCAAAATTTGAATCATCAAATAAATTAGTAGTAGTGGTAGTAGTTGTGTGCTGCTACTACTACTACTAGTAGAAATAGAATCTTTATGTATGTTCATCTGCTATTAACATAGTTCAGTTCACATAGTTACTGCTTAATGATGGAAGAATTAATAAAATATTTACTACATATAACAATTTAACATATTAAAGGATTATACTATATTAACACATTATTATTATTGTTGTTATTATTATAGTTTACTCCTTATCCCTGTAGTTCAATAAATTATAAATGAAAAGAAATGTCACAAACTTGGATAATCAAGGAAACCATGAATTTGAAAGAAATAAGTTGATTTTTAAAAATAAGATATTTTCTAGATCTGTGGTTTACTTATGGTGTTTATATTGAATTAATGATAATAATAATAAAATAATTCAAATCTAAAGAGAGCTTTATGGTCATAAGGCCTTTCTTCATGACAATCATGTATGTTAGGTTAAAAAAATGCTTTAATTACCATAATCCTGAAAGATGGATACTGCAAATACTGTTAATGTCAATTTGTTATTGTCAGTGAGTCTTGAAGCATTTGTATTTGCTTACACAATTAGCATGTGAGTACTATGCAGATTTTAAGGCACTATACAACCATTAATTATTATTGATACTACTAGTAGTAATAACAGTATTATAACATAGATTTGAATCCAGGTTTTCTGACTCCAAGTCCAAAAGTCTTTTTACTACATCATGGCTTACCACTGTTTCTCCTGCCTTTAATTCCTACTGGCTGTTTAATTGCAGCTGAATTCAACCAATAAATGCAGTGAATCTGTCTTAAACTAGCCTTTTTGGGAATTAGTTTGGTCCCCAGCATTTCCCTTTCCAAACTGCTTCAATGTCTGGTGGTTTCCTCTAATTTATGTGCCAGTCTTCCAGACCTTGAGAGAGCTTGAGGTATTATTGTGCTTCACACTTTTCAGGACCCTGGATGCTTTAATCCGAACTGAGGTCATTTTAAAGATGGATTATTTGCCATCACTGTAGTTCAGGAAGAAATTTAAATCTTCTAGGCCATGAGGAAATATGGATCCATCAAAGTCCAGTGACTTTGCATCCGACTATCATGTCTTTTAAAAACCCAGTAAAGAGCAAAAATAGAGGAATACAGTTCAAAAGTGTTTCTAGGCACAGTCTTGCAAATGAAGAAAGATCTCAGCAGGCACTCACTGGAACACAGAGTATGGTTTGAGGAATTCACTTCTGGTACAAGCTGTGGCATCTCATAAGTAGCTAGTTGTCTCCACCAGATGCCTACAGGTATTTACCTGATAGGCCCCACACAAGCCCAAATAAGCCAGTCAGTTTCACTAAGTACCTATTATGCAATGCACCATACTCAGTATAGAGGTGGGTACACCAAAAAGTGTTATATATAGCCAGCTGATGACCCCCAAGGAACTTACAATGGAGTAGGAGAAATAAAGAATAAACTTTGACAAGTTAAATGACAATGCCATACTCTGTATGCATATAGTTGTTTGGATGTTATCTCTCTCATTAGAATGTGCATTCCTTGAGGATCGGGACCCTTACTCTTTGGTGGGGGTGCTTTCTTTGCATTCCCAATGCTTAACATAGTGTTTGGCACATAGTAGACACTTAATAAATGTTTATTGTTTTTGTTATTTATGTCGTTGCTGCTGATACTCATGATAATGACAATACTAGGACTTGTCAACAAGTAGTGCATGATTTATCACCCAATGTGTTTTATAGACAATAATTCCTTAAAGAGCAAAAAAGAATGACCACCTTCACACCTTGGGTGCAGTATACCTAAGCTCCCTATGTAGTCATTTTACTACAATATCAAATGACATTATCTAATCATCTGTGTATAGTTAGAGAATTCCATCCAGGACAGATCTTCTTTCACAATCCCATTATATCATAGATTCATATGTTTCACCTGGAAGGTGTTTAGAGCCACAAAATCCCAAGCCCTCAATTTACACATGGGCAAACTGAGAATCAAAGAAGTCAAATGACTTGCCTGTGGTCACAAAACTAGTAAAGTAATACAATTCCTATAATTTAACATCAAACACTAATTCTCATGTTGCAAGCCTGAGAGGCATAGAACACTATGGTCTTCAAATAATTTTAAATGAGGATTAACTAAAAAACAGTGAAGAATTGCATAGAAAGAGCAGGCAACCTACAACTGGTTCTACTCCAGGAACTGTCAAAGAAAAGTCGTATAAAGCAGAACTTCTTGAACTGTGGGTCATAACCCCATATGGGGGTCACATAATTGAAAGTGGGGCTTGCGAAAAATTTGACAATAATAAAGGTTATGTACACGATTTTATATATTTATATACCCTGGGGTCATGTAACAATTTCTCAGGCAAAAAGGGGTCATGAGTGGAAAAAGTTTAAGAAGGCCTGGTGTAAAGAATATAATAAAGGAGTTATGTAAATTAAAAAGAAGATGAGCTATCCAAGTAGAATACATGAAAGCTAACCAATGGCACTATGTTCCACTAGTATACTTGATATCAAGAGAAAATGAGGAAGGCTGCAGCCTTGGGTGGTATCTCTTTAGTTGATTTAAAAGATGATATGGACAAGAACTGGGAAATGAGCCAACAAGTTGGATTGCTATCTGCATCTGTGGAGGGAATATTTAATTCAGGGAGACCAAAGATCCATTTAAATATATGATTTTAATAGAAATTCAGAATGTCCCAAATCATCTCATAAAATTAATATACAGTAATTAGAAGAGATATTCTCCATGTTATCATACTCAGTGATGCTTCTTGATTGGACATGTGATAGATTTTTCATGGGTTAAAATCTCAGAGATCTGAAGCATAATCAATGATACTTGAAACTCCTTGGGCCCAAGCTAATCCAATTGCAAGGAAAAAGCTCTATACCCACAAAGTATAGGGAGTAAAGTGGAACATAATTCCACAAGGCACATGCATGAATCCATTTCCCTACCTTATATGGACACCTAACAAATTCTATTCAGATGTCAGCACAAAGAGGTCATTAATTTGTTTATACACAAGTTGACTATAGTGACTGAGGGAGGTTTAACCCTTTGAAGAAAATACTACTAAAGGATGTGAAAGCTGTCTTTGGAAGGCTACTGTATGTAACTTAAATTGTTTTACATGGACCCAGAATGTAGAAAAATGTAGAACAATGGGTAGAAGTTCCAGAAGGGCATATTTTAGCTCGTTGCAGGTAAAAATTTCCTAAGTATTATAGTTGTCTAAATATCAGATGGTCTATTTCAGAAAGTAATAAATTCCCTATCATTAGAGGTCTTCTAAGTAGGGAAGTTGTATATAGGGACTTCCTGCTTAGGTCCAGATTGAACCTTCTTGCCCTGGGTAATTGTCTAAGTTTAGATATAGATATAGATATCTCTCTGTGTGTGTGTGTGTGTGTGTGTGTGTGTGTTTATGTATATAAAGAGACAGAATAATATAGAGAGATCCAGAGACAAAAGGTAACAGAGAGAGATGCACATAATGAGAACTGGTCTAACCCCAAGTTTCCAGTAGAGAATAGGCAACTAGGTGAAGTAGTAGACAGAGAGCTTGACTTAATATCAGGAAGCTTTGAATTCAAATCCGTTCCTCAAATACTTAACTATGTGACTCTGGGCAAACCACTTAACATCAGCATCAGTTTCCTCATCTGTAAAATGTAGACACTAATAGCACCTAAAGAGTTAACATATATAATGCATTTTTAGACCATATTGGGCTATACATATACTAGCTATTATTATATAACTCTTTATATCCATACCTACAGTTTTATCTATATCTATGTTCTGACGCTTGATTTCATTGTTCTAGTGAAATCTCAATGTTTTCAATTTTCCCACCCTCCCTCCTCATTTTAAACATGAGAAAGAGAAGCTCAATGCACTCAGACTCAATACACTCCCTCCACCAGTGCATATTCGTGCACTTTAATGTATAGCCTTATAGATATGCTAGGGCACTGAATGATTAAGATACCCACCCACACAGCTAATATCTGTCAAAGGCAGGTGTTGACTCAAACCCTTCCTGACTGTACAGTTATCCCTCTACCCACTACTATATTGCTTCTATTCTAAATGATTAAACACTGATTAAGGAGCTCCAGAACTGCTAAGAAGAGTGAACTTCAGATCAGCACTGAAAAGCTCAAAAATTGAATTAAGGAAACTCTTTCTTAAAAGCTGTGTCAGTAATAGTTTGATAAGGTACTGCTGTTCCCCCAAACTCTATGCAGGGGAAAGGACAGGAAAGTTAGCTTTCTAAGAACACATCTTGATGCACTCTGGGGCCACAAACCAATATGGCGAAAGCATGACTCATCTATGTGAGCATGCTCCCACCCCCCACCCAAGCCAGGCACCATGTGCTAACTGTACATATAGCTTTATGGAATGCATACTTAGGAAAACTCATTTACTTCCTGCATTCCCTGTAGTCCTATCCGGATTTCATGCAGCTGATCCAACTTTCAATTCACAAAAGCAAAACCTCCTTAGAACCAAAATAAATACTAATCTTAAATGCAATGTACCCTGACAGCAAATAAGTTTGCTGTGCTTACTTCAGCATGAATAAAAGGCCCGCAAGGAGGCTTCTACATAAGAGTATATTTACAAGTTCCATTACCCACTGGAGAGATTGATGTAATAAACCTATAATAAAAAGCCTCATGTTATAGATTTCTCTAATGTTTCTTATCAAACAGCCTGTATTATCTTGGCTTGTGTATTCAATTTAAAATAGGTTTTCAATAAGTGCCTCCAAGCTAGAGGTCATTTTCGCTTAGTTTTCTGACACGAGGAAATGTTTACAATCTCTCACTGCCCATAGAATCTGAAAGCTAGGTTTGTTTGGTCAGGTACTTCATATCATTAACCTATATATGGTGTGTGTGTGTGTGTGTGTGTATGTGTACACACACACACACACACACACACACATATATATATATATATATATATATTTCCCCCTAGCCTTTGTCTAGTTCCCAAGCTATAACCATTTGCTGGTCCCATTATGTAATTTATTTTTATTACCCAGTAGGAGTGGATGAACTCTTCTAGATCAAATCAGAACACTGTGGTAAACATAAATTGTTCTGAATTATTTATGGGTTTCTCAGATTTCCCATCCACTTGAATTGGAAGGTATCTGACCAGAAAGTGTAATGAGCCAATCTTCTAGGCTATAAACTGCCTACACAGAATACATGGATGTTTTATTCCCGTGCAAATGGCAGGAAATGCTGATGGTAATATGGAGGGGGATTAACAGTCACAGTCAAATTCGTATTCAGTCCCTTGGCTATTTTTGTCTTAGTCCAATGACCTCAAGGGAATCCCAAGTTATAGCCACAAACTACACGCTCTTCTATAGGGCAGCAAAGACAACTGGCTTGAGGAAATTGAGTTGTTGGCCTAGCTGACCCTCTCTGCAGCCTAAATCAGGTAGCTGGTTTAGGAATAAGTCGCCCTATTTCTCCAGAATATATATTTTCATAGACAGTCACAGGTTTAGAGTAGGAAGGGACCTTAGCCATTGTCATCTAGTCTACCCGCCCCCTTCATTTTACACGTGAGAAACCGAAACTCAATGCACTCAGATAATCTGTCCATACTCACACAGATAGTGAGTGTGGGAGCCAGTTATTTGAACAGGGGACCTCTGATTCCATATACATGCCTTCAGGGTATTCATTTGCCTAGTCTCACTCAAAACCCCCTACCAAATCTATGGATCTACAAAAAAGAAGGGCAGAGATGAAAGGCAGCTCAAGAAATTGTCACAATGCCAGAGGTACAAAGACAAAAAAATCAAATAAACAAAAAAACAAAAACCAAAAAAAAACCCGAAAAGCAATTCCTACCCTCAAGGAGCTTAAATTCTATTGATAATTATGAGCATTGCTGTCCCTGTGTATGTCTTGGTAGATAGGTTAACTTAATGGGCTAACTTACAGTCACAGAGCTAATATCAGGAGTAGGTTTTGAACCCTGGTCTGACTCTAAGTCCAGCTCCCTAGCCACCATACCAACTTACTTTCATAATACTAGAGGCCAATCCTCTTTCTACTTATGCCAGTTGACATTTTCCCTATGCTGAAGGCAGCCAAACTGCTTTACGTTAGAATGCAAGGGGAGAAAAACAAAACAGGACCAGAAGAGATGCTGTCAGATAAATGTGAGATGATACTGTAGTGCATTAAACTGAAATCAAGACCCTTAATTCAACTTTTATGAGAACAGTAGAGATACTTTCTCCATCAATCTCATTCTGACAAAGGTGAAGGGCATACAGAGTTGAGGAGACAGCTTGTCATTAAAAATGTTAAAAATAGAAAGCCTGGAACACATCGTCTGATACACCAGTGCACACAGCTTCCTTAATAGAAAGGATTTCCTTTGTAGTTGCACCAAAGAATTTTTGCCGATTTATACTTTCTAAACCATTTAGTGTTCAGGGATATCAAAGGGTAAATGAGATTTCTTGAGAAATTTCTATAATCCATAGGGACAATTTTTTTTAAGAACTGATGTCAATATTCCTTGAAGTACCCAGATTCTATTTAATATCAGGACATCAGGATTTAGGGAGGAGGGTCACAACATAAGATAAGTGTCATATTGAATGACTCCGGCTGTTTATTCAGAAAAAATCCACCAATTGCTTTGGGAAAGAATGAACAATGGTGACCAAGGGATAGAGAAAAACTCTTGCAACCTGTAGGTTGGATCTGTCAAAATGCTAGGAAAAAACATATTGTCCCCCTCTTCCTTTCAGGGATTAATAAAACACAAAAGCAATTTTTAAGAAATGGTAATAATGCTGAAAATGGTGAGGTTTTTTTTTAAGTTTACAAACAATAATTGTAATAACTGATCATACTTTACTATAGGATCACAAAAATTCAAGTTTAGATGCAGCTTCGAGGACCAGATGGTCTAACTCAAACCCTAAAAGGAATTCTGACCAAAACAAACCTAAGTGATCATATAACCTTTGCTTGAGAATCTCTAAGAAGCCTTTTTGAATCCTAACTGACAGGGCCCACTCTCCCCAAATACCTTGAACCTAACAACTTCTTAAAAACTTACATATCTTCTCTTTAGATTTGTTGGTATATTTTTGCACATGTTTGTAATTTCTCTTATTATAATGTAAGCCCTTGTGAGTAATGATTATGTGTGTGTGCTTTTTTTTTTCTTTTGTATTGGTATCCTCAGGGCCTCACAGAACACCTGGCATATTTATTGTTGTTTAGTTGTTCAGTCATGTCTGACTCTTTGTGACCCCATGGACCATATTACATCAGACCCTTCTATGTTCCACTAGCTCTCAGAGTCTAAGTATGTTCGTTGTTTCCATGACACTATCTATCCATCTCATCCTCTGCCATTTCCTTCTCCTTTTGCCTTCAATTTTTCCCAACATTGGAATCTGGTATAAAGAAGGTGCTTAACAGCTGCTAGCTGATCTACTAATTGATGGAAGAGTTCCAATGTCTACTAGCTTCTGAGGCCGCCCATTCCACTTAAGGAGAGTTTTAATTGTTAAGATGTACTTACATCAAGTCTCTATTTTCTTCTTTGCAACATCCACAAAATGCTTCTAATTCTACCCTCTGGAGACAAGTAGAGTAAGTATAATGCTTTTTTTTTTAATGTGATGTCCCTTTACTGAACCTACCCATCCTATTTCCACTGAGCTTTCTCTTCTTCTCTAAGCTAAATATCCCTAATTCCTTCATCTAATTTTAATAGAGCTTATATTTGAAGCCCTTCTTCTGTGGACACTGAAAGAATTTTACAAATTTCAAATTGCTTCACTTATTTTTGAATGGGTTGGTTTCTGCCCTTGAGCCTTCATACACACACACACACACACACACACACACACACACACACACACACACACTCTCTCTCTCTCTCTCTCTTTATCAATGAAACAAAAATAGTTTCATTATTTCATAGTTACAACTAATTTAATTAATATGAAAAGTTATATCCCCATTGTTGACAAATTTTCATTGAATTGAAATGTTTCCTCTAAATATTCTTTGGCTCTTGCCAAAATTCAAATTCACCATAAAATAGGGAATGTAACTAAGTCTCACTAGGCACAGTCAAAATAATATGGTCAAAGCTTTAAAGATATTCCTAGAGAGAAGTTGAAAAAACATCTTTAAAGAATGGCAAATGTTATCTGCCAAGGTGACAATTTTACATATGACAAGAATCATCTCGGTGTCTAAGTCTGAATGTCTAAGTTATAGTATGGTTATATAAATATTATCACCATTACCCATCTTTTTTCATACATAAAATATTAATGCTATTTGACACCATTTGCAAACAAATAATATGAATATACTGGATGAGCTAGTAAATGCATCTTTAGTTAAAGGACCTGGATTTTAATCTCATCCCTGTCACTTGTCTGACTTGGAATAATTTCCTTTTCCTCACTGGGTCTCAGTTTCTTCATTTGTCAAATGATGAATTTAATCTAGATTGGCTCCAAATTTCCTTCCCAGCTTGAAGTCTAAGATTCTTTGATTATGAAATATCTTTAAACTACTTGAAAGGTATACACTGTACACCAGCATTCTAAATTAAATTTGTGACATTAAAATCATTTTAGATGACAGTTCCAAAGGCAAAATGACATTGGCATAGGAAAAAAAGAGGCCTTTCTAAGTCTTTGTTCTACAGTTACAACACACACCAAATGATCAGTAGGAAGTATTTGTACTGAATAATGGGTAAACAGCATTGTAGAGCAATTCACTGAGATGTCAATTGCAAATTAGTGTTTTCTTCTAGTCTAGAAGTGGACTCCCATTCAATTCTAAATTTTTTAGTTAGTAACTAAACACAGTTCACAAGCAAGTTGTTTCTGAATCCATTTACATTGCTAATGTAAATCTTAGCAATCTAAAAATAATCATGGAAAACAAAACACTGACATGGAATTAATTCAATTCAATAAATAAATAAAGCTCCTACTTTGTGTTAGATACTGTGCCAAGTACGAGAGATATAAAGCCAAAAATGAAAACAGCATTTAACAAAATTGCTTTTCCATTAATCTGAGCCAACAAAATACAAGAAAAAAGATGAGTAGTGATAGAATTTCAACAGAAAGGTGAAACTTGGGAGTTGCTGAAATAAGTTCAGGTGATTCTACATATGGATTAAAAGCACCTAAGGAAACAGGATTCACTGGGGAATTACTTCAGTCTGTACTTAGTGGTCTGTTAAGCCAGTAAGAAAATTGTCTTAGTTGGAGATTATGTTAACTAAACTCTGCAAATGTTTATATTGTTTCAAGGCTTCAAGATCAGATTAATCTGAGGAGGAAAAATCAGCTATTATTCAATCCATGTAAACACTTTTTTGTCTTCTACCACAAGTCATATTCATTCATTCATTCATTCATTCACTCATCCATCCATCAAATATTTTGACCACCAGCTATGTGCAAGACACAATGAGCTCACATGAGAATTAATTAAAAAGGAAATACCTGCAACCACTTGGAAGCTATAAGGTGTGTGGTTTTGTTTTGGAATATTCGGTTTTTGTATGCTTATTTTCATGTGTTCTGAAATGTTATTAGGCCAGAAGGCATACAGTTTAAATTAGCTTTCTTAATTTTAAAAGCAATGTTACCTAGCAAAGTAGGAATCACTGTTCCAGAAATCCCCCCAAATCATAATCCTCTTTGTTAGGATGGAATCGGCCCCTGAATTTTGGAATTTTAGGCTAAAGACATTTAATGTAACATCTTCTCCACTTTCATATTTGATTTTGAGAAGACTGCTGAGGACCAATTTTTAATGGAACATCTTGAACAAATTAGAGCAAAGGAAAATTTGAGTCCTGGATAATTTAAGTGTTATTTTTACTACTAATGTGAATTCAACCCTAGCAAATTAAAACAGGAAGAATTAATTGGATATGCAAATGAGATTATTCAGTATATAAATCTAATTACATACCAATTTGCTTTAACAGCATGAAAAAAGAATAAATTGTTCTATGTAAATTGATTGTCTTAAATGGCCACCTGTAGCACAACAAAATGTCTTGGAGAAGCGATATTGTTAAGTGCAGACGTCTGTGTTATTAATGCAATGTTCTTCACAATCTTGTCAAGAGCACCTCTTTACAATGCAGCCCTGCTTATGCTCCTGATTTACAATAGGACATTATTAGGTTTCCAAAGTATAAGGAAACAATGTCTCAAGTTATACCATTTTTTAAAAAAGCACAATAGACTGATAAAGCATGTTGATTTTTGGAAACACAATGCTCCGGCACACAGACTAGGCTTGTAGTCAGAGTAATTTTCATGTCTGATTTTTCAAGAAGCCAGAATTATATGGAAGAAAAATGAGGAAAGTGTGCCAGTCTTTGTTAATTTTGGCTCTCAAATCCACTCAACTACTTTCAGCAAAGTATTCACTCTCTAAAACAAGACTTTAAAATGATTTTCTTTGCTATTTGATTTAGACAAGTAGAATTTGAGTACTTATTGGGAGAAGAAAAAAGACATTAGTTCATAAAGGATGTTTTTGAGGTTAGCCAGTGATGTTAGCTGTTTGCAAATACTGGACATGAGGAAAATAAATTAACAAATGAAATAGAAAATTAAAGAAATAAATGTTTTTCTCAACATCAATCAGAGATGAATTATGTTTAGATCTATCCAAACCATAGGCAAATAAGATCATCTTCATAGTCTAACCAGTCTACCCATCAAAATGATGGTTAATTACAATGTATTTGTAAAGCTTGGGAATCAAAGAAGACAAGGAGATCATTCAATGGTCCATTCTACTGGTCTAGTTTTATCTTAGTCAAGTATACTGAGGCATTAATTTGGTGACTGTATCCTATACTGAGAAAGCATGGAATGAGGCTGAAAGGAGATCAAGACATTTTTCGGAGAGCAAAAAATCCATTTTGACTTTGATAACTAAGAAGAGATCTGGAAAACCTGAAGCATTCTAATGAGAGCCATAAAGATGGAGGGGAAAGATCTGGGAGATTAGAAATGTGATAGAGTACTGATAATGATAGCTAATATCCATATAGACATTTAATGTATATTGCTCACATCGATGATAGATAGATAGCCAATAGCTAGTGTAACGATTGGAATAACGCCACCTGCTGGATACTTACTGTAGAGGAGTTCTGCCCAGGAAGGGAAGGTCTTTGAGGGCAAGACCAGGAGTCAGGAAGTGACGCGGGCTAGTGGGAGGAGGAAGGAAGAGACTGGCGCTCAGTCTCGGCTCGCTTTCCGGAGGACGCTGGCGGAGAAGGGGAGCTAGAAATGTGCTCTCCTTTTAATAGATAGAAATCTAGGCCTTTTTCTCTCTCTTTACCAAATTCTTATTCTCCTTAATAAATGCTTAAAAGTCTAACTCTTGCTAAAGCTTATAATTTATTGGCGACCACTCATTAGATATTTTAGACAGACTAGCTAGAATTTTAGCCCTTAACAGATGGCTGACCACGAAGAGGAAAGCTAACCCTCAGTCTTCTGATCTTCTGGTTGGGTAAGAAATTTCCCCTCCCTCTCCCTTTAACTGCTAAGTACTGGCGCACTGACTGTGTTTTCCCTTTAAATTTTTTCAAATGGACCTTTTAAACTCCCTAATTACCCTATTTTTGATTTTAGTCTGTTTAACCAGACAAATGGGAGATAAGATCATGTTAATGCTTTGTTTTTGTGGATTTTCTATTTTTCTTTTTATTTTTGTTAAAAGAGCCAGCAACTTACTCACACAAGGAAATATCTCTCCTCTCCCAACCATGCTTTTTCAGAGAAACCTGAAGAGATTCCCGCAGCTTTTCCCAGTTCTAACAGTAATTGTTGCTTTAATTTTGCATGCCTGGAGGCAATGACCCACCCTCTAGAAGCTTTTAATCCCCTAGCACCTGGAGGCAAAGTGGGGGAAGAGGAATCCAGGCCTGAGTTCAAAATCAAGTCTGATTCAAATTGCTCTGGTCCCTCCCCTCCTCTCCAGACCCCACCCTCTACTCCTCCTATGGCCAAGCCCATAGCTTCCCCTGCCTGGGAAGTCCAGAGATCTGATGCTCATGCGCAACTTTCTCTAACTACATTTGCAGCTTCAGGCTCAGCCCTTCCCCAGCCTGGCTGTGCTTCTGAGACAACCTTAGAAAGCCCTTTAAATTCCAGATATGCTCGTTTTGTTCATAATTTTGCTAACCTGCTTTTGTCTTTAATTAGTAATCTTATAAAGCATTTGTATGGTGAAAAGCCCGACAGACAATATAGAGGGGTTAAAGAAGAAAAACTTAAGCTGAATAAGAATGACAATCAACATAGTTCAAGACTCTGCTTCTTTTGCCATGGAAGGGTATATATTTTACAGAAATGTAGAAGTAAGCAGCAAGGTATTGATATGAGTATTGGGGATTTTAGATACCGGAATCAAAAGTGTTCTGAATTCACTCAGAGTAATAGTATCAGTTCAGAGGTTACATAGGATTTCTATGCTATTATATATACATTTTGAAATTAATGGTATGGGTTTATTTTCATAGAGATTTTCATGCTTTTGAGATTGTGTCTTATACTTAGTTTCTAAAACAAGGAGAATATTTGTAAAAGCTTTTTATAGTCATGTGATCAAGTTTATATTTTATAGTACTCTTATTAATATTAAATTCATATTCATTTAGATTTCCCTAGTTTGAATTTCATTGTCTTTTATTATTCCACGTGTATTTTCTTCTATTCATTCATCTATCTAATTTTGAAACATGGTTTTGATTTCATAATACAGTGTTAATTCTAGGAGTATTGTGCTCCCATATTCTGAGTTGTTTGTTTTGTTATTTTTTTTTTTCCTCAACTGATTATTTGATCAAACTCTTTAAAGCATTTCCCTGGCAAATTGGTTGCCATGGCAAGTGTAAATTGATTCTAGAAGTATTATTTTTGATAAGCATATTCCCAAAAAAAAAAAAAGAGGGGAACATTTGTAAAAGTTTTCTTTTTTCAAAAAAAAAAGTTCTTTGAGATTCTGTTGTGCTTTAACTTGTATTTAAGTATGTTCTGATTTTTCACAAAAGTAATTGTATACTAAGTAAAAAAAAGGGTATTATTTGAAATTGTTGCATAATTATATATTATATTTTGAGTCAAGATGTATTCACATTTTTTGCAATCATTTTTTATCCTCAATTTTAAATCCATATGAGACTTGGATTATGGGAACTTATCATTTAAGACATTAATTGCCTTTATTCTGAGTTATCAGATGCCAGTTGGCCAAGATGCCATCCAATCACAAGAGGAATACATGCAAGAGCAGACACTGAACTGTCACATGAGGGGAGACATGCATGAAGTCAAGGTATGGCCGAGGGAACGGCTTTTGACAAATGTTGAGGTTGGATTCTCTTGGTTTAATATTTTATTTTATTTTTCCCCACAATATTGTACAGATGGCTGGAAGTATTCATCCCACCCATCTCGCTCCTACACCTGGCTTCTATGCTCCCTCCTATATGCCTGATGCCATGGACCATCTCAATCCCATGCATCTGATTAAGTCTGACTCAGTTTCTTCCAATATGTTCGGTGGCATGGACATATATTCCATCCACCTATTTTAAACCTGGCATACTGCATGGGCAGTACATATTGCTCAAGTGTGGGAATGCTCATATCCCATCATTTCTCTGTTCTTTTATGGTAACCCCCATAATTATCTCAGGTGCCATGATAAATAACAGTGTTGAATTTGGCCTTGACACCTGTTACCAATTATATTAGATTTTCTAATTTCTCATAATGGCATGAGGATAATTAGGCAGATGATGCAAAAAGTGATGAAACAAAGATAAAAATTATTTTTAAAAAATTAATATCACAGCAATTGTCTTCTCAATTACTCCCCATAAGGGGGGACTATAATAATAATATAATTTTAAAGAATGGTTCAATTTTTGTTTTATTGTATGTTTCACGTGTTAACAACTAAGATTCTGAATTCCCTTAGACATGTTTTTGAGAACTTTCATTGTTTGATTTGATTATTGACAAAGCTATTTTAAAGTTGTGTTAAGCTCAATTTTGTAGGAAATTTTCCTGGCTGATTACCAGCATCCACACATCAACCCCTGAAGAGACTTCCATTCTACGACTACACCTAGAGGACATCTGAGAAAAGACTTTCAGAGACTTTAAATGAACAGTTTTGATTTGTTCTTTTTGTTGGTTTTTTTTCTCTTTCTGTTATAATATACACCATCTGTAACATGTATTCTCTGCAGAGGCCCTCCCTTTGCAAGACTAATGTCAAAGCGTCGGTTCATGAGGACAAAAAAAATCGCCCCTCTGGACAAAACTTTCCTCTCTTCCTTTTCTATATTGTTGTTCACATATTATTAGTTAGCAATAGTTATCATATTGTTTTTACTGTTCCGTCAAGGAAACATTTTGTTTCTTGAGGAACAACAGGGGGGACTGTAACGATTGGAATAACGCCACCTGCTGGATACTTACTGTAGAGGAGTTCTGCCCATGAAGGGAAGGTCTTTGAGGGCAAGACCAGGAGTCAGGAAGTGACGCGGGCTAGTGGGAGGAGGAAGGAAGAGACTGGCGCTCAGTCTCGGCTCGCTTTCCGGAGGACGCTGGCGGAGAAGGGGAGCTAGAAATGTGCTCTCCTTTTAATAGATAGAAATCTAGGCCTTTTTCTCTCTCTTTACCAAATTCTTATTCTCCTTAATAAATGCTTAAAAGTCTAACTCTTGCTAAAGCTTATAATTTATTGGCGACCACTCATTAGATATTTTAGACAGACTAGCTAGAATTTTAGCCCTTAACACTAGCTAGCTAGCTAGGCTGTCCTAATCCTTACTACAATTCTCTGGGATAGGTACTATTACTTTCTCCATTTTATAGATAGGGGCAATGAAAATTGTTCAAAGAACTTAGGTGATTTTTTTAGGGTCTCGCATGTAGAAAGGTTTATGAAACACACAACAGAAAAGTCAAAAAGTCATTTTAATCCTGGAAGGAATTTTGCTTCTCTCTAAACACACACACACACACACACACACACACACACACACACACACACACACACACTGTTCCTAACATCTTTTTTGGATACAAAGGAGAGAATCAATGTTGAATTGGCATCTGGGTGGTGTGGTTGTGAGTTCTTTATAGAGAATACGTATGCCACATTCATCTACTCTACTGATCAAGTCTACTTTATGTAGTTTATTTGTAGACTCAGCTAATTTTTTTCAAGTTTTTATAAATGATTCCCAGATCCTGCAAAGTTAAGGTGTGAAATAAGTCCCAATATAAATAAATATAATATTCAATGTAATAAAAATATGGCTTACAATCTGACTGCCTTTAAAATTTCCATCTGCCAATATGAGTTTTAATATAATCACAGCTCTTGAGCAATTTTCTCTCATTGGCACTAAATAAACTCTGGCAAACAAGCAAAGAAGGAACTTCAAAGAAAAAAAAAATGATTTTCTTTCACATACTAAAGTCACCATCACTCATTTTATCATGTTTTACGGCAGTGCAATAAATGGCTCATACAACATCAGTGACTAAGATGTCTGGGGCCCTTAAGATAAAGCATAGAATTACTACTTGGATGAGAGGATACATTCAAGTCTTACAAGCCAAACTGACTGCACTTCAATAATAGTATGTGAGGCAGGGGTTCGAAGTATCACAGATCTAGAACTGAGAGCAACCTCAGAAGTGAGCTAGAAGTCATCCTTCATTTTGAAGATGAAGAAAATAAAGCAGAGAGAGGTAAGGTACTTGGCTAAGATTATAGAGGAAGCATGTAGCATGATTGAAATCTGATGATCAATGGAACATCTGTTGAGGAAGTATTCTAACCATATGACTCTGTGAAACATAGCTATTCTTTAGAAATTCATTCACTATAGGGAGTGAAACAAAGAATATACCTCCATAACACATCATGATAGCCAGGCAATTCTGGGTTCTCAAAAGCTATGTTATAATAATGCATATAATGTTACATTTTTGATGAGTTAATTTGTTTAACTGAATTTGTTTTCTTTTCCTTTTAGTCAAAATAATTGTTTTGTTATAAGAAATGACTCTCCAGGAGAGGAATGGGGGGGGGGATGGAGGGAGACCTAGGTGATATAAAAACAAACGGATATCAATAAAAACCTATTTTAAAAGATCAAGATTTTCAGTTTTCTTATTTAAAATGAGGACCAGTTTTTGGCAAAGGCAATGCTGAACATTAGAAATCAGTCATAAGGAGAAATATTTTATAATGTAATCTTTCCTAGCCTTACTTATATTGTATCTCCCAAGTGTGATGTTTAGAATCTAAATTGTGGTCACCTTAAATCAGAAGCTTCAGCCCCAGTCTTTAGGCATTAAAAATTTATTAAAGCACAGAGGTATTCACAAGGAGTTAAGAAAAAGAAGTCCTACCTAGCCTAGAGTTCCAGCCTGGTTGGATTCTTCCTGAAGTGCTCCTCCACGAGCCTGCTTTAATCAGGAACTCTCTAGCAAGCTGCTTGTGGAAGCTTTTTTATAGATCTGGAACAGAGGCAGTCCTTACACACTGCTTTAAGGTGATTGGTTGGAGTCATCCAAATCCATTGGCTTTGAAGGTGTTCTCAAGTTGAGTTCAGAGTCTAGTTTCTGAGAACAATACCTTCTTAAGGGATAGCCAGGTGTGATTACAATCCAATTAACTTGAAGTAGGTTTAATCAGCAGTCAATTACTCTCACTTGATTCAATCAGTATAGATTAATCTCCAGGTGGGTCTTTGAGTATCTGCTAAATCCCATTATTTCATCACACAAGAAAGCAATTGATGGTGATGATGAAGTTAATGGTATAGCTTTAGTTCGTAGCACTTTAACACTTGCAAAACTCATTACATTAAAATATTATTTTATTATCAACACAGTCTTTGTAGGCAGACACCAATTGTACAGAAAAGAAATCTAGGCAGATGAAAGGCAAATGACTTGCTCAGGATCACACAACTGGTAAGGGTCTAAGATAGGATCTGATAATTATGCCTATTTGGGAAGTTTGTTCTTTTCCCATTACTCAGAAGGATTGTGCCATAGAGGAAGGAATATTGGATGTGGAATCATGAAGACTCAGGTTTGAATTCTACCCCAATTATTCACTACTCCTTTGGCTCTGGGAATGTACTATACCCTTCCAGGGCCTCATTTTTGTCATGAAAAAAGGATAATGGAGAAAATAAAACTAGCTCTGTCCACCTTACAAGGTTGGGGGTGAAGGAAAATCCTCTTGCCAACCTTAACATGCTATAGTAATTTGTAGTAGTTATCCCTTATACAAAAGTCAGTGCTCAGTTTCTGAATTTTTCTCAAATAAGACACACTACCCCAGTAAAATGAATTGTTTGGACTATCTGAAATTCCCTCCTAGCACCTATGATCTTATAAAATCTCCAACCCCCATCTTATGGCATTGTGTAAGGTGACCACAAATTGCCTAGTATGTGAATCCTTTCTTTTTCTATAGTCAGATAATTCTCTTCAGCCCACACTCTCCTAGTTACATAATCTCTAGTATCAAAATGTTAAATATTCCTTCCTGTCCCACCCCTACCCCATTACAGGAAAGCTTCTATAACTTTACACTGGTGTTTGTCAGTAAAGTCGTATACAATTTTTAAGCACCTAAGAAGAAACCCAATGAATTAAATGTCTTAAAAAGACCCAGAATAATTTCTTCCTTGGGCCTCTTCTGTGATGTTCAAATAAGATGTAGTGCCACTTAACAACGCAGGTCACCTCTTCAATGTGGTGAAATGCTTTACCATAGTCCTTTGCAATGTGCACTTCCCCTTTCCCCCCAAATCCTGATTCTGAAGAGAGCAGGGCTCACAAAGCTTCTCTGGAGAAAGAAACACATGTCAGATTCTTCTTTTGCTCATTTATAATCCTTTAGCCCCCAGCTATTTCCCCTCCAAGACAGACAAAAATGGATTTTTGTTTTACATGGAAACATTGATGATATTCACTGTGAATATTTTTGGTTCAATGAATTCAATTAACTAATTCTTTAAAAGTTGGATTATTATGTGGCTCTTTGAAAATGTTAGCTCCAGTGGGAAAAGGGTAAAGATGGGTCATGATGAGTGGGGGTGTGCAGTTAGATTTCATTGGTCTATTTAAGAAAAGAAAAACTACCCCAAAATGGAACTCTTTGAGAAGAGAAATTATACCATATTAGCATAATTTAATGGAAAGGCTACTGGCTCTGGAGCTGGTAAAACTGGGTTGAAATCCTTACCCTGGTACAAGTTATTTGCTCTGCAATCTTGGAAAAAAAAATGTTTAATTTCTCTGGGCCTCCATTTCCTCATTTGTAAAGTGAAAAGGTTAAACTAGATCAGGAATTCTTAACCTGTGCATGCATGAAGCCTATGGACTGTGAACTGCATTAAAAATACAAAGAATTTCAAAGGAACCAAATATATAAAATAAATTAATGCAGTTTTCAAAATATTAGACAACAACCACAATAACAGCAACATAAACCAAGTCTGTGGATCACCCTTAGTAGGTGCTCCCTGAAATCCCTTCCAATTCAAAATAGAAGTTCTAACTTGTCCCCTCAAAGCACACACCCTGTCTTGTATGCTTTGGGTACTTAATGACCCTTTTGTTGAATTGAATTCAATATAATAAATTCCTTCAAAATTGTTAACAATTTTTCAGCTACTTTGCATCCATTGTATCCAATAACTGACCCCCTTAAAATGCGCTGGCATTTTGGCCTTTCATTAACATTTAGAAAACAAAAACCCATCAAAGTACACATGTATTAATTAAGCTGTTTTTTCCAGATTGCAAATTCATCTTACAGAAGCCTAGCTTGCATAATTCTCTTTGGCTAAACAGTTTTGGGTCACTAAATATTTTTTATCAGTGATTTTTTTTTCTTCAAGTGTAAGACCGAGAGCATTTAGAATGTTAAAGATTTTTCACCAAAGTTTCTGGATCATCAAAAGCTTTCCTTTCTGTGTCTATATGTACTTCATGTATATGTGTGTGTGTGTGTGTGTGTGTGTGTGTGTGTGTGGTGTGGGTAGGTGGCTGTGTTGGTACAGAATGATTTTTTTTTGTCAGCCAGATCTGGGCCTGATATAGAGGAAAAATCACAGTAGATCCAGGTTCAAATGTCAGCTCTGTTGTTTACTAGCTTGGATAAATCACTTGCCTCTTTGGACTTTGGTTTCTTCATGTGCAAAAGAAGCAGATGGAATCAGATAGTTTCTCAGGTTCCTTCTATCTCTAAAACCTTTTTTTTACGATTCAGCTCAAGTGTCCTCAAGGAACTCTCTAAGGATACCTTCCATCTACTCTGAATTTATCTTGTATATTCTGATATCTAAATCTAGCTCTATTTCTCTATTGTTCTCTATATCTATCTGTCTCTCCCATTAGAATGCAAGCCCCTTGAGGGTTGGGACTGATGAGGATTTTTTTGTTTGTGTTTTTTTTTTCTTGCCACTTCCTTTTCTTCCCAGAATGTAGCATAATGCCTGTCATATAACAGACATATAAATGCTTATTAATTGATGGGCTGATGAATTGATTGATGATAATGTGAGCAGAAGAGGTCATGGCAAAAGAAAAGTATACATCCAGAAGATTCATTCTGTGTACTGCATTTGCCAACAATGCAACTGAGACAGGAAAAGTGAAAGTCCTATGAAGTTCAAAGGGCTCAAATAGCTTGAGAGTTGGGGTAAGCAAGACAGGTCTTGGTGAAAACAAGCTCAAGTCCTCTGGTGCAAAGTCTGATTAGGCAAATAATGGCTGAAAGGCAACTTGGAGGAATGTTTTCCCATTGCATTGCTTAGCCCTTGCTTAGGAGGGAACATGCCAATATTGCAGGGATTAATTATTGATATGTGGGCCTAGGATAATCTTGGGTAGTCTTTCTGGGGAAAGGGAAGATAAAAACAGACAAGAAAAGAGTCTGGGAAAAGATATCAATGTAGAAGACTTATACATATGTGTAAGAGAAAAGTTTCAGAGGAAGGCGGATGATGTACGCTCATAGTTGACTCAATTCCTGCCTTTGCACCAAAGGAGATGTATTTGGGGAGGGAATAAAAAGGTAAAGAGAAAGCTGAAAAAGGCAGGAAGGGAACTAGAACAGATAGCATGGAGAAAACAACAGCAGAGCTTGAATAAATCAGAGGCTTTATTTCCCTGTGAATCCATGGAGAGGTGTGCAGAGGAAGAATGCTCTGGTACCCCCAGAGAACTCTTTGGCTTCCGAAGATGCTTTGCCCATGGGAAATAGCTCCGTGTGAATGGAAGCTCTGAAAATTGCATTGTGGCTAATTTAGTTATCTGCAAGGCAGTCTTAAAGGTCATGGGATTATAGACTCTGAGGGAGAAGGGACCTTAAAGGTCACCTAGTCTGACCTCATTTATCAGAAGAGGAATTGAGGTACAGAGGAGATAAGTGCAAGTGGTCACCCATGTAGTAGCATCAGGATTCAAACCAAGGTCTTTGGACTCTGAATCATGCTTCTTTTTCTAAATGACCATGCAGTGGTCATAACGGATTTATGGACAGAGACATATTCTGCTATCCAGTCTGGGATGCAGTTGGACAGGGTGGTACCTAAAGTATCTTCCCAGCACTAAAATTCTAGGATGCTCTAACAAATTCTATTTAAATATCATTTGCACTTAGATAAGCCAAGTGATATTCACATGAACTGTCTTCTGGGACACCACAATGACTTCATTATGTACCACTCAGCATTATAATGGTGTCCTAAAGTGGGAGTCTACCTGTAATCCACATGCTACTTCTTCAGCTATTTTTATTTTATAAATACAGTTAAAAGTGACTAAATGTGTGAGTCATCGTTGTTGCTAGGAAAACACAGACAAGACTGACATCTGAAGGAAGAATAGTTTGCTATTTTAATACCCTTTATATTTTAATACCCTTGATATTTTAATACCCTTTAAGGGCTTTCAATTCCTTCTGTGCTTGGGTTTCTCCTTATATCTTTCTTGAGGGGCTGTCAGATTGACAAATTCACTGAATTAGACAGTACTTGAAGATGGTTGTAGAAAGAGGGGCGTCCATTTTCTTTGGAAGCCTCATGAAGGTTTAGCATGTTTAAGTTCAAAAGGAGAATTTTTTAACAGGGTTGGTTGAAAGGGATTACAGCATGACAAACCATAAACCACATCCAACTGCCCAAGTGCAAGAAAAAAAAATAATGATAATTTCTTGAAAGATGATGCTCGATCGGCAGGCCCTTCACTACCTCTTAGTGATTCCATCCTGACAACTGGGTAGATCATACATAGATTTACAGCTGGAAGGGATTTTGGGGGGTAATCACAGCAACCCTCCTCCCCTCCTGTAATTTTACAAATGAGAAAACCAATTTACAGACAGCTTAAGGGCATCGTCTATGGCCACATATCTATTAAGTTGAGGATGTAGGTTGTGAACTCAGTTTATGTCTCCAAGCCTTGCAGGTTAACCATTATACCATCAATGGTGAGGATTAAAGTACATTCAGTAGATTTAAGCCCTATTTCCCTCCTAGTGTAATTCTTTCTGAAAACAGAAGAGACATTGTGGCTACCTTCTCCCAAATCTTTGAGATCTTAGACAACTTTAAGATTGAATATAATTGAAAAAATATATCTAGCTATATAATAGATATCTGTAGATATTTTCTTTTTCTTTCTTTTTTTCCTGTTTTCTTACCTTTTTTTCTATGTCTCCATACATCCTATCTATACTTCCAATCTATACACCTCCCTCTCTCTCTCTCTCTCTCTCTCTCTCTCTCTCTCTCTCTCTCTCTCCCTCTCTCTCTCCCCCTCCCTCCCTCCCTCCCTCCCATGCCCTTAGTGCCTCCTCTGAAGCAGTATTATATAGAACTAATGTTCTGAACCAGGAGTTATGTGGAAATTTATTTTGATTTGGGGACCCTACCTTTAGGCTGAGATTAGAAAGCCTTAGGCCCTCAGGGTCTCTCTCCCCCTCCTCCTCAGCTTCAGCTGAGCGAAAAAGCCCGGTGGGTTATACAAGACGCCAGGTCAGACAGCTGGGGGGAAAAAAAAAGCCCCCAGCTCCCTCCGACCTGAGTGGAGCTATCTGAAGGATCCTGGATGGCCTGTGCTGAGGCATAAGGCTCGAGAGCACCCCCCCCCCCCAGCTGCAGCTCTGGCTGGCAGATTAGCTTGGTCTGTGGGGGTGAAGGAAGCCCCGAGATTTGAATGGAGAGAAGAAAAGGTATATATAGACCTGGGAGTTAGATAGGAGAGAAGGGGGAACGGAGGAAGGCTGACTAGAGCAAGGGAAGCTGACTAGGAGGACAGACTAGATAGAGACAAGATTAAGGGAGAGTTCCGCTGACTAGAGGAGGAAGGAGACTAGAGACGGACTAGAAAAAGAAGGAGCGAGGATGGACTAGATAGAGAGACAAGATTAAGGAGGAGTAAGGCTGACTAGAGCAAGGGAAGCTGACTAGGAGAGACGGACTAGAGGAAGGAGACTCGAGGAAGGACTAGGAGAGAGGCTGACTAGAGGGGAGCCCGGACAAGGACGGAGGAGAGTTCGGTTCGGAAAAGGAGATACCGGGCTGACAAGGTTACGGGCCTTAATACAAACCAGGGAAAGTGTAACGTGCCCTGAGGCTGGAGGCGGCTAAGGCCCTTATTGTATTCAAGAAGTTCGAAGAGACACAGTGGAAAGAGACCGCAGGAAAGCACTCAGGTTGTACACTTTATTTCCCTGTATTCCTAATTTGAAATAGTATCTCATAAATAAACTCTGCTTTGATTATTTGATTAAGAGGCTTCTTAATCTTTAGTCTATCAGTTTGGGAACAGTGTGGTGGAACTTTATAAACAGCCCATGTTAAATTAACGAAGACAGATAGCCAAATAGTCATAAGTCCCAGATTAGTCCTCCAGTCAGCTTTAGCCCCCCAAATTAGTCCAAGTCATCAAAAATATTTAACATTTTAATGGCGACCACGAAGGGACTTACAGCCCAATTATAATTTTTCTAAATTTATCATTTTTCATATAATCATAATTTTTCATAAATCCAATTATATATAATTTCCCAGGATAGTTATAGTTATGAATAATTAATTTTTTTAACAGTTAGGAGAGACTCGTGTTCAAATACTGCCTCTAACACTTATTAGCTATGTCATCAAAGCCACTCACAGGCACTCATTTGCCCTCTCTGCAAAATATGGGTAATGTTATGTTAATATCTATTTCATGTACCGGGCATGATGGTCAAAGAAGAAAATAAATGTAGAAGATGTTGAAGACTTTAAAGTGGGACATAAATGTCTGTTGTTAGGCCCTTAGGGTGGAGGAGGAGTCATCAAAACACACATGTCACACATACTTTCACCTAGGCCTGTCAACCTTTGGTAGCTCGAATAGTTAAGAACTCAGCACCAGATCATTTCAATGCTCAGAGTCAAGCAGAAGCCATGGTTCATGAAATGGAATGATCACTGAATTTGAGTTTCAACATCTGGGGTTGAAGTTCTAGTTCTGGTATTTCCTGAGACAGAGCACAAACATCTTTCTCCCCTGGACCACAAATCAAGGCATTAGCCCAGGAAGTAGGAGAAAGGTCTTAACGACTAGAAGATGTAGGCAATAGTGCACACATGAGTTTCCTTAGCATTTTATTTTTCTGTGGCATGAAGGCAATAGATTGTCATGGAATGGCTTTTGACTTAAGAGACCTGAGTTCATCCCAGCTCTAACACTAACTATATTATTTGAGTTCTATTATATCATCTCTCTGAGTTGTTTGATCTATAAAATGGATATACTCATATTCATATTTTCCTCTTACAGTGCATTTTTGGGGAGGGTACCCCATGAATCTTAAAGTATTAGATGCATACGAGCTATTATGAGGAGTCTGCTGGTGAATGTTTAACAACTGGCTCTCAAAAATGCATGCATGACACACTTTTAAGTTTGATCTGCATTATTAAAATTTTCTCCATCACTTTAAGTCTACTCTAGACAATCAACAAATAAATAAATCAAACCCTAATTTAAAGTGTTTCTCAATTTCTGAGATGAAAATGCTCACATGAAAAATTTAACAATTGGCTCTTGGAGTCAATTTAAGCTGGATACCTCTGGTTATGAACCCACCATATAGGACGGAGAGGGGCCCAGTACAGAAGGGTATCTTAGACTGATTGTCACAGCTGCTCCACCATTTTCACTTCTGGATGGGAGAGGTGGCCTCCTGACTTCATAGTTTCAGCTGGGGGCAAGGCTTATGCAATGAATGACATTAGCTGGTTCTAAAATCCTATGCTTTTACTCTCAAGTGCAGCAGGTTTTTCCATGGCTCTGCAGGGGCCTACTAGTCTTGATGGTTCTATTGTCAGTCGATATTTTCCCTGGGATATGAGCCCCAGAAGTGCTTTACTTGAGACTCCTATAAAACCAATGCTGGAATTCCCTCTTTTACAAAAGTTATTTTATTGTGATCAACACCACCAAAAATCCAAATATTTTCTGAAACTGAAAAGGAAAAAAAATTAAAATCTTAATAATCAAGCTTGGGGATTTTAATCAGTGTTTGCATTAAAGGCCTGGTTCAAGTGGAGCATCACATAAGAGCAAATTGTACAGAGTGAATGCTAATATATTTATATATAGAGGCTAATACATTTTTCATTTAACTACAGAGTGGATGATAATACATTTGTGTAGTGAAACTAATACATTTTTCATTACTTAAATGCATAGTAGATGGTTGTAGAGTTACTAATGAATTTACATGAGATCTTCCAAAGTACTTGGAAACCATTTAAATCATTTTCAAACCACTATGCTCACCTCTTACCCAAAAGCACTGATTGTAAGGGAGAGGATATCATTGTATAGAGCACGTCAGCATATCTTAATGTACAACATCAACAATATCTAAAACCCCTGGCACTCAGAAGTAGAGAACTCATTCTTTTGCTGTACTTCTTTATTCTGAGTGTCTCATTTCTTCCCTTCTCTTCCTGACAACAGATCGAGCAGTCTCTTTTCTTACCAGGAGGCAGACTTAGAGGTCAGAAGCTAAAGCCCAAGTGAGCCTCTGAATTAACCCCATGCCAGCTAGACTGTGAAAGTAGTGTAGCTATTCTCCTGGAGACTGTTAGACTTTACGGAGACCCCTGCTATTTCTCAGAGGACAGTGCAGTTCTTCTCCCGGTTTTTATGACTATATTATTGCTGCTAATAAAACACACATATAAGTGCTGTTCAGGAAACTCCCTACATAATTAAAAGTAGTGTCATATGAGGTTCTGGATTTTCCCATTGCACTTAAAATTAGACCCTAAATCTGACCTGGATATAGGAAGTTAGTGTCTTTATTAGTTGTAAAGTCACCCCAACTGAAATTTGTCCTCTTCCCTAAAGCTGGGCAGTGGTCCATGGAGGAGAATAACCACTCAAACTGTGTGATGCAGTTGAAACAGCTATGGCCTCAAAGGACTTCAGTTTAAATACTGATTTGCCACTTCCTGTGTTATCTTAGGTGTAACTTTTTTAGATATTAGTTCCTCATCTTAAAATGAGGGAGTTGGTATACATGATCTCCAAGGTAGGGCTTTTCCAGCCTCAGATTTATGATCCTAAAATAAAGATTTGAATCCTGGCTCTAATGCACCTAGCCACATGAGCATGGCTTCTCAAAACCTCAGTCACCTAATCTGTAAAATGGGGTTAGCAATAGTAGCCCACTGTATCATAATGCTATCACAATAAGGAGACTATTTTGAGAATTTTAAAGAAATCCATCTTCACCTGGTGATATCATTAGTTTCCATGGATTCAATCATCATCTCTACACTGATGATTTTCAGATCTACTTAAATAGCTCTCACCTCTCTGCTCACCTCCTGTTTTGCATCTTCATTTTCCTCCAGATGTCTCAATCTGGGCCCTGTAGCCTTCTTAAACTCAACGTATCTAAGAACTGAATCTAGTATCTTTTGCCTTAACCTTCTCCCAGTCCAAACTTCCCTACTGTCATCAAGGGCACCAACATCTTTCCAGTTCCATAGGTTCACAATCTAAGTGTCCTCCTTGACTTCTCATTAGCTCTAATCTCCCCCCACCTATATCCAAACCATTTCCAAAGCTTGTCAATTTCACCTTTCCAACATCTCTAAAATATTCCCTTTCTCTCTTCTGATATTACCGCCACATGGGTGCAGGTCCTCATTTTCCCATATCCTAGGTTATTTCAATAGCCTGCTGGTGGTTCTGCCTGCCTCAAGACTCTCCCCCACTATAATCCATCTTCCAATTAGTTAAGTGATTTTTCTAAAGTAAAGGCCCTATTGGGCTATGTCACACCCTTTCTTTCCCCACCTACTCAATAAGCTTTAGTGGTTCCCTTTCACCTTCAGGCTCCAATACAAAAGCCTCTATTTGTTTATCAAAGCTCTTCAAAACCTAGCTCTCCCTAGAGCTTTCTAATCTTCTTATACTTCACTCCCTGCAATGTGCTTTTTGACCCAGTGACACCAGCCTTCTTGCTGTTCCATGAAAAGTATACTCCATCTCTCCGTTCCAGGCATTTTCTCTGGCTCTACCTTAGGCCTGGAATATTCTCCCCTCTCATCTCTACCTCATGGATTCCTTGGCTTCCTTCAAGGCCAGCTAAAATACTATCTTTTACCGGAAGTCTTTCCCAATCTCTCTTAATTAAAATGCCTTTCCTCTGTTAATTATTTCCTATTTATTTTGTGTCTATCTTGTTTGTACAATTTTTTTTTTGCTTGCTGGGAGCTCCTCCCCTTCTAGGTATCCCCATAACTTAGCTCGGTGCCTCACACAGAGTGGGCTTTTAATAAATACTTACTGGCTGTCTGATATAAATCAAGCATCTAATATACAGTATGATAACAATCTCCTATTCAGATGCCTCTACTTATTCACTCTCACATTCATTTATTCAACAAGACTCTATTAAGTACTTAGCAGGCATGAGGTACTGTCCAAGGTATTGAGGTTAAAAGAAAGAAAAAAAATCTCTCTTCTATCAAAGAAATTATAGTTTCTTTGTGTGTGTTTGTGTGTGTGTGTGTGATGGATGACATGCACATAAACATATACAAAATATAAACAAAGATGAGGTATTTTTTGTTTGTTTTGGAGAGATAATGAGGGTTAAGTGACTTGCCCCAGGGTCACATGGCTAGCAAGTGTCAAGTGTCTGAGGACAGATTTGAACTCAGGTCATACTGAATCCCCAGCCAGTGCTTTATCCACTGCACCACCTAGTTGCCCCCAGTGAGGTAATATTTTGGGAGCAGTGAACTAATACTAGGCAGAGGAATCAGGAAAGGGTTCATGTAGGAGGAAGTGTTTGAGCTAATCTTTGAAGGAAACCAGGGATTTTTTAAAAGTGGGGCTAAACGGCCTCAGACACTTAACACTTACTAGCTGTGTGACCCTGGGCAAGTCACTTAACCCCAATTGCCTCATTTAAAAAAAAAGTGGGGCTAAAGAGAGAATGCACTATAGGATGAGGACAGCCAGTATACAGAGGTAGGCACTATCGTAATGAATGAATGAAAAGAATAAAAAATTCTTTAAGTGATTATTACATGTGAAGCACTGGGGATACAAAAAGAGAAATAAAACATTCCCCACTAGCAATGAGTGCACATTCCAATGGGAGATACAACATAGATAGGAAGATTGAGCTGCCATCCAGATAGAAAGACATGGGGATCCTTAGGATGCAGCAGAAAAGCAGGAGTAATGTATCTTCTTTAGTACCATCATCAACACCCCTGGATATCAACTGTCTACAGAGGAGCAGAATGTGGATTTAAGACCAGTTGGAGAGCATTCATTTCTGGAAGGAAACTATAATAAAGAAGGGGTTTTTTTTCCCCTATTTTCATCAGCATGAAATCTGGAGAATACTAGAAGCCTTTGGAGAGGTATGGCCAATGTGAAAAGGGAGTAGAAAAGGATCTTAAATATATAATGAACAAACCCATGGATTTCTACCTCTCTAACTAACCTTTGAAGGTCAGTTCTTGGTGATTGATCAGCCTAGTGAAATACATTGGCCCTAGTCTATAATTGATGCCCTTGGGCTATTTAGTTTTCAATATATTATGTGACATTCTAATGTAACATGCATTTCCTTTTTGTAGTACATGTGCACATCCTGCTAATCATTGGGGATTTTTTTAAACATCTGCAGAGTTCACTTGTAGCAGCATTTCACTAACTGCATACTGCTATTACATAATAAATGAAGCCACTCAAAACTAAGTATTCATCATAATAACCCATAATACCATATGGATTTTAGGCTGAGAGGAGCTACTCAGCATGTTTTCCCCCATCCTTAGATATTTCCTAACCTAGGTAGCTTAGCAGCCTCTAATTAAAATATTTTTGAAAACTAGAGGGAAAATACCAAGTACTTCCCATCAGAGCCATAGCTTATAGACACCTTTTATGTAGTTATTTTTGTTCCAGAATGATGTTTTCTTTGGGGGAGGAAAGTCTTGTTAGGAAACTCCCTTTACTAATGCAGATTTTCAGCTCCTCTGCAATGTATAGTCTTAGAGAGCTATTTTGAGGTCACTGAGGGATTCCTGGGACCATAGATTTAGAGCTAGAAAGGATTGTAGTGGCCACTGAGTCCGATCAGGTCATTTTACAGATAGGGTTCTTAAGGCACAGATAGGGATAAGTGACTTGCATTTGGTCACAGATCCCATTTGTGTTGAAGTTAGACTTAGATTTCCCTGTCTCTGAGACTACCTATCTACTCCTCCATGTTATTTTTTTTTCATGACCCTCCTGCACCACTCTCATTTCTCTTTCCATTTTTTCCTCTCTCTAACTTTATCTTCAAAGTCCTTTTTGAGCACCTCTATTGCCTGAGACCAATTCACATTTTTCTTGGAAGCTTTGGATGTAGGAGCCCTGACATTGCTATCCTCTTCTGAGGGTGCACCTTGATCTTCCTTGTCACTAAAGAAACTTTCTATGGTCCACATCTTTCTCTTTCTGCTCATCTTGCCTATCTTTTACTTGATTTTTAACTCTCTCTCAAAGTGGGGCACTGTTTCCAGGCTGCACTGTCCCAAGCTTCAGGGGGTCCCAGGTGATATGATTGAAGGAAGGGCAGGTTCTTCACTCACCTGGCCTGTTCTCTGGTCTATTGATAACCCCAGGTCAATTTGCTAATTAACCAGGCAGCAAAACTTTGTGTGCTGTGGTTGTTAGCTCTGACGAGCCTGTGCCCCTTCCCAACCTGGGCCACTGCCACTCAAGCCTACTTCTTGGTTCCCAGCAGGGGTGAAACACCCAAGTTCCGCCTCAGTGCCAGCAAAGACCCCAGTAATCTCCCCCTGGCCAACCACTCAGTCCTCTCGCCAGACCATGAGCTTAGTTCCAGAAGATGCTGGCATTGCAGCTGAGTCAGAGGCTCCGGGGTCTCTTTCTCTGGCTCAGTCTTCCTGGGACTGAATCTGTGTCAGTGTGACCATGGGGTTGGGCTCCACTCCTACCACAACACAGCTGCCCCCTTCTGCTGACCTTCTAAGCCATCTTTGACTGGAAAATGATCTCAGCCCGTTCTTTTATGGGTTCTGCTGCTCCAGAAATTATCTTATGGCATTATTTGGAGGTTTTTTAGAGTCATGTCATGAGTTCTGAGAGCTTACTGCCTTTCCTCCACCATCTTCCCATATTATATTTATTGTCACTTATAATAAAAGAAGATGTTATTTAATTAATTAATTAATTAATTTATTTATTTATTTTGCAGGGCAATGAGGGTTAAGTGACTTGCCCAAGGGTCACACAGCTAGTAAGTGTCAAGTGTCTGAGGCTGGATTTGAACTCAGGTCCTCCTGAATCCAGGGCCAGTACTCTATTCACTGTGCTAACTTTAATCTTAAGGTTTAATTCCTGGTGGAGGGAGAAGTAACTTTGCCTAATAATGTTGTACCCTAATCACCAACTAAGAATCCAATTTAGGTGGGATTTGGGGGAATCATTTAACATAAAGAGTCATGAACATTCTAGTAACCAATGAAATGGAAGGGATAGAAGTGAAATTTATGTTCCTCTAATGACTGACTTAAAGAATATTCATATCCATGTATTGTTTGTGCCTTTCATTACTCATTAAAAAGCAACATTAACCAGCGGGTACTACAGGAATTTTTATCTGACTTAAGACTTAAATTTGACTTAATATAATAGTGCAGATGATGCACCAAATACATTTCCTAACTTCTAATCAGGTTCTAAATTATGTTTCTAACCAGTATGTTATAATTTTTCTTTTAAAATGAAGACATGGTTTCTTATTATTTGAAGTAACAACAAATTTATTTCTATTACAGTAGAAACATAGAATTGCAGTATTCATTCTGTGCTACCTACTAAAACAGGTTAGGAATTTAGGGTGGGCATACAACAACAGAACTGGTCTATGTTTCAAGTATATTGTTCCACTAAAATAAAGTGAAGTTGGATTTTTTTAAAGACTTAAGGTTAACCTAAAAACAGACTACACTCAACATAAACCCAGAGGAAAATAACAAAAAAATATCATAAGCATAAGAGATAATGGGGTGGGGAGGTGGTAAATGTTCAATTACTGGCTTTTTTTGGAAAAAATATGCATGAAACACTTCTAAATTTAATCTACATTATTAAAAAAATCCACCACCTTCTTAAGTTTAGAAAAGCAATAAAATAATGAATCAATCACCGATTTCTGGAATTTACTGATTTTTGAGGTGTAAATGCTCATACTAAATATTTTACAATTAGCTCTGCAGAGCTGGTAAAAGTTGGTTCCAGCACACTACTGGAGGTGACATTAATAAAGGCAAATCAGAGTACAGATTTCAAACTGGAATCGAATTCAGAGGTTATCTAATCCAGTAACCTAATTTTATTGTCAAAGAAAGTGAGGCCAGAAAATGAAGTGAGTAGCTCAAGATTACAGAGCAGCAGAAAGTATATTTGAATTCAGATCCTTTGTATTTATGGTGTACAAAGAGTTTTCATCTGTTATCTTCTTTGTTTCTCCCAATATCCCTACATGGTTGTTAGTGGATTTTTCAAATGAGAAAGCTCCAACTCAGAGAAGTTCTTTGAATCCTTAAGCATCATTTACAATACCAGAGAATGTCAGGTCAAATTTCAAACCTAGGTCTGCTTACTCAATATCCAGCATCCTCTCCATGACATTAAACCTGTCTCATAGAAAGCTAGCAGTAAGAATAAACCTTGGAGATCAGGGAAGAACTGAAATAGAACAGTCTCTGGAATCAGGAGGCCTATGTTGAAATCCCTCTCTGATGCTTACAACTGACATGATCTTGGGCAGGGTATCTACTTTCCTTGGGCTATGATTTCCTGTTCTTTAAAATGAAAGGGTTTGGCTAGATTGCATCTGAGTTGAGACCTTCCAGCTTTAGGTCTATGATCATCCAGTCCAATCTCCTTCCTGTCTTGGTTTTATCTTTATTTTTCATCTCTCTTATCTAATTATTCACCATATTCAGTCAAACTTTCCTCCTTTTGCATAGATCTTCTCCTAATCCAGTCCTTCATTGGCTCTCACTTGAATTTGTGTCATTGTCTCCTAAACTGTACTCTCTGGAAAGAAAGTCCCTGAACAAAGCTTATAAAATGAGTGACATCGTTTGGTGCTCTGAAAACTACTAGGAGCCTTGGAAATTCTCACAACCAGATCATGAGACAGAAGTTATGAACTGGAAGTATAGGTATGGGCATTAAATAGGACCAACACATATGAGTTTCAGAATTTTCTGAGCATTTTTTGTCCTCATAATAGGCTAAAGTTGTCCACTTAATAGATATCAGGAATTGAAGTTAAAATGTAACACTACTATGGGCTGGGACAAATACCTACAGATTTTCCTAGAGTAACTAGGTCACAGATTTATTGATCTCTGGCCTGGACAAGGTAACTCAAGAAAGAAATCTCAATTAGGCATAAAGCATACAATGTTTGAGCATGCATATGTGTTGCAGGGTGGGGGAGCATATGGAAGAGGATGTCTGAAAAGTATTCTTCATTTTAAATGGGATTCACATTTTAGTTTGATTTCTACTGAAATAAGCTATTCATTATAGACTGGCATTTGACCAAATTGAATGATCCCATTGTCTATAAGTGGCAGAATTCAAATACTTCTTCTGAAATCAGCTTAATTCTGCTATAAATTTAGGTGACGAATTTCAGAACAATCTTATTCTCTGGCTATTTCCTCGACTTTTCTGTTCTGCCTGGTTCAGAATGATCACAGGAGAGAGTTTCTTTGAAGAAGGCAGATATTTCTGCCTACCAATCAGGCAAAGAAGTTAAGGGCTGAACAGTTAGAGGGGAAGAAGATTTCAGATCAGATTTCATTCCAATTTGAAATAAAAGTCCATCTGACTCTCATTTCACCGACACTGATAAATCAACTCAGTAGGGGGAGGCGGGTAAGGAGGGCAAAAGTTCTACTAAGTCCTTGACTGCTGATGCCAATCAGAGGAATTTGAAAATCTTAACAGTCGCTTAGCTAGACAAAAACTGGGCCAGAAAGCCACTACACTCAATATGTAATAGAAAAAATGCACTCATGATTTAAAGAAACTTTTTCTTCTGTATCTGGGCATTGTGAAATGACTGGAGGTCCTCTTTTTTCATTTTTCCATATTCTCTCCAATGGCAAACTTACCCATTCCTAGGTATTCATTGATCACATCTTTGCCAATGGCTCTAATATTTTTATTTACAGCCTTAATCTCTTCTCTGATCTATAGTTGCACATTTCCTGCTGAACCTGGATATTCTATCAGCACCTCAAATTCAACATGTTAGAAGTGAATTCTGTATTTTTCCATGTGATACACAGTTTTTCTCCCAACTTTTCCATTTCTATCAATGTATACCAGGAAACTAGGCTTAAAACTTATCAATCAAATTCAATCAGCTGTCAAGTACCATTGATTCTATATATCTCTATCTTCTCTTCTACCTTCACTGTCAACAAGGGGTTGGTGTCCTCACTTTGTCTTCCTAGAATAACTTGACAGACTTCTAACAAGTCTCCCTGACTTCAGTCTCTTCTCTCTTCAATAAATCCTTCACATAGCTGTAATGGTAATCTTTCTAATGCTCATATGGACCATTGGTCCAAAATCTTTAGGAACTACCTATTGCCTCCTCATTCAAATGGAAACACCTTAAATAATCCTTAAGGGCTTCCACAACTGGACTTCAACTCATTCCCTTTGTTTTAGGGTACTCTTTTTGCATATATAATGCATAACCTATGACTTTAAACACAGAATTATCCATGACTAACACAGTGTTTATCTACTGACATCCATCCTCTTTCAAGGCTAAACTTAGGTATTATCCTCTCTATCAAGAATTCTATGATTTAGGGAGCTTTGAGATAATCTCTAACTCATTATCCTAGATGAGAAGACAAAGGAGAAGAGAGAGGAAGGGACTTGCATAGGGTCACACAAGTTAATTAATGCCAGTACTGGAACTCAAATTCAAGGCTTATGATTCTAAAAGTAGAGCACCTGTCCCCAGGTGGACCATTACCTTCCCAAAAGAAGGGGGAAAGACTACAGAGCAGGGGTTTGGGGCATTATGGTTTTGTCATTCTTTGGTGCTTAACAGCATGTTAGCCATACATATAGGATTAGTATTTGAACATCAGAATGTGATAGCTTTAGAGTTGGAAGGAACCATCTATTTCCAATAATACTCAAAAATGGATTCATGAACTGGTTTTTTTTTTGCATATACTGTAATGGTTTCTCTCTGTAATCGTATGCATTTTTTTTAGGCATTTACAAAACCTCATTCTGAGAAGGGGTGTCTAGGCTTCACCAGACTGCCAAAGGGCTCCATTACACACACACACACACACACACACACACACACACACACACACACACACACACACACACACACACACACAGAGTTAAGCACTCCTGATCATTTTACAGATGAGGAAATTGAGGCAAAGGGAGATAAAGTGACTTACGCAGACTATGCACAAGTAGCATATGCCAGAGTATTTGAACCCAGGTACTCTGACTCACAATCGAGAGTCCTTTCCACAGTTTCACAATGTCTAAAAGATTCAAATATATCACACAAAGCACGTTTTAACAATAGCTATTAAGTGTGCTCAAGTCAGAATCAGATACTCAAGAGAATGATAATTTATAGAAACTATGTACCAGAACAGTTGGAGAAATGAAAGATGCACAGAGTGTAGTAAGGTCAGGGTCTCTATATCAAGGTGTGAATCTGTGAAGAGAGTGCATGGAAGGGGAAGACGTGGAAGGCTTCTAGTAAACAAAGCGAAACAAACAACTCAGTGCTATCCCAAAACACAAACAGCTCTGGCATCAAACCAACTCTGCCAATGAAAAATCCAATAGACGTTTGATCAAATGGTAATCTGCCCATGAAGAGTGTCGGCTGGAGAGTGGAAAGAGTATGCGGTGTCCCAGAAATCAGAAGATCTGGGTACTTTCCCTGGCTCTACTACTTGCTAGGCACAGAACCTAACTAAGGTATTACACCTCTGGGGACTTGAGCTGCCTCATTTTGAAAATGAGGATAAGGCAACCTGTTCTAACTGCCTGCAGAGTGGGGATCAAATGCAGTCATGGGGTGTTGGAGCTCCAAATGGACTTTATGGATCTAATCCACTCTCTTCATTTTACAGATCAAGAAACTGAGGCCTATAGATGTTACTTAGTTGTACCAGGTCATGGAGGCAGTATCATAATATGTGCAAAAATGCTTTGAAGACTATAAATTCCCCAAATAATGATTACTTGAAGATAAAAATAAAGGATAGGTAAAAGATAGAATTCCAAATTCATAAATGAAATGTCATAAGAATATTTTAGGTGTTTCAGGAAAAGGGTGACAGTGAATAGAGAGCTCACATTGAAGCCAAAAAGATAAGGGGTTAAGAATCCCACTTCTGACACATGGTGGCTGTGAGATGATCTTTTCAGGTAGTTCTCTATACTGAAGAATATTTTTCAATGTCAGTAAACAATTAATTATTGTTGTTATACCAACCAACATTGAAAGGCACTGTGCTAAGAGCTTTATAATGATCTTATTTGATACTCACAACAACCCTGGAGGGTAGGTATTATTATCATTCCCCTTATGCAGGTGAGAAACTGAGGCAAATGGAGGTTGAGTGACTTGCCTAGAGTCATACACCTAGTAAGTATTTGAAGTGAGATTTGAACTCTGATCTTCCTGACTCTAGGAAGAACACTCTATCCACTGTGTCATCTAGCTCTGTAGTACTATGAATTCCTTATATTGATGAACTCACAAATTCAGATTTAAAAAATGTTTCAAGTAGATTATTAAGATGCTAGGTCATTGTCTCAAGCCTTGCAAAGTCAAGTTCATAATCCATGATACTATATGAGTGGTCATTATATCTATCATAATAGCTAAATGAGAGGCACTATGGTCTAGTGGACAGAGAGCTAGCCTTGGAGTCAGGAAAACCTGAATTAAATTCCTGCCTCTGACCTAAATTCGTGGTGTGACTATTCACAAGTAATTTAATCTCTGAGTGCCGTGGGAAACTCTATGATGTGTTAAGATTAAAAATGCAAATTGCTATCTCGCTGGAGAGATGTTCCATACTGATACATTTACAGGTCTGGACATTATATATGTGAATCTATATACATCTATCTATACACACATATGCCAATAAGCATTTATTAAGTGCTTAATATGTGACATGCCCTGTACTAAGTACTAAATATATGGGAATGTATGTATGTACGTATAGTTATTCAGTCTTTACATTTACTCTTCATGACCCCATTTAGGGTTTTCTTGGCAAAGATACTGGACCAATTTGACATTGCCTTCTCCAGCTCACCTTACTGATGAGGAATTGAGGCAAACAGAGTTAAGTGATTTACCAAGGGTCACACAGCTAGTACCTATCTGAGGCCACGTTTGAACTCTGAAAAATGAGTCTTCTTGATTCCAGGCCTGGCACTTTATCCACTCTATCACCTAGCTGCCCATGTCGGTATGTATGTGTGTGTGTGTGTGTGTGTGTGTGTGTGTGTGTGTGTGTATATATATATATATATATATATATATATATATATATACATATCCACACACATGTGTTTGTCAAAAAAGGAATCATTCGCTTTTTTTCTTACTCATAATATATCTATGAATTGAGAATATGATTTTGTACATTTGATAATTTATTTTAGTCAAAAGAAAATCATCTGCCCACTCAGCTGGTTATGGGCTGCTATTGCTCCAATGCTAGAAACACAGAAGCAGAAAGAAAAAGGAGGTTGGATTTGGAAAGACATCATTCTCTCTGCATGATATTTCACCTCAGTTTTCTCATCTCTGATGTGGAGATGGTAATACTTAAAACTACCTATTTCGGAGGATTTCTGGTGACCAGATACTTTGTAAATTGTCAGGTACAAGGCATAAGCAAAACAGCAGGCCTGGACTAAAATCTTTGCAACCTTGGACCTGTCCCAGTTTGTCCACTGCTTAAATAGTTTTAGAGAAGTTGGGTTACTCAGGCACTAATATGAGGTGTGAGTGGACAGCTCATGGGATAGAATAGATATCTGAACTAGTAAATGAGTCCAATGACTGCATTTATTTTCTGATTTTCATAGGTTTATATAGTTAGGGCCTTAAGGGATATCAGAAGTCATAGGATTATAGGTCACTGACATAAAAGGATCATATATCTAAAGCTGGAAAGAATTTTAAAGTCTTTCTAGTCTAATTTCTTCATTTTACAGGACAAGAAAAAATTTACCCAAGGCTACATATAACAAACTTCATAGTCAGAATCTGAACCCAGAACCTCTGACACTTAAACCTGTGCTCTTTGCACCATACCAAGTCGCATTGCATTTTTCAGATGACCAAACTGAGGCCCAGAGAAGCCCAATGAATGACTTAAGGTAATAAAGATAATTGGTAGATGACCTAGGATTTTTTATATACTTATATATTTATCTCCCCTGATAGGATTCAAGATTCTTCATGACAGGGATTGTTCCCTGTTTTTCTTTACAGTCAAGGTGCCTAGTACCATTTTCGACATATAGTAGGTTGCTTAATAAATGTTTATTCATCGGTTGTTTCTATAACTCTAGATTATAGGGCACAGGACACAAGTGAGCATAATTTATCCTAAATAAATAAATGCCTACCTTAGTTCCTCCTAATTAAGTCTTGTTTGCAATGTACTGTCATTTGACAATATATATCACATCAAATACAAATAATAAAGTATATCTTCCAAATAAATAATTAGAGCTGTTTAAATGCTAAAACATAAACTATTTTATCTTATCCTCTTCCTCCCTCTCTCTCTCTTTCTCTCTCTCTCCTTTTCACCATGTCTCTCTCTTTCCCCTATCCCTTTCCCTCTTTCTCTCTGCCAGACTGTCTATTTTTCTCTTGTTCTCCCTCCCTTCCTACCCCCTCTGACAAATTTTCTTTTATCAGGTGGTGTGCTGCTGTCCTCATTTTAATGCTTCATTCGAGTTGATATAGATACCATTGTTCTCCACTCTGTATTCCCAAGCTCTCCAATGTATCCCAGCTACCATGTTATTGCTCCTGTTTATATTCTTGCTTCTTCACCAGGGAAAACTTTTATGATTCATCATTCATACAACAGAGGTCTCTTCCTGAGAATAGAAATTTGACAAAGGGTAGAGAACACTGGGAGCTAGCATTCATCATGCTTGTTTGCACAAACTGGATTTGTATCTACCTATCTTTTGACCTCTCCTCTATCTGTACCCCCTCCTCCAAATGGATTCTTGGAACTAACTCTACCATCCTAGCTAAATACCATCCCAAACTGAGTATAGCAATGGTGTAGGCAGAGGAGTAACAACAAATGAGGCACATACTTGTTCAGTGATCCATGCAATTCAGAAATAACTGTAGTGTTTCAGAATGAGGAGTTAAAATGACAGAATGTATAGACTGTACATAGGTAGGATGAGGGGAGAGTGAATCCTGAACAAAGGTATAACAATAAAAATGGAAATTGGAGGGAGCTTTATTTAAGAAAGAAAACAAAATGACTTCTTTACGGTTTTATTTAAGGCATACTAGCTTCAAATACTTCAATAGATCGCTAATGCTATCAATATGGCTAGCCTTTCAACAAATGTGGATTACAACTTGTCTATTCTTGTCCAATCTATATGCTTTTGTCCATATTCTCCCCTCACATCACCATGGTGAGATAGCATCTACACATTTTGCCAAGTGGGGGAGGGAGGCAGGCTTCCTTGCTTTCTTTAAATAAGAAGATAGAAACAAAATACATGGTATATCCATTTCTTATCCCTCATTCTATCCCTGTGGCTGGTCTATTTTATTTTACTCTCATACTTGTTTCTGATATTCTTTACCTTGCTTCTCCTTCATAATTCTTTGTTTGTAAATGTATTATAGACAGCCAATTCCTACTACACACTTCTCCATTACCCTTTGGGTCATCCTTAATTTCATTCCTTCAGAGACAGTAGTGTTCCATGACCCACAGCTGTACACAATAGTGGAAGAATATTATTCTATTTGTGATTTTTTTCTGGCATATAAATTTTGCTAAAATATATTAGATATTTGTCCCTTTTCAGTGACACTATAGCCAAAATGATGATGATGATAGGTGTGTGTGTGTGTGTGTGTGAGACAGAGACAGAAACAGAGAGACAGAGACAGACAGACAAACAGAGACACACAGACAGACAGAGGGAGCACTATAAACTTAAAGTTTATAGGAACTCAAAGAATAGGAATAGGAGTTACCAGTCAAGGTGGAAAATTGTTCCCTAATTTTATGCAATTAATCGATAAAATGTATTAAGTACCTAATTTTCACCAGCACTGTGCTAAGTGCTGTGGGAAACAGAAAGAGGCAAAAGACAAACCTTGCTTTCAAGGAGCTTAAAAATTAATGGATCCAGGGCAGCTAGGTGGCACAGTGGATAGAGTACTGGCCCTGGATTCGGGAGAACCTGAGTTTAAATCCAGCCTCAGACCCTTGACACTTACTAGCTGTGTGACCCTGGGCAAGCCACTTAACCCCAATTGCCTCACCAAAATAATAATAATAATAATAATGGATCCCCTATAATCAACATCCTTAAATTTATTAACTAAAAGTGACTAATCTCATTATGAATATGAAATTAGCCCCATTCCCCCAAGGCTCTGTTCTATGGTAAGGATGAATGAATCATTTTCCCTAGTATGATAATCAATTATTTAATTTCCTCATGTAGACAAAAATTTCTTTTTTCTTTTCTTTTCTTTTTTTTTTTTGCAGGGCAATCAGGGTTAAGTGACTTGCCCAGGGTCATACAGCTAGTAAGTGTCAAGTGTTTGAGACTGTATTTGAACTCAGGTCCTCCTGAATCCAGGGCCAGTGCTTTATCCACTGCACCACCTAGCTGCCCCAGAAAATACCTTTTTAAGAGGTTCTTCCTAGAGTTGACATATCTTGACAGATATTAAGGACTATTTGAGCATCAGAACCATAGGTGAAAAGAAGAGATGCTTTGGGTCCCAAGGGGGAAGAGTTTTTGCATTGGTGGCTTAAAAAGATCACCTCAGATGACAACATGGGTTTCAACTCCACCTCTGGATAGTATCAACCCTGTATAAATGGATTCTACCTCTCTAATTCTAAATAAAGATAAAATCCAACCCTCATTAATAGTTCTTCTATTCAACACAGTCTTTGTCAGTTTTATGAAAACATAGTGTTGACACTTGCTTTCACCCATGATCTACAGGCTTGGCATTTACCTGGATACTTGACAAATTACAAATTACAACCCTAAATACAAAACCGCTTTCCACTTTTCTAAAGCAGCTGAGCTATGAGCTGTATTAAATGAGCAGTAAAATACAACTTAATAGCATTGGTGTTACATTACTTTCAATTATTCAGCCTTATTCTAACCAAATGAATGACGGGCTTAGCTACATTTTTCCCAGAGGCTCCAGGGGTATGGAGGGAATTTTAACTCTCTTAGGTCCCAGATGACAAATCAGTTCTTAAGCACCTATTTGGTGCCTAGGGTGGGGTTGGAGATTGGGCATCCATGAAGGATTGCCTGTTAAATGATAGGCAAGTTTCAGCGATAAAGACAGAGACTCCAGTTTAATGCAATAATTTGATTAAGCAAGCATCTATTAGGTAAGTAAAAAAAACAAAAACACAAAAAAACCAAACTCAATACTGAGTATAAAAATGGAGTGGTCCCTGTCCTTAACATGGTTACATTTTACTCCAGCATACAACAATAGGGAAAATAGCCTAATAACAAGAAAATTTTATAATTTGCACATGCCAATCAGAATCCTTCTCATAAAGCTACATGTTGTTTTTTTTTAAATCTCAGAAAGTACAGATTGTACAGTTGAGGAAATATGATTATAGTCCTTGATATGTGAATATGTCAAGGATTTCTGATTTCATGGGTGTAGAAACTCCATCCTCTGGCAGAGATCATGATCCATCTATACCTGAATAGATGAGATAATCAACAAATCAATAAGCAGCTATCGAGTACGTATGCTGTATCAGGGACTGAGCTAAGTGATGGGAATATAAGTGCAAAAGGGAGATGATCCTTGATCTCAAAGATTTTAAGTCTTAGAAAATCACCAGGACCTCAGATATGTTGAGCTTATCCATGAGCACTCAACTTGTATTGGAGGCTGGATTTCATAAGTTTCTAGGAATGAAGATATAGTGATAGAAGGAACTTCAGAGCCATGTAGTCCATTTTATAATCCAGGTCTCCTGACTCCATGTCCTTCACTCTCTCTATTATGCCACATTGCTCATAGGTATTGATCACTGACAAGACAACAGAAGATCAACTTCACTTTTTCTGAGCTTTTAGAACCTAGTTAGTAGATTCTTTTTATTGTCTAACTGTACCATTTTAACATTATAGACCATTAACACCCCACATCCCACCGCCCGCCCCCACACAACCACATTCATTAAACATATTCATTCCCCGATTGGTATTATCAGGCTTGTTGCAAATTGCTCATTCTAGTTCTCATTCAGATGTTTACCAATATTATCTGTAGCATGTTCAAATATCCACTGGTATTAATAAGATGCCGGTTCTATTTTCCTCACTTAACCGGAAAATAATATAAGTGCCATTTATATTTTCATAGCTACAAATCTCCCCCTCTGTGTGATAAATAATTTCAAAAAACTCAGAGATGATATAATTAATATTAGCAATAGTAATCATTGCAAACCTCCACTTAAGATGTCCTCTAATGCCTCATGGTCTGAATGATATCCTGAATCTCTGAGGCTCTGTTAATAGATTATAATCTCTGGCAGAAAGGTCTTTTGACAAAGTGAGAAAGGCTTTGATTTCAAGTCTAAGGATGAGCTTTCTGTTTTTGAAAATAAAATCCTGGCTATATTTTGATGGGGGGGGGGGTGGAACAGTAGGTCATCGGAAATAAGTAGGTTGAGGAACCAATTAATTAAAGTGTTTGAAGGTAAGTCAGTATGTATGTTGAAGTCCTCTAGTGTGAGAGCAGGAGATGAGACGAGAACAATTTTTAGACAGGTACTGATTTTATTGAAGAAGGGAGTTGAGTGACCTGGAGATCTATAGACAATATCTACCAGGATTTTGGTTGGGTAGTAGATATGGATTGCATGAACCTCAAAGGAGGAGAAATTACTGAGCTATGGAGATAGGCTGAGAATCTGGAAATGATAATGGATAGCAAGGAGTTTTCCATCTCCCGTCCCTCAACCACTGAAAAATGAGTGAAAAGCAGCCAGAACTGGGAAGGGTAACTAGGGAGGCTATATCATCAGTGAGGATTAGGTGTGTGGGGGGGTTATATTTTAGTGATTGCTAGAAGAGTGAGAGCGGGAAAAAATTTAGAATGGAAACAAATTTGTTGCCTACGGAACAGGTATTCCAGAAGGCATAGTGAAAGGGGGTGGATGATGTTTTCTTAGGACTTTTGATTGTGAGGGTTGAGGGGGATGGGAAAAAGAAATCTGATGGTAGGGTATGGGGAATGAGGTTTGGATAATGACTTTCTGTGTTTGGGAATCACTGGAATATGTAGGGTATGACCAGGTATAAATATGATCATTATTGAGTGGAAGATGTCCCTCCTCTTCACAGGAAAGGCAGGATAAAGGAGGAGCCAAAGAAGATGGAAGATACATGTTGAAATAGCTGGCCCCTTTTAAATGCTGAAGATTAGGTAGGACATGAAAGACCAATTCCCCACCAACTTCTTCTTCCCTTAGGGGATGGTACCTCCAGAGATGGAAAACCCAAGGTTAGAAGGAAAATTGCTCCCCCTAGCATCAGGATATCTCCATAAAGTGGGAGATAAAATTGGTGGGAGTAGCAGGAGATAGAAGTTGCCTTACTTTGGTACAGATGGAAGTCTCATGCATCTAGTGTCTGGCAGACTGAGGCTGCACATCAACTGGGCTTAGAAGGAGATAGAAGGCCCTTAATAAGAGAATGGTCTCTACTCTTTTCATCTGAGATGAAATGGGATTTGTAAAATGATCTTTGTGGTCATCCTTCCATTTAATGATAAACTTTATACCACTTCTCCTGCACATGCCTTCATTGGTGTTAAGCTACAGATTACTCACATCCTCTATAAACTTCTGCATTGTCCATTGAGAGACTTACAACTTAAGTTCCTTACAGATGGTGGCATTATTCCATGATCCACAGCCACACAACATCATTGGAAAAATACCAGTGTTGAAGAGATCAGCATTTATTTCAGGGAGAAGTTTAGCACCATCGAAAATACTAAACAAATAGATAAATGCAATTTTCATCTATTAGGGACCCAATTAATTGTCTATTCATGTGCTGATCCTAGGTACATGTGCTATCTATAGATATGAATATAAACAGAGTTATTGGTAATACAGACCTGGATTTTAGGAAGATACCCTTGAGTCCAAATGAAAATCTATGGTCTAATTGAGAGTTCACTAAAGTGGACTTGGAAATGGTTAAGCAGCTGGACCTGGATGAATGATAGTTTCTAATTATATTCCACAGGCTTCTGCTCTTGGCCTTATTTTATTCAGCATCATTATCAGCGTCTTAAATGAAGGTAAAAAGACATGCCTTAAAATATGTGTAACACAAATGTAAAAGGGATGGCTAAAATGTTTAATGATAGAATCAGGCTTTAAGAGAATATATTGACATGTTAGACTAATGGGTCAAATCTAATAAATGAAAGTTGCTAGGGATGAATGTGAAATCCTTCATATGAGTCCCCAAACTTAGCTTGTACAAGTACACAATGGGGAAAATGTGGTTAGATGATGGTTGATGTGAAGAAGATCTGAGGGTTTATTGAACAACAAATACAACATGAATCAATAGGTATAACAGTCACAAAATGCTGTGGTATCTTCAGTTATATAAGCAGAGAAAAACAGAACGTCCAGACTCTAGAATTAACTTTATCTTTGCTGGTTAAAATATATCTGGATTATTCTATTTTGTTTTGGGTGCCAAATTTTAGGAAAAAGGGATGACAGTGACAAGCCATAAGGTACACAGAGGAAGGCATTCATAATAATATGAGGACTCAAAACCCTGCTCTAGGCAGGATTTTCCATTGACGGGCCTCAAGAATATTTAACCTACAAAAGAGAAAACTTGGGAAAGAACATGATCGTTTTCTTCAAATATTTGAAGAGCAGTCATGAGAAAGCTGTCATGTCATGCCTGGCTGCACAAGGCTGGACTGGGAGCAATGCATAAAACATTGCAGAAAGGCAGGTTTCAGTTCAATATGAGGAACATTTCCTGAACAATTAGAGCTGTCCAAAAGTGGAATGAGCTGCCTCAGGACATAAAGATTTTCAGGTAGTGGTCATAAGGATGCTTGCAAGGGAAAATGTGAAGAGAGTTTTGTCCATGCATTGGTTAGACTAGCAAGCTTACTGATTATACCCCATTTAAACACTAAGAAGCTATGATTTCACATTTATTTCACAGTGTGTAAAACAGAACTTTAATAAATTATATTAAACAAATAATTAAAAGTACATCCTATGAGTAATCCATTGTGGTAGGTTTTGAGGTGGTGATACATGTAAATAAGATGTCTTTTCTGTCTTCAAGGATCTTATAATCTGAGGGGGGTATATGATACATGTAAATATAGAAATGAAAACTAGAATGTAAAAAATCTGTAATATTGGCACAGATAGGTGAATACAAGAGAGGAAAAAGCATATCCAGCTTCAGTTATCAGAGTATAATCAGTGAAAGCCATTTTCCTTAATTTTTTTTCATAGGATCAGAGAATCGGAATAAAACTTAGAGCTGGTCTAATTTAACCTTCAGATTTCATAGATTAGAAAACAGGTTCAAATAAATCAAATGATTTGTCTTAGATCACACAGGTACAAGGCAGGAGAGGTGACATTTGAACCCACACCATTCTTCTATAGATCCAGTACTTTTGCCATTTTTCCTTATTATCTCCAGTAATGAACCAGTGGTTTAGATTCCAATTTGTCCTATTTTAGAGGAATTTTCATTTATCTTGTCACAAACAGGATTTTATATAAAAAAAAAAACCAAATTGAAGGGTTATAAGCAGTTTCCCAAACACATTACAAGGAGTTTTATCACATTGAAACCTCTGTTAACCTCAAAATAGATTGGGGCTTTGAATCGTCACAGACATGAAAAAGAATCCTGGGAATAAGACACATCAACAGATTAAAGCATCTTCCAGATCATCACTGACACCTGCAAAGTTTAATTATGCTGAAAGTCACCAACTTCTGCTCAAAATGCTGACTGGTGGCTCATTAATTAGTTGCCTCTCTCATTGATTAGCAACTTCTGCAATAGCCTGTTATAAATGGTTCTAATGCTTGCCCTGTTCCAGAGCTTAATTAATATGATATAGACTATTTAACAATTGTGTCCTCATTTGATTTATGAAGCAAAATCAGAGTATTTCATTGCTAAGCCAAAATGGTGAAGTGCAAAATGGAGTTGACAATTTCTAAGTTTCTTTCATACTAAGCAAGTTATCCTGAAACTTAAAAACAACAAGGCCAATACTGCATCAGGAATTAGCAGGGAACTTCTCAGAGATCAAAGTACTAACACATTTCATGATGGATATTTCAATAAACTATACCCAGCAACTTTCAGAATCTAAATTATGCTTTTACAGAATACAATTTTCACATAGATATTTCTAACTTCTTTTAACAGATCTTTTCTTTTTTTGATGAGCCATGGGCTTGTATGTAGAATATTGCCTAGTTTTATTTAAGGGACACAAGCAAACAATTAGCATCTTCATGGTAGGGGCCAGCATTTAGAATAATGCCATAATGAAAACACTTTCATGATCAAAGGGGTAAAAAACTGTAACTGTTAGGGACTCCTTTGACATTTTAGTTTTTTATTACTTTTTTTTTTTGACATTTTAGTTTTTAAGTAAGAACAATGAAAATGACAATTCCCAGAAGCTTTGCTAACATCAAGACCTTGCCAGTCATAAAGGAAAACACAGAACCAGGGTCCTGCTTCTCCTAGTCCCACTTGAGGGTGGGGTCAGAACCAGGACCTTTGTTGTTCAGTCATTTTTCAGTCATGTCTTACTCTTCCCAACTGCATGGGAGATTTTCTTGGCCAAGATACTGGAGTGGCTTTCCATTTCCTTCTCCAGCTCATTTTACAGATGAGAAAACTGAGGCAAACAGGGTTAAATGATTTGTGCAGGGTTACACAGTTAGTACGTGTCCGAAGCCAGATTTAAACTCAGGAAGAATCATTTTCCTGACTCCAGGCCCTGTACTCTGTCCACTGTACCATCTAACTGATCCTAGAGACAGGACCTACCATAATTTAGAGTTGAGTGTCCACTACAGTCTTCTCCAACTAAGCAATAAAGTAAAAAATTGGAAAAGAGGGAACAGAAACAACTGGTGGATCTGGAGGTCACTTTCTGAAGAACCAAATATACAAATATTGGTTGCCTACCAGCTTTCTTTTCTCCAGCTCAGAAAAAATTGTAATAACAAGTAAGGGATCACCATGTGTGCCAAATTACTAGAAAACTATCTAGAATTTAATCTTACTACCTTGGGTATCTGCCCCTTTGGGCTAATCCCCCAATCTGTATTTGTATTCAGTAGCTAGATTCTTGCAAGGAAACTGCTATCTCATTGTCTAGTGGGTAACCCTGTGAATATGGACATGTAACACTGTATCTCCAAAACTCCCACTGGAGACAGTGAATATTTAATGTGGGTACAGTGTAGGAGAATTGATCTTTGACCAGCCTCCAAATCCTGAAACCCCAGAATGTAATTACTAGGTGTTGAGGAGGTATTAGACTAACTGTAAATATTCACTCATGCCCAGTGATCACTTTTTGAAGTATTAGTTACCTCATCAATAAACAGACAAATTAACCACACCCTTAACTTTAAAATAGCTAAATCATTACAACCTGGGAGCTGCCCAATAGAAAAGAACCCCATAAGGGTTGGAGGGGTGGGAGGAAGAGAGCACTTCCCTGTTTCCCTCCCCATCAACTTGGGCATTTGGCAGCAGAGAATGAAATGAGTATTCTAGCTGAGTAGTCTAGCATTTCAAGAGTTTATTGGTTTGAGACCATTTGTGGTACAACTGAGGGAACAGACAGACACATGAGACATCCAGACAGACAGAAATATAGAAGGGATCACTCAAGGGAGAAAGCAAACTCAGAGTACTCAGATCCCTGGCAAAAGACAATAGAGTTTTCTATGGAGAGCAGATAATGGGATTCCACAAGCAACTGTCCAGCAGAGAGAGTTCAGTTTAGGGGAGTTACTTGAGCACTTTATACAGAAAGGTATGAATTTGAATTCCTGTAGTCCCAGGGACAGGGATCATTAGTTGCTCTGGCCACACATAATTCCTACATATTTGCCTCACTACCATTGTACTTAAGCCTGAGCCCACTCTTCTCTGGGATATTATGTATATTTGTGGGAAAGTGTGCCTTAGGTTTCTGGGGGGAGGGAAGTATTTTATGACTACTGCTTTTACCATAACAGCATAGTAAATAATTTTTCTATGAGCTACTTCTTTTTACTGGCTCAGTATCAATGAGAAGGCCACCAGTGGGAGCTTTGGAGCTATGGGTTTAGGTTTACACGGTCACAAAGCAGTTTCCTCCAGGAATCTAACTACTGAGTACAAGTACAGATTGGAGGATTAGCCCCAAAGGGCAGCCTCCTAGGGTACTGAGATAAGGGGCCTGAAGTAGGAAGGAGGGGGAAGAAGAAAAGCAGGAGTCAGTAGAAGAAGCAATGAAGTTGAAGGAATAAGTGAAATGAAATGGTTTAAATCTGGCAACAGGAACCAATATAAAGGGTTTGCATTCAACAACAAATTGAATACGATCCATAAAATTCAGTTCCATCAAGGAGCCTCTATAATTTTACATCCTGGTTAATTAGGTTAGACCTACCATCTAGTGTCCCTTGACCTATCTTCAGGTGGACATATGCCTGAGTATTTTCACAGGAAAGGGATCTCTTAGTGGATTCATAGAAAGCCATTAGAATCAAAGAACCTTGGCTCAATTCACTCTGATATTTATTGCGTGTATCAGCTGATCAAATCCTTTTAAACAACCTGAGCCTCAGTTTCCTCCTTTATGCAATGAAAGGGTTGGAGTCATTTGGCCTCTGAGCTCCCCTACAGCTATATCTCTAAGATACCATAGTCCTCTGACACCATAACAAATCACTGAAAGTAATGTTCCTAAATTCTGTAGAATTAGAAACGCCCAGCATTTTACTTGGGGGAAAAAAAAAGAAATCCTAGGGTGGAATAAAAAAGGATAGGGGATCTGAATGGGGGTGCTTCAAAATTCATCACTAAATGCTGAGAGAGAAAATCGAAAATTTCAAGTCCTACTCAAGGCCCTTCCCCCTTTTAGATCCCTTTGGGTGTACTGTAAGAGGATTAACTGTGCATAGGAAACCTTGAATAATTTGATACATAGCTTATTTGGTGTTCACTGATCATGCTGACATCTGCTTTATGTAACATGTTGGCATTTTTAAAGCTATCTTTGGTGATTAGAAATCTAGGAGGGTCACTCTGGTTTAACCCATTCATTTCCTCTTCTGAGTCTAATCAAATCAGTTTAGCTATATTAACCAAGGAGAAGGATATTTCAATTAAAATAGCAACAGCAGCAGCATGAAAACTCATGGTATCTGGGAGTAAAAAAATAAACAGACAAAACAAGCACTCAATTCTATCCATCAGAAATGCTACTGGGAATAGATACATGTAAGAAAATGTCATTTTTAAATGGCCTGGAATTCTCTATGGCTCTCAGTTGGGACTATACCTAATCATTCTCTTAAAATCTGAAGAAGCTCAGTGGAAAGTTATGGTGTCTCCACAGTGCCTTGCACATAACAGATATTTAGTATATATTTGTTGAACTGAAATGAATCACAAGTGGCTTGGCTCATCTGTTGTTTTCAATCAAATTCGAAACTGACTCCACATATAGCTACCACCTTAATTCAGACCCTCATCACTTCTAACCTGAAGCAGTAGCCCCCTAATTGGTCTCTCTGCGTCAGGTCTCCATCCAATCTCTCCTCCACACAACTGCCAAAGTGATGTTCCTGAAGTGTAGATCTGATCATGTCATTCACCTGCTTGATAAACTTCAGTGATTCCCTATTACATGGAGGATCAAGTACAGATTCCTCCATTTTTCATTTAAAGCCCTTTTTGACCTGACTCCAACCTATCTTTCTAGCCTAATTATGTATTAATCTCTTGGGTCCACTCATACTAGTCTTGGTACTGATCTTCAAACATGACATACCAAGCCTTTTCACTGGCTGCCACCTCCAACTCCTGTGATCTCTAGTTTCTTTCAAAGCTCAGCTCAAATGCCATTTCCAGCATTAGGGCTTTTGTGATTCCTGTGGCTTCTACCATCTTGCATTATTTTTTGTGTGTGTGTCTACATGTGTCCATGTACAAGTCAATCATTTTTCAGTCATGCCCAATTCTTCATGACCCTTTTGGTGTTTTCTTGGCAGAGATACTGCAGTGGTTTGCCATTTCCTTCTCTAGCTCATTTACAATTGAGGAAATTGAGGCAAACAGTATTAAGTGACTCACCCAGAATCACACAGCTAATAAGTGTCTGAGGCTGGATTTCAATTAAGGAAGATTAGTCTTCCTTACTCCAGGCCTGATACTCTATGAACTATGACACCACCTAACTGCCCACTCGTGTATGTACATATGCATGTAATCTTTCCCAATAGAATGTTAACTCCTTGAAGGCGATACATTATTTCATTTTTATTTTTGTATCGCTAATGGCTAACAAAATTTGTGCTGCAGTGAAGACATTTAATAAATGTTTTGTGAGTGGTTTGCTGAAGGGAACTAGCCCTATAACAATCCCATTTGATCATTTTATGCTGTTTTGGCCAAATAGTTGTAGACTAATTTTTAACTCGAATATTTTTTTCATAAGTACTTTCTTCCAAAATCAATGTTAAAAAGGAAATTTGGAAAGGAGGAACATATCTGACACAAGAAAAATGAGCATATAGAAGATCTTTGCCCAGCCAATCAGTTGGGATGTACATTTTGATGACTGTTTTAATATAATTAACAGCCTATTTTTTTCTGGCAGTTGGATTATTGGAATCTTCCTTTATTTGGAAAGCAATCATTATTGAAATTTGAATGGGAAAACAGCTGCCACAAATCCCATGAATAATATTCAGCATGAAAAGTGTGAAGGTACACTTAAACCAGAGAGACACTTATGATCCTGGGCAAAATTAAGTGACTGCTTTGTGAGAGACAGTGTGGTACGGTGGGATAAGTGGTCTATCTGTAGTCAGAGGGCCTCAGTTGAAATCTTGGCTCTGTCACTTATAACCTATGTGACTGTGAGCAAATCATTTGTCCTCTCTGAGCCTACATTTGCCCATCTGTGAAGTAAAGAGGCTGGACTAGATGCAGTCTAAAGTCCTTCCAGTTCTAAATCAAAGATCATAGAAATGTCAATGAGCCAAGAGTTTGGAAACAGCAGGGAGGGGAAACTGCTGGAAACTTAAACACTGAGAAGGAAAAACTAACCAGCAGTAAAGGAAGAGACAGCCAGAATTACCCAACTCAGTGATCTAGAAAGCAATCACACTTACAAAACCATTTGTATTGGAGATGTATTTCCACAACATTTCTTGCACATGTCTGCTTCTGAGTTCAGACTCATCATGTGTCACTTGGATTACTGCAACTGTTTCTGAGTCTCTCTTCCTCAAGTCTCTCCCCACTCCAATATGGTGATTTTCCTAAAGCTTAGGTCTGATCATATCACCTCCCCGACTCTTGCTCTTCAGTGGCTCCCAACTATCTCTATAAAGTCCTTTGATTGGCAGCTAAAACTCTTCACAACCTGGCCTTTTTCTTTCTTTTGAGACTTCTTATACATCATTTATTCTCTTCCCTTCATCATACCATACAATCACATTACCCTTGAATCTTTCTCACAGAGGGATTATTTAAAGGACCTGGGCATGCTTTGGCTGGAGAAGAGAAAACTGAGTTAGGTGGTCATCTTAATAAGCGGGTTCAGTATTTGAAGGGATACCATGTGGCAAAAGCATTCGATTTGTTCTATTTGGCACCAGAGGTCCAAACCAGAAGCAATTAGTCTAAGTTGCCTAAAGAAAAACTCAGTTTTGGTGTTAGAAAAAATCCTTCTTAGCAACTACTGCATTCTATAAGCGGACTGGGGTACCTCGGTAGATAATGAGTTTCCCTTCACTGGAGCTCTTCAAGCAAAGGATGAAAGTCTATTTGTCTCATGTGCATAGTGGGGAGTCCCTTCGGATATGGGTAGTATGGGATGGCCACACAGTTATCCTCTGACTTTGAAATCTAGGGATTCTGAGTGGAGAGGCTGTTTTATCTAAACTCTATTCTCTAGTGCCCAAGGAGTGAGTGCTTTGAACCTAGTTTTTCATCCAAATTTTGTCAAATTTATGAATGTTTGTCTTTAACATTTGAAATTAAAGAAAAAAAATCTTGAATCTATATGATGTAAATTGCATATTTTGTCTCTAAAGGCTAGTCATTATTCCTTTTGCATGCATAGTCTCCATATGTCCCTCAAATATTTTTGGTCAAATTCAAATGGATGTGCAATCTCATTTATTTGGAATGTACCCCCTTACAGTGAGGATCACAGGCTATCAAAGCCTGCCCATCCTGAGAGACTCTCAACTTAGATACTGGGTAATAAAATAGGGTAATACATGTGCTGTTCAGACTGGTTGTTGCATTATTTTTACTGTGGGTCTCTTTCCCTTTTATCATCCTGATCCTACCTCTATGCCTTTGCATAGTCTCTGCCTCATGCTTGGAAGACAGGTCAGTTGATATATAACCTAATCCAGTCCCAATTACTTGGTAGTTAGGGATAGGGTTGGGAATAGAGACTGGGCCTGTGACTTCCTTGGTATATAGAACTATGGTGGGAGGAAACGTCATCTACGAATGCAGACTGGCATCTTCTTGCAATTTATTCTCTTAGAGTTGCCTGTCACAGAGAGGTCAAGTCACTTGCCAAGGGTAACACAGGCATTATGTATAAGAATCTAGGTCTTCCTGGCTCTGAAGCCAACTATCTCTCTCCCATTCAATACTTCCCTCCCTTTGTATTGTATTAGGAAGATTCTGACGCTTACCTAGCAAGATAAGGTACTGGACATCGAAGGCTTCTCTTGAGCTAAACTTCCAAGTATTCAAACTCTGCTGCAGAGAACTTGCACAAGGCAAGGGCTCATGTGAAGGTTAGAAGAAGTGGTACAAAGATGCTCTCAAGGTCTCTCTGAAAAACTTCAGTACTGATTAGGAGACATGGGAGATACTGTCCCAGGACACCCCAGGGTGGAATACTCACATCATTTGCTCCATGAGCAAAGTATAATTGCAGCAGCATAAAGGAAACATGAGTTGTGCAAATCTGGAGACATCTTCATTCCAAATGCTCAGACTATTTGTGCGCAATCTGTGGTAGAGTCTTCCGGGCTCATATTGGACTAATTAGCCACGGTCACACATCTTGACCCCAATATCATGATGTCATTGGTCCTCTTAGAGAACAAAGGACAAACAACAACACTAATATCAATGTATTTTATGTTGTCTGTATACATGTTAATTTCTCCAGTAGAATGTAAGTTACTTGCAGATTGAATTGTTTTTGTTTTTGTCTTTCTAGCCTATCCCCTAGCTCACTGTCTGAATATCTCTCTGGCTCTGTCCCTCTGTTGTTGTTTCTGTGTCTGTTGGTCTGTGTGTCTGTCTCTCTCACTTGGGTCTTCCTATCTCACTTTGGCTATAAGTGCAGCAGTCACTTATGGGCCCAGTTCCACCATGGATCAGCAAGGCTGCTATTTCTGAACTAAGGCTATGAGACCTTCCATTGGCAGTGTCAAATCCCCCACTCCCAGGATCTCAATATATTGGTACCACCTTAGCATAATAACCCAATCAGCTTTAGTCTCCTGCAGCTAAGAACCCTGAAATCCAAATGATCTGCCACTCTTAGCCTCCCTGGTAGCAGGAATTAAGAATGTGTACCCCCCCACACACTCAGACCACCTCTCCTCCACAGCTGTACACAAATAACAAAAAACCTATCCATTACATTCTCTCTATCCGTCTGTCTCTGTCTCTGTCTCTCTCTGTCTTTGTCTGTCTGTCTGTCTGTCTCTCTCTGTCTCTGTCTCTCTCTCTCTCTCAGATAATAGAATACTTCCTCTCATTTCCTCTTGGGGATCTGTAGCTCTGGTTCTGACACCCCAAGAAGCAGGAGAAATGACTCCTCTGCCAAGGCTACTAGAGAACTGCTCTAGAAGTGGCAGCAAAATCTCCACTATGCCACTGAATCTCCCCTGTGGTCTCTAGCAGTAGAGAGAGAAGGACGAGGGTCAAAGTTAACTAAGGGAACACAAGAATCCAGATTTAGCTTGAAATTAGAAAACAGGAACCATCAGAATTTGCAAGTCCTTAAAATCTGACCACGAGATGAAGCGACTTCATTTCAATTCATTCACTCATCAAACATAAATGCTATGCACAAAACACTCTAGTAGATGCTGGGGATGGGGGGAGGTATGCCAAGATAAATGTGAAAAAAAAATCTAGTCAAGGGTTTAGGTCATTTGCATAACCAAATTATGTATCTTCTCTAATTAGGAAAGGGAACCAGTAAAAAAAAAATCTCTCTCATGTATTTAAAAATGATTAAAAGAAACAAAAGAGGGGTATTCTTTCCAAATATACCCTATAAGCATTGGAGGCTGCTGCTCTTTATAAGAGCTGGGGGGTGGGGGTGGGGAGAGGATTCACTTGGATCATAGTGAATGAGCCATTTGTGTGTATATGCATTTTAATCCACATATATGCAACAATGTTGGGGTAACATCTACAAATGCCCAAATGCTCCATGTGCAAAAAAAGTATATCAGCTTCTTGTAACCATCTGGGATATAATAGCTCCTGGCATAGCCCTGCATTAACCTTTCATGCCTAACTGCATTGCTTTTTCTATTATGTTTACAAAGGTTTTTTTCATAATTAGATACATGGTGTCTATGTCAGCCTCTCTGTCTCTGTATCTCTATATAACCTATATAGATGCATGCACATATGTAAATGAGAATGTATCACTATATATGCGGAGAGAGACAGAGACAGAGAAATACCAAGAGACTGACAGGAAGATAGAGATGAGGATCAGGGAGAGGGAGAGGGAGATGTGAAATGAGAGCAGAGCGCTAGATCCACTGCAGCTCAAAACATTATACATATTTTCACATCCTGACTATAATTTTAAATAGGAACATGTCACCGATTAAAATTGGTCTCTGCACATTCCAATCCCTGGTGATTAGAATGTTGAGAGGCAAGTGAAGTCACTTTAAGATTTTTTCCCTCCTTAAACATCCATTCCCCTCCTCCTCCCCTGCTTTAAAATAAGCCAAAAAGACTTTCTCTCTAAGAATGGGGAGATGACTCCGAGCATGTGATTGCACTAGCTAATCCCACTGCATTTACAAGGCATGGCCATGCTCCGGCTTCCCACCACTGCCAAGTGGGTTCAGCGATATGCCTAACAAGGCTGTTGGGTGACACAGAGCCTCAAAATTAAGATCAGAGGAGCAGCAATCGTGTTTGATTCAAGGAGGCAGCAAAGGGAACCTGATGAGAGGCAATAAGATGCTGCCAGCCCTGGATCACCTGCTGCTGAATTCTGACAGTGTTGCAGCCTCAAAATAGCCTGTACCAGGGAAGGCCCTGAAAGGGAGTTACACAAATCAATTCTGGAGGTAACCAGGGCGTGAATAAGAATTTCCCCCCCCAGATTCCCTTGGCACGTGTAAGTTTTACTGGGAGGTTTACAATTTGGATGTGCCTTAAAATATGATAAATAGGCTCTAACAAACGTGGCCTTGGCTAACATCGGAAACCATTCTGAGATGGTCCAAGCTTTATTTTCTAGCCTGCTACCCTTGGATTGAAGTGTATGTTGATGTGGACTAGGGTAGGGGGACACAGTTCTAATTCTGGGTTCTCTCTGCCTTTGCTTTGTTCACGCTTGCCTCCCTAGTGCTGCTTTGAGTATACACAGTGCTACTTCTTATAAGCTGTCCTATACCCCACTGAGGCTATTGATTCTATGCCCATTTCACCCCTTTGGGAGAACCAGCTGCACTGTGCTAGCTGCAATGGTCCCTAGAGCTCACTGCATTGTATTGTATCGTCTTAGGAAGGCTCATACCATCAGGAATAATCAATCAATCCACAAACACTTATGATGTGCCAGGCGCTATGCTAGCAATGACGAGTTAGAAAGATAAAAAGGAAACAGTTTCTGGCTTCAGGGATCTTACATTCAATCTGGGAAACAAGATATTCATATATAAATATAGGAATAGGGATTGATTTTTATATTAAAAACTCACAGATGAAGCAACTCCCTCTACCAATGTAGGTTGTCTCCTTCTTGATACGATCATTGAAGAGAATGTCTAGACCAGGGCTTCTTAAACATTTTCCACTGATGACCCTTTTCACTGGAGAAATTTTTATGCAACCCTGGGTATATAGGTATATAAAATCGACAGACAACCTTTTGATATTGCCAAATTTTTCACAACCACCCCATTCAGTTATGTGACCCCATATGGAGTCACACACACATACATATATATACATATATACATACACCCATATATACCACATCATATGTGTGTCCATGTATATGTATTTATGCATATGTTCATATATGCATGTATACCTAGGTGCTCATGCGTATAATATTTATATGATATATAAATATACAAATGCATACATATCACATATAGATTCCTATAGATGTAGATAGCTGTATAGACATGTTTATATGCACATATAATGCATATACCCACAATACATACATACATATGTACATGTGTGTATGTGTATGTATACATATATACACAAATACACCCCAATTTATACAGAATTAATTTAAATGGTATCATTTTGTTTGTTTGTTTGGTGGAACAAGGCCTTGGCATGTGAGTAGATCAGGATAAGCTTGGTACAGAAAACAGTATCTATTTGGCAGGGACCCTAGTTCAATTCCAAAGCCCTCTTTTTTCAAATAAAATTTTTAATGCCTTGTTTCTTATATGATCATAGTTATCCCCCATATTCTTCCCCCTCACCCTTGCAGGGACGCATCCCACCTGTTAAATAGTGTTTTTTTTTTAAGAGAAAAAAATCAGCACAGCTGATTGATACCTTGAAAAAATGTCTGAAAACATATGCAACATGTTAACACCTGTGGATCTCTCATCTCCACAAATGAATGGCTAACCCCCTTCTTTTTTACCACTTGAGGACATTGAGGCAGATAGAGGTGAAATGACTTGCTCCAGGTAGTACTTAAGATGGAATTTTAAATTAGAAATTCTCTACTCCAAGCCCACTACCCCAAACTGCTCTTCTGAGCACAGCTTGAGTTATACATCAAAGGAAATTAGGAATCAAATGTAAGGAGGGGGAGCTTTTCAGACAAGGGGGCCAACCCATGCAAAGCCATGAGAAACAGACCCATTTTGGGCAGGCTAGCTTTTATTAGATCTTCTAAGGGTTCTTCCCTGCCTTGGGAGAGATATACTACACCAACATCTTTTAAAGCCTCATCCAGTGGCGTTGCTTATCCCTGAAAACCAATTGTACATTCAGGACAAGGATTCTGGGCTCTGCTTTTGAATCCCAATGTCATGGACCTTGTCAAAAGTTATGACTCGGCATTGACCTACTATATTTTTTTCACAACATCCCCTGAAATCTTGGCTCATGGGGAGCAGCAGTCTGAGAAAAAGACAGTCTACCATGGACATGGGATGCACACCTGCTTTGGCCACAGGAAGTGTGTGGTAATAATATTTTACATGAATTTACTTCCATTTTTAAAGCAGCTTTTCCTTGAATGAGCTCTACTGGAAACAGTATTTCATATCTGCTGGTGAGAGAGGATGCACGTGAGCAAGGCTAGAAGGGAGAGCCTACAAAGGCATAACACCCAATCAGTGGAGATATATGTAACCCAATAGCATTCAGCTTCAAAATTAGAAATATATTTCAAGGAACTGTGTGTATACACATGTATACATATAAATACACATATGTACACATATACATATTAATGTATACACATATATTATATGTATATATACACACATTGCATTTCTTCCTATTTCACCTTAAGCTTAAGGTTTTTCAATCCTTATCTAATGATATTATCATATATGGTGGTGGTGGGGTGAATACCTAGGTGCTCATGCGTATAATATTTATATGATATATAAATATACAAATGCATACATATCACATATAGATTCCTATAGATGTAGATAGCTGTATAGACAGAAAATACTCATTAAGCACCAGCTTACTATGTACTATGTAGTTGTAAGTCTAGGAGTTATGGAAGACAGTCTTCTCTGAATAATTAAAGATGACTGTCACCCAGAGAGCAATAGAGAGATGCATTTTGGGCATTATGAGGTTATAACACATGATGAATAAGGAAGAACCAGAGTAATGGTTGTCACCAAGGAATTGTATGAGTAAAACAGAAGCTGGACTGTCATGTGGCAAAAATTAGGAGTAACAGGTAGCTGGGGTCTTCTGGAGCACAAGTGTCAAATTTGGGTCCATCAACTACAAGGGGGTCTCAAACATCCTAATCATATAAAACTATAATTGAAAATGTTTAAAAAAATAAAAAATATAATACATCACAGATAATGTTAATATCTAGTTTTCTAAGTCCATTTGCAGCTTTCAAGGATCCATTTCTATTTGAATTTGATACCACTGTTCTCGTGGTATTCTCCTGATATCAGGAGACAGAGAGGAAGGTCTTCAAAGTGTGGCGAGGACCAGCTGTGGACATCCTCAGACACATTTCACTATCAAAGAGGGTAGAGATTGCCTGTGCTTTCTCCCTGCACCCGAGCCATTGGACTGCTCACAGATCTAGAAAGGCTGATATGAGAATCATCAACTCCATTCCTTCCAAAGAGGTAGTGGACCACCAGACCTTACCAAATGCCCAGCTACTGCTTCTTAATGTCCTCCAGGTTTTACTTGCTTTCTTGACTTTAAGTCTTAAAATCCTTTAGCACTATCCCCTTATCCTTTTATGGAACCTAAAAACCTAGGGTTCTTACCATCTACTTCACTGCTGGACCTTAGGACTTCTGGGTCTTTCCATCATTTATTTGTTGTCTTCTCCAGTTGAGCATGAAATCCTTAAGGAAAAGCATGATGTCTCTTTCTATGTGCATCTCTAGTCCTCAGACTAGTTCTTCACACATGGTAAGAACTTAATCAATGATTTTACATTCATTCTGTCACTCAGAAGTTCCAGAGCAGGTGCTAAGCTTGCAGTAGTAGAGGTGGTTTCCTCACTTTGAGCTCCCCCATGACAGCAAAAATGAAAGTTGGTTTGTTTGATCCAAAACAACCACAGCTACAAATGTTTGAGCAAATTCATTCAGATGTGATTCAATCTTTAAGGGAAGATAATTAGTGAAGTTTTCTATATTGAAATATTGTATGATCTCAAAAAAAGGTACTAGTGTGTCAAATGTTGTATGCAGGCTGTTACTTTGATAGCTACTTCAAAACTTAGAATAACACAAGATGGGCGCACTCCTAAAGACCTACTCTATGGTGAGTTAGCCTCAGGCCAAAGACCTGCTGGACGCCCCCAGCTTTGCTACAGAGATGTATGCAAGCGAGACTGGAGGGCTCTGGGAATAGATGTCAGCAGCTGGGAGGAGATGGCTAAAGACCACACCCGATGGAGTTCAGTACTGAGATGGGCCTTTGAGCTCGGGAAGAAGAAAAACGAATGAGATGCAGGAACCCACTGGCAACAGAGAGCGCAGTTTTCCGATGTCCTCCTTGCGGCAGGAGCTGTGGCTCCTGTATCGGACTGCACAGCCACACTGTGGCCTGTGGCTCTTTAAGGCACTGATCCATGGTCGTAGTGACTAGTGGAAGCCCACTACTACAATACCTATATGGAATTGAAAAAGATGCCTCTATAGATGATGAGTAGGTATGCATATATATCAACTGACTATTTTACATGCTCAACATATCCTTGCATCTAATTTCTTTTAAAGAATTGAGTCCTAAATGCTCAGCACAGTGCTTGGAAGAAAATAAATGCTTAATAAATGCTTTTGTATTTATTCTCTCTTTTCTCTATGGATTATGTCAATAGATTGACATAGAGATATGACGGATATAGATGTAGCTTTTTAACTGAAGGCCACTTATAAATTAATTATAAAAGATATTCTCTGACTAAATTGCTAGTCTATTTAGTCTATTTCAGCCCCCTTTGCTTTGTGGAGTATCAAGTATAATGTCATTCATAGTTGTGTGGTATTTAATAAATGATTTTGATGATTCAGTGATAGCAACCGCCAAAGTTATATCAGTGAGTAATGATTTCCTTAGGATCATTTCAAAATTATAGCCTGTGACCACATCATCTTCCACAATGTAGAGCCAGCCCCCTTTAGCAAGGATTATCTTGGTACTTAATGTCAACAGAAGGACTTGATCACACATAGTAAGGGAAACAAACTCATGTGTTATAAGCCAACAATATGAAATGACTGCTAAAAAAGCTTATGCAGTTAACATAAAGATGATTTCCAAAAGAAAACAAAAAGCCAATTGACCTACTGTGTTCCTTGCTGGTCATGCATTCAGTGCTGGGTTCTGCATTTTAATAAAGAAGTGGTAGATGTTGAAAGGATGGAATGTCACATAAGGAATAGTTAAAGAAACTACTATTTAAAAAAGAGGCAATGTAAAGAACAACTAAATATGTGTCTAAAAGTATTTCTAGGACTGTTTGGAAGAAGGAATAATAATTGGAAGGTAAAACATAGCAGATTTCAGCCCAATAAAAGGAAGAACTTCCTGACAATTGAAACCATCCATCAATGGATCAATGTGCTTTACAAAAAAGTGAGGCCTTGGATAATGGGATACCTTTGGGAAGACCAGAGCAGACTACCTGCCAAGGATCCTATAAGGAGAACAAGTCTAAGTTAGGTGCTCTGGGGGCTTCTTTTCAATAAGATTCTAGAATTCTACCTTCATATTTAAGAGGAAAACGTTCTCATGTCTTCATCATTGGAAGTAAAAGAAGTAAACAGGAAGGAGTGAGACCAGCACTTATTTTGATACATGCATATCTGCTTTGGTTTGGGGAAATAAGGTCAATCATCTCCTGGCTCAATCCTATTCACAACAGATTTACTGAGAATTTAGAGCAATTGTTTGCACTTTGGTTACCTGCTTGTGAAGAGCTCTACAACACGAATTAACTGCATGAATCCATACTAAAAGGACTTAGTGTCCTTTATGATGTCAATAAAAGTAATTTCTCAGGAATTTTGTTCATTGTTACTTCAGTGAAATGTAGTTCTCTGATAACATGCTACATGAAAAGCCATAAATTAAGCAAGGAGAATAATACTCCCAGACTAATTTATTTCATAAGAAAGTTTACTTTGAATACAAACCAAAAAATAAACCTTTACAAGAATCTTAATTTACTTGACCAGAAGTTGTATGGTAAGCCACAGTCCTCTGAGGCTCCGTGAATCTTGAAATACTGATAAGACCCAAACCTCCAGATGAAAAGTGAAAAATTCAGTTAGACATCTGGGTCTCTGGTCTATGCAATGCCAAACATCCAGATGTCTCCAGATGTATTTGATATCATGTGGACAAAACATCCAGCTGACTTACTGTTCATCCAAATAGTTTGGCATCGTATAAACACATCTGGTATGTACACTTAGAGAATTCAAACTAATTGGTATAGTAACCTAGGCAAAGCATAAATAGTAGGTCAGGGAAGAGATAAATCTGCTCAGAAAAATATAAAAATCAAATTTTAATGACTTAGGTATTTTCTTTGCTTGTTCTCCCTTCTAATAGCATCATGGCCAATTGTGGACTGTCCATCTCTATAGACTCACCTGCCCACCCTGCATACAGATGCTATTCTTTGCAAATAGATTACAAATTTCATGGTAGTTGTAGCAATTCTAATGACAAAGATCTCAGAACTACTTTAGAAAATTGAAAACATTTGCTGCTGATCCAAGAATGAGAAAGACCATGAAACAAATTGACCATCTGGCTTTGGAAAAAGCAAAAGGCAGGACTGAAACCATAGTCTCTTTCTCATGAAATCTCCTAAGGTTTAGGTTAACACAGAAAATAAGAAAGGCAGCGTGTTACAATGGATGAGAAAATGGCCTTGGAGTTAGAAAGACCTAAGTTCAAATCTCATTTCTGACACAGTCTGATAATGTGATTCTGACTAAGTCACTTCATCTCTGAGTTGGCTAGCCAAATGTTTAAGACAAAAAAATTCCAGAGAAAGTGATAGGCTATATTGGCAGGAGAATTTCCTCCCTGTGTATTTCCTGTATTAACAACATTACAGATCTAGTTCCTGTCCTATAAAAATATATACAAATGCACACACATAATGTAATACTTTATATGTATCATCTATATATTTTATACACTATATATTACTATCTACTATATATAGTTATACACTATATTACTATAGTACTGTGTATGTAGGTATGTGTGTATATATATATGTGTGTGTGTGTATAATATATATACACACAAAAATGTGTTTATACACACACATATATATATACATGCATATAAGTAGGCACATATTATATATACATGTACATGCATATACAATGAAGCTTAGGGTTTAAGGCCTGCTACATAGCACAGGCCTCAGACCCTAACTTCACTGTAAGGAAAAGGTTACTTTTCTGCTATGCTACCTACTTTCGCTTCCTCCTCTGAGAATATTAATCAAATCAACATTACTATTCCTGAAAAAGGCTTGCCATTTGATGATTTCATGACTCCACTCAAAATCTGCATGACTTTTCTGACTAAAACACCCCTCCTGGGTTACCACTACCCTATATTCATTGCCTTCTCTTATAAGAAAATGGGCTCCTTGAGGCCTATCTTGCTTATAAAATTTGAATACCAAATGCTCAGTCCTCATACACATCTAAATATATGTATATGTATAGTGCACCTCTACATATGTATATGTGTATATGTGCATAGCACATGCTTACAAACATAGACATTGCATAAATATATGCATGTGTGTGCATATATAGACATGTATGTACATGTGTGCCCACACATGCAAACATGGAAAGAAAGCAAGACAGAAAGACAGAATCCTTGTAAATTTTAATGTAAAAAATACTAAAAACAAAATTCAAGCATTTTTATTCTATTTTTACTCACTTGGCATACTCTACAAGTGAATGAAAAAGCTTGAGGAAGTTTCCAAAGTCTGATACTATATGGATGGTTGATTTGAAATGACTAACATTGGACAAATGCTCCTATGTATCCTTTAACATAAAGCAGTTAGATTAGCCAATTATTCTCCTGTGACTCTGCACATACAGCCTTCTCCTTCCATTGCCTAGAGTAATAGTGTCTACCAGAGAGTGCATGGCCTTGGGTTTTCCTTTCTTATTTGCCTGGTACTCCATGGACAGCCTCCATATAAATGATGCCCATTATTGACTGCCTGAGGAAGTTAACAGGGTCTGCTTCTCTGCTATATCACAGAAATCTTAAGTGCTTATACCTGCCATTTTAATGAAACTTACATTTTACAAAGGAGCTGTGTGGCATCTGGTAGCACTGGGGCTCTTTGTGATTCACCCAACCAATGAATTGAAGTCTTAAGTCTGAGTGGTTGAAACATATTTTTGGTTGTTTTTTTTTTTAAACGAGTTTCCTTATTGTAAGCTTAAGTTAAAGGGATAAAATAAGCTGAAAATGAACCCAGACCTTTTCTGCTTGTATAAGCAGCCATTATCTTTGTGGGTGAATGGAATAATTTGCTTTGGGACTGTCTAAGGATGAATTCTACTCTAAAGGTGTACACTTCTGAAAATGTGTGGTTTATTAGAATAATGACAGGCAATGCTCAGTAACAGCTATGCTGTTGTACTTTTATAGCTCAGTGAATCTAAAAGTGCTTCAAAAATATTCAAAATAAAGGATAGATGCCAAGGCAATTTGCAGCACACACTGTAGATACTCAAATGGGTCTCTGATCTCATACATGTTGGTAATCCCTTCAATCAGGCAGATCACAGACCCTGTTTGCCTTCTCCTCCTATGTGATATTGTCACAATTACAATATGGTGCCTACCCAGTGGGCTAAAGGCCTTCATTCTATTCTCTTGACATTGTATGGATACAATTAAAGTACTTGAACTTTTTTCAGTTATTCCTTGTTCCTCATCCATTCCCTTCTCTTCTTTCATCTTCTTATTTCCTTTGCTTCTTTCTCTTTTCTATTCTCCATAACTTAAATTATACTATTCACTTAATGCCTGGACCATCTTTTCTCCCCAGTCACATATTTCTTTAATGGCATATCTATATTACAGTTTTTCTTTGTTTGTAATATTTTGTACCCTGATCACATCCACCACATACCTTTCTATTGCTTCTTTGGTGATCTTTAACTTAATTTTATTTTAAAAAGTATAATGTCCCATGATTCATAGTGTAATGATTAGAGCGACTCCACCTGCTGGAGAGTAACTATAGGAAAGCTCCACCATGAGGAGATGGCGTCCAAGGGCAAGCCATGCAGCTTTTCCTTGGCATCAGGAAGTGATATTTGCTTGTGGGTACTGTCTATCAAAGCTACCATCCAATTAGCTTGGAGCTGTGTGTGCTCAAGTGGATGGGACGTTCCCAGTTTCACAGGAGGCTTATGGGATGAAGGAGGTGTGGTTCTCTCTCTTTCATCAGGACTCTCATAGAGAGTGGAGCAGGAGACGCTGGCTCCCCGAGATAGACAGCTGAATCTAGGCCTTTCTCTCTTCACCAAATTCTTATTCTCTTTAATAAATGCTTAAAAGTCTAAAGTCTAGCTAAAGCTTCTAATTTAATGGTGACCACTGAGATATTTTAGATAGAATTTTAGCCCCTTACAATAGAAACATAACATGCCTGAAAGAATAGTATCATATAACCATAGATCCACATATGGAAGGGAATTTAGAGGCCATCAAGTATAATATCCAAATGTTTCAGATGAAGACATTGAGGCCCAGTCACATAGGTAGAAAGCAGCAAGGTTGAGATTCAAACTCTAGTCGTATAACAATTTGCCAGAACAGAATAGACTACACAGTTATATCTAGAGGTCTTTAAAATATTCATCATTCTAACTGAGCAACCAGTAGTTATGGAATCATTTGCATGGCCTTTGTCATGTGAAGACTCATTGTTTATTCCTGTGTGTATGTGTGTAGCCACTTATAGAACAGCAATCCACAGGGTTCGTACTTTCATCCATATATCTTGGACAGATACTGAAAATGGACTATGAGCTGGCCCCAGAATTGAACAGGAGAATAGGCTTAATTGTCTTTAAAAATTATACAATACTTCCTTTTTTTTTAAATTTTTGTGGGGCAATGGGGGTTAAGTGACTTGCCCAGGGTCCCACAGCTAGTAAGCGTCAAGTATCTGAGGCTGGATTTGAACTCAGGTCCTCCTGAATCCAAGGCCAGTGCTTTATCCACTGCACCACCTAGCTGCCCCTATACAATACTTCTAACTCCAATTTTGTCCCTGAAACCACTGCCTAATTTTTTTTAATAACAATGAGATGCCTAGAAAGGATGTTGAAATTGGAGTCATAGGACTCCAATATAAGCACTGGAGATACGAAGAAAGGTAAAAAGGCACCCCTACCATTAGAGAGCTCACTAATGGGGAAAACAACACATGCACACACACACACACACACACACACACACACACACACACACACACACAGAGCCAGAAAGGTGGAGGGAGGAAGGGATCTTCATGGTGATCATTTAGTCCAGGGGAAGATGATGAAGTCCTATAACAAGGTTAGAAATGATCTGAGGAGGTTGAGTTACAGACTTGATTTCATTTTGTTGAATGATGAGCTACTGGAGATGATGAAGTCCAGGAGAGCAGCAGGGTGGGAAGTGATGAGGTGAGTACCCTGAGCACCCTTCTTAAATGGTAAAGGATATAGGAGAAGCTCTCAAATGTCCACTCTAGTGTATTAGGGAGAGGCCCTAAGGACAGAGGTTACTGAGGAGATAGAAATTTCTGAGTTGATGTCATCTTGCAATATGATGAGCTTTGGGAAATTATGAATTGCAGGAGTATAGCCCTGGAGGCATATTTGGTATCTAGACTGAATAACTACTGGCAAAAGCATTGTACCTAATTAATAAAATGCTGTAGCTTTTGTACTAATGACAATGGCCTTGTCAATGATACAAGGGTCCAAATGTAAATATATTGGGAATATGCTCTAATCTGGCAGATAAGCTATACTACAAACAATTTAAAATAAAAGCTCGTGATTAATTTGAATCAGCACTTCCACTGAAAATCCAATTCAAATATTTGGTCTGAAGTACTTTGAGTAGAACATAAAGGCCGAAATTTAATCTATTTAAAACATAAACAACCTTCCATTTGTCAACTTTTGATATTTCCTAGGCATAAGACAGGGTTATGGAACGTGAATGCTATCATCTCTCCTGTTACCTTTAGGATCAACTATAAAATTCTTTGACTAATTTTTTTTGTAAGGCAATTGGGCTTAAGTGACTTGTCCAGGGTCACACAGCTAGTAAGTTGTCAAGTGTCTGATGCCGGATTTGAACTCGGGTCCTCCTGACTCTAGGGCTGGTGCTCTATCCACTGGGCCACCTAGCTGCCCCAAATTCTTTGACTTCTTAACCTGACCTTTGCTCCAGTCTACTTAGAAGTTACTTCCTTTCATATACTCTATAATATAGCAACATTGGTCTTTTTTTCTGTTCCTACTACGTGACTCTTCATTTCCCAAGTCCATGCATTTGCACTGGCTGTAACCCATGTCTGGACTCATCACCCTCCTCAGTTATGTCTCCTGGACTTCTGTAAGACTCAGTGAAGATCTCACTTTCTTCAAGAGACCTTTCCCACCCTCCCCATCCTCTCACTCCACTTCCCAATCATACCTTCCATTTGGGATCACCTATTTACACTGTACATATTTTGCATGTACATAGTTTTATGTATGTCGGTTTCTCTACCTAGCAAGAATTTAATAAATACTTGCTGATTAAGTACCTAAAACATGGGGAAAGTAAATTTTTACCTCCTTCTTCCATTTCCCTTTTGTTGAAGGTCAAAATTAAGAGGCCAAAATGCAGGTAGCAAAAGGGAGAAGCAAAAGGCCTTGATAACATAAAAACTTGGATCATTAGATCTTACAGAATAGATATTTGGCCACATGTTCTCTACTCACATATATCTTGTTAAAAACTGAAATGCTTCCATGAAATCACTCAAACAGGGAATAGAGGATAACCAAATAATTTATCTGTACTCATTGCTAAAGAGAAAAAAGCAGGAATTCAATTTGGTTCATAAAAATGTTTAAAAAATTTGCAGCTTATATATGTGTTGTGTTCTCCAGTCTTATTCAGATATTCGTAACTTCATAGTATTTTACAAAGAATCCCACATCAAGTTGGAGGAAAAGAAAGAATGGTAATTGACCAAGACAAATCTTTTTACCTTTTTATTCTTTTATCTTAACAAAATGTGAATTCAATTGATTTTGTTTTGATTTTGGTCCAACTTTGGAAATTTCACACATTGCTTTATAGAATAATAGAATAGGCAGTCTGCATAATTGTTAGGTAGTATACATGGAAATAAGAAACAATGTTACAAGAAACTTAAATATTTAGCAAATCTTTGGTTTGGGGTTTAACTACTAGAAATCAAAGCGGAGGATTGAAAAGGAAAATTTTGAAGTCAGAAAATTTCTAGGTTCACACTTGATTTCACCTGTAATAGAAAACACAAATGCTAGAACTGTCATCGAAAGTCAAACTTCATTCTTCTCTCCTCTCCTATCTCACCCTACCCCAATGTTTGCCCTATTTGTAATAACTTAGAGACAATGAGGAAAATACAAGAGGGAAGGATATCATCCCTATGATGGTTATAGTGGGGAATCTTTAGGCTAAAGCTTCATTTGTCATTGAATATGGAAAGCAGCAAATCACAAGTAAATTATAAGAATTGGCATTTATACAGCAGTTTACAAAATGTGTAAAGTACATTACTACATGAGAACCTTACAGGACCATTGTCAATCAGGTATCTCATAAGAGTATTATTACCCTGATTTGACAGAGGAAGAACCAAGGCCTATAAGTTAAGCCATAGTTACACATCTAGTCAAAATCAGAGGTGGGATCCCAAATCAAGTCACTCTGTTTTTTTGTTTGTGTTTTCTTTTCCTTTTTTCAGGGAAATGAGGGTTAAGTGACTTGCCCAGGGTCACACAGCTAGTAAGTGTCAAGTGTCTGAGGCCGGATTTGAACTCAGGTCCTCCTGACTCCAGGGCCTGTGCTCTAACCACTGCACCACCTAGCTGCCCAGGTGATGTTATTATTATTATTATTTTTTAGGCAATGGGGGTTAAGTGACTTGCCCAGGGTCACACAGCTAGTAAGTGTCAAGTGTCTGAGGCCAGATTTGAACTCGGGTCCTCCTGAATCCAGGGCTGGTGCTGTAACCACTGCGCCATCTAGCTGCCCCCTGGGTAATGTTATTGTTGATGATGATGATGTCACTGGTGATTTTGGGGGTGATAATGATATTGTTGATAAGGATAAGGAGGAACTCTCAGTACTTCATGGAGCTGTTAATTTGACTAGATATTCCCTTATTTTAGCCAAATAAAATCAACAACAACAAATAAAATACTATCTATACATGGACAGCGTGACTGAATATGCATTACTATATATACAGGTATATGAATTATAAGTAAGCAAGTAATGCCTATATGCATAAGTATCCTCTTTCAGATAACTTTTACTAACACTACACAAATAGGAAATATAAGAAGAAATCATTACAAATAATTTCTTCCAAAAGTTTTAGGGTAATTTATCCAGCTATTTTATATTTACACACATTTTATATCCAAATAAATACATTTATGTGTGTGTATATATATATATATATATGCATAAGTTTAATACACTCATGTGCATATGCATGTATCAATTTATGTAACATAACACAACAAAATACTTGAGGAAATTACTCAAAAGCATTTAGAAAAAACATTCCTCAAAATGATTCACTCTCTCTTCACCTGTTCATGTACTGTTCATCAGCCATGCTATAATCTGACAGTAGATTATCACCTTTTGAGCTGTGTGAATTTCCCAGTCTTGATCTGAAAGCAGTTCCAGCAGTTCAGGTAAGAGTAAATTCAAAGCTTTCAGTCTTTTAGGAATGTGTCTTTTGAGTAACTGCAATTCTGTAGCCTCTCAGCCCAACTGTTCATGCTTCTTAAAAGTCATTACTCTGTTCATTTCTTCTTCAGCTAAGATTTATCCAAACATTTTTGTTTTGACATGAGTTTCATCGCCAACAGTACAAGCACCTTTCTGGCAAGTTAATTTGCTTCTGGTATACATGTCATTTAAATGGAGGTAACAGAGTTGGAATCATAGAGTTTACATTGATTTAAAAAATAAGTAGATGAAACTCTAGGTGCATATTTACATTTATACCATTTTTGTGTTTTTTAGATGATGTCTTTTTCATTTAAGTTTCCCCCATTGTCTGTACTTTCTTTTTATATATCTACTATATTCAGGTAGCTTCATTCACATCTGGAGACAATTTCTCCAGTTGTAATATCCAAGATCCAATAAACATATTTTAAGCACCTACTATGTGCTAGGCACTGTGCTAAGTGATGGGGACACAATTAATGAAATGGAAGATAATTCCTGCCCTTAAGGAGTTTACAATCTAATGGGAGGATACAACAAACAAACAAAGCAGGAAGGCAAGAGGTGAAGGCAGGGAGACAAAAGAAGCTACCGAGCACTGGGGTGTCTTGTTAAGTGGAGTTGAAACTGGGCAGAGTAGCCAAAGTGAACTGGAATGGGCTGAGAGTCCAGTTCCTGCCCTCTATGAAGGAAGGTGTTGGAAGGAGTTTAGGGAAAAGACACTGAGGGAGGTGATGTTAATCAAGACTTGAGTCATGGTGATGCTGATTCTATAATTTCTCCATGTCTCTACTTGAATTTCATAGGCTATGATCTAGAATCTTTAATGGATCCCAAACCGAATACATCCAATCCCACCTCCATACCATATCTAAATACAAAAACCCCCAAATCTTTACCTCCATTTACTCTCTCTTGACAGTTGATGGTATATTCACCTTCTCAGTCACTTGTATTTTAAAACATTTAGATAAATCTTTGACTTTTATTCCTAACTCCGCAAAACCCCTTCCCTTATGGCATTCATCTTCCAAATTCCATCGATTCTACCTCTGCAGTATCAATCATATCTTTCCTTTTTACTTGCATTTCAACCATCCAATTTCAGGCCTTATTTCAGGCCAATTTCAGGCACAGTAAGACCTTTAGGAACTAACTGATGAAGAATGAAGTGGGAAGAACCAAGAAAACAATATGTTCAATGACTGCAACAATGCCAGTGGAAAGAATAATAACACACAGAGAGAAACACACACAATCAAGAATGAACGATAAAAAATTATAAAAGGCAAGTATAGCTTAAAAGAAGAGATATGAGTACACATTCCCAAACCACCCCTTTTCAGAGGTGAGAGGGCCACAAATGTTGTACACTGCACATATTTTCACATTTTAAAAAATGCACTGATCAGTTATCCTGCTTTTTTCCTCTTTTTTTTTTGTCTTTTAAAAATATTTGTTACATGGGGTGGTTTTTGGTGGTAGGGGGAGAAAAGAATAGTGAGGGGAAATTATGGTGTTGTAAAACAACAGAAAGCATCAATGCAACATACACACACACACACACACACACATATATATATGTATATATGCATATATGTATTATACATGCATATGCCTATATCATATTAGAAAAGAATAGAGTGGAATCTAAAAGAAAAGAACCATTATACAAAGTGAATGACCTAGGAAAAGAGTTTACGTTGAGAATTTTTGGCACTGAAGAACATTTGAAATGTCAATAAGAGCATCAGCATTCCAGATTACATCAAGGAGGCAGCCATATTTTTTTTTAGTGAAGGGGAATTGTTTAACTATAAAATAATACAATTACAAACAAGTCACACATTCTTACTCAGCCCATACCTCCACTTCTTAACTTAGCGTGAAATGTTTCTTTTTTGCCCCAAACATTCAGGAATAATCTAAACAGGGATATCTCTCTGAAAGTATAGGTCTAAGGATAAACAACATTTTATCATTCTCCCCCTTGTACTATAATATTTTATGTGGGTGAAATCTGATCTAAATACATAGGACAGGCTTTGAGGAGAAAAGAGTGAAAGATGTCACAAAAAAGGATAGACATCACCTGAGACATATATGGGAAAGGGAAAAGAATGTCTTCAGGTAGTCAGCTCCATTCTTGCTTCTGATGTCTTAATAATGATGTGGTAATGGGGTTGACATGAAGACTGTGGGTGGATTTGAACATTTCATATCTTTTTTTTAGTATCAACTGTTGGCCTCACTGTCTCTCCCCACTCAGTTTCTTCTGGGGTCCCTATATATCTCTGCAAAGGCCCTGGAATCCCTCATCTCCCACTGCAACTTACATATAAATCCCCTTGACAAAATTCTCTAGGTTTGACATTCACTGTTGGTCCACACCCACTCTTTATTAGTCAGTAGAAGACACCATAAGATGCTTATGGTCCTATCTGTTCTCTATAGGAAAAGAAATAAGTTCATCAAATCAATCAGGAAAATCTCACCTATATGTGAAAAGACACAAGGGACAGAAAGAAATTAGTGTCAGGAGACCTGGTTTTGAGCTTCACCTTGGGCACATACTAAGATTTTAATAATTAACAAGCTAGGGGCAGCTAGGTGGCACAGTGGATAAAGTACCAGTCCTGGATTCAGGAGGACCTGAGTTCAAATCTGACCTCAGACACTTGACACTTACAAGCTGTGTGACCCTGGGCAAGTCACTTAACCCTCATTGCCCTGCAAAATAAATAAATAAATAGATAAATAAATAAATAATTAACAAGCTATGACTCTTATTGAAGCATTTGTAAAAATCAGATTAATGATAATGATGCTATTTGCCATTTTCTTTTCAAGAAGTGTTTAAGATTTAAAGTGTTACTTTTATTACACCTATCTAACTCCTATACCAGCATGGGACCCTCTGAAGTACAAGGCCCAGGACAATCAGAACAATTTGTTTTGTACAAAAGAATGACTCACTGGAAAGGGCACTGACCCTATCAAATCCCAACTCTGAAACTTATTATCTATGTCCCACTAGGGAAGTCACATAACCTTCCATTGACTCGGTTTCTTCTTCTGTGAAACCAGGACGTTAGCATAAGGTTAGCTAATTTCTAAGGTGCTTTCCAACTTTAAGTCTATGACTCTCTGATCCCAAGTCTCAGACACTAAGAACAGACGACAGACCATGTTTGCCCAAATGAAGACTGAACAAGGGAAAATAAAAGAGCCTAGAAGAAGAACAAATAGTGTAGTGCAGGTGCCAAGAGCTAACAATCAGGGGAAGATGGCAGCCCTAGTAATCTTCCAGCATGCAAGGCTACTGTTAACACTCTTGACACTAGCAGCTTCATCTGCACAGCTTACGGGCACAAGTTTGCATCCCAACCCCAAAATACCTCACCAACAGACTCTGGAGGACTCGTGAGTCTTTTTGTGCTAATATTCCTATTTTCCTAGTCTCTAAATTCCCCAGATTAATAAAGTAGAAAGTTGCAGGCTTTTCCAGATATAATCTATGATAAATTAAATTGGGAAAGTTCTAGGTAGCCACTGGCCTGGCTGGGTGTAACTAATGAAGCTGTTCATGTTTTCTCTCCAATAATAAGCTAAAGTTCATCAGGTTGCCATGTAGGTCTGCATGAGGTTGGGGAGAAGGGGCAAATTGAAAGTGTTAAAATCCCTCCTGGTTTCTGTCTGTGGATAAGTTGTTAAGAGCATCGCTGTCTGTTAAAGTTTTATGGCCTTGTAATATTTTAAAACGGTTATGCTATTTTTAGCAAGGATCTCCCCCTCCCTTTTTTCCATGGTTAGGTTATTTCCAAGGCTTCTACAATGCCCTGTTACCACTTGTATCTTTCCTGAGTTTTCAGCTCTTGACTCTCTGCCTTTTAATCTAGTTATTAGCTCTCTCCTTTCTAAATCCTTCTCCCATTCTAGACTTCATTTCATGGCCATGGTTGTGACAGGGCACAGGGGAAATGGGAAATGCGCTATCTAGCAACAGAAGACTTTTCAACATGATTGGAAATGCCTTAGTAAGGTAGTTTCTTAGAAAGAGAAACAATACAGTGAAGCAAAATGTAAAACAAAAAAAAAAATAAGAAAGAGGAGCTTGCTACTGTTGGGCATTTGGATAACTGTGTATGAAAGAAGGCCAAACAAGGAATATATTCTCTTCTGATATTAATCGAATATTTGTTACTCAGAAGAGGACAGATAGTAAATACCATGTTTGATATTTGGCCCAATTCACTTATTACTTGAGTTCTTCCTCTCAGTTGTTGAGGAGAAGAGGGAGGCAGAGGCAGAGAGAAAAATTTCAGTAAGGAAAAAGAATCCTCAGAATAGAAACAACTTAGCTGGCTGCATTGAGGGTTCCTACTTTGCAATCAGATTATGTGATGCCCATTTCACTGAGCACTCACTGTCCCGGTGAGGGCTCAGGAGTGCTTCAGTGGAAGAAAAAAATGTTTGGAGTCCAGGCCTGAGTTTTGCTGGAATTTTGTGATTTATCAGTCCTATTGTCTCCCAGAGTTGCATTGGCTGCATCAATGTATTTACTGTAGGCCCTCCTAGGCACTATATTAAACCTATGAGATAGGAATACATGCTTGGGATGTAAAAAATTAAGAGTTTAAAGTAACTCTTCTCTCCTCTACAAGGGTTAGGATTACCATCTCTGATTATTGATACTGGCCTCTGACAAGATATTATTCCTGTTGCAAGTTCAAGGAATCCACCTAGGATCAACTATTTAACACAGAGTTCCTTGCCATTTATTTCTTTGTGATCCACTGTCCATTCCACAGTATCTTCCTTGAATTAAACTGGACCTCTTCCCCATTGCCTCCTGCCAAATGCATCTGCTAGCAATGGGAGAGATTTTGCTGAACAAAGAAATGGAATGCCTGCATTTGGGAAGGTGGCAGTTTTTCATAAGCAGACATTCTTTTTTTTTTTTTTTTTTGCGGGGGAATTGGGGTTAAGTGACTTGCCCAGGGTCACACAGCTAGTAAGTGTCAAGTGTCTGAGGCCGGATTTGAACTCAGGTCCTCCTGAATCCAGGGCCGGTGCTTTATCCACTGTGCCACCTAGCTGCCCCCTGACAGACATTCTTGAAAGATCAAAAACTCTGAGAAAGGAGAAAATGTAGCTGTATTAAAAGGGATACCAATTGAGAATTACATTGTTTCTATCTCATAAATATTTATTAAACTACCATGTATAAAACACTGTGCTAGGCACAAAGGATATAGAGAAGCCTAGAACACTAACCATTCACTATATTAGACTGCTTCCATGTACACAAATAAACACAAGGTAACTTGAGGTCGGAGAGAGTGCTGAGGACTTATGGGTATGGGCAATGATACTGGGAAAGGCTTCAGGTAGAAGGTGGTACCTCAGATTAGCCTTGGGAGCCTCTAGTTTGAAGAGGTGGAAGGGAGACAACATGAATTTCAGGCCTAAGGTATAGTATAACGAATGAGATGCTGAATTAGGGGAAGAGTTAGTAGGTCTACTCCAGAGCCCTGGAGATCTTCATGTATGTAGACATTAGCAATTAAATTCATAATCAGCAATTATCTCTGTGTGAATTGCCACTGAAATTAGTATTCCAAAGCTGATATTGGGCTTTCCCTCCTATCTAAGTAGGAGAAAAAAAATCACTATTTATTGAAACTATTTAAAATAGTTTCTTACTTTTTTTTGAGAGGGGAATGGTTCTTTATGTGCCTTAGCAAATTATTTTGGATTGTCCACACTCCTACGCCCTTCCATTAGTGTAGAAAATGAAAAGCATACCTGAATGCTATGGTTGAATACACATTATATTTTGTGATCTTGTAGGTCTGTTTCATCAGCCTCTTGGAAGATGAATTCCCTGAGGACAATTACTCTACTATTTAAATTGAGGAAGCTGGAGAATTGTGGAAACCACTAAGGAAACAAAAAAGATTTCTAAACCAGCCTTCTCTTAATCTCTAGGTAGAAAAAGCCTAGCTGTGATTCACCTTGGTACTGAGAGAGGACTAGAAGCTGTCTGCTGTCCTCTCCTCCCCTCCTATCCCCTACTTTTTCCTCTTCTCTCCTCTCTCTTAGACACACAGGAAAATGAATGATCTTTATGGCATTGAGGGGTTAATATACCATACAAAGTATCAATTCTCTTGGTATTGGTGATAGTACTTTTAAACTTCTGGAGTCCTATCTTACATTGAAAAAAAACCAATTCAATTCAATAAATATTTAGTCGGTGCCTATGCTGTGACTGGCACTGCCCTAGGTGCTGGGAACACAGACAAAAAAATGGAGTAGTCTTTTCACTCAAGGAATATACATGGGAGGGAGAAATTGTAAAGAATTGGGGAGATTAGCCTAATGGAGGTGGAGAGAAGCCATCTGAAGAATTCTGTTCATGCCTCAGCCCTTGGTTCCATAGAAAAGGTCTCTCATTGGAGGTGAAGCTTGAATTGATTCATGATGAACGTTAGAAATTGTGAATATAGAGAAGAGAGTTCATTCAGTGATGAGGGACTGTGTTTGCAAAGGCATAGAGGTGCTAGAAGGAATGATCCCCAGATTCTGATCCCCAGAATGATTTGCTGAGGCCACCATAACAGACTATAAAACTATATTTCTTTTTCTTGAATGGCCAGGTACCAAATACATACTACATTGAAAATAAGAAAAAATTCAAGGGAACTTCAAAGACAGGAATGATATCAAGTTAATGGGTGAAAAAAAATACTATTCAGAATTCTACAGACCAAACTAAGCAAATTAGTAAAATCAAGACAAATCACAAGACAACAAAAACCATTAATTAAAGCTTGGCTTTGCCTACTTTAACTGAGGAATATGTAAAAGGAATATTAATATGATATAAAGTAGAAAAATTTACAAGAAAAATCATTAAAGTATCCTCCACAATTGGCCAAGAATTTAGGAAAGATGCATGCCTAGCTCTTAGTTTGGTTTTGAATAACTCCCCATACTTAGGATTAGATGTCTAGATGAAATTAAAGAACTGTTTCTTTGATTATAAACTTCTATTTTTTTCTGTACCTTTACAACACTATGGGATGGGGAAGGAAACCTGACCCCTGATTTCATCAGTACAGGGAATACTCAGCATGGAAATTCCCTTTCTAGATGCAGATCTTCAAATTAAATATAGCAAGTAGATTTAGAAAATTTCATGGGATACAACGCAGTTAAAGGAGGTTCTGCAATGTTGTAAGTCTTTAAGAAGCTGGATATTAACCATGGGTATGTTGTAATGGAAATGTGAATTAGCTTAAGTCATATTATTTGAGAATTATAGATTTCGTGTTGGAACGGATATTAGAGGCTATTCAGAGACCTTCCTTTTATAAGCAAGGAAAACAAAGCCCCAAGATTTATCCAAGGTGTATCAGTGGCAGAGTTGGGATGCTACTCTTAGTTCCTGCCCCTCCAATCTAGCACTCTACCCTGAACCATACTGCTTCAGATGATGGATGAATTATTTTCTCTAAGATTTACAAAGTGTTTTGCAAAATTTACCTCATTATATGGATTAAGTGACTGCTATTATTACCCCCATTTTACAAATGAGCAAATTTTTAATTGCCCTGCTAGTAAATATATGAGAAGGGATTGGAACTTAGGACTTTCTGATTCCAAGCCCAGTACTCTATTTACCACTCCATGTAACTGCCTAGAAACCAAGTTTTGGAAACTGAATTTACAAATTTAGTGTGAACTTGTTCATATATGATATATAGTATGCCCTGACAAATGTCATTCACTCATGTTAATGAAAATGAGCTGGCATTATGGAGACAAAGACAACCTGAATTAAAGTCCCACTTCTTACATATATTGACAGTGTAAACAAACTAATTCGCCTTCTAGTGAGCAAATGAAACCAAACCAAACCAAAACTAACTCTCCTCCCCAACAGAAAATTGGATATTTTCTATGTACCAAGCATAGTCTGAAACCTATGGAGATAATGGGAACACAAACAAAAAACAATACTGCTCCTTCCCTTACAGAGATTATAGTATAATAGTAGGAAACAACAAATATAGGGGAAAAAAGCTTTGGTCTGGGGAGTCCAAAGAAGGTGAATGGAATTATGGGATGGTTCAGTGTTATGCATTTCCAGAGACCCTGGTAGTGGTGATTTGACTATAGTTTTAGGGTCCCAGGAAAGTCTTATATAAAGGGTAGAACCTGCATTGGAAAAGGGAGATTTCTCTCAGGGAACTCCTGGGATGTATGAAATTATAGCTCTAACCATCCCATCCCTCAGCCAACTAGCTCAAAATGGTTTCATTTGCTACCATGTTCTTTACTCGGTTCCAAATCCATCACTAACACCATCACCATATCACCATCATCCAACCCCTTCCCCTCCTTCCCAAAGAAAAGCTCATCACCAGGAAACATCATCATGGACATTGCATCAGTTTTTGTATTCCCACCTCATCAGAACTCCCAGTTGCTTCTGCCTCTTCTTCTGATTCCAGGGCAGAGCAAAAATCTCTTCCCCAAAGCCTCATCACCATCCTTTCTGATGCTCCACTCACTTTTTAGCTTCCTTTTGTATATTTTTCTTCAACCATTAGACTGGAAGCTCCATGGAGTCAGACACTATTTTTCTTTTTTTAAATTTGTATCCTCACTGAATAGCACAGGGTCCTACATATCATATGCTCTGTAGGCATAGAATGACAAGAAGAATCCCCAAATAATTATCATATTTGATTCTGGAATGTATTTTTATACATATTCCATGTACTAGTTGGAATATTTATTAGAAATATTGAATATTAATAATAAGGAAGCTATCACTTGGATGCTCAATAAAACTCATATCAAATCAAACATTTATTAAATATCTACTATGCAAAAATTTCTCCATTAGGCTTTCTGAATACAAAAAGAAGGGAATGAAGTAAGTGGTAAGGACATTGAATATTTAAACAGTTATTTTGAATACAAGTGAATTTGAGAATGGTGAGAGCACTTATAAACAGATTAGGAAATGCACCTTAATTGAGCAACAAGGGAACTAAGATTTTTAAGATTTTAAGAAGGGAAATGAAATTGGTATCTATCTATTAATCTATCCATCTCTCTATGTAGCTATCAGCCTATGTATCTGTGGATGTATATATGTGTATATACATTCACGTGTATGTGCCCATGTATGTATATATGTGTGTGTGTGTGTGTGTATGTATCTTTCTATATGTCCATCCATATATTTATCTTTTTGGGGGGGAGGGGGCAAGGCAATGAAGGCTAAATGACTTGCCCAGGGTCACACAGCTAGTAAATGTCAAGTGTCTGAGGCCAGATTTGAACTCAGGTCCTCCTGAATCCAAGGCCTGGGCTTTATCCACTGCTCCACCTAATTGCCCCACCCTCATCTATTTATCTTATAAGAGTCTAGGTGTTAACCATAGTGGAGGGAAACCTGAATTCCCCTTTCTATTAAGCTCTCTTGGAGCTACAAACCAGAAACAAAGTCAACAAGAAAGTTATCCATTGACAAAAATAACCAGAGAAATACATCAAATATTAACAAAGCAAAGTAACCAGAGGAAGTAGTTGTATTGGTGAAGTAACTAAAACAAAGTGGAAATAATTCTTGGATAGTCTTCTATCCACTGATATCCAGAATGTCTATTTTACCCACCAGATTTTCTCTATTATTGCCAAATATCTGTGTGAAATTGAGCATGGGCATGAACAAAAATAATCTTTTAAAATAGCTTAAAACAACTCTAAGTGAATAGGATAGATGAGCCAAAACACAGTATTTTGCTTTTGGCATAAAATTGGAAAAGAGGCACAGAAGACTATCAGTTTGGTCAATGTGTGTGTGTGTGTGTGTGTGTGTGTGTGTGTGTGCGCGCGCGCAAAAGCATTACCTAAAGCTCATCTCAAAGACAAGTACTCAGAATCTTATCAGTGGCATTGCATGTGAAGACCCACTTTTGAATTAGTGTGAGAGACTGGGGTATTTTTAAATCAAAAAAGTTTTAAAATGACATTTTACCTGCAAGGCACAACATGAATGATTGCAGCACCAGGAGTTCCCATAGCAACCTCATCTTCAGCTTCCGAGGTCAAAGGAGGCTCAAGTCCAATAACTAGTGACTAGAATGGCTGCTTCTTTTAAGTTTTATACAACCTTTAATCTGTGGGTAAGAAAGAAACATTAACAATGAAACATTGGTTTACTGTGTTTTATTTTCTGAGCAATTTAATCTATCCCTGAAATCTAAATGAAATTCACACCTGAAAGGAAATATACAAACATTATATATATATACACACACACACACATATATATATAATATATACAAGTATATGTATTTTATGCATATGTGCATATACATGTTTATATACTTATCTATATAAACACAATACATGTGTGTTTTCATGGAAAGAATGACCAAAAGGTTAAAAAAAAACAACTATGGATATGAAACAATTTAGTCTCCCTTTCTTTTATTTCAATTGACCTTTTAGGTCTAAGTCTCTCTAAGGTCATAATATCATAGGTTTAGAGATGGAATGGATATCAGACTCTATTTCTGCTCCCACATTTTATAGATGTTCATCAGAGGCAGGATTTCAAATCAGGCCTTCTGAATCCAAACACTGCATTAGGGGAGATAAGCCAGTATGGATCAGTGGACACAGATCAGTGGGTACTTCTTCCTTGGTTAAGGTGTCATTCAGTTGGAAGACAGACAAATGGATTAATTTTTTTCAAGGACCCTTCAATTATCAAGGTTAAGTAATACTATAAAAGTACCCATATTGGTGGAATGGGAATTTCTCTATTTCTCAAAATAATTTATAAACTTCCTCCTCCACTCAAAAAAAAAAAAAAAAGGAGTATTGGGGGATTTGCAGTAAGTAAGAATAAGAATAGCCAAGGAAGGCATGGTAGCCTCCTGAATAGGGTCTTGGCATCAGGAAGATTTAGGTTTAAGGGCTACCATAGACTCATACTGGCTGTGTGTCCTCTGCTTACATTACTAAACCTCTCAGTGTCCCAGGCATTTCTTAAAGATAACAAGTTTCAAAGTAATTTCTAATCTTCATGAATGGAGGGAGCTTCCTTTCCAGGCATTCCCTGAAGCAATGAACTCATAGGTTCAATCCCTTACATATCCCACTCCCAATAAGTTGTCATTATTGTTGTTGTTTTTAATATTGTTGAAGGCTATATAGAAGCATATGCCAGAGTCACCCATGTACAAAATTGAGGCAGGCACTGAAAATGAATTATGACCAAACCTACAAATCTACCATCCCCCCCCCCATTTCCCTCCCCCAGTCCTTCACCACGGGCTATGAATCATTACTGAAGAGAAGATGAAAAGCAATAGAAGGTCTGTTTGTTGTACCTAGCAGGGGTCTGTCCTGTGGATGCAGTAGCCTCAGAGAATGGCTTGAGCTGATTAAGGTGATGAATCAGCACAAAGGTTGGCAGTAGAACAGTGAGTTGCTCAATTCCTCTTAAACTAAGCTCTGGAACAAAGATGCTCTCCAGTGAAAGGAGGTACTTGCCAGAGCCCTGAGAATCATTAAAAGCTTCCTTTTGCTGCAGTTAATGAAGCATAGCGTGGGCTGAGCCTCATAGATATCTTCCTTAGCATTATAGATGAAGAGCAGGGTAGTGATATTCTGGAGCCTGATTCTATTGGTTCCTGGGATCCCATTGTTATATTTTCACTGTGGGCATTTGCATCTTAGAAGTTGATGAATGCTATAAACCAGGGCTAGATTTCTGTTTTGTTGGTTATCTGAGCTTAAGTAAATGATGGAGAAAATGTTAACAATGTGAGTTAAGCTTAAAAGTATGTCACTTGGGGCAGCTAGGTGGCTCAGTGGATAAAGCACTGGCCTTGGATTCAGGAGGACCTGAGTTCAAATCCAGCCTCAAACACTTGACACTTACTAGCTGTGTGACCTTGGGCAAATCACTTAACCCCCATTGCTCCACCAAAAAAAAATGTGTCATTTGGAATTTTTTTTAAAGCCAGTTGTTAAACATTTATCAGCACATCCCTGACTAAAAGGAACCTCATAGATCACCTAGCCCAATGTCTTCATTTTTACAGATAAGGAAATTGAAGCCCAGGGAAGTGAAATGATTTGGCCACAGTTACACTGGTAGGACATAGAAAAGTAAGAATTCGAACCTACATTCCATGAATATCTTTGAACTAAGTCCACCTGCCTCTAGCAGTTAATCTGTTTGTCTCAGTTTCCTCAAGTATAAAATGGAGATAATAATAGCACCAATTTTGTAGGTTTGTTGGGAGGATGAAGATATTTGTAAAGCACTCAGCATGGTGCCTGGCATACAGGAAGTACTATAGGGATGATGATGGTGGTGATGGTGGTTGTTGTTGTTAGCACCAGAGTATTCTTATTCACTGCACCAAGCTCTTTCAGAGTAGAGAATGGAAAAAGAATCTTGTGAATTAGCAGTTAGTTGTCTTGGCTTCATTGGCAGTTGTTCTGAAGGTTAAGTGAAAACACTGCCATGCCTGTATGCATCTGCTATTAGTATGCAAGCATTGTGAGCATAGGGACAATTGTGTGTGTTTTTCCTTTCTTTGTTTTCCCAAAATTGAGGATAGTATCTGTCAGAATATAAGAAGTTCTCGATTGATTTGTCAAATGGAGAAAGAAGGGTTGTTTCTGTGAGCTAAATGGATACAGCACATAATAAATGCTTTAAAAAAGCTTTGATGATTCAGTTTGTTAAATCATTATGAAGATTCTTGAGTACCACACAAATAGTTCATAGAATCATCAAAGCTAGAGCTTAGAGATACTTTAGAGGTTATGTAGATCAGGAATTCTTAATCTGGTGTCTATGAACTTTTAAAAAATGATAACTATCTCAATATAATCAATATCCTTCATAATCATATGCACTTTGCTTTATGTATTTATAAACATTGTTCTGAGAAGGGATCCATAGGCTTCACCAGACTACCAAAAGAATCTATGTCAAATATAAAAGAAATAAAATACAAACATTGAGAACCTCTGTTATAGACCAACTCCCTCATTTTTCCATTGAGGAAACAGAGACCAGGATTGTTAAGTGACTCATCCAAGGTTACATTGGTAATAAAGGCCCTCAGTCAAAAAGTGTTATTGAAATCTCTAATATTTAAAAGCTCTGGTGGCCTAGTGCTACTCAATTCCAAGACACTATTCATAAGAAAATTACTTCCAGGGATCTAGGCCATATTAAAATAGTTGACGACAGAAGCCAGGCTAATCTAATACAGTAAAAACAAAAGGTGGGACACCAAGAGGTGTCTCATTTACAAGGCAGCTTGTATAGGTAATTGAAATTGAAGTAGTCTCATTAGAGTGCTTTCTTCCTTTTCATGCACTTCAATTGTCCCATTTCTGATCAAACTAGCCTCAGTATTCTGTGAAGAAAGAAGGAACCCCTGATTTTGGTTCTGCTGAAGAGGCTGTAGAAGGTGGGGGAACGAGAGAGAGAATGTCTTCAGATATTCTTCTTACATGCCTGCCTATTAGGATAGTTTTAAACAAACAGGAAGTGCTGATCAATAAAAAGTAATAATGTATTAAGCAAATGATCAGGGTATTAATAATTAATTGTACAAGAGAAATGTCATCACAAAGCCTGGGGATTGCTCTTTCATGTTAAGCAATCTCTTGCAGCAATTAAAATGTATCCACTTACACGATAAAGACCTAATATATGGCAGGATGCTGTTTATAGTTTGTGTTCTATTAACGGCCATCCATAGGTGTATAAGGAAGCTGAGACCAAAGAAAGCAACGTGAGCTTTTATTTATATTCAGCTAGACAGAGTTCACACTGACGTCTTAAAAGTAATGGGGTGACTGGCCATTGTTTATCTTTCCTGTGTGTAGACAACAACAGACTAAAAGGTGCTAAACGTTCCAAGGACTCACACTGCTCTCAGGTATAGGGCACACAGTCATAGATTACACAGATTCAGAGCTGAAAAAGACCTTAAAGGTCAGCTTGGCCAAAACCTCCATTTATAGGAAGAACCAGTTCACAGAGAGATTCAGTTTGTTGCAGACAGGTACCAGGTGACAGGGTCATAATTCCCAGGTCCTTTCTATGCTCCACTGGTCACTAGGCCCTCACTGGCTTTGTAGTCTGAGGACCTGGGCTCAAATCCAACCTCTGTCACTCGTTCACTCTGTACCCTAGGACAAGTTACTTAACCTCTTTGGTCTCAGTTTCCTCACCTGTAAATAAAGGGGACACATTACATGGCTTTTAAGGTCTGTTCCAAGTTGAAATCTATTATCCTATGCATCCCTGTGGGTTTTTTTCCTTTAGGGCAGAGAGGGTCTTGTAATTATTTTTATCTCTAGGGTTTACCACAATGTTGGAAGGAAGGAAGGAATGAAGGAAGGAAGGAAGGAAGGAAGGAAGGAAGGAAGGAAGGAAGGAAGGAAGGAAGGTAGGAAGGAAGGGAGGGAGCAAAGGAGGAAAGGAAAGGAAGGAAGTAAGTTAGGAAAAGGTAAGAAAGGGAAAGGAAGGAAAGGAAAGAGGAAAGAAAGGGAGGAAGAAATGGAAGGAGGGAGGGAGGGAAGGAGGAAGGGAGGGAGGGGGGAAAGAAGGAATAGAGGAAGGGAAGGAGGGAAAGGACAGGAAGGAAGGAAAAGGGAAGAAAAGGAAAGGAAGGAAGGGAAAGAGGAAGGGAAGGGAGGAAGAAAGGGAGGGAGGGAGGAAAGGAAGAAAGGAGGAAGGAAGGAAGGAAGGGGGAAAGGAGGAAGGGGAAAGGAAAGGAAGAAAGGAAGAAAGAAAGAAGCAAGTAAGAGAGAGAGAGGAAGGGAGGGAGGAAGGAAGAAAGCAAAGAAGAAAGAACACAATCATTTATTAAGCAACAACTATATACTACAAATATGAACTCATTTGTTCCTCATAACAACTCTGATAGGAAGGCGATAATATTATCAGTTTTCTGCTGAAGAATCTGAAGCAGTCAGAGGTTAATGAACTTGCCCAGGATCACTCAGCCAAGTATCTGAGCCTGGATTTGAACTCAGGTCCTCCGGATTCCAGGTCCAGTGCTCTATCCACTGTGCTACCTAGCTGCTTCCATGCTGACACACATTTAAGTACTTAGTATATATCTGTCAGTCAGTCAACACAAATTTATTAACTGTTTACTTTGAGCCACATACCAACTAGATGCTTAGGATACAAAAGCAATGAAATCCCCATTTTTCAATAACTAATTAATTCATTTTTTTTCATTCATTCACTCTACCATATACTGCTGTAATTTGGGGACAAAGTCAGAAAGGAGGCTTTTTAAAAATAGCTATCATCTTTAAGGTTTTGCTTTATTATGAATATATCAGCTATTTCTGACACCAAGAGGAGACATGTAGCATTGTGACCTTGCCTTCAAATTAAATCCATACATTTTAGGAATGGGGTAAGGAATTGGCATAGGGCTGACTCAGTTGTTGTATCGACCTCATCAGTGGTAAGTAAATAACTGAGATTATCCCATTAAACTTGACAGTCCTACTGCCCCCCAAATCCCAGAAATGCACAGACATGTTCAAGACCCTAGTTAAAGCCTAAGACAAAATCAGGAGATATACTATGTATATTTCTGTAGTGTTTTTTTTCCCTTCCCCGATAGCCCATCAATTTGAGACAATCTCACTCTGTGGTCCCCAGGTGGCCAGAAATCCTTTTCATGATTTGATACTTCACATACTATTGGTTCTGTTCATTTGATTCTTTTATTTTTTTAAATCTAGACAATTAACTTCTTGATGCCTCTGGTCAATCATTTAAAGAGTTCCATTGTTGTTTAAAAATACTGTCAGTGCATGGCAGAGAATAAAAGAAAGCCAACAAGGAAGCAAAGTTGGGCAGCTTGGAAAACAATGCATAGTATTGATCACATGGGTTTTCTTGAAATGGAAAGTATTGTTTTATTTTGAATGTTCTCTTAATGTTCTGCTGTGTACCTGGCACAGTTTTTTTTTTCTTTTCTCATTTTTGTATGTAAGTTTAAAATCAATTTAAAAATTTACCAAAAAAACCCCACAAAAAACAAAACTAAGTCAGGATTTCAGTTTATGGAGATTCACTTTAAGAAAAAGCTTTCTGGAAGCAGACTGAATAAAAGAGAAGGGACTATGTACAATAATTTTGGTATTTTTTTCCTCTGTAGCCCAACCATATTTTTCACTCTGCTTCATTGCAGGACAAAACTTATGTGCTGAAGGGAAGTCACAGTGAAATTCCTATAATATTTTAACTTCTACTGAAACAAGTTTAATATGTTGGAAGGGCTTTCACAACTTTCCTAGCAACAGACTGAATCTACCATGTGAGGTCTAATGAAGCTAAATGAGGAATTCATGTAAGCTATTTACTAGGGGATTCTTTCTTTGGCCATGGCAACCCATAAAACAAATAGAAATTTAAAATGGTGCACAAGCCTAGTGAAGCCCCCTTCTGCTTCCACAATCATGATGGAGGGTAGTGTTTAAAAAGGCAAACTTGTTAAGACTTTTTTTTAGGAGATCAAAAACATTTACTTAACTGGAGCCACTCTAAATTGTGAAATCCTTGTCTAATAACAAAATATTGGAAACCAAACCATGTTAATATTGATATTTACACAATAAATGAAACCAGGAGGCAAAAGGAAATTGCAGTTAAATGGAAGGGTGACCCAGTCAATAATCTGTCCTTGGAGAGTTAGACAAAAGATTTGGCAGAAATTCTTTCATCATGCACACAAGGGAAACGAAACATCATTTCATAGACTTGTTTGTTGCATCATCTTGGAGTGGTTGTGATAAACACAATCAATCAATTAACAAGCACTTACTAAGTACTTACCATGACCATCGCAAAAATAATTGATGATTATGTTCTACCATCTGCTATAGAAAATTATGAGGTAGAGAAATTATATAATCAGAAAGGGTTGAGGGCCTCCAAATAAAGTCAACATCTACCTTGATACTATGTGACTTAAACAAGAAAATGAGCACAGGAGATTGTGGCCAAAGAATTTTTTTTGGGGGGGAGTAATATGGCTCAGGTTTGAAAAACAAAAGAGAATAATGATTTGTTGAGTAGTCAGAAACCTGATTTACATTATATATACATACATATATATATATATATAAATACAGGCATACATAAACACATACATATATACACATATATGCATATGCATACTCTCTATATACATATATATACACATATATACACATATACACATTATGTGAAGAAAAGAGAGAAAGAGAGAGAGAGAGAGAGAGAGAGAGAGAGAGAGAGAGAGAGAGAGAGAGAGACTAGAAGTGTGTTAAGAACTGGAAGGCACTGGGCATGACAAACCAAACAAGATTATAAAGACTGAAATTCTACCCACTATTAGAATCATGTGTCATTGCTTAGGGGAAGGGTCAAAGTGAATGTCAAATTAGAAAAAGATTAAAGATGAAAAGAGGATATCGTGAACAATTACAAAAGCTTTAATTCAATCTATTCAAATGAGTCATTGATGCAAAAAAGAGAGAAATGGAAAGAAAGCATAAACAAAGATTATTGTTTATCACCACTTCCTGGAAAAGCTTAACTGATGAAAAGCAGTTGCCACAATTAAGAGGTAAAGAGAGTGCCACATTGTGGAAGATGCAAAGAAATAGAAAACAATGACCCCTGGTCTATAGGTGATTACAATGTTGCTGGCATGATTGACTAAATACACAAGGGTACAGGGGAGTAGTGGCAACATAAGTGTCAAATGAGTGGTACAGAAAGAAAACTTAAGCTAACTCTTAAATAAAAGGCTGGTGGAGGTAAGCAGAAAGCTGCTACATCTAATGCATGTAATATTGAGAGGAACATAAATTGCATAGGGTAAGAAGCCATGCTTCAGATTATGGGTGCACTGTACATTGCCTCTAAGGAAAGGCTGCAAGGGTCCAGGTTGAGAGTCTTCCATCTATACAGGAAATCTACTTCCTTCTGCTGCTTTATAACAAACCTCCACAGCTGAGAAGACCTCAGATTGTGGGTCCACTAGAGCCTCCATCTCCTTAGTGTATCCACTAAAGAAAGACTGCTAGGAGACAGGCTGGGCATCTTCCATCTATCCCAAAGCAACTACCAGCATATTCCACCTCCTGATACCAGCCCAATCTCCCAAAGGGGACATGGAAAGCCTCTGATGCATAGAAGAGCAACCCTCCCTTCTACTTCAGGTCTTCCATCTCCTGCTGCACCTGACCTTTCCCTTCACTCAATGATGAACCTTCTCACACCTGGTCATATTCTTCAAATTCCAGTGACTTTGAACTTCTATAGATCACCATCCAAATCCCACTCAACATCCCCTACCACCCAATTCCTAATTCCCTTCCTCCTCATCTCCGTGCTTCGAAGCTCCATCCAAATTCTCCTCAGTGCTTCTACTGTGCCTTTTGGAATGCCTGTTCCATAGGTAACACACTTCCCTTCATCTTAAATGTATTCCTCTCCCACTACATCCATCTATTAGTTCTTACTGAAACCTGGCTTTCCCCTAATGACACAACTTTCCTGATCATCATTTCCAGTACCGAGTGTACCTTTATTTTCCTCAGCTCACAGTTTGAGGGTGGGAGTTGGAATACTCTTTGCTCCTTATTGCCACTTTCAGGTTCTTCCTTTTCCTCCTTTATTCAGCAACCTCTCTTCCTTTATTACTCATGCTATTTATATTTACCACCAACTCAAACGCCTGATAATATTGTCTATGGACCCCAAAGTCACTCCCCTTCCTTTTTTAATTAGTTCCATACCTGAACCACGATTTTTCTCTCCTCCCTAATTGACATTTTCATACTAGGGGACTTCAATATGCATATTGATTCTTTCTCAAATACCCTAACTACTCAATTCCTCAATCTACTCTCATTCTATAAGCTATACTCACATCCCACCTCAGCTACACACAAAGAAGGTCATACCTTGATCTTGCCATCAGTCACAAATGTGCCATCTCCATATTCAAGAATTATGAATTCCCCTTATTTGATCATAATCTATTGGCTTTTCATCTTTCTATCTGCCTTCCTTTACATAACCCTACTCTTCATCCTTACCATGATTTCAAATTCCTTGATGCCTATCCTAGGCCATCTCCCCTGCACCAGCCACATTCTGCTCTTCTCCTCATCTTGTTTCCTTGGTGAACCAATTCAACTCTACACTGGCCTTCTCCCTTGAATCCTTAGCTCCCTTGTCACAGTGCCAATTAGTCCCAGTCAAGTTTCAGCTTTGGATCACTCCCACTTTTCATTACCTTCATATTATATAAATGCTACTGAACAAAGATGGAGCAAAATCACATAATGGTTCTGGATGCACTATAAATTTATGTTACATGACCTTAACTGGGCTTCTAGACAGGCCTACTGTACCTTTCTAATCAACTCACTATGCCACTCTCCACAGCAGCTCTTCCAAAACTTTCCATCCCTCCTCAAACTTCCCATGGCTCCCTCTATCTCCATTCTCTAAGTGGAGAGTCTTGCCTCATTATTTACAGAAAAAATTGAAGCCATTTGCCATGAAATCTCTTTTTTTCCTCTCTTCATTATCTCCTATCACTCCTTACATTCTGCCACTTTCTCCTCCTTTACCTATTTCACATGATGAAGTGCTCTTACTCCTTTGGCTGTTCAAGTGATCCCATTACTTTCCATCTCCTCCAACAAATTGCTCCCTCTGTTCACTTATTTTTCCCCACTCTCACTTATTTTCAGTTCTTCCATCTCTACTGGATCATTTCCGTGTGCCTGCAGAAAAGCACAAATATTCTCTATCTTAAAAAAAAACAACTGATTTTTTCCTTCTACCCCTGCTAATTATCATCCTATTTCTCTTTAGGCCTTTCTAGCTAAACTCCTTGAAAAGGTCCTTTACAATAGGTGCCTTCACTTTCTTTCCTCTTACTCTCTTCTTAATCCCTTATTATCTGGCTTCCAACCTTATTATTCCACAAAAACTGCTCTTTCCAAAGTTACTAATGATCTCCTAGTTGCCAAATACAATGACCTTGACTCAATTCTTTATTTTTTGGACCTCTCTGCAGCCTTTCACACAGTTGATCACTGTTGCAATAGCCTACTGGTGAGTCAGACTGCCTCAAGTTTTCTCGATTCCAATATCTCTTTTTATTCAGTCAGATTTTCCTAAAATTCAGGTCTGATCATGTCACTCTCCCCCTGCCTCTCCATTTCCCTTCAATAAACTCCAGTGACTTCCTATTACCTCTAGGAGGAAATACAAAATGCTTTGTTTGGCATTCAAAGGCCTTCCTGATCTTGCTCTGCCTACTTTTCTATTCTTCTGACACCTTAATGCCTGATACTCTTTGATCACTCTTTGATCAAGTGACACTGGTCTCTTGGATCTTCCTTGAACAGGGCATCCCATTCCTTGGTTCTGGTTATTCTTTCTGGCTGTCCCCCATGCCTGGAATGCTATCTCTCTTCTGCTCTAACCACTTACCACCCTGGTTTCCTTTAAATGCCAGTTAAAATCCCATTTTTCTAGAGGAAGACTTCTCCAACTCTTTCATTCCAATGCCTTCCATCAGTTAATTATTCCCTATTTATCATGTACATAGCTTGTTTTGTATATATTTGTTTGCAAGTTGTCTCCCCATTGGATTGTAAGCTCCTTGAGATCAGGAGCTATCTTTTGCCTCTATTTGTATCCTTAACACTTAGCACAGTGCCTGGTGCATAATAAGCAATTGCTAATTTTTTATTGAACTGAATTGAACTTCCAAAATATGGCACTCATATCTGTGATTGGACACTTCCCAACATAATTTCTCTTCATGTAAAACAAAATGAATGCCAATAATGAAAAAAAAGACGCAGTGTATAATATTTATACCCTAAGGTGTAGCACATATTTCTAAGCTGAGATGTTGTCAGGCAACTATATTTCATTAGTGTTAATTTGGAAGTATTCTAATGACAGCACACTGTGAATAAGTTCTTGTTTCTGATTCTGTACACCCCACCCCCAAGTGTAAAAACAACATGAACATTTGTTTCCTGAATAATTATCATTTAGTGCATTGCCTTTCCTAAGGATGGAATTTTAAAAGGATTGTCCCCCAGTTCCCTGTTGGGTAGTTGAACATGTTTCTGGCTTTACAATTAGCTAATGAGAGGGTATAGTCAATCACAATGGTGAGGAAGCAGCTAATAGAAATGGAAGCTACAGATAAAAATCAGTTCCTTCTGAAAGCACCCAGTATACCCTTTCAGGCAAAAAGTGACTTACAGACAACTCATGAGGATAAATCTATTAATCAACAAACATTTACTGGGCATCACTCTACAGATACCACTGAGCTCAATGTCATGGAAGGTGCAAAGAAAAAGAAGATATAGCTCCTATCCTCAATGAAATTACAATATGGCTGGGAATGTTGGTTAAGCACACAAACAGTACTGGGGAGAATGAGGCTTTATAATCCTCAAATGAATGGCACAGACATACTATTTGAACTAATACCTAGATAAGGTTGTTGGTGGTAGGAGGCCAGGTGCTACATGCTATGTAAAGAATAAATTTTGTTGAATAGTTCTTTAGCTACTTCATTGGTTAGAACCTTTTATCAACTGCATCCTTTACCATGTATATAAAATAGGGGGAGCAGGGAGGATTGGATTCTGTATGAACTCCCTAAACATTTGTCAAACTATAAGAAAAAAAAATTCCCAACTTTAAGGACTTTGGGCCAGGAAAAAACAAACAAACCAACAATAACAACAACAACAACAAGGGCAAGGAATACATAGGAGAAAGAAAAAAGATTTAAAATATATATATATAAACTAGCTGTCTTCCAGAATAACCAAGTGTTGGTTCTAGGCAAAATAGTCAATCATTTTCAGATTCTATCTGTAAAGGGGCACCTCAATGGCTGGTTATGATCAGCTCAGAGAGCAAATACTCACTCCTGATTAAACAAGACTATTAAGAATAATGGGGATCTGAGGTCCCCTATTTCTCTCTCCCCTTGATCCATATTAAAAAGGCTTTATTAAAGATATAAAAGCAAGTCTGTTACCTGTAGCATTTTTTATACAGAAACACAATGATTATATTAGGCAGGAATCCATTAGAACAACAAGCAACAATCCAATATCTCATCATTTCAGTTACTGAAGGCGATCTTTTATGAAGTCTCCCCCCCCCCCCCCGCCCCACTGAGAACACTTGGAATTGTACATGAGGACCAAAAGTACTCTCTGACCTTTGAAAAATCTTTAATAAATTTCTGCATAGCCTATGTCCACTAAAACTTTAAAACTTTTAAATGGATTTTCAATTCATTTTTCCTTAGAGAATCATATCTTCTTCAGGCAATAAATCACTGGATTTCATACTTGAAAGGACTCATCTACATCAAATACAGCAGGTATGCTGGGAAGCTGATTTTGCAGTTAGAGAGCCTGGGTTCAGATTCTGGCAATACTTCTTACTAGTGTGACCTTGGGGAGTGGGCTATTGGACTCAACTCCTAATGTCCTGACTGTTGATGTGACCTATTACAAAAATATGTATATGTGTGTGTGTGTGTGTGTGTGTGTGTGCGTGCGTGTGTGTACATACATATGTATGCATGTATGCATCCTTTAAAATTGTTTAATTAACCAAGACTGGAAATGACAATGATCCTCTTCAAGAAGTCTTCCTTCTTTACTTTCACCCCATTATGTATTTTATTCTTTTTTTTTTTTTGAAGGGCAATGAGAGTTAAATGACTTGCCCAGGGTCACACAGCTAGTAAGTGTGTCAACTGTCTGAGGCTGAATTTGAACTCAGGTACCCCTGAATCCAGGGCCAGTGCATTATCCACTGTGCCACCTAGCTGCCCCCCATCATGTATTTTGAAGAGGAGTATGTACTATGATCTGTGCTGGGTATGTTACAAAGTTTGAAAAGAGCAACTGGAAAGGTATGACCAACTCTGTTGGAAATACAAGAATCCTAGTTCAGTGGAAAGCTCTAAAGAATAAGAGCAAATGGGGCAGCTAGGTGGCACAGTGGATAAAGCACCGGCCCGGGATTCAGGAGGACCTGAGTTCAAATTCAGCCTCAGACACTTGACACTTACTAGCTGTGTGACCCTGGGCAAGTCACTTAACCCCAACTGCCTCACCAAAAATAAATAATAATAATAATAATAAGGGCAACAGCAGTCCTGCCTCTGCCACTTACCTACATGACCCAGGGCAAGTCACTTAACATCTTAATATCTCTGGGACTCAGTTTTCTCATCTATCAAATGAGAGGGCTGAATTTGATGACCACTTGACCACTATGACCCTTCCAGCTTCATTTTCCTAAAATATGTTAGAATGAGAAAAGACCTTAGAAATCAACTGATGAACCTCCCTCATTATCCACATGAGGAAAAGGCGGGCAGTGATTTATTGAAGCTCATATAATAAGGCAGCTAGGGGTTGCCACAGTGCACAGAGCACTGGGCCCGGAGCTAGTAAGAGAAGATTTCAAATGCTGCCTCAATAACTAGTTGTGTGACCTCAGGCAAGTCATTTAAGCACTATTTGCCTCAATTTCTTCATGTGTTAAATAGGGATAATAAAAGCACCTACCTCCCATAGTTATTGTGAGGATCAAATAAAATAATAATTGTAACACCCTTATCAAATTTCCTAGGGGCAACTAGGAGGCACAGTGGATAGAATGCAGGGCCTGGAGTCAGAAGACTCATGTTCCTGAGTATATACCAGGCCTCAGACACTTACTAGATGTATGGCCCTAGGTAAGTCACTTAAGCATTTGCCTCTCTTTCCTCATCTGTAAAATGAGCTGGAGAAGGAAATGGCAAACCGCTGTAGTATCTCTTCCAAGAAAACCCCAAATTGGGTCATGAAGAGTCAAACATGACTGAAAAAAAGACTAAAATCAGCTACTAAATTGTCTGGTAAATAGTAAACACTATATAAATGTTAGTTGTTTTTATGTGGAGGAACACAGGCTTAAAGCCGGGTTTTCTAATTCCTAGCTCAGTCTTATTTCCACTGCACAAAGCTATGCAGTAGAAACATTTTTCACACCTTTCTAAAGGAGCAAATTATGCTCCCCTTCCTATGTTACTTAGAATACCCTGGATTTACTTTTCAATAGCAGAAAGAACATTTTCCAATTGAACAACCAACAAGTATTTATTAAGAACTTAACAGATGCCAAGGATTGTGCTAGAAGCTTGAATTACAAAATCAAGGTTCTTATTCTCTTTCTCTCTCTTTCTCTGTGTGTGTGTGTGTGTTTTTCCCTTTCTCTTTTTCTCTCATCTTCTATCTCTCTGTATAGTCTTTGTTCCAAAGAATTTCACATGCTAATGGGGGAAATACCATATATTCCTCTTCTCCTACTTCCCAATTTTGGTTTTTGTTGTGAATCAGTGCAATTAAAGAATGTGCTGGTACACGAAATGATCAATAATTAAAGGCAAAACTTAGAACACTAGTAAGTGAAAGAATTCAAACGACTGTGAAACTATTTAAAATATTTAGATGTTGGTCCTTATAAAATAAAAATTTACTGATTTTTAACCTTTTTATATAACAAATCTCCCTCCACATTCTCCCCCTTTCCTTTCCAGTGAGCTAACCATATAACAAAGGTTTTCTTTTTTGTTTTTGTTTTTGTTTTTTTTAAAGACAAGAATAACAGGGGGGAAAGTTCAGCAAAAGAATTCAAGACATTGAAAAAGAAATTTTATTATATATAATGATCAACACCTGTTGAACTCCCTGTTCTGTAAAGAGGGGGTGAGGCAAAGGTTAGTGGGATCTAAAAATACGTAAGAGTAGTGTGCTATACTAGCCTGAATGCTGGACTAGTTAGGAAACTTTAGTTTCACCTCTCACATTTTCCAGCTATGTGAACCTGAGCAAGTCACCAAACCTCATGCAGTTTCCTCATCTACAAAATCACATCATTGAGACCTATATTACCTACATCACAGGGTTCTTGTAAATCTGAAATGGGATAATTAATATAAAATTCTTTGCAAACTTTATAGCATTGTATAAATTTGCTTTCTTCTTATTATTATTTATTGGCATTTCCACCTGACTGACTGATGATATACTTTTATATTTTCTTTATTTTAATGACTCGTTATCAGTGTGCATGTTTTTAGATCAGCATTATAGATCATGAATCCATCTATCCATCTAAATCTATCCAGTTATAGATCATGCCATGCAGCTCTGGCAAATCCCTCTGTTTGTAGTTGGATTCTCCTAGAGAAAGTTGAACAGAACTGGGAGGAGACAAGTCTGTTGGAAAAAACACAATCTGCCCAGGGGCAGGAATGGTTTGCCTTGGGGGTATTGGGAATAAGGGAGGAAAAGCGTTCCAAAGGGGAAAATTAATGGTTACAATTCCTTTTTCCTCATTGCAGGAGAACTCTAAAGACTCTGAAGGCAACTGTACTAGAATGCCCAGGGCCACACCATGAGCCTTTTCCTTGGTGGGGACTGAAAGTAAACTTTCCAAAAAGCCCCAGGCTTCTGAAGTCACAGAAGGAAAGAATGATTTCTTAGTAATCATCTCACGTTTGTTTTTCTTCTGCCCATTGGTGTGCTACAGAGTGCCAGTTCTGCTAAACTCCAAAATAAATCACTGTTAATGAAGCATGTTGCACATACAGACAGCAACAGGCATTTTTTAATCACCTAAACTAAAGAAGAGCTAAAGGTAAGCACAAAACACTCTAAAACCTAATATATTAGGTGTCAGATTTAAAGTGGC